>NC_055988.1:170088053-170832258 GCF_018446385.1 Zingiber officinale
CATCAAGATGCGGGACCTTGATACGATACTCCTTAGGGATTTGATACTGAGAACGAATGGAAGTTCGATCGGCGGTACTGAAGGATGAATGAGTCTGAGCGTACCAAGGAACCAGTGATTCCTCAGCCAAGGCAAAAAACAGAAACACTTAAGGGATAGACAACTCACTAAGTCCTTAAAAAAAGGAGGTAGTAGAAGAAGATCAGGGAAGATAAAGAAACACTGGGTATTGTAAAGAGTCAGAAAAGAGAATCGCCAGAAAGTGAGTTGAGGAAGACAAATGGTAAAGAAATAAAAAAAGATTTATGGTTTTAGTATGGTAAACTAGTAAGGATCATCGTTAAATTAGAACAGTTTGTGAAAGGAGAGTCGTAGATTTGTTAAAAAGAATATATGATAGAACATTGACAAAGAAGCATGTTAAAGGTTGCATCAAGAAATAGGAGAAAATGCTACGTGACGCTCACCTATAAAGAGACATTTATGATGGACAGGACAAACCAAATCATAGGCTGAGATGTCATATCTTCGAGCGCCTCCAATATTCTCTTTTCGTTGAAGGACCAATTACCAACGAAACAATTTTGAAAAATCGCTTGACTCTCAAGGCATAGTTAAGAGAGAAGAGAAAAGAAAACATAAACCAATGACTTAGATGAGTAGAGCAAATAAATAAAATTGAGACTTGTGTCTAGTTAGTCGGTTATACCTCCTTTGACTATACTTAAAGGGGAGACTAATGATATGGGTTATGATAGGCCAGCCTGTTGAATGAAGTACAAGTCATGGTCGAGAAAGATAGGAGAGGTCTACAACTGCGTGAATATATGATTAAGAGGATAATGAACGACCAAATAAAAGACTTTCTGCAGGCGCTCGGTCAGGCAAAGCCCGACCGAGCGTAAAGGGACTTAGCTTTATACAACTTTTAGTATATTACTGGCCGAGTGAAGGTCGAGCGAGCACCAATGTGTTTATATGCGCTCGGCCAGATGAAACCCGACCGAGCGTAAAGGTACTTAGTCTCATACAATTTTTAGTATATTACTGACCGAGTGAAGGTTGAGCGAGCACCAATGTATTTATATGCGCTCAGTCGGATGAAGCCCGATTGAGCGTAAGGCTACTTAGCCTTATAGAGCTTTTTAGTATATTACCGGTCGAGCAAAGGCTGAGCGAGCACCAATGTTCTTATATGCACTCGACCGGGCAAGACCTGACCGAGCTTAAAGGCATTTAGCCTTATAGAGCCTTTAGTATATTACCAGCCGAACGAGTACTAATGTACTTATATGCGCTCAGTTGGACAAAGTCTGACCGAGCGTAAAGGTATTTAGTCTTATACAGTTTTTAGTATATTACCAATCGAATGAAGGCCGAGCGAGCACCAATATACTTATATGTATGCGCTCGATCGGATGAAACCCGACCAAACGTAAAGATACTTAGTTTTATACATCTTTTAGTATATTACCAATCAAGTAAAGGCTGAGCGAGCACCAATGTATTTATATGCGCCTGGTCAGATAAAGCCCGACTGAATAAAAAGACACTTAGCCTTATACAGATTTTAATATATTACTGGCCAAGTGAAGGCCGAGTGAGCATCGATGTGCTTATATGCGCTCGACTGGACAGAGCCCGACCGAGCGTAAAGGTGCTCGACCTTATAAAGCTTATAGTACATTCTCGGCTAGAACATGCTTAATAGAGGGTATTTTCATTATATATGCAACCGACTTGAATGATCAGCCGAGACATGTTTAACAGAAGATATTCTCAATATATATGCGACTGACTTGAATGACCGCCCAAGACATGCTTAACAGATATTATTCTCAATATATATGCGACTGGCTTAAATGACCGACTGAGACATGCTTAACAGAAGGTATTCTCAATATATATGCGATCGACTTGAATGACCGACTAAGACATGCTTAACAGAAGGTATTCTCAATATATATATACGACCGATTTGAACGATCGACGAAAACATGTTTAACAGAAGATAGCACACAAGTAAGATAACTTGGCAAATTTAGCGGGAAATATTCTTTAGAAGCTTCTTTAGTTATAGTGATGTATTCCTATACATACTTCATCAGGAATATGAGTCACAAACGATAAAAGAGGTACATCTGGGATATAAAAAAGATTATATTCCTTAAAAGATTATTGCACGAAGCCTAAAGTATGACTTCGTCTTCTAACAAACTCTAATAAACCGGGGACCATCTCATGACTACGGAGGTTATATAAGGTAGTATAAAAAGGGGGATCATCTCCGTTCATAAGGTACGCAAGTTCTAATATCCAAAACTCTATTTCTAAGTACTTTGGTTACTGTACTTCTTCTTCAGCTTCTTCTTCTGTCACATTCAAGAGAGGAACTAACTTGAGAATCGAAGGACCTAGCCAGGGATCCCCACCCTGGTCCTAGGTCACTAATACTTTATTGGCTCATCTCACTGTACATAGGATGATTGAGGAGCTCTTCCAGATCTTCAGGAGTTCATCTTCATCAGAACCACCGTTCACCGAAGCTAGCGCACCACCTCGTAGATTTGAGACAGGATCAAGATCGATTACCTTTACAATTAGTCTATTCAAAAACTTACCCATCAAAATTTGATCCAATGACAAGAATATGAGTTATAGTGACGTGTTCCTATGCATACTTTATCAAGAATATGAGTCACAAATGATAAAAGAGGTACATTTAAGATATAAAAAAGATCATTACCTTTACAATTAGTCTATTCAAGATCGAGTACCTTTACAATTAATCTATTCAAAAACTCACCCATCAAAATTTGATCCAATGACGAGCAGTTTAATTCTCTTGGTAAATAACAATTAGTCTATTCAAAAACTCACACATCAAAATTTGATACAATGATAAGCAGTTTAATTCTCTTGGTAAATAAACATTTTTATACAATGATAAACAGTTTAATTCTCTTGGTAAATAACAATTAGTCTATTCAAAAACTCATCCATCAAAATTTGATACAATGATAAACAGTTTAATACTCTTGGTAAATAAACATATATAGCGCTCGAATCTTGTAATAATCAACTATCCTATTTGATACATTTGTACTTCTAAATTTTTTCGATAGTCAATAAAAAAATTACTGTGAGACATAACTAACCATTTCTTAGTGAATGAAGGATATAATTATAATAAAAAAATAATTATAAACGTCCCTCACACTCCGTCTTCAAATTAAATAAAGAAAAATAAATTAAACAGTCAACTATTAAACTTATAGAGGATGAAAGAGATTTTTTTTCCCTTGAAAGTATTCATCGAAAATTAATTCCTCATCATATCATATTGTAGTAAAACTGACAACTTGTAATGAACTGGGAATCGTGGAGACAAGGGAAGGATATAAAAACTTAGATGCCTGCGCTTTAAAAAAAACAAAACATCTCAACGTCATGTTACCTTACAGAAAGATCATCAAAGTAACATTACAGAAATAATGAAACACTTTTCACTTTAGCATCTTAATTTTTTTTCCATCAATAAAGAAGATATTAGTTAAAGAGCACCGACAAGCTTAGACAATTGACTTATATGTCAATGCGTTAAAAAAAAAATAGAATAATGCATTGAAACGATCAATCAAATCCATTTTTTTTTTCAAAAGAATTGACTTCCTTTGGAGTTCCACAATGCATGACATATCGGCTTACAAAAAGTCGTACGTATTAACACAACCAGAAGCAGATGTGCGACCCAACTCTTCCTTTACAAGAAACCGTAACGGTGAGATTTAAAAAAATCTGGGACAGGAAACCAAAGATACACTGATTTACAACTCAATTACTAGATGAATATTTCTCGATAAAAAAAAAAAAGAGTAGAAGTTTGACAGAACAACACCCCATTGATATCAACCATGTGGCCGAGAGCCTGTGAGTCAAGAAATGAATTTGTTGTGCAAAAATGTAGCTCATGTCCATTTCAAATTGAAAAAATGAGATTGCCTCTCAAAGACCAGTAAAACGTCCATCTATGATTTGTTCTTAGGTGCTTATCCGTGAGTACTTGAGCTCGGGTTATATAAGTTGTGTCTATAAATGTTTGCATCATATTTGTTGGGATAGGGATGGCATCTTTCACTTCAAAATCCGAACTCAAAATTAGTCTTCTTCACCTTCTGAATCTGCAATTAGAATTAGATGGATATCAGTATTTTGCTCGAGAATGTAAAAAAGTGCAAAATTTTACAAACATGCTGGCATATAATATGTTAGATGGATTGTGTCACACACACATATATAATTTTTTCCATGGGAGAGGTGAACACCACAGACAACAGGAAAGGGATGAAGCAGTTGAAGGCACACATGAGGCTAATGGCCTCTAAGAGGAACACAGCATTGGTGGAGAGACTGATAGCCATGATATGTGGACACAGGTGGGCATAGGATTCAAAGATGGCGATGGTGGTTATTGACTTATTAAGCTAGACGGGCATGGGGAGGCTGATGACAACGTGGCCGAGGCTAGTGAAAATGAATATGGTGATTAGGTTGAGGTGGTTGCCAGAGCTAATTCCACCTACAGGGAAGGCTTCCCACTATCACTCACTTAATCCTCTCTCTTTCACTAAATTCTATAGAATATGCAACAGTTTAAAATTTTACAAATGGCAAATACTTACCAGAGCGAATGTCCTCTCCAACTTTTCCTCTATTGCCAAGCTGTTTTAATATCATTACAAATATAAGTTTCCACCAGTAGATGTGAAAGACAAGCAGGGTAAGAAGCATCATGTTGAATATGTAATATAGCATTGTCGGGAAATTGTCCATCCATGACAAGGCTTTGATACTATCGTAGCTGAAAATGCAACTGCTACTTCATTAGCACAATGACAAAGTAGATCTTTTAATCACTCAAAAAAAAAAATTGATGGCGAGATGGACCTGGAGGACTTGATGATCCAGAAGGGAAAGTATACCAATCGCAGTAACAACCATGATATTGCAAAAAAACCAAAACACACACTAGCTGCCAACTCCTTTTCTGAATATTTGAACAACTTGGCTGCTTCTAAAAAAACATCACTAGCATCATGAAGGGCAAGAATTATAGTCCCAATACGGAAAAACCTGCATGATCAAATATGACATCAAGACAGAAAATAATGATTGAAATGTGAATTATCAAATTTCTAAGAAACAACTCACAGTGATATGATTGTATTGGCATAGTTCTTTTTTTTTGTTATGATTAGTGATAATCATGACCATATCAAATTTCTAAGAAACAGGATTACATGAAATTATGAATTTCCATACTCATTTGTTATGATTATGCCATGATCATGACCAAAAGGAAATATTTAACCGTAGCAATTCAAAATCTCCTAGTCATGAAGCAAGGAGATAGCACAAAGGTAAGAGCAACAAAGTAGAATCTTCATGTGACAACGAAAATTAAAAAAAAAAAAAAAACTAATTTGGTGTTTTGCATTCTCTCCTCTCAGAGTCATTTCAAACTGTTATTCTATTTCTCCACACATTTAGTGGAGTCAATTGGTAGAAAATTACTCTCTTTCTATCAACATTTTTGATAAAAAATTTAACCCCTTTTTCAATCCTAGGTGCAATGTTCCCTTGTCTACTCGTATAGTAAAATTTTATCTCTCTCAATTATTGTGTTTATAGTGTGATAAAAGCCTAATTACTTACAAACAAAACTTCAAAAAACCTATGCAAGTAGTATAGTTTCAATTCATTGCATAGAGCATATGCAGTATGAGAGAACATATATGGTCATTAATATTATAAAAATATTAATATCGGAAAAAAGATTACAATATATAATAAAGTATATTAATTAACAAGTTTAATGCTTATTCCATTTTAAAAAATATATATGTTAGTCATACAATGAGAATACATTAAGATATCTAATCAATATTAATTAACAATATAAATTAGATCATATACACAAGTTACATATACTATCACTTGCAAACAAGAAAAAAAAAATCAGTTAACATTTACAAGCTATCCACATCAAAAACTTAGGATTTTATATCAATTTGGTTTAGTCTAACCTGCTTCAAATGAACCACACATGGCATATGCAGGTCCAGTAGGCACCCTACCGCCTAAAGGGGAACACATATCCAAAATATGCTGACAGTCCCCTTCCAAATATATTTAAACAGCAGCATAGACTGCTTTTTAAACCTTGCTTACAAATCAGGCTCCCAGATTGAAAAAAAAAAAAACTGTTTCTGGGTCATGCTTTGTCTAATGGTTGGTTGGTTGCCAAAATATTTGATCACTAGAGAAGATTCCTTGCTCATCTCTATTATCTTTCCTTCTTGTGAAATTTGCAAGTTAATATATGTCTACCAAAGATTGACTCCTTTTAATCTCTTTATACTAGGAATTAAATATACTCAAGTATAAACACAGAATAACAAATTCAGAAACTACTAAATCAACACCTACAGAGAATTTAAAACCGTCTTGAATATCAAAGGAATAACAAACTCAGTTAATCTTATAAATGATACCTGGTAATATATGAAAATCCAATCAAAATTGAAGTTACTATGTGATGAGACATCATTATTGAGAAATCTTTTCTGCGAGTTTCCCATGCAATGAGAGCAACAATGCTGTAAACGTAAAATCCACATTGACACATGTAGAATAGCATCACAGAAGACCTAATAAAAGGAAGAAAGTCAGAAAAGCAGAAAATTTGAGAATTATGAATGACAAACTGTCAGATTAGCTTATATTCTAAGTACAAGTAATCAAGGACTAGTAGAACTAAAGACACTACTACAGCAGCTCCATTGCTCCTCAAGAGGATGTTTGTGAGACAAAATAGAGGTCCGACTAGGCATGTCTCAGGAAAATCTTTTCCTATTAGTTTGCTACTGATTAAACGTTTGAAGTATCCGAAGGAATAGCAAGTTCAGGTGAATAAAAGGAAAGTTATGCATCCCATAAAGAAATGCACTGTGATGGATGCCAAGTTTTTGAATAAACCCCAAGTGAAAACTTGCTTTCAAGTGTATATGATATATCTAATGGGCACATTGAAGAGTAATAATATGAGACAAGTTGAAATAGAAAAAGAACCATGCATCTTTTTTCTCATTTCCCATTCCATCATTACATATAAAGAGGTGAGTGGGTTCAGTTACTTTTGGAGACCACTTGAAACATACAATGAATAGTATCAATGTGAAACCAGTTGAAATTCAGGAAACCTTCCTTTTTTCCATTTCCATTTCCAATTCCATGATTAGATCATTTTGTCACTTATATAAACCCAGACAGGTTAAGTTTTTGGGAGAGAACACAGATATATTCATTTTCATGCATGAACAATGATGATAGAGGATGAATTCTGTGTCATTTGCATCTTTTCTATATGTTGGAATGTTGGAAGGCTTTTCTATATGTTGGAAGGAGCCTACTGCTGAGATGCTATAGCTGTAAAGGTCATTAGTGTTAATAGCAACAACTTCTTAGATGCACATTTGCACATATTGCAGTTTGCAAATGGCTAAAACATAAAACTGTGTAGGCAACTGAGTCCTATGAGATTGATAATTTCATAATTAAGTTGGGATCTAATTATTCTATTCATTGGTAGTTGGTGAGACTGTCTAAACTAGTACTTTGACAACTAGCTAGAGATAAACTGCTATCTCAAGATTGTCACA
The DNA here is from genome assembly GCF_018446385.1 of Zingiber officinale. Lineage (NCBI taxonomy): Eukaryota > Viridiplantae > Streptophyta > Magnoliopsida > Zingiberales > Zingiberaceae > Zingiber > Zingiber officinale. Next base: position 170,095,775 of record NC_055988.1, read on the forward strand.
TATCTAGAGGAACTTTCACTGAGTTTAAAAAAAACTTAAGTCAAGATGCAGCAGAAGGTCACTTGCGGTTGTAAAGAGGTACATCTAACCATCATTAGTAACAAAATTCAAAGGTAGCACACAAAATCAGCTTAAATTAACGAAGCAAAGGAAAGTCAGATTCCTTTTACTCACTTCAGTTCTTGTTTCGGCCACCCTTCGAAGTATTGCTTGGTGTCCAATGACCAAGGTTCATGCTTGATGATAGAAAGGACCCATATTTCAACAGAAGCATAGTATGTCAGCTTCCACATCGACTCAGTACACTTTAAAATTTTTGACCATTTAGCAGCACCAGTCCTCATAAGAGCAGTTTTATAACCTAACAATCTCATGGCGCAAGGCTGAAAAGCAAAGCATGACAATCGTTATCATGACAGCAATTCAAATTATACATAAAAAACTTGTTATTTTCAGAAATGTCAGAAAAATTGTGGTAAGTGATGACTAATGATTAACCAAACTAATGTCTACCTATGGAAGAGAAGCATATATATTTTGATCTACCAAAGACAATAATGTCCAATTAAGTATTTTAACTCTTTAAAACTAAAGATTGCAGAAATTTTCTATTTTGTTTAATAAACTGCAAATTCATGATTTATCATTCAAGAAGTGAATTATCCTCAGTGTACCTCACTAATCATAGTGTCACAGAAACACAACATGTCTAGACCAAGATCATATCGGAAAATGGAAATGTAAGCCTTTTCAATGGATTAGAAGTTTGCAGTAAAGGAACAAGGTGCATCAAAATAACAAAACTAATAGAATGCACTGCAGCTGAATAAGGAACTGTTCAATAGAAATAGGAAAAAAAAAAAGATAGATTCCTATGTCATATTTGATGAAGTTTCCCATGTGACAGAAGTTTTGGAGGTTGATTGATGTAATATCATCGTTTTATTGGGCAAATGAATGTGGGAGCCTATGGAAACAACAAAATATAAACCAGTGTATTCATTAATTCTATGTGCTTCCTACTATGAGGATTAATTACAAAAAAGATATAAAGATTTCGTGAAAAACTCAAAGATGAAAACAGAACAAGGAAGTGAAAGATGTAAATTAACTACTTCAAGAAGAATATGTCTCACATACCTACAATGTGACTCAGTGTATCATGAAAAACTAGCTTGTTCTGTGTCTTGAATTGGTATTGACTCTACACCTGACCCTATCAACCGCTCTACTGGTCTTATCAGAAGTTTTGCAATCCAACCTGACCATTGATTCATCTGACTTGGTTTACTATTCTACCAATCCGACCTCACATGACTTACAACTCTGCTGACCAGATCCTACATCATTTGCAGCTCTGCCAACTTGACCTGATCTAAACATTCCAACAAGCAAGTTTGTCTTTGGTCTCAGCTAGTCCAAAGTTTAGTTCAATCATCTCACCAGTTAAATAGTTCAAACATACCACAGCAAGATCATCCATCAGTAGAAGATATACCATAATACCGAATGCTTTTTCATGGTCAGCTATTGATCATCTTCTATATAAAGAAAACTAACAGAAATCTACTACGGACAGAGAAAACAAACAACAAGAGCTTCAAGCGTTTACGTTTTTTATGTTTTGTCACCGGTACGAATCCGGTTAGTCTCTGATAAAAAGAAAAAGTAAAGGAAAGATTGGCTAATGTTCCACGGAATCATTATCGAGCGTTAAAGCGAAAAGATACTTTATATACATAAGGACTGCGCTTCTGGTCTTTCTCTCTTGTATTCAAACAAGAACAGGTGGTAAAATGCGGTAAACACAATCTTTATCATGCTCATTATTCAATATGGATCTCACTTTTTGGCAGGTAACGAAGGAAATCCTATTCAACAAACAAGGAAAGAGAGATCAGAACCTTGTAAACGAAGCGGTCAAGCAAGAAACGGGCAAGGAAGGACCCCAAGGCGAAACATAACACGAGAATGAAATTTCCCGGGTGCGGGTAGCCTTCTTCGGCGCCCCAGATCAGCCCCATTTACGCCGAATGAGTCCCCCACAGCGGTCGCTACTCCGGGAGGTAATCAGCAACAAATCCGGCGAAGCAGCCGAACCACGAGATACTGTAGGATTTCTAGGCCGCTGCCACCCGTCGGCGCCGGACACGGAAGGCCGGGATCAAGAAGCAGAGTGACTGGGCAGGGAGGAGAATGAGTGATCTACGAACTCGGGAATGTGAGAATGTCTCAAGATTTGCCCTATTTATTATTGGTAATGTTATTAATTCAAATTTTTTGCACCCGATAGAATTTTATGATTGACAATATTACGTGAAACATTTCATATCGCCCCATTATTTAATCCCATTTTTCAAAACACGCCCTAGATTTGCTCCCAAGTAAGCGGGCCGGGCCATGAAGATTTTACTTGCCTTCTAAACGGGCCATTAAAAATTCTACAAGACACCATCTGAACCGCTCCACGGCTTCCCCTTTCACTAGCTGCCTCTAGATGGCGTCGCTCTCCCTTGGAATGGCGATGGGAGCCGCTCCCATCGCCGTGGCCGCCTCCCGCCTCTCCTTCTCTCAAACTGAGACACTCGCCGGTAGCTCATCCTGCCTCTCAGTCTCTCCCCACACGGTCTCTGCCACCCTCTCCACAGCGCTCCCTGTCCCTCCTCCCCTCTACAGTTAAGATCGACCAATCTGCTTGCTTTTCTATTTTGTTTGATTACCTTATCCATATTGAAGCGATCGCTGTCTTGTTTAGTATATTGTGGCAGAGGAGACAAGAAGACTGCGAAGGGGAAGCGGTTCAAGCACTCCTTCGGAAACGTAACCAACTTCTCACTTCTTGTCTCCTCCTATTCCTCTTTCCCGCCGCAAGTATTCATCTCTTGGTTGTGTTTGTTGATCAGGCGCGTCCTCGGGACAAGAACAAGGGCAGAGGCCCCCCTCGGGCTCCGCTGCCGCCTTCGCCTCCCAAGAAGGACAAGTTCGACGACGGGGAGATTGTCAGAATTGAAATCGATCAGTACCTCTTCTCCTAAGATATATCCTTTTGTTGTGAAACCCGATTTCTGTGCTTGATTAGGCGAACCCGTGATTGTTTATTAAAAGTTCGGATTTTGATGCGAGCAACAGTGCGATTCCTTTTGCATCTTTGATAACATTTGGTCCTGATGAAAGCAAGGTTAGGATTATGATTGTGCAGAGCAATTGCATGAACTATTTTCTGAGTTCATGCTATTTGTGTGGCCTCCTAATCTTTAAGCATTTTTTTTTCTCTCGAAACGAATCAACAATTTGCTCTAGGAGACAATGTCGAATCCCAAACTTTTGCAGGATATGCTGCTAGTTGGCCCTGTGATCTTTTGCTTGCTTCATTAGCTGCTTTCGTTTTCCCTCATGTTGTTGCACATAATAGTGTGTGTTTACGCTGATTGAACTGGAAAGATAATGTCAGGGAAATGAGTAGTGTCCTTGGAAGCTTTATCATTTATCATTATCAGTGTCACATCTATTCATATAAGAGAATGATCCATTGACATATTAAGTTGAACCTACTAGCCCAAAATGTTTAATTGGCTATGTGCGACTCGGTAATAGTTTAATAATCTAGGCTTATATATTCCTTTGTAATTTGTAAACTCTCCATGTGAGACTAAGTTACACTGTCGCAGCCTTTTCCAAACTAAAGTTTGATGTTCCCACCCTAGACCCACTCTCTTAACTTTTAGCATCATTGTTAATTAGTGCTATGTGAGATCCAATGATGGTTTCATTACGCAAAGGACCTCTTTGCAAAACACTTATAGTGTCTTGGATTGGGCCGTCTTGGCTACCAAAATCTCAAATTCTGTCATTTAATGCCCAAATGAAATAACTCATTCACTTATTTCATTCAAGCATTTGCCTGTACTACTTAATCTCAAGTTAGTAGTTGTATTTGCTTTAACTACTTAATCTCAAGTTAGTAGTTGTAACTACTTAATCTCAAGTTATTTGGTTCAAACATTTGCCTGATAAATGGACCCATAGGATTTCCTCACCACCAGCATGACAAGGGCACCGATTGAGGGTATTCAACTTTCTTTGCTCAAGGAAGCTTCTAGTCATTTGGTGATTCGAAAGAAGCCACCAGTGGAGAATTGATGGTTGTATACACCAACCAAGTAGTCTTCTATAACTTAATTTTGATTTGCTGAGTAAAGATATATAAGGGAAGGAGTTTCTTCCGAGTGTGAAATCATCAGGAGAATAGAAACTAACTTAATCCATAGGCAGTGTAGTAGGAACTTTAGCTGCTAACAGAATAGTCTTTGTTTCAAAACCAATTTTCTCAACTTCCATTGCTTTGTTGTTTCACCCCCCTTGATCAATCTGCTTATTACATATGCAAGCCGAGAATTGAATATTCCTTTGTATTGCAGCAGTTGGATTTGCTTGTCTCCAGTAGTAGCAAACCAGAACCCAAAAATTAATAGTCTAAGCTTGTAGCTCAAAGCTGTGAAGTAAAGGATCCCAGTTGACAGTTCATTGTCTGTGCATGTATATGGCAATAAGATTCACGCTCTCATCAAAAAGGAAAAAAAAAAAAAAAGAAGAAAGGAATGCTACATTCTGTAGCTGTGTTTGGAGTCGGTTACTTCAGTAAATAGTATTGTTTCCAAATGATTATATATCGTTTTAATTGGCAAGACGCCTGATAGAATTTTTCTTGAGCATTTTTAAGTAGCCAAAACATTTCATACGCAACTCAAAATGCAAGATCTTTATCTGTGTTTAATAATTTTTCTGTTCTATCCAATTGATCTCGACCTCCTGCCCAACTTATTTCTATTCTGACACTCTCAAAAAGAACATCTTAAATGAGTATAATTATGTGCATTAGCCAATGGACCATCTAGCTAAAATTTGTGTAACTGGTGCTTGATGTGCATGTCTTACCTTCTCAGTTCTCTGTCAATGTCTTATAGAATGAAAAACCTATTTGTTGGGTTGCCCGACAGTTTTCTTTTTCCCTATACATTGGAATCAATGATCGACGTTCCTTTGTTGCTTTCTCATGTTCAGAAATCTGAAATGATCTGAATCTTCACCAGTTTATTTTTGATAGCCAGTTTGTTGCGCATTACAACTTTAAATGCAGCAAAATTCGACTGTGTGCATGTGACATCAGATCAAGTGACTATCCACCTTGTGATTTTAATTCGACTTTCATTTTTGGTGACAGATTACCTACTGAACACATGAACGGCTGCATAGGTCAGAATCAGATTGACCCTAAAGGTATAGAATTGGAGTGGATCATTTAAACAATAAGGCTTTGTTTGGTAGGGCGGAATAGAAATGAAGTTAGAATAAATCATTCCTTTAGACTAAGAATAAAAAAATTAGACGAATGAACATGATAGTTGGTCTATTTGAATGGATTAAGGGTAGAGTGAGCAAAAGTTTTAAATCGAACTACCCGATTGAATTTAAAAGTTTAGTTTGGTTATTTCACAATTGTTTTTTTTTTAAATATTGATTATTTTAGATAATTCAATATAGTATGGTGAAGGTCGGATTCTCATGTTTATTAATGTGCATAGATTCCATTAGATATACATACTTTAATCGACAAGGACATTGAAACAAGACCGTGCCTAGCTGGCACGTGATCGCAGCTTTTTAAAGAGAGACACAAGATGGCAACTAGGATAGTGACCTAATAGCATTCGCGGGCCCCAATGCTGCCGACGTCCACCTCAGCTCAAGTGGAGTAAATGATGACGAAGCACGGCAGCACCGCCCTGGGACTGAACACCAGCAGCTCATCCTCGCCGACACCGACGCCGACGCCTGCCAGCCCTACAGAGTCGAACCCGGCCCCCTTCTCCTCCTCCTCCTCTTCCCCCGCGTTCGACCTATGCAACACCCTCCCCGCAACCACTCGGCATACCAGCATCGCCCGCCGCGCCCCCAGGAACGCGAACTCGCGCTCCAGCTCCTCTGGCAGCGCCCTGTGCGCGCCCCACCCGGTGGCGTGCGTCGCGATCCCGTCCAGGTCCGCCTGCTTCCCGGCGAACCCGTGCCGCACCACCGCGCAGGCGCAGCAGTACGGGCTCCCGCAGCCTCCCGCCTCCACCGCCCCGGCTTCCCACGAGCAGAGCGTCGTCGTGCAGTAAAACCGCAGCCGCTCGTTACCGTCGGCGACGCACCTCCCGTCGCCGATCTTTGCAGCGCGCGCCCGGACCGCGTCGCGGTACTCCTCGTAGCGCGCGAGGGCGCGCGCCGCCTGGTGGATCTTGAGCACGCGGCGGACGACGGGCGGCGACGTCCCCCGCCAGCCCGACTCGAAGATGATGCGCACGATGTTGTGGGCGGAGTCTGAGGCGCGGAGCTCGGAGAGTGAAATCTTCGCGGCGGCCTGGTGGTAGTCGATAGGTGCGCTGGCGGGCACGGTGGAGTCGAAGGTGTCGATTCTACCGTTTACTTCGGGCGACAAAGGGATGATCATCTGGATTGGAGCTGGGCTGAGTGGCGAAAGAAGCTCTTGTTGCCGGTCGTTGATAGCGGTTTGGGAATTGCGGAAGCAGAGTAGGCGCCGGAGATAGCATCGAATGGAGTGGAACTTGGAAGTACTATGGGTTGAATCGGGTAGCTGGTTATGGGGGGAAGATAAAGGGGTGATCTTTCTCCTCTTCGGCGCCCTCGGCGACGGCGGAGGCGGTGGTTGATCGTCTATGTTGCGAGAGGGGAGGAATAAGCAGGCGAGGTGAAGGAATAGGAGGAAGAGTAAGGAGAAGGAGGTTCTGAAGTAGGACGGCGAAGTCGCCATTAATGTTGGATGTGTGGAGAATGCGTGAAGAAGACGAAGCAGGACCGGAAAGATTATAGAAGAGCGAGGGGGATGGCCCTTCGGTTCGAACCCGGCTTGTTTTAGATTCGACCTAGTAGCTCATTGAAATGGACTGAACCCGGGTCGCCTTGATCTGATTTGCTACAATGTATGAACATCTGATCCACCGGATGCTCTGTACCTTATTCAAAGTGATCGTACACCATGGATTGGTTTATTTATTCTTTATTTACTTGGAGGTGTCGGTGAAAAAGGGGAAGGAATTTTCAGTGAAAATATATTCCTGGGAAGGTCGGACCACGCCCGCGACCTCATGCCTCGTCCACGACGCTATCGCCGTGTCCATGGTCTCTTGTTGTAAGGGATCGAACCGGGGACGATAGACGATGCCAACTCCTCACTTGCCATAGCATAGTCGTTGGCACCATGGCCTCCTCACCGACCATGCTAAGTGCTAGTGACAATGTGTCATCGACTCCCTCGTCGCCAAGACACTTGAGGAGAGCACCGGTCCAATGGTGGTGACCGAATATTCATCAGGGGCAAGGAGAGGCAGACGGAGCAAGAGTTGTGGAGGGATAGCCAAGGGACGATGCAATCGTAGTGGTGGAGGTGGGAGCAGGGGAGGTAAGGACGCATCATCATGTTCTCATTTGTTCTTTCTAATCTATAAATTATTGATATATTTATTAAGACACATTTAGCTTCATGCTTTTATTTCTTATCGAATAAATTCTTAATACTTCTAATTGTAGCATCATAAGTTTAAAAGGAGATATTAGATTATACTACTATTATTATTATTATTATTATTATTATTATTAGATGTTTCTATTTATTAGTTATTAAAGATAGATTAGTCTTTTTATTCATTCTTGATATTTAACATACTATATAAATATTTTATAACTTTTAATGTATTAACGTACATAATAAAATAAACTCCTAGTTTTCTTCTCTCTTGATTTCTATATAGTTACCTTCGCCTCATAACGAAAATAGATTGACTTCAAAAGTTTCTAGTGATAAGTGTGCTTATTGCAAAGACAAGGAACATTGAAAATCTCGGTGTCCATTATTGTTGAACAAAGATAAACCGCCACAGCAGCAAAAATAACCACCGTAGCAACAACAATCAGAATATAAATAGTTATCATTTTTACAACAAGGGCAAATGTTTCCTCATAATAATATCATACTCCTGAGAATAACTTTTAGCAACCAGACGAGCTTTGTATGATTTGATAGATCCATCAAATTTAATTTTAATCTTATATATCCAACGAGAATCAATGGTGTATTTTTCTAGTGACAATAGTACCAAATCTCATGTATAAGTCTAATGCAAAGCACTTAGTTCATTGACTATAACATTTTGCCAAAGTGTATTACAAACAGTTTCTCTATAGGATATAGGTTTAGAAAGACAGTGAACAGATGTATCAAATGAAGCAAAAATAAGAATAACAAGAGTAAGTAAAAAATCATTCGAAGTGTATTCACCCTCAAATCATAACGAAAGTACTTTATGATACCAGAATGTTGAGTTTTCACAATAACTCTAAAATTATTAAAAAATGATAAGAAAATCAGACTTGCGTTTCATAAGATAGATCCAAAAGTAACGAGTGCAATCAACATTAAATAAAACATAATATCTTGACTCCGACTCCTCTTTTGTAGAAATAGGAGAGAGTCCCCACACATAAGAATATATAAAATCAAATGGAGTAGAAGTAAAAGAAAGACTTTTTAAAGGAATCTATTACAACGGTCTCTTACTCAATCTCTCTTAATGGTGGAATCTATGATTTCTTTAGTGGGCAAAGAGGACTTAGGCAAGGGGATCCCCTTTCTCCCCTATTGTTTGGACTATGTATTGAGTGTTGATACAGTCTGACCTGGATGTTGTTTTGATGTTGACACTGATTTAAGTTTCAATCAGATATTGAATTGACTCAGACAAATCAGGGTTGACTTGGTTGACCTGATTAATCTGATTGGGAAAAGTCCGAGCAAGGAGCTTGGCACGGGAGAAGTCCTGGTGAGTGAAGCCAGGCAATTGGAGAAGTCCTGGTGAGTGAAGCCAGGCAATTGGAGAAGTCCTGGTGAGTGAAGCCAGGCAATTGGAGAAGTCCTGGTGAGTGAAGCCAGGCAATTGGAAAGTCCTGGTGAGTGAAGCCAGGCAATTGGAAAGTCCTGGTGAGTGAAGCCAGGCAAGGGAAAATCCAGATGGATCAAGGGCAGGGAAAATCCAGATGGATCAAGGGTGATCGGACATCTGGTGTTGGGAAGTCCAAGTATGGAAACTTGGCATGTATAGTCGGAGAAGAGCTCGGTAGCTCGGTCTCTGGACTGTCAGGATTAAGGGTAGCAAGCTTGGAAGCTTGCCTCTTAAATCATCAGACCGATCCAGTGGCACAAGTGTGCTCTGATCGGTCTACGGACCGATCAGTAAACACTCAGTAGCATACTGTGTTGTTACTGATCGGTCCGCCGACCGATCAGTGAGAACTCAGTAGCATACTGCGAATACTCAGTATGCTACTGTATCGATACTGACCGGTCTCGGGACCGGTCAGATTGATGCCTGATCGGTCCGGAGACCGATCAGGCTTGTGACAAAGAGATTTGACCGTATGGATCGGTCTGCAGACCGATCCATACTATAGTCTGTTTTGCATGCACTTTCTCTGATTCTTTCTGATTCAAAGTTGCTTTTGCCTAAATATTTCTAACCATCTGCTGCAAGATTTTGAGGTGCAGGTTACTGGTAATTTGCAATTGGTTGATTTCAAATTGAGCTTCATTAGTAGAGGATACCAGAGAAACTTTTGCTATGTTCCACTGTAAACCTGTTAAAGCAGCAAAGTCGTGGCTGCGATCTGGCGGTGATCTGGCATCGATCAGCTCAACTCATGGTGATTGGGTGGAGCTCAGAGACACCAGTGAAGACCAGAATTCCATTGGTGTGAGCTCAGATGATCAGATGAGAAAGAAGCGTGATTGGCGATGCTATGGCTGGATGCAGAGATTTGCTGCAGTTTGGCAGGGATCCGTTGCGGACGAAAGGCAGAGATGGCAGAGACATAAAAGGCTGGTTGAAGAGAGGGTTAAGGAGGAGGTTTTTTTTTTGGGGAAGAAAAGAAACTCTCTGTCGATCGGTGCAAAAGCTTTGACGCTCGGGGCTGAGAAGCGGCTGTCTCGACTTGCTCTCTGTTTCACTGACCTTCGCGTGACTGTAAGCTTAATTTTCATTCTCCTAAGTCACCAAGCTCAGTAAGTCTTGTGCTATATTCTACATACCTGTTGAGATTTTGTTGAGAGGTCACTCCACCGAGAAGGAGAAAGTTCATAGCCGGGTGTTCACCGGGGTTGATCTACCGAAGATCGGCTTGTCCACCTTACGGACACCGAGGAGTAGGGGCAAGTTATCCCCGAACCTCGTAAACACTTGAGTCACTGTGATTTGCTTTGTTTCTTCTCTTATTCTTATTCTGTTCTTAACTTGTTTTCCGCTGCGCTAACCACTCGTGTGAGTTTTATCTTTAAGTTTTAGCTTTTGAAGAGGCTATTCACCCCCCTCTAGCCATCCAAGATCCTAACATTGAGGTGTTATCAAGGCAACTCAAAGCCACCTCCACATTGCCATCCTTCCATTCCCACCCAATGTGCAAGAATGTGGTCATCACACATCTTGTTTATGTGGATGATCTTATGTTGTTTTGTCAATCAGATATATCTCCGACGCAACACTTAGCGAATTGTTTGAATTTCATTGGAAATACTTCAGGACTAAAGGCAAATCCACAAAAAAAACACATATTTTCATGGTTGGTGTAGAGACAAGGGTGTAGGCTCAAATTCTTGATCTTTTGGGTTTCCAAGAAGGTTTTTTCCCTTTCCGATATTTGGGTATACCATTGACGGTGGAAAAAAAAAATGAGGATTGCTAATTATGGGCCACTCCTAGATGATATTACAAGAAAGATAAATGTTTGGTCTAAGCATACCTTGTTATATGCCAGAAAGTTGGAATTAGTAGGCATGGTCCTTCAAGATATGAAATGTTTTTGGCTATCAATGCTTCCAATTCCTAGTGGAGTAGTGGATAAGATAAAAGCTATTTGTCGTATGTTTGTTTGGTCCTCCAAATACCCTCCTATATCTTGGTCAAAAATTTGTCTATCAAAGTAAGATGGGGGATATGACCTTAGAGATCTATTTGCAGGGAATGAGACATTGTTGAGCAAAATCTTATTGGATATCAAGGACAAAACAGATTCGCTATGGATTAAGTGGGTACATCATCATTATATGAAAGATGCAGATTTTTGGCATGGGAAAGTAAAGCTTCAGACTCTCCTTTAATCAAGAGGCTTATAGAAATTCAGAACAAGATCGTGAGAACCTCAAATAGAGTCGGAAGAGCGAACATGGCATTGATGGATTGGTTTGTTGGTGAAACAAAAGGAGTTACGAATGCTTATCAATTTTCCATGCTAAGGGGTTCCGAGGTGGCTTGGAACTCGGTAGTGTGGAGACCGAAAATTATGCCAAGGTACTGGTTTATTTTGTGGATGTTGGCAAATGGAAAATTGAGAACAAAGGATAGAATGAAGTATGAGCCAAACAAAGAATGTGTGGTGTGTCGGAATCATGAAGAGTCAAATCATCACTTGTTTTTTGAGTGCACCTTGGCACGTGAATTATGGTGTAAAGTGAGACAATGGCTGGATATTGAGTAAAAATTTCAATCCTTTGATGAGCTAAAGCAGATTCTTGGGAGACATTATAAGGGTAGCACCCGGAAAACAAAGGTTCAGTACCTAGGTATCTCTAGCATGATCTACTTTATTTGGGAGGGGCGCAATAGAAGCTGGCATTAGGGAACCACCCCAGATATTGACTGGATATCTCGTAAAGTCCAAATTCATGTGCACCGTTTCATAGATCTCAACTCAACGTGATATGCTTCTCTCCACTACTGTACATGCTAGAGCTACTCGTGAGTTGCTACTAACTGGGATGAATGGACGGTCAGTCGAATGACTGGTCGGAAGGAATGGTTGGCCGGGCGGTGTTGCTGACCAAGATGAATGGATGGGCGGGTGAAAGGTCGGCCGGGTGCTGAAGAACACCATCGAGGTTAACATGTTGTTTGGATAGAGATGGTGGTCGGACGAACAAGATAGATGAGCTTAATGACCTGGCAGGATATATGGTCGACCAAAATGTGTGTGCTGAAGATCACCGGACCAACATAAGGTCGGGTGAAAGGCTGGCCGAGCAGTCTACTGACCGTGATGAATGGGCGTCTGGGTGAATGGTTGTTCGGGTGGACTTACTGGCCGGGCGGAATGACTGGTCTGGTAGAATGGATGGTTGGGCATGCTGATTGAAAGACCAGGCCAGGCGGGCCGAGCAGAAGATCGACCGACCAGCTTAAAGGAATGAACGACCAGGAGGAATTATGGGTAGACATGGGCTTGACCAGTTGGGTAGTATGGCTGGCCGGGCGAGCTGAATGAATGACCGGTCGACTGGGCTGAATGGGCGGTCGACCAGGCTGAACATGTTGATGAATGGCGAAGCAGTCCAGATAAGAACACTTGAGAGATGTGTGATAACCATATAGAGTGTGATGTGCCCATGTGGTTCTTGATTGTAGCAAGAATGAGCATTATGTTTATAGGGTTTACCTCAACTATTGAGGACAAACTCCTGATTATCTTGTATGCTTGACATTCGGTTTGAGAGTCTTTATCTCTCAAATCAGTTTTAATACATATGTGCCTACTTTCCATGAATTTCAACTGAAAAGGCTAGCGACTGCTCGATTATAGCATAACCTGTCCCAGGTGCTTGGAGAACCTCATATGGCTACTTCTGCTGGGATCTTCTCTCTGACACGGGAAACTCCTCTACCGAGGCTGCAGATGCCCAGTGCGAGTGATAATTACGGTCTGTTCTTGGGACAGTGTCTGCGCTTTGGCATTCATAAATATCTCGTACTCCCCCGTTGTCATGGCAACATTGATTTTACCTACTGCGTCCATCCTTGCTTTCTGAAATAGGTGAGAGTGTTAGCACGGACAATGTCAAATTTGATCCCATCTAGAAGTAGGGTAGATGAGCGGCCAGTAAGAAGGCAAGAATGTTGACGGAGGAAGGACCTAGAGTTGGAAGTTGCGGACTATAAGATCAAGACGTGCTAGGGGGGGGGGGGGGTGAAATGCAGCGGAAATATAAAGTAAAATAAAACAAACGCTAGCAAATGTTGGTTTTATTTAGTTCGGAGCCTGTGACGACTCCTACTCCAAGCCCCGCGATCGTTGATCGCTTTCCTTGGACAATTCACTATCAATTCAGAAATTTCAATTACAAGGATAAGTACAATAAAAATATAATTTGAATGCTTTACAATAATTATACTGACAACTTTTGGAATTTGGAGATTTTCTTTCGGTTGTCAAAGTCGTGTCGCGAAATCGCAGGATCGTCCTTGAAGTAACGCGCAAGAGAAGAATCGTAAGAATGAGTTGTGTCGAAATTCTTGCCTGAAGCCTTCTTTTATGGGTTATTGAAGGCACCTTCAATCCCCTTGAAGGAGCCTCCAGCTCATATCCTTATCCCCGAATCTGCGGAGACGATAATTCCTGCATTCTGTGAACTTTATCCCTTCGAAAGTGCCTTTAAACTCATGGAAGGCGCTTTCCATCTGGGATCCGAGGCGCCTTCAGGCGCTTCGAAGGTGCTTCCACTCCTCTTCCACGCAGACCTTCGTCCAAAGCAACCGAGGTGCCTCCAACAACCCTTGAGGTGCCTCGGACGTTGTTCTTCCGAGTATTTCTTTGTGCATCTCACTTCTTGCAAAATATATTAGTCCAAATACAAAGTATACCCCTGCAAGACAAATTTAACACAATAAAATATGAATGATAAATTATTCGATAGTCTTTAGACTGTCTAGTTCTGACTCACTACAAGAAATTTTATATTTAACCACACCTAATAGACAACAGTTTTTCGAGAAACTGTTGTCTTTTTGCCATTTAACAACGGTTTTATTGAAAATCGTTATTGTTCATCATAATTTTTTTTAAATGACAATGGTTTTTAAAAAACTGTTGTCTAATGTATGTCAAAGACAACGATTTTTAAAAAACTGTTGTCTAATGTATGTCAAAGACAACGGTTTTAAAAAATTGTTATCTTTTAGCGTTGCTTACATGATAATATACAACAGTTTTATTAAACTGTTGTCTATTGAATGTTGTTGAATCCCAAAAAAATAATAGTTTTTTTTAACTTCACGAAAAAAAACTCATGAACAAAGAGTTTTTTTGTTCGCGTGAGGCTAGGTCACCACTGCCGATTTCCCTTTCCCCTCCTTCCCAACCCGATACTTCTTCTCCCCGCATACATAACGACCAGCCAAGAGTTACTCGACGCCGGCTGAAGCCTCATTGAGTCGTGCCTTGCTCCAATCAACGCCATAGCTGTCGTCGCCGAGCCCTAACTCTTCCCCAACGCCGGAGCCATGAGGAAATCGATCGCGCTAGCACCAAGCGTCCACCGCCGGCTAAGGCTCTTCTCCACTGATCACTGGAGTATATATTATCGACAAATTGACTATATTGATTATGTATTTATGATAAATATTGCAATGCTTATCATCTGACAAACAAAGTTGCCCTGTCTCCATATGAATCTTTCACATTTCCTGGTTCATCTAATTAGTCAAGTGATTAATGTTTTAAGTCTCAATTATTTTGTCTAAGATGAAATTTAACCGAAGCATATCTTAAGTTAGAGTTTTGACTAAAACATGATAAAGAACAATATTGATTTGCTCACATTTCTCTTATCATAGAGATAGAAAAAGAACTGAGATGGTGAAGAGTACTCCTCAGAGTCTATGTTATGTGCCATGGCAACAGCTCCATCCACATAAAGAGGAAGCACAGGCATACTGCAACCATTCCTAATATAGTTGGTGAAAACCTTAACGTGTTCATGACTTTAAGAGCCACCAGATTGTTTCAAGAGGTTACCATTTATGTTACATAGATAACGCTTTTTGCACTTCTGTTAGATGACTAGATCAAATGATTTTTATGTTTATGTAACATTTATGCAGTGCAATTAGATTCACGCGTACAGTTTAGTTTCTAATTTGTAATATATATCTTTATTCGAATAGGTGTCCTCAAGAGTACTGGGAAGAATGCCGACAAGCCAAAAAAAATGGAGAGACTTTAACAAATTAAGGAGCACTAGGAGCTGCAGTCCCTCCTCTTCACCGACATCTAAGTAGAAAATCTCGTGTTATATTGTTCTACCTTTGTTTTAATAGTGTTATCATTTTATTGGTTGTTTATGAAATTTCTTCAGAATGTTATAGATATTATTTTTGAATGTTAGAAAATTGTATATTGAATTTTATTTTAAAATTTAATATTTTGAATGATTTATAATATTGAAAAATTGTGTATTAATTTTTTTTTATTTTTTATCTAAAAAAGACAACGGTTTTTCACCGTTGTCATAGATAGTTTAAAACTGTTATTGAAGACTCTGTTGTTAAAGGTAGACGCTCAAAGACAACGGTGAAAAACTGTTGTCGTTGAATGAAAAGACAATGGTTTTTCACCGTTGTAAAACTGTTGTCTTTGCCTTCAAAGACAACAGTTAAAAACTGTTGTCTTTGGGCACCCCTTTTAACAACACGGCATTTAACAACAGTCCGAAAGGGTCTACGACAACGGTGAAAAATCGTTGTTGTTAGGCTTTTTTCTTGTAGTGACTTTTGGATTTTCCAGAATCCCTAGATCGAAACAACGTCTACTGTTCCCTCAACGGGGAACGTGTCCTCACCTACTCCTCTTAGGAGAAATTATCTTTTGCCAGACTAGTCCTCCAAACCGACTGGACTTTTGCTCAGCGTCAGAGACGTCAGGACTTTATGCTGAACGTTGGATCTCGACCCGTCCAGTCTTCCACCTGGTGTCCGCGACTCCCAGGATTTTCACCCAGAGTCCTCGACTCTTGGATTTCACCCAACATCCTCGACGGCCCAAGGCTTTGCCCGGTCCCTTAGACCAGGATTATGTTGCTTAACCGCATCTAAGACTTTTCACTTGCTAGACTCCACTAGGACTTTCCTGCAAACTCATGCACACTTGTTAGATAACAAAACAGTCTTAACTTTGAACTCCTTTGTCATTATCAAAACACAGGCTCAATAATTTGGTGCTCCATGCACCAACACAGTCCTATGCACACCACAAAAAGAGCAAACAGAAATGTTAGAACAAGAAGCAAGGAGGTCCCTGACATAGACACTCCGATACTCAAGGCAAAATCGTAGCCCCGATGAAAATTTAAGAAAAAGATGAACAGTAGAATAGTAATATGGATGCATGTGCGTGCGCGTACTTGGCCAACGGAGGACCCTTTTTATATTGTCTCTCATAACATCCACAATAATGAGACGTCAGAGAATGTTTGGTTTCAGAATATGTCGGGTAGTGGAAAATATACAACAATCTTCCCCTATGCAGAAGAAGGTTTTGTTGCGTGTATATGTCAGAGTAGTGGAATATTTTCTAGTGAGTAGTCGTTATTCTCTGATAGGTGGTTGTGATTCTCTAACAATGTTATCTCCTAAAGGAAGTATGATCAGCTTAGAGCCAATGGCGTAGCCAGGATTTTTAATTAGAGGGAGCGAATTCAAGTCAATGAATTCAAGCCAACCAGGGCTGAGGGCACGCTACTGAGGTCGCGCCCGGCCTTGCGACCTCATTACGAGGTTGTGACCAAGGTAGACCTCGCTGCAAGTCCACCGCCAAGCTGTCACTAAGAGGGGACTGGATCCTCTGGTCCCCTTATCCTGGTCCGTTCCTAGACTGGGACAAGGGGATTGGTGGGAGGCAATGGCCCCACCTGTTAAAAGGTGGGGGCCCATTGCCCCCCCCACCAATGCAAAGGCTCGACCAATTCATGGTCCAGCCTGTGCAGACCAGAGGATTCCCCCCCCCCCCCCTCTCTTAGAGGAGAGGGAAGGGGAGAGGATTAAGCATATTGATGGGACTTGACGTGCAAGGAGGATTTTGACAGCTAAATTAGAGTTAGGGAGAGAATAAGGGATTAGGGAAGGAAGAAGACAACACGGGGAAAAAAAAAATTTGGCTTAGGAAAAAGATGTTCAGTTAGTGGGTTTTAATTAGACTTTTTTCCCAAAAAAAAATTTATAGTTAGGTCATTTTTTAAAAAAATGCCTAATGTATTATTATTTTTATTTTAATTCCTAGGGTGGAGTCGCACCCCCTACTTCAAACGTAACTACGCCTCTGCTCGAAGTTGACCGGGTTTATGCTGAGAGTCATATCCATAAGAAGTAGAGAGCTAAGTCCCGTATGTCCAACCGGCTCTAGGGCCAATCGACTTTATGTTAGGAGGCATGCCCATGAGAAGTGGAAAGCTAAGCCTCAGAGATCCGATCTTCTCTGGGGTTGATCGGGTTTATGCTATGAGTCATGCCTATGAGAAGTGAGGAGTTGAGTGACTGGCTCTTAGGTCAATCGGGTTTACGGTGGGAGTCATGCCCATGAGAAGTGGGGAGTTGAACCTTGGAGGTCCGACCGGCTCTGGGGCCGATCGAGTTTATGTTGAGAATCATGCCCATGAGAAGTTGAGAGCTGAGCCTCGGAGATCCGACCGACTCTTGGGCCGATTGAGTTTATGATGGGAGTCATGCTCATAAGAAGTGGGGAGCTGAGCCCCGAAGATCTGACTGTTGGTTGCTACTCGGAAAACCTATAGGTTCCACTGTACAAAAATTTTGTACAAAGGTCTGAACCTTTTCCTAGCTACCATGTGTTCTTTTAAATTAAATTTTGGATCGCCTGCGGAACTTAACACGTTTGATCCAAAACTTAATCTATTTGTTCTTTTAGGTTTTGACTTGGATCTCCTGCGGAACTTAACACGTTCGACCCAAGTCTCCTTAAGTTATTAATTCCATTAAATATTAATTTCCATAAAAGGTTCCCAGTACTGACGTGGCGAGGCACATGGCCTTCTTGGATATGGGAGCAACCACCACCGACTAGACAAAATCTTTAATAGAAAGCTAATATTTAATTTCCTAAAATAACTTTAGGTTAACCAAAGAGAACAATCAAATCACAAGGAAAAGAAAGAAACAAAAGAACACAACTTCGAAAAACCATATTCGAAATACTAGAACGTAAACCTCTTGTATTTGGTATTATTTCCATAAATAACTAGCATGATGCGGAAATAGAAATTACTAGTTATACCTTGTAGAAAAAACCTCTTGATATTCTACCGTATTCCTCTTCTAACCTCGGACGTTGTGTGGACAACGATCTTCCAAGATGAGAAACCACCAACCACCTTCTTCTCCTCCAAGCAAGGTTCGCCACAAAAGAAAAGCTTTACCAAGGAGAAAAACCAAAATACTAACCAAGCTCCAAGAGATGCTAGCTTTCTCTCCTTCTTCTTCTTCTTCTCCGAGTAGTATCCGGCCACCACAAGAACTCCAAGGGAGAGGGAGAGGTTCGGCCACCACAAGAGGAAGAGAAGGAGATGATGGCCGTCCACACCAAGGAACAAAAGAGGGAGAGAATAATAGATGTTATGTCTTGTGAAGGCACCTCACCCCTTCTTTTATATTCCTTGGCCTAGGTAAATTAGGAAATTTAATTACAATAAATTTTCCTTAATTTCCTTGACATGATTTAATTGAGAAAAATAAAATAATATTTCCCCAATTAAACAATGATGGCCGGCCAAATCAATAGGAAGCAAATTGGACAAGTTTCAATCAACAATTAAAACTTTCCTTATTTGTTTCCGGAAAATAAAATTTCTCTTTAAAATCTCTTCATGGTTAATAAAAGGAAATATCTATAATTTTAATTTTATTAACATGTGAATAATTTTAAAGAGAAAATAAAACATCTCTCCAATCTACAAATAAGGAAAGAGATCTAATCTCTTTCTTTAATCTTTTGTAAATCTTTTACAAGAGAGATATTTTAATTTTAATTCTCTTTTAAATTAAATCTTCCACATAATAATAAACATTAAAATTAAAATTTCTTTTTAATTAATTATGGCCGGCCCTACTAGCTTGGGTTCAAGCTAGGGCCGGCCACCTTAAACCCAAGCTTAGGCCGGCCCTAGCTTGGTTCCCAAGCTAGCTTGGCCGACCCTCTTTAGGTGGGTATAGAAGGTGGGTATATGTGGGTATAGTACTCTATAAATAAGAGGCTACGATAGGGACCGAGAGGAGGAATTGGTTTTGGTCTCCCGATAAAATTAAGCATCCCATGTTCGCGCCGAACACACAACTTAATTTTATCAATGATAATTCATTCCACTAGAGAACTATCATTGAACTACCGCACCAATCCCAAATTATATTTTTGGGCTCCTTCTTATTATGAGTGTGTTAGTCTCCCTGTGTTTAAGATATCGAATGTCCACTAATTAAGTGAGTTACTGACAACTCATTTAATTAATATCTAAGTCCAAGAGTAGTACCACTCAACCTTATTATCATGTCGGACTAAGTCCACCTGCAGGGTTTAACATGACAATCTTTATGAGCTCCTCTTGAGGACATTATCAACCTAGTATCACTAGGACACAGTTTCCTTCTATAATCAACAACACACACTATGAGTGATACCATTTCCCAATTTATCGGGTTTATTGATTCATCGAACTAAATCTCACCCATTGATAAATTAAAGAAATAAATACCAAACATATGTGCTTGTTATTATATTAGGATTAAGAGCACACACTTACATAATAACTGAGGTCTTTGTTCCTTTATAAAGTCAGTATAAAAGGAACGACCTCAAATGGTCCTACTCAATACACTCTGAGTGTACTAGTGTAATTATATAGTCAAGATAAACTAATACCTAATTACACTACGACCTTCTAATGGTTTGTTCCTTTCCATTCTGGTCGTGAGCTACTGTTTATAATTTATAAGGTACTGATAACATCATCTTCTGTATGTGACACCACATACTATGTTATCTACAATATAAATTAAATGAACAACTACAAACAAATGTAGATAATTAGACCAAATGTGATTCTTTATTCATAATTAATGTTTACAAAGCTTAGGCTTTCGATATACACTCCAACAATCTCCCACTTATACTAATGACTAAGTCGCCATATCTTCTACCATACATCTGATTCCCATTCCTCCACATGCCGATCGAAAGCTTTACGGAAGGGCCTTAGTGAAAGGATGCCAGTGATACGATCTTGGCGATGACAACTTCTCCTCGCTTCACGATATCTCGGATCGGTGGTACTTGCGCTCTATATGTTTACTCGCCTTATGAGCTCGTGGTTTCTTCGAGTTTGAATCGCTATTATCACAATAAATTGTGATGATCTTGGGCAAACCAGAATCACATCTAAGTCCATTAGAAAGTTCTGAGCCATACGCTTCTTTAGCTGCCTCAGGGCTACATACTCGACTTCCATGGTTGAGTCCGAAACGTATTTGCTAACACTCCTCCATGAAATGACTCCACCTCCTAAAGTAAACACATAGTCGATGTAGACTTACTATTGTCCCTATCGATTGAAAATCCGTGTAACCCACGTGGAGCAAATCATCCTTGGTAAACTAGCATATAATCCCTAGTCCTTCTCGGTACTTTAATATATGCTTTACTGCATCCAATGTCCTTGTCCAGGTTACTCCGATATCTGCTATGCCCACGGCAAAACAAATATCGGTCTCGTACATAGCATTGCATACATTAGGCTTCCTACAGCCGAAGCATAAGGAACTGCTTTCATGTCCTCTATCTCTTTTGATGTCTTTGGAGACATCTCTTTAGATAGAGCTACTCCATGTCTAAAAGGTAAGAAACCTTTCTTGGAGTCTTGCATGCTAAAACGAGCAAGGATTGTATCTATATATGAAGCTTGGGATAGACACAACATTCTTTTCTTGCGATCCCTTATAACTTTGATCCCAAGAATGTGTGCACATTCTCCTAAGTCCTTCATATCAAATTGTTTGGACAACCATACCCTTACGTCTGATAATACCTTGACATTGTTGCCAATTAACAAAATATCATCTACGTATAGTACAAGAAATACCACCACGTTTCCGTTACACTTCTTATATACACAAGACTCATCCGGACTTTGAATAAATCCATATGACTGGATTACTTCATTAAACCGGATGTTCCAAGACCTTGAAGCTTGCTTCAGTCCATAAATCCATATGCTCTTTGCCTTTTTCAATAAATCCTTCTGGTTGCTTCATATGGATGTTCTCTTCAAGACTTCCATTAAGGAAAGCTGTCTTGACATCCATTTGCCAAATCTCATAATCCATATGAGCAGCAATGGATAAGAGTATCCGGATAGACTTAAGCATGGCTACCGGTGAAAAGGTTTCCTCATAATCGATTCCCTCTTTCTGAGTGTACCCTTTCGCAACAAGCCTAGCTTTGAAAGTTTCTACCTTCCCGTCTGTCCCTCTTTTCCTTTTGTAGATCCACTTGCATCCAACGGCTTTTACACCATCAGGTGGTTCTACAAGCTCCCAGACCTTATTAGAGTACATGGACTCTATTTCAGAATTCATTGCCTTTTGCCAAGATGCTGCATCTATATCTTGGAGTGCTTCGTTATATGACCGGGGATCAGGTTCATGTTTACCACGGATCAAGTCCAAGACTCTCCCAAAACATGAATCTTTCAGTTGCCTACAATCCTCCCACTCGACGAGGCACTATCGTGGTTGTGTATCGTGTGTGACACGTGTTGCTCTTGTGGTACTTCATCTTGTCCTGTTGGTGCTGAAGTAGACATGTCCTCTCTAAGTTCTTCTAAAACAACTTTACTCTGGGCTTGTGATCCATTATATAGTCTTCTTCTAAAAGCGGGCATTGGTGCTAACAATGACCTTCAGTCTTTAGGACTATAAAATAAACCACCTTTCGTTCCTTTGGGATATCCTACAAACACGCGAACTTATGACGAGATTCTAACTTATCGATCTGGTTTTAGCACATGTCTGGACTACCCCAAATCCGAATATGTCTTAGACTGGGTTTCGCCCATTCCACAATTCTATGGGAGTAGAAGAAACCGATTTAGAAGGTACTAAGTTCGGAATGTGCGTTGCTGTTTCCGAGCGTATCCAAAACGAATTTGGTAATCTGAATAACTCATCATCGATTTAACCATTTCCATAAGAGTCCTATTCCTTCGTCCTGCCACACCTGTTGGGGTGTTCCAGTGCGAACAATTGGGATTGAATCACCTTCGATAAGTAATTCCTAAACTCTCTAAGAGGTATTAGCCACCACGATCGATCCTAGTGTCTTGATACTTTTACCTAATCGTTTCTCCACATCGCCTTGTATTCTTTGAACTTGTCAAAGCACTCGGACTTGGCGCATTAGGTAAATGTATCCATATCTTGAATAATCGTCATGAAAGAGACAAAATATTCAAAACCTCCTCTTGCACGGACGGACATAGGACCACACAAATCGAGTGAACCAACTCTAACACTTCTTTGGCTCTATACCCCTTGGCCTTGAGCGGCCTCTTGGTCATTTTACCTTCTAAGCAAGATTCACAAGTTGGAAAATTTTCCAACTCTAATGAACTCAAAGTCCATCGGCTATAAGCCTCTGAATCCTACTTAAATTAATATGACCAAGTCTTAGATGCCAAAGATATGCTTGGTTCATTTCAAGGTTCTTTTCTCTTATTAGAATTAGAAGATGAGTTATAAATTTCCATGTTTTGCTTTGTGGAAGAAATTGGATTTAAAATATACAAATTGCCAACTAATGCACGAGCAGATAATCATTTTATTTCTTTTAATAACTACATCGTTCTTGAAAGAAACTGAATATCCATCTATAAACAGTTTAGAAACCGAAATTAAATTCTTTCTAAAACTGGGTACATAAAGACAATTTCTTAAAACCAAATTCCTATTTCTACTAAAAATAAGTAGGCGTCTCCCAACAGTTGCCACCTTAGTAGCATTGCCCATGTAGACGGTAATTTCTCCTTCAGATAGTCGTCGGGTTTCTGGAACCCCGAGGAATTGCAGACATGATCAATGGCTCCCGTATCTACACACCAGGTTTTGGTAGATAACACCGCTAAACATGTTTCAACAACTAGAGTATGAGATATACCTTTGTTTTGGTTCCTACGAGACAGCCTTCCAATGTCCCGCACCTACGGATGAAGCACTTGCCCTTGACTTCTTCATTCCGACTTTAAATCCGTACTGAGATTTATTCACTTTCTTTCTTGAACCACTTGTTTCTTCTTCTTCTTTCCTTTCGGTTTAGAAGTAGAACCATTTTCGATAGTGAATTTGAGCATTGTGACGAAATAATCCTTCTGCTTCTTGAACAAGTAGTTCCGCTAATGAATAAACCCTCTTATTCATATTATAGTTCAGGTGGACACTCAAAACTTCTAGGTAGCGTTGGAGGATCATATCGATCTGGGTTTCCCATCAATTTCTCCTCCAAGGATCATATCTCGTTCGGATAAGCCATCATCTTTAGGATATGATCCCTTACGAGTACCCTCTTGCATGGTGGTCATTATCTTTCTCATGGCTTCTTGCCTAGAAGCCCTATCTTGATGACCAAAGAGTTCCTTGAGATTGTTCATAATATCATAGGCTGTTGGTAAATCTTGATGTTGCAATACATTTGACATTGAAGCCAAAATGTAACACCGCGCCATCTCATCCGCTTTTACCCATTTCCTATGATATTCAATCTCCTCTTGGGTAGATTCACCAGTGGGTGCTCAGTCAGTACATATTTATAGCTTTCAGCAGTAAGAACAATGTCCAGGTTTCTTTTCCAATCTATGTAGTTTGGTCCAGTAAGTCTATTCTGTTGAAGTATGATGGACAGTGGGTTGAAAGACATCCTAAGAATCACAAATAACTTTTGGTCAGAACTCTAAATTTAGAATAATATTGATTCCTCAAACAATACTATTTTAAATTAACCAACACCTCATAACACCGTGAATTTTGTATGCCACGTTAGTGTGGACGTATACAAATTCAACATTTATAAAAGGAGGGTTTTAACCCATTAATTTTATTATCTTGTCAACCTAACTTTTTGACGAATAAAATTAATAGTTGGTATCATTTGGTCACACAAATAATAGCAGTGACTCCGTTGGGGAGGATACTATTAGATGTGTCTAAGTGTATACCATTACTTGACACTAAGTCCATTAATAAGATTATGCCCCTTCCGTTGGGGAAGATCACACGCTCTTAATTAACTTCCTATAGTCATCCAAAAATGGAAGTCTGTTCTAGTGATCCGCAAACAAGCTCATCCGTTATGGAGGAAGGCACTCAGAGCCAACGCGCAAGCTTGTTTGCATCACTTACAAACCAGTAATGGAGACCATGGGATTTATTTAAAAATCCCTCTCCCACTTAGTTATTTATAAATGAGGAATTTTAACTATGCTAGTCTACTTTACTTGTAAACTAACATGCACACACAGCATAATATAAAAGCAATAGAGAAACTAATTTTCAACTATTATGGCTTTTATCTCTAGTTGTCATCCGTGTGTTGTCATCCCAAGCTGCTGCCATATTTGGCCACCGCCACCGGGTCTAGCTGTCGCATCCATCTTGCTCCTTGTTCCGCTGCGCCTCTGGTCCTTAGAAGGTTCCACGCTTTGCAAGATTCGATTCGCGACATAAATAGAATTTTACATTTTGATCCTATATTCCATAAAAGGAATGTACATGTATCTAGATCAAAAATAAAATCTTAATAAAACTAAATACAGCTCCTGCTGTATTTGAATACAATCATGCACACACATTTAAATGCCCTTGACATGTCCAAGAGTCCAATCACACACATAATAACTAAAAGCCATAATAATTGGATCCTGCATCCACAAAGTTAGCACATCCTACTATTATCCTGCCTAAATTATGTATGACATGTGCATAATTAAACTAAATACCAAATACACAGAGGCAAAACCCTAGCGATCCTTGTTGGTTGCTACTCGGAAAACCTATAGGTTCCACTGTACAAAAATTTTGTACAAAGGTCTGAACCTTTTCCTAGCTACCATGTGTTCTTTTAAATTAAATTTTAGATCGCCTGCGGAACTTAACACGTTTGATCCAAAACTTAATCTATTTGTTCTTTTAGGTTTTGACTTGGATCTCCTGCGGAACTTAACACGTTCGACCCAAGTCTCCTTAAGTTATTAATTCCATTAAATATTAATTTCCATAAAAGGTTCCCAGATCGACGTGGCGAGGCACATGACCTTCTTGGATATGGGAGCAACCACCACCGACTAGACAAAACCTTTAATAGAAAGCTAATATTTAATTTCCTAAAATAACTTTAGGTTAACCAAAGAGAACAATCAAATCACAAGGAAAAGAAAGAAACAAAAGAACACAACTTCGAAAAAACATATTCGAAATACTAGAACGTAAACCTCTTGTATTTGGTATTATTTCCATAAATAACTAGCATGATGCGGAAATAGAAATTACTAGTTATACCTTGTAGAAAAAACCTCTTGATCTTCTACCGTATTCCTCTTCTAACCTCGGACGTTGTGTGGGCAACGATCTTCCAAGATGAGAAACCACCAACCACCTTCTTCTCCTCCAAGCAAGGTTCGGCCACAAAAGAAAAGCTTTACCAAGGAGAAAAACCAAAATACTAACCAAGCTCCAAGAGATGCTAGCTTTTTCTCCTTCTTCTTCTTCTTCTCCGAGTAGTATCCGGCCACCACAAGAACTCCAAGGGAGAGGGAGAGGTTCGGCCACCACAAGAGGAAGAGAAGGAGATGATGGCCGGCCACACCAAGGAACAAAAGAGGGAGAGGAATAATAGATGTTATGTCATGTGAAGGCACCCTCACCCCTTCTTTTATATTCCTTGGCCTAGGTAAATTAGGAAATTTAATTACAATAAATTTTCCTTAATTTCCTTGACATGATTTAATTGAGAAAAATAAAATAATATTTCCCCAATTAAACAATGATGGCCGGCCAAATCAATAGGAAGCAAATTGGACAAGTTTCAATCAACAATTAAAACTTTCCTTATTTGTTTCCGGAAAATAAAATTTCTCTTTAAAATCTCTTCATGGTTAATAAAAGGAAATATCTATAATTTTAATTTTATTAACATGTGAATAATTTTAAAGAGAAAATAAAACATCTCTCCAATCTACAAATAAGGAAAGAGATATAATCTCTTTCTTTAATCTTTTGTAAATCTTTTACAAGAGAGATATTTTAATTTTAATTCTCTTTTAAATTAAATCTTCCACATAATAATAAACATTAAAATTAAAATTTCTTTTTAATTAATTATGGCCGGCCCTACTAGCTTGGGTTCAAGTTAGGGCCAGCCACCTTAAACCTAGGCCGGCCCTAGCTTGGTTCCCAAGCTAGCTTGGCCGACCCCCTTTAGGTGGGTATAGAAGGTGGGTATATGTGGGTATAGTACTCTATAAATAAGAGGCTACGATAGGGACCGAGAGGAGGAATTGGTTTTGGTCTCCCGATAAAATTAAGCATCCCATGTTCGCCCCGAACACACAACTTAATTTTATCAATGATAATTCATTCCACTAGAGAACTATCATTGAACTACCGCACCAATCCCAAATTACATTTTTGGGCTCCTTCTTATTATGAGTGTGTTAGTCTCCCTGTGTTTAAGATATCGAATGTCCACTAATTAAGTGAGTTACTGACAACTCATTTAATTAATATCTAAGTCCAAGAGTAGTACCACTCAACCTTATTATCATGTCGGACTAAGTCCACCGTCAGGGTTTAACATGACAATCTTTATGAGCTCCTCTTGAGGACATTATCAACCTAGTATCACTAGGACAGTTTCCTTCTATAATCAACAACACACACTATGAGTGATATCATTTCCCAATTTATCGGGTTTATTGATTCATCGAACTAAATCTCACCCATTGATAAATTAAAGAAATAAATACCAAACATATGTGCTTGTTATTATATTAGGATTAAGAGCACACACTTCCATAATAACTGAGGTCTTTGTTCCTTTATAAAGTCAGTATAAAAGGAACGACCTCAAATGGTCCTACTCAATACACTCTGAGTGTACTAGTGTAATTATATAGTCAAGATAAACTAATACCTAATTACACTACGACCTTCTAATGGTTTGTTCCTTTCCATTCTGGTCGTGAGCTACTGTTTATAATTTATAAGGTACTGATAACATCATCTTCTGTATGTGACACCACATACTATGTTATCTACAATATAAATTAAATGAACAATTACAAACAAATGTAGATAATTAGACCAAATGTGATTCTTTATTCATAATGAATGTTTACAAAGCTTAGGCTTTCAGTATACACTCCAACACTGACCTGCTCTAGAGCCGATTGGGTTTACACTAGAAGTCATGCCCATGAGAAATGAGAGCTGAGCTCCGAAAGTCTGACCGGCTCTAGGGTCGATCAGGTTTATATTAGGAGCATGCCCATGAGAAGTAGGAAGCTGAGCCCCATTGAGAGTGATCCGTTTGGATACGTACATCTTGACTTTGATTCCTATGTCATCTTGACATTGACTATCACATCATCTTGACTAATAACCTGCATTATCTTTAGGATCACTCACAACGCTCTGTATCAACAGGTTTACAATCACAGTTGCTATGACCAACTCCTCACTGTGGTGAGCCAAAGTCACCTCTGTTTCTTCCTTCCACGTCATGGAAGATTATACGACTATCTGGCAAGTATCCCAACTCTCTTTTTTTAATCCTCTTGGGATAGTCTAGTGGCTAGCACATGAGACGCTGACAACTTGAGATCTGAGATTCGAATCTCGACATAGCTGAGGTAAATTCCTCCCTTATGCATCAATCATTATTCTAATGGTTAGTAGTCATTTGTGATTTACTTCCTCCATGTTAACCTTAAGATAAATTAACAATTTGATACTAGGAGTGAGCGCATTCATCTTTTATCAACTTTCATGTTTCTCTTTTAAGTCGAACACTAGTACTCCATCTGCCACAGAAAGTATCCAACCTCCGAACATGCTCAGCTACCCTCTTCGTCATCTCTCCATTCTAGTGAGTTTTACTGGCAAATGATAACCGTCGGCTAGCATTGGCATCGACCTGATCAGAGCTTCAGCCTCATCGAAACACCCAAACCGACGGGGAAGTCCACCATGCGAGTGTAATGCTCCACATTGGTGAGTGCATATTTCTGGATCATGAGCTCAAAATACTCCCTGGCCTTGTCCTTGAAGTCACTAAATTAGCGACCTTTTCAGATCATCTCATCCAAAAGCTTGATGGTCCTCTCCTCCGCATCCATGGAAACCATAATTATCGAAGTGATATAATATTAGGAACCATATATAAAAGCAAGATACGGCTAGATTTCATACCTGATGTAAACTGAATATATGCTCAGTGGTGTAGTAAAAAGATGATTATACAAATTATGAGGACATCGAACTAGGGGTGACAGTAGATGTTCAGTGGCGTTAATGATTTGAGTGAAATCTAGTCAAATAATTAATATCAACATCAAAAGTCAAACAATTGACCTTTTGCACTTTACCACTGACAGAATCAACAGTAGCTCATATTCACTTCCAGCAAAGAGTGAGCTGGATCTGACCGTCACTTATAGTTGGCCTTCTCACCTTTCTTCTTTGCCCATCTCTCGTTGGATGTAATCACAGCTTAAAAGACTCAAAAATACAAAAGCAAGAAGCAATAAACAAGCTCAACGAGAGGACCTTGAGACATAATAAACACATCCTTTCAACGATTTCTCTAACAAGAATTGGAAGATTTTCTATGAAATATCAAATAGAATCACATACTTTTAATCTCCAACATGATTTTATGATAGACATTGACCTTTTCCAAGCTCATCTAGCAGCAAAGGAGTACGTTAAAGGCAGATATAAGAACTATAATCTTCATTTGTGGAAAGTAGAAGCAGCAGTTGGACTTATGTGGGTGTTCTACTCAACAGAATTTCATTCATGAGCTGTGAACTTTGAGGTTGCAGCTTCATGATATATGGAGCTACCGGGAACTTATTCTGCACAGATTGTGATGACGAATTCGACCCACTAGCTACCTCACCGAGCTGATCCGAATCGACAATGGCAGAGATCTGGCCCGACAACGTAGGTGTCGTTGCCAAATTCGATTGAGTGGTGATGCTAGATGGCTGAGGAGACGGAGAGGGAGGCATGTAGTTGTCCGGCAAATCGACCGTAGTAATGTCGTGTATGCTAGACCTCCTCTTGTCTTTGCTGCCGGCATTGAGCCTGATGAAGTACTTTTGGGCATGGCTAGCCACCTGAGTAGGAGTTCTGGTGAGCACGAAATTTCGAGAGATGTTTCTCCAATCGCCTTTGCCATACTTCTTGAGACCAAGCAAAAACAACCTGAAGTTTGTTTCCATAAAAAATTAACATCAGCCAATGAGCAGCCTAAAGATTCTCCATATCATCTAGTAAAAGAAGCATGAAATAGTCAGAAGTTTCATTGAAGTATTAATTCAAACAGATTACGATCACAAACTGCAAGATTCATGGAGATGAGGCAGAGCTTACTTGTGCTCCTCTTCAGTCCAAGGAACTCCTTTCTTCTTCTCGTGATCTGATCCCCTGACGCAGGATCGCTTGGCGGAGGCGCAGTAGGGATTCTTCCACTCATCGGCGTCGTAGCTGCCGTCCCATTCCAGGGTAAACGACGGCGCGCCGTAGTAAACAGGGCATGGGATCCGGCCGGCCTCGATGTCGCTCACGTCGTTGACTAATTCCCGGTAATGGCTCATCACATCGCCCACCGTCTTCCCGGGGATCAAAGCCGCTACCTTTTCCCATCGGTCGGGGACGTCCGCGTCGAACCTGGCTAGGGCATCCTCGAACCGCTTGTTCTCCTCGGCCGTCCAGCTCCCGCCTCCGCCGACGCTGTGCTCGCCGACGAACCAATTCGGCGCGTACGACTGCCCGGGCGCCGCCGCCGCCGCCTTCTTCCGCGGAAACACATCCGTCCAAGATCTTGTCATCATCTAGGGCAAAATCGCAACTTGTGCGAGATTTCGCTGGCCGAAAAACAACCTGAAAACCTTCACCGCTCACGAGAGCTCGACTCGACCAGAACAAGAAGGAAGAAGAAGAAGCAAGATCGAAACTTGAGAAAGAACACCCCACCTGCTGACCTGAAGGATGACGCAGCGGAGAAAAAGATGCGACCTTTCCTTCTCCCTCAGCTCGCAAATCGCAATCCCACCTCGGCAACCTTCACAACTAGAATAAAACAGCGGCAAAAGTGGTCAATTCCTCCATGAATCCAGAACTCTGCTAGCTTTTTCCCACCTCCGCTTTCGATTCTTGAGATGGACTGCAGGGTTGCCGGTCAGTGCGTTGGTTCGCACCTTCAACTTCGAGGGTAGATCGAGACAGAAACGATCGATCAAAAGTGGGAAGTGGGAACTCAGAGCAAGCTTAATAGGAACGCGGCTTGCATTCAAAGGGACCTCCGTGCCAATTCCGTGAAATTGCAAATGGTCGAGATTAAATATTAAATATTAATGATCCTGCGGCTGCATCATACAGACACTTTTTCTTCCTTCAAACATCTGATGGTTGAGTTCTTGATCGCTGTGCGCGCGCTGTCTTCGATCGCCCAATCCAATCGGAATCTGATAAGAAACAAAAAAACAGTAAACATCAAAACCCTAGTGATTTCTCTATCTACTGATTTGTTCTTCCTCGTCGATGTGACCAGCTCCTGTCTTCTTCTCAATTTACTAGTATTTAAATAATAATAATATCACTTCACCGTCTTTTTCACTCGTATTTCTCAAGAGGTGGCTTCGTCCCGTTCCATGTCGACGTGTCGAGCAGCCATTCATGGCCTTTACTACAAACAACACTGCGCCACAAATTAAGAGAGATCAAATGGACGTTCATTTTCCAAAAAATAAAAATAAAAATAAAAACAAAATAGATATTTTATTAATAATTTTATCCGGAAAATATTCTTAAATATAGTCATAGTATAACAACTATCACCAACTTTTGAAACGTTAGAAGTAATCAAGTAGCTACTATATATATATATATTTAACGTTTTTGGATTTACACCGTATAAAAATTATCTAATAAATATTATAATAGGTAGAAGTTATCTAGTAAGTGATATAACATTAGTAACTACATAATATACAACTATTTTAAAATTATTTTAATTAATTTAAAGTGCTTTAAATAAAATTTAAATAATTTTGATAAATTTGATAAATAATGTTTTGATATAAGAGTAATTAAAGATCATAAATTTTAAATTCATTTTAAACACATTATAATAATTACTAGATAGTTTATACATATTGTATAGTTTTTATATATTGTACTGATTCTTTTGATATAATTTTTGAATTTTTTTTAGGGATTTTTTTTTTTATTTTTGTCCTTAAAAAAACATGAGCAGCAGGCATGTGTACCAGACCAGACCAATTAAACCAGTTGGATGGATCGAAGCCTGCGTCACCACACGGTCACAATGACATACATCGTATTCGGACAGGCAAGATGGGTTCCACTGACTTTAATTAGGAGCAACCATTCAAACTTAATTAAAATATAAATATGATTAATAAAGATAAATTATAAGATAAAATATAAATAAATAAATAATAACCTTAAACTAGATTTGAATTTGGTAAACTTTTTATAATTTTAAGTCGGCACTGATATAAATGATAGGACTTTATTTAAGTTGAAAGATGCATGCATGAATGTAATTCAATTCCTGAGTTAAGAGAAGATCACATGTGGGAAAGCAATTTTAGTTGTTAGAAAATTAAATAATCCTCGTAAATTAATTCTAATATTAATTCAGTCCATAAATTTATGATGAATTGTTCTTGTTATTATATATTAGTTTTCCTTTTACTGAATTACATATCTATCGTAAATGATTTCAGGTCATGCTTGGTTTTTATGTTCCTTGTAAATTTCAAAATCCAATTATAAACAACTTTTTTTATAAAAAGTTTTTTTTTAAAAAAAAAATCATGGATTTAAAAATTTAACCTACAAATTGGTTTACAAAGAAAGAGTTGTAATAAACTTATAAAATGATTTTTTTTAAAAAAAAAACGAATACTAGAAAATGATTGGGTAAAATATTTGTATTAGTAGGTAGGAAGAATCAAAGCGGTGAAATTATTATTTTTCTTAAGAAAGCAAAATATTTGTGGAGGTGTTCATTCTACCTAAATTTTTTAATTCAATTAGATTAAAATATTTATTGTGATCTATATATCTTCCCGAAAATGGGAAGAAAATTTTACAGTCGAAGCACTAATAGTGGGCCATGCTTACCATAAAAGGAAGGGCAAGGCATCTTTGGAATTCCACGCCCACGTCATTAACGACGGTGATCGCCATTAAGAAGACCGGATTAATATTTAATTCGTCCATTAAAGTTGGGAGAAAGTACAATGAAACTACATTGAAACTGAAGCAACCTTATTTAATTTTATTTTCAACACACCCCGAAAAATGAATAGATCTTTAATATTATTTTATTTTATTTTGTAATTGAGAAATTCAATTCTTACCATCGGACTAATTATAAAATTGACTGATCTAAATCTATAAAAACAAAAATTATTGATCATTAGAATAAATCATGAGAGTGCAGTGGATGATCCAACATTATAATTTTTTTAAGCTCCTGACATAATATGCTTAAATAAAATTTATATTCTAGTTAGCACTATGTATCTTATCTTTCGGACTGATTAATCTTTAAGATGATCAATCGAAATCCACCGAATGTTTTCATCGGCCATTAAAGTAGATCCGAAAGTACTCATAACAGGTGGACCAATAGTCCAATATTTAGATTTATCATCCTATCAAAAAATATTATAAAATATATCATAGTTGAAAATTGAATCTTAAATATTTAAGAGACTATATGAACTTTCTATTGTTGTAGCATAACTCTTATTGTATAGTGATACGGTGTATTGTGAGTAACTCTAAAAGTAATATGAAGTCGATAGTCAAGATAATGTGCAGTCAAAGTCAAAGTGATATGGCGGTCAAAGTTATGGTGACATGGTGGTCAAAGTCAGGATATACATATCTAGATAAATCACTTCTCAGGAGCAACACCCCAATATAAATCCGAGTGGACATATGGTTGACTGGATTACAGTGCTTAACTCCCCACATCTTATGGTCATAACTCCCAACATAATCCTGAGCAAACCTAAACCCATATGGGGCAAAGTCCCTCACTTCTTATGAACAAAACTCCCAACCTAGAGCCAGTAGATTCCAACGCTAGTCGGATTTATAGACTTAACTCCCCGCCTCTCAATATTTCTCAAAAGCCACACTCTCAGTATAATCTCGAGCGGACACATGGTTGACTGGATCTACGGGACTTAACTCCCCACATCTTATGGGCTTAACTCTTAGCATATAGCCGGTCGATCCGGAGCTGGTTAGATATCCAGATCTCAACTCCTTACTTCTACATGGTAACTCTTAGTTTATGGTTGATTGGCTAGTTGACCCAAAGTGTCGCCCGGGCCTTCTAGAACTTAGTAATGATAATAATGGAAATAATATCTAATTGATTGTCATTATTCAGCTCCTCGCCAATTAGACAAAAATCGAATCGGACATCCAGAGTTCAGTTCCTCACCCCTTAGGGCACCTCTTGCATATGGTCAATCGGCTTAAGAGTCAATCGAAGTTATGAGCCCCAACTTCCCATTTCTTAATGACAAGACACACAATATATGGCCAGTCAACTAAAGAGCCGATCAGACCTACCAAACTTAGTTCCTCACTTCTCATATACAAATCTCCCAACATACAGTTGGTCGGCTACAAGGCCAGTCGGATTACTCCAGAAGATAACATTGTCAGAGAATCACAATAACATGTCAAAGAATAACAGTTACTCACCATAGAATACTCCCTTATTCTAGCATATGCAATGGAACTTTTTTATAACTAGAGGAGGACTGTTGTACATGCTTCGTCACCTGATATATTTTAACACTAGACATTCTCTGTCGCCTCATTATCATTGAGGTTATGAGAAGTGATATAAAAAGAGGTTCTCTTTGTTAGCCAAATACGCTGTTACACTATTATTTTTATGCACACATATCTATAATACTATTCATCTCCTTCACTAAATCACTAGGTTGCATTTGGTAAGGGGTAATCTGCCTTGTAATGTAATCCAGATTACATTATAAGGCTGATTAATTTGTTTGGTTTCATTTTTAACTTATAATGTAATGTAATATGGATTACAAAATGTAATGAAGTTTTATAATCTGGATTACAAAACAAACACATTGTAATCCGATTACATTACAAGATCTTCGTTTAACAAAAATTTAAATGTCAAATATACCCCTAATCTGTCGCTGTCCATCGTCGCTCGCCGCCGCCCACCACCGGCGGCGACGGCGACGGCGACGGCGACCGGCGGCGACGACGACCCGCAGCGCCCGTGGCAGCCGACGGCGGCGACCGCAAACTCCGACAGAGATGTTGTGCCCACCGGTAGAGGTCGTAGGATATTTTTATCATTTTATAATAATATGAATTATATTTCTTATAAAAAATAATGGACACCAAATAAAAGAATGTAATCATCCTTAAAATCAAAGATTATATACATTATATTACCAAACGTAATAATGTAATCAGGATTACATTACATTACATTACAAGCTCAATTACATTACATCCAATCAAACGTAATCTAATTATAACTTGAGCATGAGAGCACATCTACCAAAAACCCCTACTTAATTCTAATATCTCACCAATACACCATCTTTTTACTTCGCCATCAATATGAAAGTCATCCTGCCTGTACATCATCCTCTTCGTTTATCACATTAGAGTAAAAAGTTATAATTTCACCGAGGCTTTTATAATAACCTCAACGCATTCATTTATTTATTTATTTATTTATTTTTATAATAGAGTTGCGTGGGTGGGTGCGTGTTTTATTAGGCGGCGTGGGGTAGAAATTAGAAATTAGAAAAATTAAAAGTCGATTCCAATTGGTAGTTAACTGGTGTGGAGTGGTGGGGGTCACCACCTCCCCCATTTAGCACCTCCACTCTGCATGATCGTGCCACTCATCATCTGTTTTTCTGTATTTCTTACGTGTGGGGATGGCCCCTAAACTTGTAGGGCTTCCCCCACCTGAGGAGGAGGAAGCATCGGCGACAAGTGAAGAATCCAACCACTTTTCGCAACTTTAATTATTTCTCTCTATTTTTTTTTCCAAAAAAGTTTTTATTTATTTATTTTTTTTATCGAAGAACGATTCCATTGAGGACCATTTATTATTTAAACAAAAAAACAATACAATTAAACTATTAAGGCATTTTAAATGATTAAAACTCTAAATAATATTTGTATGGTATCTAATATGTCATATTAATTATACATCGAAAATATAAAAACATGATACTCTTTCCCTTATTAAAAAAAAAATTTCTATATATTTTTTTGAATCCTATATTATTAAATCATATTTTTTTATTTATTATTTATTAGTAAATGATGTCACCCACGTTACTGATTTTAAGATCAAAAAGTAGCTTTAAGATTTTACTACCACACTTAAAATAAAAACCTCAACCTCGTACCACAATGGTTCAAAAGTGGTTTTTTCATCATTTTTTGATTTCACAAATCTTTCAAAAACTTTAGATTGGAGTTGCCTTTAATGGTTCCTTTGTATTTTTTTAAATATAATTTGGATATTAATTTTAAGGTAATCATTTCAATCCAATAAAAATTTCTCACGATCGAATAAAATTTTTTTATCGACCATCAAAATAAATTCAAAAATATAAATCATAAATTCATAATTCATACAATAACCTAGTAGTCCTAATTGTTTAAACGTGACAAATGAATTTATGATGTTCCCTGGGTTTGAATCTTGGGTACATGTGTTTACCACTATATAGTACCTCATGGTTTCTTTCTCAATCAATTGATTTTCTTAAAACGTTCATTAGAGCTTTTATTCGAAAAGCAGAAAATTGTCATATCTTTGTTATTATGAAGAACAATGGTAAGTGATAATTATAGTAAAAAGATGATTATAATTAAGTGTCTTTTATAATTCATCATTAATTTATATAAAAGTAGAATCTATTTATAATCAGATTGTCAAATAATAAGAGATATAATAAGTTTAAAATATATATTTGAAGTTATTCTAAGAGGCAAAAAAAAAAATACTAGTTAGAGTAAATTCCAATTAATAATAAAAAAAATGAGAGAACATAAGAAAAAATGAATATAAAAGGTGAGAGGGGGGGGGGGGGTTGCAATTTAAGATTTTTTTTCCCCCTTGACATCCAATAATCCAATAATAGGTGAGAATCTATTTTTTCCTCTTGAAATCCAATAAAATTTTGTCGTTGATCAAAATAAATACAAAAATATAAATGATAATCCAAGTCCTAATTATTTAAATATGAAAAATGAATTTATGACGTTCCCTGAGTTTGAATCTTGGTACATGTGTTTATTGCTACATAGTATCAGAGTTTTTTTTTCAGTGATGGATCTAAGAATTTAAGTATGAAGAGATGATTTTTATGAATAACAAGAGATAGCATCCTCTATCTTCACCGATGAAATCACATAATATTAAGAGTTTCACCATCGACAAAGAAGGACGACCGCCGTTGCTACTCCTCACTGGATCCGTCCCTAGTTTCTTTCTCAATCAATTGATTTTCTTAGAATGTTCATTAGAGCTTTCATTATTAGAAAAGCAGAAAATTGTCATATCAGATGATTACAATTAAATGTCTTTTAATAATTTATTAATAATTTATGTAAAAGTAGATAAATTTATTTATAATTAGATTGTCAAATAATTAGAGAGAAAGAGGATATAATAAGTTTAAAATATATATTTGAAGTTATTTTAAGAGGCAAAAAAAATACTAGTTAGTGTAAATTCCAATTAATAATAAAAAACATGAGAGAACATAATAAAAATGATTTTTTTCCCCTTGAAATCCGATAGGCGTTAAAAAGAGTTTTAGAGCTCCTGTAATTTTAATGGCCCGAGCTTATAAACCTCTAAATTCAAATGTCCAAAGTCAACTTTAATTTGAATCTGGATCACCGGCTCGAGCCCTGGGATAAGATTGAGTTGGTTAATACGGAACATAGTTATTATTACAAGGTAAGAGATTGAATCTCGATAAAATCGATTAAAAAAAATCCTCCTCCACACCGATAAATTATAACTTCTTGATTTATCTCATCACAATATTAAAAATATATTTATAAACAACATTTTTGAATAATGTTGATCAAAATTTCTTTTTCAAATGTTAAAAAAATATTATAAAATAAATAAATAAATTTATATTATTGCTCAATAATCAACCGAATAATTAAAAACGTAAAACTTTTAGACTTGATTTTGGTTCAATTATGTTATGAAATAAATTTGAATATCACATATCCCAATTGAGCTTGACTCGTTTACCGCGGTTTTTTTTTGAGTAGTGCGGAAACATGAGATGTTGCCATATAAAATTTGCTATCAAAACTTGACGTGTTTGGATGTATCGAGTGAATCATCTTTTATCATATTTACTCATTTAAACCACAGTGACACCTGGACGTCTCGCCGGATGCGAACCTATTTATATTGCTATCTCAACCGTCTACGTCCCTGCTCCAGGCGGTAATTTACGTTTTTTACCTCATGCATCTTCTCCGTTCAAGATATTTCTTCAATTCCCTTTTTTCTAGAGCTTGGGAAGGTGACCATATTGGTTGCTTAGAGAGAGATTTGAACGTTCCGTGCGAGACTCCAACTCAGGAGATGCTTTTTCCACCGGTTAGACGACTGCCACTGCCTCGTATGCGTCATTTAATTGTTTGTCATGGTGTTCCATTTTAAGTTTATGAATTTGGTTTACTGGCAGATTCCTTTGCAGACCAAGATTTCTTTCAACAAAATCACTGAACTTTGGTTAACTTGTTTTGCCTCATTGGTCTAGCAACCACCTTCTCCTTGGATGAACCAACGGCCTCTAGGAGTCGATGTTAATGTTGGTATGTGATACGGCGAATGATGTGACATGGGACTTTTGAAATTAGGTCCAAATCTTGAAGGTTGGATGATGTAGCAGTCAAAGTCAATAAGAAGTCGACACTCAATACTAGCACGATCAATTATCTTGGCCGAGTGGGTATCCAATCGGACCCTTGGTTGGGTCAGATCTTGAGTCCCTCGACATCTATAAAGTCCTGAGTTGTATCAGCACCATTTAGGGCCGAGTCATTCTGGTCACTCGGAGATAACACGGATAAGTATCTCGGCTGAGTGGTCAGTTGGCTAATCGGACCCGTGGTCTGATAGGATCTGATAGACATTTAATCCGACCGAACTCTTTGTTCAAGCAGAGAGGCTCAATGAAGACCGAGTACTTAATAGCATTCCTTAAATCCAACCAGGCTGAGTGGTATAGCCGATCAGACCCATGGTCCGATTAGACCTGATAGACATTTGATCCGATTGGACTCTTTTTCAAGCAGAGAGGCTGAGTGAAGATCCAGTCTTCGATAACATTCCTTAAATCTGTTGGCGTGTATACTGAAAGCCTAAGCTTTGTAAACATTCATTATGAATAAAGAATCACATTTGGTCTAATTATCTACATTTGTTTGTAGTTGTTCATTTAATTTATATTGTAGATAACATAGTATGTGGTGTCACATACAGAAGATGATGTTATCAGTACCTTATAAATTATAAACAGTAACTCACGACCAGAATGGAAAGGAACAAACCATTAGAAGGTCGTAGTGTAATTAGGTATTAGTTTATCTTGACTATATAATTACACTAGTACACTCAGAGTGTATTGAGTAGGACCATTTGAGGTCGTTTCTTTTATACTGACTTTATAGAGGAACAAAGACCTCGGTTATTATGGAAGTGTGTGCTCTTAATCCTAATATAATAACAAGCACATATATTTGATATTTATTTCTTTAATTTATCAATGGGTGAGATTTAGTTCGATGAATCAATAAGCCCGATAAATTGGGAAATGATATCACTTATAGTGTGTGTTGTTGATTATAGAAGGAAACTGTGTCCTAGAGATACTAGGTTGATAATGTCCCCAAGAGGAGCTCATAAGGATTGTCATGTTAAACCTGCAGGTGGACTTAGTCCGACATGGCGATAAGGTTGAGTGGTACTACTCTTGGACTTAGACATTAATTAAATGAGTTGTCGATAACTCACTTAATTAGTGGACATTCGATATCTTAAACACAGGGAGACTAACACACTCATAATAAGAAGGAGCCCAAAAATGTAATTTGGGATTGGTGCGGTAGTTCAATGATAGTTCTCTAGTGGAATGAATTATCATTGATAAAATTAAGTTGTGTGTTCGAAGCGAACACTAATTTTATCGGAGACCAAAACCAATTCCTCCTTTCGGTCCCTATCGTAACCTCTTATTTATAGAGTTCTATACCCACCTATACCCACCTTCTATACCCACCCATAGGGGGCCGCCAAGCTAGCTTGGGAATCAAGCTAGGGCCGGCCTAGGTATGAGATTGGGTGGCCCTTGAACCCAAGCTAAGTAGGGCCGGCCCAATAAATTTAAAAAGAAATTTAATTTTAATTTTTATTATTATGTGGAAGATATATTTTAAAGAGAATTAAAATATCACTCTTGTAAAAGATCTACAAAAGATTAAAGAAAGAGATTAGATCTCTTTCCTTATTTGTAGATTGGAGAGATGTTTTATTTTTTCTTTAAAAATTATTCACATGTTGATAAAATTAAAATTATAGAAATTTCCTTTTATCAACCATGAAGAGATTTTAAAGAGAAATTTTATTTTTTAAAATTTCCGGAAACAAATTAGGAAGTTTTAATTGTTGATTAAAACTTGTCCTCTTTTGTTATCCAATAATGGCCGGCCACTTGAAAT
Organism: Zingiber officinale; assembly: GCF_018446385.1. Lineage (NCBI taxonomy): Eukaryota > Viridiplantae > Streptophyta > Magnoliopsida > Zingiberales > Zingiberaceae > Zingiber > Zingiber officinale. The sequence continues at coordinate 170,135,806 of NC_055988.1, forward strand.
TAATTGAGGAAATTTTATTTTATTTCTCTCAATTAAATCATGTCAAGGAAATTAAGGAAAATTTATTGTAATTAAATTTCCTAATTTGCCTAGGCCAAGGAATATAAAAGAAGGGGTGAGGGTGCCTTCACAAGATACAACATCTATTATTCCTCTCCCTCTTTTGTTCCTTGGTGTGGCCGGCCAACCTCTCCCTCTCTTCCTCTTGTGGTGGCCGAACCCTACCCTTCTATTGGAGCTCTTGTGGTGGCCGGATACTACTCGGAGAAGAAGAAGAAGAAGGAGAGAAAGCTAGCATCTCTTGGAGCTTGGTTAGTATTTTGTTTTTCTTCCTTGGTGAAGCTTCCTTTTTGTTGGCCGAACCTAGCTAGGAGGAGAAGAAGGTGATTGGTGGTTTCTCATCTCGGAAGATCGTTGCCCACACAACGTCCGAGGTTAGAAGAGGAATACGGTAGAAGATCAAGAGGTTTTTCTACAAGGTATAACTAGTAAATTTTATTTCCGCATCATGCTAGTTATTTATGGAAATAATACCAAATACAAGAGGCTTACGTTCTAGTATTTCGAATATGTTTTTTCGAAGTTGTGTTCTTTTGTTTCTTTCTTTTCCTTGTGATTTGATTGTTCTCTTTGGTTAACCTAAAGTTATTTTAGGAAATTAAATATTAGCTTTCTATTAAAGGGTTTGTCTAGTCGGTGGTGGTTGCTCCCATATCCAAGAAGGCCATGTGCCTCGCCACGTCAGTACTGGGAACCTTTTATGGAAATTAATATTTAATGGAATTAGTAACTTAAGGAGACTTGGGTCGAACGTGTTAAGTTCCGCAGGAGATCCAAGTCAAAACCTAAAAGAACAAATAGGTTAAGTTTTGGATCAAACGTGTTAAGTTCCGCAGGCGATCCAAAATTTAATTTAAAAGAACACATGGTAGCTAGGAAAAGGTTCAGACCTTTGTACAAAATTTTTGTACAGTGGAACCTATAGGTTTTCCGAGTAGCAACCAACAAAATCCGACCTGGCTGCTCCTGCAAACAACAACAACAACAACCAAGCCTTTTCCCACTAGATGGGGTCGGCTGTATGAATCCTTTTACGCCATTGAGCTCTATCTCCTATTATATCATCATCTATATTTAAATAAATTTTATCTTGTTTTATTGTTGCTAACCAAGTTTTTTTTGGTCTTCCTCTTCCTCGTTTGATATGCATATTTATCATAATTTCATATCGCCTGACTGGAGCATTTATTGGTCGTCTAAGTACATGTCCGTACCATCTTAAACGTGTCTCTCGGAGTTTGTCCTCAATAGATGCAACTCCGACTTTCTCTCTAATGCTCTCATTCCTTATTTTGTCCATTTTCGTATGTCCACACATCCACCTTAACATCCTCATCTCTGCAACTCTCATCTTATGTTCATGTGCTCGAGTCATAGCCCAACATTCAACTCCATATAACATAGTAGGTCTAACAACGATTTTATAGAATTTACCTTTAAGTTTAAGAGGTACTTTACGATCACATAAAACACCTGACGCTCCCCTCCATTTCACCCATCCTACTTGTATTCTATGTAAGACGTCTCTCTCAATCCCTCCATTTTGTAAAAATGATCCTAAATATTTAAATCTCTTGGTTCCGGGCAACTCGTTCTCTCCTATTTTAACAATTGTTTCATTACTTCTAATATTGCTAAACTTAAATGTCATATATTCTGTCTTTAATCTACTAAGTTTAAAACCTTTCCCTTCTAGTGTTTCCCTCCAAGATTCTAGCTTAGCATTTACTCCTTCACGTGTCTCATCTACCAAAATAATATCATCTGCAAACAACATGCACCACGGTACTGTGTCTTGAATGTGCGTAGTGAGTTCGTCCATAATTAGTGTAAAAAGATAGGGACTTAGGGTTGATCCTTGATGTAACCCTATCTTTATTGTAAATGCTTCAGTTACTCCGCCTGAAGTCTTTACTCTGGTCGTTATATCCTCATACATATCCTTAATTAGTTCAATATATGTTATGCTAACACCTCTCTTTTCTAAAATTCTCTATATAATTTCTCTTGGGACTCTATCATAAGTTTTTTCTAAGTCAATGAATACCATATGTAGATCTTGTTTTTGCTCCCGATATTTTTTAATTAATTGTCTAAGGAGATGTATATCTTCTATTGTCGACCTTCCAAGCATGAACCCAAATTGATTTTTTGTCACTGTGGTCTCCTTAATCTTTTTTCTATTACTTTTTCCCAAAGTTTCATAGTATGACTCATTAGTTTAATACCCCTATAATTTACACAATTTTGTGTGTCTCCCTTGTTCTTATATAAGGGAACTAGAGTACTTATCCTATATTGATCAGACATTCTTTTCGTTTTCAATATCATGTTAAATAATTTTGTAAGCCATTCAATACCTTGTTTCCCTAAGCACTTCCATACCTTTATCGGAATATCATCTGGTTCAACGACTTTTCCATTGTGCATCTCATTTAAAATTTATTTTACTTCTGATGTTTGAATTCTATGATAAAAATTAAAATTTCTATGCTCATTTGACCTAATTAAATTACCTAAGTTAAGTTGGTCACATAAACCTTCATTAAAAAGTTGATGAAAATACCTTTTCCACCGCTCTTTTATTTCTCCATCATTTACTAATACCCTATTACATTCATCTTTAATACATTTTATTTGGCTAAGATCTCTTGTTTTCCTTTCTCTCACTTTAGCTATTCTATAAATGTCTCTTTCCCCTTCTTTTGCATCCAATTTTCGATATAACCGTTCAAAAGTTTCATTTTTTACTTCACTCACTACTTTTTTAGCTTCTTTATTAGCTATTGTATATTTTTTTAAGTTTTCCTCGTTCTTACAAATATATAATTCCTTATAAGTTATTCATTTTTTCCTTCACTTTCTCTTGTACTTTCTCATTCCACCACCAAGATTCTTTTCTTAGTGGTGCATGTCCCTTTGATTCACCGAGTACACTCTTAGCTACTATTTTCAACTTTGATACAATCTTATCCCATGTTGTATTAGAGTCATCGTATATTTCACCTAATGTTTGTACTTCTACATTCTCCTTAAATATATTTTGTTTTCCATCTTTTAACTTCCACCACTTAATTCTAGGAATTGTATATATTTTCTTTCTATTGATACTATATTTGAGGCGTATATCCAACACTACTACCCTATGTTGGGTAGTTAAGCTTTCTCCAGGGATGACTTTGCAATCTTTACAAATCCTTCTATCCTTCTTCCTAACCATAAGAAAGTCAATTGTGATTTATTATTCCCACTTTTGAATATGACTAAGTGTTCTTCTCTTTTCTTAAAAAATGTATTAGCTAATATAAGGTCATATGCTATCGCAAAATCTAATATAGTTTTCCCTTCCTCATTCCTCGTGCCAAACCCATAACTCCCATGTACTCTCTCATATTCCTCATTTTTCACTTCTACATGCCCATTTAGATCACCTCCTATTAAAATCATTTCATTTGGTGGAATATTTTGTAATATTTCATCTAAGTCCTCCCAAAATCTTGATTTGGTAGCTTCATATAATCCTACTTGTGGTGTATATACGCTAATTATGTTCATAGTTTCTTTCGCCACTATTATCTTAAGGGCTATAATTCTATCCCATTTTCTAACTACTCCTACAACTTTTTCCTTTAACAAATTATCTACAATGATACCCACTCCATTTCTTTCTTTATTCTTTCCAGTGTACCATAACTTAAAACCCGAGTTCTCTATCATCTTTGTCTTCTCGCCTATCCATTTTGTCTCTTGTACATACAAAATACTAATTTTCTCTTAATCATCATATCTACTACCTCCATTGATTTACCCGTGAGAGTTCCTATATTCCATGTTCCAAATCTTAAATTATTAGTTTTCCTATCATATTTGTTCTTATTTAACCTATGGTGTGAGAACTTTTGCCTATTTAACACTACACCCAAGTTCTCATGGAGATGTAGCGGTCCTTGCTGAGACGTTACAGTCGGACCCTGTAACGCGAACTCTTGCATATTTATCACTACACCCGAGTTCTGGAGATGTAGCGGTCCTTGCCGAGACGTTACAGTTGGACCCTGCAACGCGTTCCTTCCAGGGAACAACTTAGCATTAGCACAATAGTTTAATGGATTCATTCATTGAATATTTACCATAGTTTGACTCTGGCTGGCAACCTAACGCAACTCTCCTCTTTATCCGGGCTTGGGACCGACCATGACCGGTCATCATGGGCGGAGTTTTGTTGGTGCAACCTTAGGTCAAGGTTGACCTGGTTGACCCGACTTGAGTTGACCTGACTCGAGTTGTATTTTGATGTTTGACGAGAATAGAAAAGTTGTATCTTGATGTTTGACAAGAATACAAACTTGGGAGATTGTGGGTGCAACCTTCTGTCAAGGTTGACCTGGTTGACCCGACTTGAGTTGACTTGATTCGGTAAAGTCCAAGTATGGAGACTTGGCACGGAAAAGTCCAAGCAGGGAGCTTGGCACAGGAAAAGTCCAAGTATGGAGACTTGGCACGGAAAAGTCCAAGCAGGGAGCTTGGCATGGGAGAAGTCCAAGTATGGAAGCTTGACATGGGAAGTCAGAGAGGGCTTGGCAGTTCGTTCTCCGGACTAGGTCGGAGAGGGCTCGGGAGCTCGTTCTCTGGACCAGACGAAGTCGGAGAGGGCTCGGCAGCTCGTTCTCCGGACTAGGTCAGAGAGGGCTCGGGAGCTCGTTCTCTGGACCAGACAGAGTTGGAGAGGGCTCGGTAGCTCGTTCTCCGGACTAGGTCAGAGAAGGCTCGGTAGCTCGTTCTCTGGACCGGATGAAGTCGGAGAGGGCTCGGTAGCTCGTTCTCCGGACTAGGTCAGAGAGGGCTCGGTAGCTCGTTCTCTGGACCAGACTTGGAAGTCGGAGAGGGCTCGGTAGCTTGTTCTCCGGACTAGGTCAGAGAGGGCTCGATAGCTCATTCTCTGGACCGGACATGGGAGTCGGAGAGGGCTCGGTAGCTCGTTCTCCGGACTAGGTCAAAGAGGGCTCGGTAGCTCGTTCTCTGGACCGGACATGGAAGTCAGAGAGGGCTCGGTAGCTCGTTCTCCAGACTAGGTCAGAGAGGGCTTGGTAGCTCGTTCTCAAGATCAGGAAGGCCTTAGGATTTAGGGATGAGAAGCTCTAAATCCACATGGGCATTGGATCGGTCAGCAGACCGATCCAGTGATACTCAGGTTTATCTGATCGGTCTGGTGACCGATCAGTAACTAAACAGAGGTCACTGTGAGTTATCTGATCGGTCTATAGACCGATCAGGAAGCCTACTGATCGGTCCACAGACCGATCATGAAGCGATCAGAAACGAGAACAAGTATGGGGATGGGTCTGGGGACCGATCAGCCTAGGGCCTGATCGGTCCACAGACCGATCAGATGGCTCCCAGACCGATCAGGGTGGAGCCTGATCGGTCCAGGCCTAGCCGTTGCGACACAACGGCTAGATTTCTGTGTTGCTCTTTGTCTTCTTCGCAGGTGCAGGATATATATCGAGGTCGAGGGTCTCTACAGTAACAATTCTTGCTCTTCCTCCTTACTGCGATTTGAACTTTGCTGAGCTCCTCTTTGCTGAAGCTTCGTGTGAGCTTCCCTCGACTGGTTGATCAGCTGCTGTTGGCATTATCCGTGAAGTTGCTGCTTCATCAACGGACTCCAGTCGATGAGAAGAAGGCAAGCAAACTTGGTAGAGTGTATTTACATTCATATTATCCATTGTTTCTTGCTTTATTTCTTGTACTCCTTTATTGCTATTGCAAAAGAGATTGTGGCGAGGTTTCTCCACCCAGAAGGAGTTCATATTAGCCTGTTATCCGGGGTCTCATCCACCGACGGATTGATAGGCTTCGTCCACCTTACGGACACGCCGAGGAGTAGGAGTATCATCTCCGAACCTCGTTACATCATCGTGTTTGAGGTTTGATCTTCTCCACTTTCGTTTCTACATTGTATTTCCGCTGCGCTAACCTAAATTGTAGGAAGAAACGATAATTTGAGGTCGGCTATTCACACCCCCCCTCTCTAGCCGCATCCGAAGGTCCTAACAAGTGGTATCAGAGCAATGTTGCTCTTCGACGGATTAACACCCGGGGGAGCACAAGCTAGAGAATGGATCGACTTGGAGAAGACATCATGATTCCACCCTTCTACGATCGCGACGACTTCGCGTATTGGAAGGTAAGAATGAAGTATTTTCTTATGACTAACCTAGTAAATTGGAATTGTGTACAAGTAGGTTTTATTCCTCCGGTGGATAAAGAAGGAGAACCTCTTGAGAAGAAGAAGTGGACGAAGGAACAAATCCACCGATCCATGATCAACGACGAGGTAACGAAAATCTTTGAATTTTCATTACCTAATGATGTCTTGCGTAAGATAGGTGGATACAATGATGCCAAGGAGTTGTGGAACAACTTGGCTAAGTTTCATGAGGAGAGCTCCAATTCAAGTCATGAAGAGGAGTCAAGTGAGCCAAGTAGCTCACATCATGGAGGTATGGAATTAGAAGTTGAGGGCTACTCAACATCTAAGGAAGAAGAGGAGAAGAGTTCTTCTTCAAGATTGGAGCAAGAAGAAGAAGTCTCTACCTCCGGAAGGGATGAAGAAGAGAGCTTATATCCATCCTCAACCCTAGGTAACTCAAGCAACTTAATTTCAAATAAATTACATATAATGTGCTTTGAGTGTAGGGAATATGGGCATTACAAGAGTAAATGTCCAAAGAGGATTAGGAAGACTCCACCGACGCCAAAGGTAAAGGAAGCCGGAGTCCCGATACGCAAGGGCAAGGAGCACGTGGTGTGCTTCCAATGCAAGCAAAGGGGACATTATAGGAGCCAATGTCCGAGGGGGAGGCAACCTCACAAGGACAAGAGACCAAGCGCATCTATAGGGGGAGCTAAGGCAAACCCTAAGGTACCCTTTAAGGCACATTATTGCAATTCTAATAAGAAACATGCTAGTAGCTTTATTGCAATTGCCAATGATGATAAGCATGATAACCATAGAAACCGATACATGTGCTTAGGTGCCAAACATGTTAGTCTAGGTAAGGATAATACTAGAAATGCCAATCCTAGAATTAACTCATCTAAGGTTAAGGAAAACCTAGATAGGAATCCCAAAACAACTAGACATATGCCTAGGAATACCTCAAAGAAAAATGACAAATTAAAACTTGAGGTATTAGAGAAGGAAAATCAAGTCTTGAGGTCAAGACTTGACACCTTAGAAAAGACTCTTAAGAATTTGGAGAAGTCAACTCTAGGGTCTAAGGGTCAAAAGCAAAAGCCCAAGGACATGAGAGGTTTGAGTCACAAACCTAAGTCTCAAGTGGTCAAGCCCACTTATCATAATGTTCCATTCGATTATGGAACAAGACCTAGGGCTAGGAAGACCATCACCAAGGTCACAAGGGGAGTCACTCCTAGAGTTGATCTTGATGAGTCCCAAATGACCAAGGCTTTAAAGCCTAGGAGGGTCATTAGGAGGGTTGCTAGGGAAGTCATCCCTAGTGAATATTTAGTGAACCCAATGAGCTCAAATAGGTTTTGGGTTCCTAGGAGCGTGATTCCATCACGCTAGATGGGTTAGGGTGTGCCAACCTTAATTGGATAGGTAGTTAACCTAATCATGGCAAAAGATGGCATTTTAGGAATTTTCAAGGTGTAATCAAGCCTTGAAAATGAAATTTAAAATTTTACTCATTCCTAAGGTGATTAGGATGTGCCAACCACACTTGAGGAATTTTCTAGGGTCAATCTAATTGGCACATAGTGATCTAAAAATCTTTAGTATATGATTTTAGATCTATTACACTTAGGAATATAGAATTTATGACAAAATGATCAAAATTATCAAAAATGGCAACTAAAGCTAGAATTAGGTATTTTCTATACCTTTATATGTTATTTGCCATATATTGTTTGTCATATGCCATGTCATGACATCATATCTAATTTACTATCATTTGAAATGTCATGATAATACTTAGATTAGTTATATGTCATGCCTTATTTAAGTTTCATACTTTATGCCATGACATCATGACATTGGCACATATGTTCACTTATGATATTATTTTATGTCATGTCATCATCTCTTGCATTTATGATCAATTAAATTGATTTAAGGATAAAAACACAATTTGATATGGAGATCAAATTGTTGTTTAGAAAATGCATGAGAACTTAGCTTAAGATGACCTAAACCCATATCTCACATCAAAATTGACTTAGATGTGTTTGATATACCTTAGATGTGTGTGAGATATTAGGATTATGAGTTAGGATCAAGGTGCATAGTTCTTGTACCTAGATGAGCCTAATTCGAAATTGAGGATCATAGGGAAAGCTTGTGTACAAGTCATGTACATTTAGCCCTAAGATTGTGATCCTAAATTGAATGGTTTAAAATCATTTCAAATTTTTCAAAATTAATTTGAAAAACCTTGATGAAGCTTTTCTAGTTATAGCATTCATCATTGAGCAAGTTGATACAAAGATGGATTAACCTTGAACTGTTTCAAAGTCTTTCGAACTTTGTATCAAGATTTAAAAATGGAAGTTATTTTCATAGAAAACTATTTTTCCATGATAATATATGTTATGAGGAATGTATCCTCAAAATTTTATAATTTTTGGAATTTTCTGTGATTTTTTAGGGGTTTCTGAATTTCGGGAGAAAAATCAGAAATCCCTATAAGAGATTTGTGGACCGTTCAGAGGGGATGCTGATCGGTCCAGGGAGGTCTGGATCGGTCACTGGACCGATCCAGGGGATCGGTCCGGTGACCGATCCAACCTATGAAATCTGAGATTTCTGATTTTTCGAAATTTCATTTGGAAGTTGGTATTTTAGATTTCTAAAGTTGAAACTCTCAAGACATTGTTGGTGCAATGGTCAAGGGGGAGTTGACCTTTAGGGGGAGTTTTACCTATTGGTCAAAGGGGAGTTGACTTTTAGGGGGAGTTTTTACTCGATTTCTGAGGATGAGTGATATGAGATTATCACTAAGTTGATTATTGTCTTTAGTATCAAGGGGGAAATTAAGGGTTTCAATGAAAGGTATGGGACTTTCATTAGGAAGAAACTCTTAACCTTGATTCACTCTTTTTGATGTGTGTCAAAAAGGGGGAGAAATGTCTAGAGAATGTTCAAGGAAGAACATTGGAGTTTGGGGAGAATGTTCAAGGAAGAACATTGATTGGAGAACTATTGGAAAACCTAAGTTAGGTTATCGGGTTAACCTAACTTGATTATGGTTTTTGTCAAACATCAAAAAGGGGGAGATTGTTGGTGCAACCTTAGGTCAAGGTTGACCTGGTTGACCCGACTCGAGTTGACCTGACTCGAGTTGTATTTTGATGTTTGACGAGAATAGAAAAGTTGTATCTTGATGTTGGATAAGAATACAAACTTGGGAGATTGTGGATGCAACCTTCTGTCAAGGTTGACCTGGTTGACCCGACTTGAGTTGACTTGATTCGGTAAAGTCCAAGTATGGAGACTTGGCACGGAAAAGTCCAAGCAGGGAGCTTGGCACGGGAAAAGTCCAAGTATGGAGACTTGGCACGGAAAAGTCCAAGCAGGGAGCTTGGCACGGGAGAAGTCCAAGTATGGAAGCTTGGCATCGGAAGTCGGAGAGGGCTCGAAAGCTCGTTCTCCGGACTAGGTCGGAGAGGGCTCGGCAGCTCGTTCTCTGGACCAGACGAAGTCGGAGAGGGCTCGGCAGCTCGTTCTCCGGACTAGGTCAGAGAGGGCTCGGGAGCTCGTTCTCCGGACCGAAAGACGTAGGAGAGGGCTCGGTAGCTCGTTCTCCGGACTAGGTCAGAGAGGGCTCGGTAGCTCGTTCTCTGGACCGGACGAAGTCGGAGAGGGCTCGGTAGCTCGTTCTCCGGACTAGGTCCGAGAGGGCTCGGTAGCTCGTTCTCTGGACCAGACGTGGAAGTCGGAGAGGGCTCGGTAGCTCGTTCTCCGGACTAGGTCAGAGAGGGCTCGGTAGCTCGTTCTCTGGACCAGACGTGGAAGTCGGAGAGGGCTCGGTAGCTCGTTCTCCGGACTAGGTCAGAGAGGGCTCGGTAGCTCGTTCTCTGGACCGGACATGGGAGTCGGAGAGGGCTCGGTAGCTCGTTCTCCGGACTAGGTCAGAGAGGGCTCGGTAGCTCGTTCTCAAGACCAGGAATGCCTTAGGATTTAGGGATGAGAAGCTCTAAATCCACATGGGCATTGGATCGGTCAGCAGACCGATCCAATGATACTCAGGTTTATCTGATCGGTCTGGTGACCGTCGGAACTCAAGGTCAATCGAGCTCGATTGTCCTCCACTCTGATCAGGAATGCGTCGAGTGAGAACCGAAGTAGGTGTTGTACCCCATGGGACCGAACAGGCATCCTCCCGATCGGTCCACGACCGATCGAACTATAGCGAGACCCATACATGTCTTTTTGTACTCTTTTGAAGTTTATGTCACTTCCAAAGCAGGTGCAGGATATATATCGAGGTGAGGGCCTCTACAGTAACAGTTCTTGCTCTTCCTCCTTACTGCGATTTGAGCTTTGCTGAGCTCCTCTTTGCTGAAGCTTCGTGTGAGCTTCCCTCGACTGGTTGATTAGCTGCTGTTGGCATTATCCGTGAAGTTGCTGCTTTATCAACGGACTCCAGTCGACGAGAAGAAGGCAAGCAAACTTGGTAGAGTGTATTTACATTCATATTATCCATTGTTTCTTGCTTTATTTCTTGTACTCCTTTATTGCTGTTGCAAAAGAGATTGTGGTGAGGTTTCTCCACCCAGAAGGAGTTCATATTAGCCGGTTATCCGGGGTCTCATCCACCGACGGATTGATAAACTTCGTCCACCTTACGAACACGCCGAGGAGTAGGAGTATCATCTCCGAACCTCGTTACATCATCGTGTTTAAGGTTTGATCTTCTCCACTTTCGTTTCTACATTGTATTTCCGCTGCGCTAACCTAAATTGTAGGAAGAAACGATAATTTGAGGTCGGCTATTCACACCCCCCCTCTCTAGCCGCATCCGAAGGTCCTAACAAGTTTGCTCCTACAAACAACATCTGATCAAATTACATAAGGGACTATGTTAGTTCGCTAGCTAAGTATATTAGGGGTATTTTAATCCAACAACTTAACATTCCTCTTTTTCGCTTTGTGCAACGGCTAACAAAGAATCAAGAGAATATTCCCTCTGTTGGTTGCTACTCGGAAAACCTAGAGGTTCCACTGTACAAAAATTTTATACAAAGGTCTGAACCTTTTCCTAGCTACCATGTGTTCTTTTAAATTAAATTTTGGATCGCCTGTGGAACTTAACACGTTTGATCCAAAACTTAATCTATTTGTTCTTTTAGGTTTTGACTTGGATCTCCTGCGGAACTTAACACGTTCGACCCAAGTCACCTTAAGTTATTAATTCCATTAAATATTAATTTCCATAATTGGTTCCCAGTACTGACGTGGCGAGGCACATGACCTTCTTGGATATGGGAGCAACCACCACCGACTAAACAAAACCTTTTATAGAAATCTAATATTTAATTTCCTAAAATAACTTTAGGTTAACCAAAAAGAACAATCAAATCACAAGGGAAAAAAAACAAAAGAACACAACTTCGAAAAACATATTCGAAATACTAGAACGTAAGCCTCTTGTATTTGGTATTATTTCCATAAATAACTAGCATGATGCGGAAAAGAAAAATTACTAGTTATACCTTCTAGAAAGACCTCTTGATCTTCTACCGTATTCCTCTTCTAACCTCGGACGTTGTGTGGGCAACGATCTTCCGAGATGAGAAACCACCAACCACCTTCTTCTCCTCCTAGCTAGGTTCGGCCAACAATAAGGAAGCTTCACCAAGGAAGAAGATCAAAACACCAACCAAGCTCCAAGAGATGCTAACTTTCTCTCCTTCTTCTTCTTCTCCAAGTAGTATCCGCCACCATAAGAGCTCCAAGGGAGAGAGGTTCGCCACCACAAGAGGAAGAGAGGAGAGGATGATGGCCACACCAAGGAACAAAGAGGAGAGAAATAATAGAGGTTGTGTCTCATGAAGGCACCTCACCCCTTCTTTTATTCTTGGCCTAGACAAATTAGGAAATTTAATTACAATAAAATTTCCTTAATTTCCTTGACATGATTTAATTGAGAAAAATAAAATAAAATTTCCCCAATTAAATTCTAATGGCCGGCCACATCATGAAATCAAATTAGACAAGTTTCAATCAACAATTAAAATTTCCTAATTTGTTTCCGGAAATTTTTAAAATTAAAATTTCTCTTCAAAATCTCTTCATGGTTGATAAAAAGAAATTTTCATAATTTTAAATTTACGACATGTGAATAATTTTTAAAGAGAAAATAAAATATCTCACCAATCTACAAATAAGGAAAGAGATCTAATCTCTTTCTTTAATCTTTTGTAGATCTTTTACAAGAGAGATAATTTAATTTTAATTCTCTTTAATAAATTATATCTTCCACATAATAAAAATAAAAATAAAAATTCTTTTTTAATTTAATTTGTCCGGCCACCCCAATTTATACCTAGGTCGGCCCTAACTTGGTTCCCAAGCTAGCTTGGCTGGCCCCCTTTAGGTGGGTATAGAAAGTGGGTATAGGTGGGTGTAACACCTCAAATTTCATGATTTGGAGTCCCAAAGGACCTTATTAAAATCTAGAAATGCTATAGAAAAATTCTAGAGATTTTTAGGAATTTTTAGAGTATTTTTACATAATTTTTGGAGTTTGTTTGGTATTTTTACCAAGAGAAAGAAGTTTAAAAAAATATATATATAAAAGTGTTAAAGCTGGGTTTTGAACCCAAGAGCTCGGACCCGAACCAGATTTTAACGGACTCAGCCAACCATCTGAGCTATGGCTGTTTTGTTTATAATATGTGAGATAAGATATATATGATGTAGAAAATGGTAAAAGAGAATAATAGCAAGGAAAATAAGTTGAAGAAGCTGGGTTTCGAACCGAGCTCCTCGGCCCAAGCAAAACTCGGCCCGACCAACCATGCTATGCTCGATTTGTTAATTAGATGTGAAAACAAATCTATATAAGGTATAGTTAGGAACATTGAAAATAAATCGAAACAAAAAGTGCGCGGCTGAGGATTCGAAACCGCAACCCTTGACTTAGTCAAAACCGTAGCCGACCAACTCTTCCACGAGTATTTCGTGAAAAGATAAGGAGCGAAATAATCTTAAGCCATAACAGAATACCCTAGGTTATAAAAGGATAAGTTAGGAGAGGGATTAATTATTTTCTTTTCCCTCAAAATTTCTCCTCTCGCACTCGGCGACGGCGTCCGCGATTTCCTGTTCTCGGGCGAAGACGAAGCCGAGGCTAGGGCTTCGTCTCCGGCGGCCGGCGAGCGTCTTCTTCCATGAGTTCTTCACCGATCCAAGCTTCTCTCGTAAAGGAGAACTCGAAGGCGCGAAGAAGACCGAGATTTCAAGCTCGCCGCAAGCCCTAGAAGCATTAGAAGTTCTTCTTCTCGGTTGTAGGTCCAGGAAACCCAAGGTAAGTCGCTTACTCACCTGCGGTAAGATAGTTTCGAGCCTTTGATTTAGAGTTTCTCTTGTTTGTGAATGTGCCGTGAGTTTTATAAAGAAGATTGTTCTTCCCTATTGAAGCTTTCGGATTTGTTGTAAAGAATTTCGGAATTTCTAGGGATTTAGTTTCTTCTTGCTTCAGAATTTTTGTTGTGAAGATTGGGTTTAGGGCTACTGCCGTGAGACTCAAAGTAAGGATATGGAAGAGTTAAGTATGTTGAGTTGTTGTTTACTGCCATGAACCCTAAAGAAAGAAAGAAGGTTGTATAGGTTAGGGAATTAGTCTTCTTTTCCTTGCTTTTTGGTTTCCTGCCATGCTATAGTTCCAAGGGGAATTGTTTCCCTAGTTTTCGGATTCTTGAGTCTTTCTTTGGTTTTGTTTTCACTGAATCGTAGTGGTTTTGTTTGGGTTCAATTTGATGATGATTGTGGTTTCTTACGAGTCAGCTGTGATTTTCATGGATAGATTTAGTAGGCAGTGAGTTGATTTCAATATAGTTAAATGCTCCTTGCGGGGTCTTGGGAATTTCTTGCAGTGTCTCTGTTTTTCCATAGCAGGTATTGACTTAGGTGCTTAATTCAGTTTTGGTCTACCTTTGTATTACATGTTTTTACTGCTAAACGTAGAGTTCCTCTAAATTATGAAAATGAGCATGATTAAGAGGTGAATGGAGATAAGATCCTTAAGCAAAGGTTCTATACTAGAAATGTTCATGTTTAATTGCAAGTAGGATATGTGCAGATTACGTTCATTGCCTAGGGATGTATGAATGGAATGTGCTATATGATGAACAAGAATAGCCCATTAGTCCTATACTAGTTTTAGAGCTTGCATTGCAAATATTTGATTGTTAGCTTAGCAGATTTCGAATTGTTAGCATTATAGACTTTGAATTGTTAGCACTACAATTTTTGATTGTTTAGTATTTCAGAATCTGTTTAGTAAAGTATGCAGATTTATGTTAACTTAATATGCAGAATTTTATTAACATAGTAGGCAGTTTTTTTGGTTAAGCATTTTAAAGTTAGAATTTGCTTAAACATTTCAGTTTCTTTTTAAAGAAGTATTAACAAGTGTAAGAAAGATAAAGAAAAGAAAGAAAAGGCCAAGGCCTTAAGAAGATCCCAAAGTCAAGACTTTAGGGATTTTGGCACACAAGGTGCTAAAGAAAATGCCGAGGCATTATATAGAAGTATTAAAAGATAACAAGTATTTTACTTTTATCAGTGACACTGTGTTGGACTCTCTGTCCTTGGGTTGGGCTCCCATAGTCGTCCCTAGGTTTAGATAACCTAGTAGTAACGGCTCGGCCGACGGTCGACGGTCGACGACCATAGGGTCGCCAAATGGGCCGCCAAATGGGCCGCCGAATGGGTCGGGTCGTTACAAAAGTAAAAGCACAGTTGCCGGGCCCAAGAAGAAGTTGATTATTATTTTGAAGTATTATAAGTATAAGCTTTTGAACTAATAAAACAATGTGTCTACAAAAGTTTACAAGTATTAAAGAATAAGTTTTAAATAAGTGAAATAAAAGAATAAGTTTTTAAGCAAGTTTAATAAGAATCAGAAAGTGTTTAGAATTCAGTGAGTTAAATTCTTTATGCTAGCATGATAGTATAGACTTGTCTTACATGTTTAGCCTTTCAGTATGATTCTTTACTATTAGAAGAGCATGAGTTAGCTTCTTTGTTATTTCTATTTATGAGCATGAGTAGCTTTTATTTGCTTCCGTTTTAACATGTTTTTATTTATATACATGCGTATTGAGTTTTGTGAGTTAGATAGCTCTTACTAGCAAATTTTGCTTATAGACTACACTTCCTCTTCGCAGATAAAGGGAAAGACAAGATTTAGCAAGGAAGGCGACAGGTGGTGCGGATGGTGTGTGATGCCGGGACTATGGAAGCCTTGAGACTTAGTTTAAGAATTTATTAAGATTGTCATTTATTAAGAATGTATTAGATGAGTCATTTAGTCTTCAATTGTTAGTTAATTGTATGTTTTGATCTCTCCAATCGTTTTATGATTTACTATTAACATGCGTGATGTTATTTTTGATATGTTAGTATCCAGTAGCGTTCTGTATTATGTATTAATGATTATGGTCACCGGTACAGGGGAGATTCTGCCAAAATTTTTCGGTAGGGTTTCCATGTGATTTTTAATCACACCGGTTAAGTAGAGTTAGTAGTTAAGTAACGGTCATCCTTAGAGAATAATAGTAGTAAGAAGGGTGGTCGTTACAGTGGGTATAGTACTCTATAAATAAGAGGCTACGATAGGGACCAAGAGGAGGAATTGGTTTTGGTCTCCCGATAAAATTAAGCATCCCGTGTTCGCCCCGAACACACAACTTAATTTTATCAATAATAATTCATTCCACTAGAGAACTATTATTGAACTACCACACCAATCCCAAATTATATTTTTGGGCTCCTTCTTATTATGAGTGTGTTAGTCTCCCTGTGTTTAAGATATCGAATGTCCACTAATTAAGTAAGTTACTGGCAACTCATTTAATTAATATCTTAGTCCAAGAGTAGTACCACTCAACCTTATCATCATGTCGGACTAGGTCCACCTGCAGGGTTTAACATGACAATCCTTATGAGCTCCTCTTGAGGACATTATCAACCTAGTATCTCTAGGATACAGTTTCCTTCTATAATCAACAACACACACTATAAGTGATGTCATTTCCCAACTTATCGGGCTTATTGATTCATCGAACTAAATCTCACCCATTGATAAATTAAAGAAATAAATATCAAATATATGTGCTTGTTATTATATTAGGATTAAGAGCACACACTTCCATAATAACCGAGGTCTTTGTTTCTTTATAAAGTCAGTATAAAAGAAACGACCTCAAATGGTCCTACTCAATACACTCTAAGTGTACTAGTGTAATTATACAGTCAAGATAAACTGATACCTAATTACACTACGACCTTCTAATGGTTTGTTCCTTTCCATTTTGGTCGTGAGCTACTGTTTATAATTTATAAGGTACTGATAACATCATCTTCTGCATGTGACACCACATACTATGTTATCTACAGTATAAATTAATTGAACAACTATATTTATCACAAATGTAGACATTTGACCAATGTGATTCTTATTTCTAGATAAATGTTTTATACCAAAAGCTAGGCTTTTAGTATACATTCTAACACCCTCTGCCAACTGTGCACTAGAAGTTTTTACCGTGTAAAATGAAGAGATTGCGGGTTCCTTTTGGGAAAAGTGTCAGAGTATCATTATGATATGCCCTTTTTGGCAATGCATCAAGATGTTGGGTAACTTCACTTCGGAGTTAGGGGGAGGAGGAATAGCTTGTCACACTTCGATGATGATTTTCAATGGAATAGACTCGAAGCAAGCTTTCAATGCTAACGCCAAGGATTTACTTGGCATCCACATCAAGAAGAGGTGACTAATCTAAGGATCTAGCCTTCACTCACACATCCACTATGAATACACTCCTTCTCGGAAACACTCCGAAAGCGGAGAAGTCTCGTACAAAACTCTCAATACAAAGATACAAGAAGAAGAACAAAAGAAGCTAATACAATATGAACTCTTATAAGATTACAACAGTTGAAACCCTAGCTTCTTACTTCTTCTTGTTTTGGAATGTCTCTTGACCTTGGAAATGTAGCAACACTTTGCTCCAAGAACACTCAAGAACTGGCGATGATCACCTAAGAAGAATCGCAGGAGAGTGGAAGGAAGCGATCTAAAGACTATCCACGTGAACACCTTATATCGGGTTAATAACGGCTATATTTTCAACCTTAAGCAATTACTCTAATCGCTTAAGTGTTCTTAATCGATTTAGCCGAATCGATTAAGAACCTTTCTATTTGCGCGAGAACAATCTGTAAGCGATTAAGCTTCTCTGCTTAATCGCTTACCAATCTCTTTATACCTTTCATGAAAACTAGCTTAAGCGATCAACCTAATCACATAAGCTTCGAACAGAAGTATTCTGTTCGATGGAAAAAGCACTGTAAGCGATTACCCTAATCATTTACAGTGTCCTAATTGATTACACTAATCAATTAGAAAGCCTCTTTCTCATTTTCAAGCTTAATCAATTACCTTAATTGACTAAGCTACGGTAATCGACTAACCTAGTCGATTACCAAGCCCTAACTTTCCAACCAAAGTCTAGGGTTTCCTTACCTAACATCTGGTCAACATTGCCCTATTGGGATTCCTCATTGCCTAGCTTCTGGTCAACTTTGACCTGCTAGGACTTCTTCACTAAGTGTTTGGTAAATCCTTTGACCCACTTGAACTTTTCTCCTTATGCCAAGTATCCGGTAAATCCTTTATACTCGGACTTCCAATCACCAGGTGTTCGGTCAACCTTGACCCACCTAGATTTTTACTACCTGACTCCACTCACCAGGACTTTTACCTGATTTCACTCACTAGGATTTCCTTCTGCCTAGCTTCACTCACTAGGATTTTTCACCTAGCTTCACTCACTAGGATTTTCCATCTGCCTAGCTTCACTCACTAGGACTTTCCATCTGTCTAGCTTCACTTACCTGGATTTTTAACACCAAGTGTCCGGTCAACACTTACTCACCCGTATTTTCGTCTTCTACCAACCTTCCTGTTAGCCTTACCCTTGCCTAACCTCTAGTTAGGACTTTTCAATCAAGTATCCGACCAACCTTAACCTACTTGACCAATCTCCACACATGGACAATTGCAACTACAATTTTAATATATTGTCAAATATCGAAACACAAACATCAAGACGCAAACTTGAGTCAACTCAAGCTTAGTCAACCTAGTCAACCTTGACCTAGGGGATATTGCACCAACAATCTCTCTTTTTAATATTTAAAAATACATTTAAGTTAGGCTAATCCCATAGCCTCAACTTCTTCTTCATGCTAAAGCATGAATAAGAGTTTTCTTCGTTCTCTCCCTTTCCTAGAAAGCAAACTCTCCCTTTAGGTAATGAAAGCCTAATTTAAACCCTACATTCTCCCCCTTTGACACACATCAAAAACTCACCCCTTGAAGAGTTATCCACACATTATTTACAACCTTACTTGTTGTTCACAACCCCACAATGAAGGTCCCAAACCTTTCATTGTGCCCAATGCCACCCTTAAACATTAACTCATATTCAATGCTTATCAAAGAGCATTCACACTCCAACAATGAAGATATCCAATCTTCCATTGTTTTTCGATACTTAACCTTGAGCAGTCATCACAATGAAGGTTTCCAACCTTCCATGGTTTCATGAAAAATAAATACATATTTCTAAGGAGTAGTTGCTCCTTAAAACATGCTCTAAACTTCTGTCATTGCACCAACAATGACTTGAAAATTCTAAACCTTTAGGAAAGCAAAAATTTTAGGTTATGAGGTTCAACATGAAATTTGAAACTAAATCTCATCCTAAACTCCAGCTTAGTCTTCTTTAACCAATCCTTTCTTGTTTCAATAATAAAACTACCCTTAAATGCTTATCTAAGCACTTCCTAGGGTTAGGAATGGTTAAAATGACTAAACACAACTTATTCAATTTTAATAAACTTATTTAGGCTGAAATCAAAGTTTTAAGCGCTTAAACAAAGCTCTTAATTGCTTAAGACCAACCATAATCAATTAAAGTTAGGATTTAATTGATTCTTGAGTGTTAATCGATTGATGTAATCAATTAAGACTCTTAATCGATCACAGTGATCGATTCCGTGAGCCTTTGTGCTCATGGAATTGCACCCTAATCGATTGTCATAATCGATTAAGATGGGGTAATCGACTGCCCTAGTCGATTACCAATTCTGATTTCTGAAATTTAATTTCAGTCGAATTTCAGAAATGCCTCAATATTCTACAAAATTTTAAAAATCATAAAAATTTATGTAGACACTATTTAAGGCATATACTATAATGAAAAAAAAATAGTTTTCTAAAAAAATATATCTTATTTTCAAAAATTGACACAAAATTAGAAACTTTTGAAAACTTCAATGTTTCTTCTAAGTTTGTGTCTAACTTTACAATAGTGATTCCTATCAAAAGATAGCCTTCACCAAGGTTTTCCAAAATTATTTTTTAATATTTTTCAAAACTAATTTTCAATCATGTTCTTTGGGCTAAATGCACATGACTTTTACATTAGCTTTCTCAATGATTGGATAACACGTAACTATGTGTTTTGATGAAACTAAAACTCAAATGGATGCACTAAATCAACATCTTGAGTCTTGTTCATCATCCTAACTTACAGTCTTTGTGAGAAGTAGACTTTGGTTTTGTCCTAATCTAAGGGTTCACGCATATCTATCTAGACATTGTAAACTTGATCATCCACCTATGATGTCACTTGTTGATAAATTCCTTTACCACGTTTGTTGGTAAATGTCATTATCCTTAATTATAAGGAATTTAAAATAATACATGATGACTTATGACATACATCAAAATGAATATTTTTTTAAAAAAAAAATCCTATAGCTACATGACATATGTATGACATGACATAATATTTTTGTTATATTTTCATAATAAAATGAATGTGAAATATGATGTCATGACATATGATGGGCAAACAATTATGGTAATTTAGCATAAATAAATGTACCTAGATTATCTATCTAAGTATCTTTAGATCTTTGCTAACTTAGAATTAATCCTAGGCTGCTCTCATTTTCCTAAGAAAATGTCAAAATCCTAACTTGGCATTTCTTTTTCTTTTCTTATTTGTGCCAATTTAAATTAAGTTCAATTCCTCATAGTTTGACCCATTTTACTCTTCCAAAGAGTAATCAATTAATCATTTTCATTTTTAAGGAGTAACAAAATCTTGAAAATGACTTCTAAGTATCAACTTTTTCAAGGTTAGGTTAACTACCCTTCCAATTAAAGTTGACACTCTCTAAATCCATCTAGGGTGTAGAGAATATACTCCTAGGAACCCAAAGCCTATTGGTGTTCCTTGAGTGTTTTAGGTATTCACTAGGAATAACTTCCCTAGTTACCTTCCTAAGCTTCTTAGAGGCCTTGGTTATGCTCTTCTCCTCTAGGTCAACTCCAGGGATAGCTTTGTTGGTTGCTACTCGGAAAACCTATAGGTTCCACTGTACAAAAATTTTGTACAAAGGTCTGAACCTTTTCCTAGCTACCATGTGTTCTTTTAAATTAAATTTTGGATCGCCTGCGGAACTTAACACGTTTGATCCAAAACTTAATCTATTTGTTCTTTTAGGTTTTGACTTGGATCTCCTGCGGAACTTAACACGTTCGACCCAAGTCTCCTTAAGTTATTAATTCCATTAAATATTAATTTCCATAAAAGGTTCCCAGTACTGACGTGGCGAGGCACATGGCCTTCTTGGATATGGGAGCAACCACCACCGACTAGACAAAACCTTTAATAGAAAGCTAATATTTAATTTCCTAAAATAACTTTAGGTTAACCAAAGAGAACAATCAAATCACAAGGAAAAGAAAAAACAAAAGAACACAACATCGAAAAACATATTCGAAATTCTAGAACGTAAGCCTCTTGTATTTGGTATTATTTCCATAAATAACTAGCATGATGCGGAAAGAAAAATTACTAGTTATACCTTGTAGAAAAACCTCTTGATCTTCTACCGTATTCCTCTTCTAACCTCGGACGTTGTGTGGGCAACGATCTTCCGAGATGAGAAACCACCAACCACCCTCCTCCCCTCCACGCAACTTTCGCCCACAAAGGAAAAACTTCACCAATGAAGAAAACCAAAATACTAACCACGCTCCAAGAGATGCTAGCTTCCTCTCCTTCTTCTTCTTCTTCTCCAAGTAGTATCCGGCCACCACAAGAGCTCCAAGGGAATAGAGGGGTTCGGCCACCACAAGAGGAAGAGAGGGAAAGGATGGCCGGCCACACCAAGGAACAAAAGAGGGAGAGAAAATAATAGAGGTTGTATCTTGTGAAGGCACCCTCACCCCTTCTTTTATATTCCTTGGCCTAGGCAAATTAGGAAATTTAATTACAATAAAATTTCCTTAATTTTTCTTGACATGAATTAATTGAGAAAAATAAAACAAAATTTCCCAATTAACTTGAGATGGCCGACCACATCATTGGAAACAAAAGAGGACAAGTTTTAATCAACAATTAAAACTTCCTAATTTGTTTCCGGAAATTTTAAAAAATAAAATTTCTCTTTAAAATCTCTTCATGGTTGATAAAAGGAAATTTCTATAATTTTAATTTTATCAACATGTGAATAATTTTTAAAGAAAAATAAAACATCTCTCAATCTACAAATAAGGAAAGAGATCTAATCTCTTTCTTTAATCTTTTGTAGATCTTTTACAAGAGAGATATTTTAATTTTAATTCTCTTTAAAATATATCTTCCACATAATAATAAAAATTAAAATTAAATTTCTTTTTAATTTTATTTGGCCGACCCTACTAGCTTGGGTTCAAGCTAGGGCCGGCCACCCAATAATATACCTAGGCCGGCCCTAGCTTGGTTCCCAAGCTAGCTTGGCCGGCCCCTTATTGGTGGGTATAGAAGATGGGTATAGGTGGGTATAGAACTCTATAAATAAGAGGCTACGATAGGGACCGAGAGGAGGAATTGGTTTTGGTCTCCCGATAAAATTAAGCATCCGTGTTCGCCAACACACAACTTAATTTTATCAATGATAATTCATTCCACTAGAGAACTATCATTGAACTACCGCACCAATCCCAAATTACATTTTTGGGCTCCTTCTTATTATGAGTGTGTTAGTCTCCCTGTGTTTAAGATATCGAATGTCCACTAATTAAGTGAGTTACTGACAACTCATTTAATTAATATCTAAGTCCAAGAGTAGTACCACTCAACCTTATTGTCATGTCGGACTAAGTCCACTTGCAGGGTTTAACATGACAATCTTTATGAGCTCCTCTTGAGGACATTATCAACCTAGTATCTCTAGGACACAGTTTCCTTCTATAATCAATAACACACACTATAAGTAATACCATTTCCCAACTTATCGGGTTTATTGATTCAACGAACTAAATCTCACCCATTGATAAATTAAAGAAATAAATATCAAATATATGTGCTTGTTATTATATTAGGATTAAGAGCACACACTTCCATAATAACTGAGGTCTTTGTTCCTTTATAAAGTCAGTATAAAAGAAACGACCTCAAATGGTCCTACTCAATACACTCTGAGTGTACTAGTGTAATTATATAGTCAAGATAAACTAATATCTAATTACACTACGACCTTCTAATGGTTTGTTCCTTTTCCATTTTGGTCGTGAGCTACTGTTTATAATTTATAAGGTACTGATAACATCATCTTCTGTATGTGACACCACATACTATGTTATCTACAATATAAATTAAATGAACAACTACAAACAAATGTAGATAATTAGACCAAATGTGATTCTTTATTCATAATAAATGTTTACAAAGCTTAGGCTTTCAGTATACATTCCAACAAGCTTCCCTTGTAATCTTCTTAGTGACTTTTTAAGACTTCTTTAAAGTCTTAGTCACATTGGTATTTTCAAAGATACTTCTAGGAATAACTTTCTTTGTATCTTTGACTTGATCCCTAGACCTAGGATTGATTCCATAACTATATGGAACCCTATGGTATGATGCCACATCCTTCTTGTCTTTAGATTTGTATCTCAAACCTCTATGGTCATTGGATGCCTCTTATCTATCTATTCCTAACCCTAGGTTATGCCCATTTGACTCCTTTAAACTCTTTTCATTTTCTTTATGGTCTTTTCTAATTTATCAAGCCTTGACCTCAAGGCTTGGTTTTCAATCCTTAAATCATTATATTTGGATTTTTCCTTGACTCCTTGGACACTTCTATTTTTGATCCTATATCCAAAATCCATAGAATTATTTCCGAACCTATTTTCTACCTTCCTAGCCTTAGGTGAGGTAGTCTTTGCACGATATGCTACATATTTTTCTTTAATCCTATTATGTCTTCTATTTTTATGATAAATAGTATTGCAATGATATAAAATTATTTCTATCATGCTTTTTATTATTACTTAAAAGAGTTGGTTTACCCTTATTCTAGAGGGAGGGTACATTTTGATTTTGCATTACATGTTATTAATTACAAATTATATACCTGTCATTTTACTGTTATTTATTTTGGTTTACCCTAACTTAATTTCAGTTGTTCACATTAAAAAAAATGAGAGATTGTAAATACCCATAGTAGTTTTTATGTGATCAACCAAGTCAAGTTAGGTCCTATTAAATTTTAATCATTGTGTCTAAGTGTGCAAGAACTTAGAAGTACAAGAAGTCAAGTAAAAGACGTAGCTAGCGAGAAGGATGACACGAGAAGGAGTTGATGGGCTTGGTGTGTCAGAGGGACGAGGTATTGCGAAAGAGTATGCTAACGGACGAGAAGGAAGTGTGTGACGTTTCCGAGGGACGAGAAGCCAATGAGGAAGATTCCTCGAGAAGGCCAAAAGATGGGTTCAGGTGAGCCTAATTTCGGATGACTGAAATCACCTAAGCTTGGAAAAAAGTCAACCCAGAGTTGACTCTTGTCAGGGCGCCTAGAGCTTTTCCGGGCACCCGAAGTTCGAGTCCATCCGGGGCGCCTTGACTCCTCGACGCTGCATATCAGTATCAGCAAAAATCCGAGCACCTGAAGCTGGTCCGAACATTCGGAGTAGGATAAATTTTATCCCATGTCCATTACATATCCATTTGCGAGAAGATAAGATTTGCCACGCTGTGGGAACCCGGACCATGCCACATCAGCAAACGGTCAATTTCGACCTGTGGGATATGAATAGAGCCATGATCTTCTCTATTTCGAACAACACTTTTTGTATTTCGAATTATATTTCTGTTTTCAAGTTCTATACTTCTAACGCTTGTTAGAGGCTTCTCTAACTATGACAAAAAAAAGAATTTGATTAGTGCTTTCAACGTTTTGGATTTACAACCTTCTCAGTTATAACCAAGTAAACATTGATAGCCTCTTTTAATTTATGCATTTTAGTTTATTTGAGTAAAGTGTTCATCTTAATCAAGCTATAAGTTTCAAGAAAGGTATTTATTTTATTGTGCAGGGTAATTCACCCTCTCTTACCGGCCTCAAGAGACCTACAATGATACCAATTATTGGGTTGGAAGGTTGCAAATGAATCCCTACATTGAAAATACATAGGAAAGATCATGGATTTATAAATGAAAGATATCTCCATTTGTATGAGGTCTTTTGGGTAGAGCCCAAAAATAAAACCATGAGGGCATAAGCCTAAAATGGACAATATCATGACATTATGGATATATCTAAATTTCTTTTGATCCTAACAATTGGTATCAGAGCCCAGACTGCTAGAAGGTCTAACCGCCTACTGCGCACAAGAGTTATGGTATAATTAAGTCATATGAATAGAATATTGACCTCGAACAAAGGAAGTGGGGGCTCTCTTGTCTAGATCAAGAGGACCAGACACCAAGCAGGAAGTCTTAGTTATGGCTAGACAAGAAAATCCTTGTAGGTTGGGTGTTCTGAGAGGTACAAAAAACCTGGTGGGTCGAGGATCAGACGTGGGAAGTCTGTGGTCTTTCGTTTAAAGGGGGATTGTTGGGTTGCAAGGTTGTAATCAAAGTCTCACATTGAAAATACATGAGAAAAATCATGGATTTATAAGGGAAAAATATCTCCATTTGTATGAGACTTTTTATGTAGAGCCCAAAAACAAAACCTTGAGGGCTTAAGCTTAAAGTGAACAATATTATGTCATTGTAGAAATATCTAAATCCCTTTTGGTCCTAATAATTGATATAAGAGTCCGGACTGCCAGAAGCTCTAACCGTCAACTGTGCACAGGAATTATGGTCTAATTGAGTCATGTGAGTAGAATATTAACCTCGAATAAAGGAAGTGAGGGCTCCCGTGTTCGGATCAAGAGGACCAGATGTTGGTTGCTACTTGGAATATAGTACTGGTTCCCCTGTATAAATATTTTGTACAAATCCTGAACCATTCCTAGCAACCTATTGTGTTATTTAGAAATTAAATTTGGAATCGCAAACAGAACTTAACATTATTGATTCCAAATTCAACTTATCTGTTCTTAGAGGTTTAGACTTGGATTGCAAACGATGCTTAACATTATTAATCCAAATCCACTCATGTTACAAATTCGATTAAATATTTATTTCAGAGATCTGCTTCCAGGTTAAACATGGCGAGACACTAGACCTTCTTGGGTATGAGTTCATCTACCACTTCCTAGACAAAGTCTTTCAACGAAATTCAATATTTAATCTCCTTATAGTAACCCTAGGTTTAACCATTAAGAACAATCGAATCACAAGATTAAAAAAATAAAAGAAACACATGTTGGTGCGGGAAGCATCCGACGATCGAACTTGAGTTTTGATAATGGCAAAAGATTCAAAGTTAAGGTTTTTGGTGATCTAACATGTTGAATAAGTGTTTCAGGAAAGTCCTAGCTGCGGTTAGGCAAAGGGAAAATCCTAAGGGGTGGTAACCTTAGGTTCTAGGGGGCGGTAACCTTAGGTGAGGGAAAATCCTAAGGGGTGGTAACCTTAGGTCCTAGGGGGCGGTAACCTTAGGTGAGGAAAAATCCTAAGGGGTGGTAACCTTAGGTCCTAGGGGGCGGTAACCCTAGGTGAGGGAAAATCCTAAGGGGTGGTAACCTTAGGTCCTAGGGGGTGGTAACCCTAGGTGAAGGAAAACCCTAAGGGGCAGCAACCTTAGGTCCTAGGGGGTGGCAACCTTAGGTGGAGAAAAACTCTAGGGGGTGGTAACCCTAGGTCCTAGGGAGTGGTAACCCTAGGCGGAAAGTCCAGTCGGTCTGGAGGACCGGATTGGCATCAGGTAATCTCTCCTGAGGGGAGTAGGTGAGGACGCGTTCCCCGTAGAGAGAACAGTAGGCGTCGGGTCGACCTAGGGTTTCCGGTTGGAAATCCGAAGTCAGACTCGGACAGTCCGAAGACTGTCAGTTCTTCTTTACTATGATTTATCAGATTCTAACACTGTCTTGCAGGGTATTTGCTCGGACTAACCTTGTTTTGCAGGAGAGGAACCTGCTGGAAAAAGGTGGTCCGGGAGCCCGGGATGGATCCGGGCGCCCGGAGGTCCAGGCGCCCGGAACAAGTCCGGGGGCCCGGGACCAAGTTTTATCCCTGCCACGACTTCGCCATGTGGGGCATCCTGGTTGGTTGGCCACGTCACACTCCAGGCGCCCGGAAGGGATCCAGGCGCCCGGAATGTCATATAAAAAGAGGGTCGAGGGAGCAGCTAGACGACAAGACATTCTAAGCTTTCTTCTGTGAAGTGCTGCCATCGAGATGACCTTGAAGTGCTACGACTCGACGCCGACGACCCGATGCTCAGACTCTTCGATCTTTCATTGTCGGTATTAGTTTTCGCTTTACATAATTGCAATCTCTACTGTATTCCAGTTGTAATATTTTACGAGCTTATAGTTGTTGCCCACGGAAAGCGATCAAGGATCGCGGGCCTTCGAGTAGGAGTCGTCCCAGGCTCCGAACGAAGTAAACTCCCTGTGTCGTTCTGTGCTTGCTTTACTTTTTCCGCTGCGTTACTTAATTTTACGATTCCGATATTTCGAAAAACGAAATAGCCACGAGCGCTATTCACCCCCACCTCTAGCGCTTTCGGTCCATCAATTGGTATCAGAGCGGGGTCATTTTGAATCGGTGCAACCACCATTTAAAATATTTTTCGTGGTATTTTCAGATTTTTCGGAGTCGATTAGAATTTAGCTTCATAGCTATATTCTAATTCTTTTTATCGAATCGGTTTTCTGCTCGGAGTTGGTGCAGCACCACCCGAGTTCGTGATCCATTTTCTTCCTTCCGCACTACTAAGCCAGGACCAAGTCCTGGAACATCTTGTCAGTTGTTTTCTTTTTAGGTTGATCTAAAATGGCCCTTCAAGAAGGCTACAGTACAGCCCGCCCTCCGCTATTCACCGGAGATGACTTCGGGTACTGGAAGGGTCGGATGAAGGCATATCTTTAGACTCACTTTGAAGTCTGGATGATTGTCAAAACCGGACTCCAATTGCCAACTGAGAGCGCCGGCAAACCACTACCATACGAGGATTGGGACGCATCTCTTATTAAGAAGGTGGAAGCTAATGCCAAGGCAACCTGCACCCTCTAGTGTGGCCTATCAAAAGAAGAACTCAACCGCGTCGGCCCCTTCAACAGTGCCAAAGAGTTGTGGGAGAAGCTCATTGAACTTCACGAAGGGACATCCGACACCAAAGTAAGTAAAAGAAACTTAATTTTCAATAAATTATTTAACATCAAATTGCAGGAAGGTGAATCTGTTGGTTGCTACTCGGAAAACCTAGAGGTTCCACTGTACAAAAATTTTGTACAAAGGTCTGAACCTTTTCCTAGCTACCATGTGTTCTTTTAAATTAAATTTTGGATCGCCTGCGGAACTTAACACGTTTGATCCAAAACTTAATCTATTTGTTCTTTAAGGTTTAGACTTGGATCTCCTGCGGAACTTAACACGTTTGATCCAAATCACCTAAGTTATTAATTCCATTAAATATTAATTTCCATAATTGGTTCCCAGTACTGACGTGGCGAGGCACATGGCCTTCTTGGATATGGGAACAACCACCACCGACTAGACAAAACCTTTTATGGAAAGCTAATATTTAATTTCCTAAAATAACTTTAGGTCAACCAAAAGGAACAATCAAATCACAAGGAAAAGAAAAATAAAAGAACACAACTTCGAAAAACATATTCGAAATACTAGAATCGTAAGCCTCTTGTATTTGGTATTATTTCCATAAATAACTAGTATGATGCGGAAAGAAAAATTACTAGTTATACCTTATAGAAAAACCTCTTGATCTTCTACCGTATTCCTCTTCTAACCTCGGACGTTGTGTGGGCAACGATCTTCCGAGATGAGAAACCACCAAAGCACCTTCTTCTCCTTTCTTCAAGTTTCGGCCAAGCACTATGCTTCCAAGAGATGAAGATCTTTTTCCATCAATCAAGCTCCAAGGGATGTAAGCTTTCTCTCCTTCTTCTCTAAGCTAAAATCCGGCCACCACTTGATCTTCAAGGAGGAAGAGAGGTCCGGCCACAAGATGGAGAGAAGAGAAAGGAAGGAGGCCGGCCACACCAAGGAAGAAAAGAGGGAGAAAATAATAGAGGTTGTTCACCCTTGAAGGCTCCTCTACCTCCTCTTTTATAATCCTTGGTCTTGGCAAATAAGGAAATTTTAATAAAAACTTCCTTAATTCTTTTGCCATGAAAAGGAAAATTTTATTTTAATTAAAATAATTTTTCTTCTCACTAAAACATGGCCAGCCACTTATTTCCTCAAATCAAGGAGAGTTTTAATTAAACAAGAATTAAAACTTCCTAATTTGTTTCCGGAAATTTATAAAAATTTCTCCAATAATTTTATCCCTTCATGATTGGTTTATAAAAAGGAAATTTAATAAATTAAAATCTTTCTTTTAAACATGTGGATAAAAAGAAAGTTATCTCTAAAATTAAAATCTCTTTCAATCTACAAATAAGGAAAGATATCAAATCTTTTCTTAATCTTTTGTAGAAACTTATAAAGGAGAATATTTAATTTTAAACTCTCTTTTAAATCATAAACATGTTTAAAAGGAAAGTTTTCTTAAAATTTAAAATCCTCCTTTAATCAACAAATAAGGAAAGATTTCAAATTTTAAACTCTCTTTTAATCATGTAGATGATTTACAAATAAGGAAAGTTTTTACCAAAAATTAAAACCATCCTTTTAAACTACAAATAAGGAAAGAGATTAATCTCTTCTCTTAATCTTTTGTAGAAAATTATAAAAGGAAATTTTTAATTTTTTTTAACTCTCTTTTAAAAACATGATATCCACATAAGAAATAATTTTAATAAAAATCCTTTTTAATATTCTAGTGGCCGGCCACCTAAGCTTGGGACCCAAGCTTTGGCCGGCCACCTTCATGGCTCATCCACTTGGTCTTGGCCGGCCCTAGCTTGGGTTCCAAGCTAGCTTGGCCGGCCCCATTGGATGGGTAAGAAGGTGGATATGCGGTGGGTATAAATCTCTATATACTAGAGGCTACTATAGGGACCGAGAGGAGGAATTGGTTTTGGTCTCCCGATAAAATTAAGCATCCCGTGTTCGCCCCGAACACACAACTTAATTTTATTAATAATAATTCATTCCACTAGAGAACTATTATTGAACTACCGCACCAATCCCAAATTACATTTTGGGCTCCTTCTTATTATGAGTGTGTTAGTCTCCCTGTGTTTAAGATAACAAATGTCCACTAATTAAGTAAGTTACTGACAACTCACTTAATTAATATCTTAGTCCAAGAGTAGTACCACTCAACCTTATCATCATGTCGGACTAGGTCCACCTGCAGGGTTTAACATGACAATCCTTATGAGCTCCTCTTGAGGACATTATCAACCTAGTATCTCTAGGACATAGTTTCCTTCTATAATCAACAACACACACTATAAGTGATACCATTTCCCAACTTATCGGACTTATTGATTCATCGAACTAAATCTCACCCATTGATAAATTAAAGAAATAAATATCAAATATATGTGTTTGTTATTATATTAGGATTAAGAGCACACACTTCCATAATAACTCTTTGTTTCTTTATAAAATCAGTATAAAAGAAACGACCTCAAATGGTCCTACTCAATACACTCTAAGTGTACTAGTGTAATTATACAGTCAAGATAAACTGATACCTAATTACACTACGACCTTCTAATGGTTTGTTTCTTTCCATTTTGGTCGTGAGCTACTGTTTATAATTTATAAGGTACTGATAACATGATCCTCTGTGTGTGACACCACACACCATGTTATCTACAATATAAATTAATTGAACAACTACATTTATCACAAATGTAGACATTTGACCAATGTGATTCTTATTTCTAGATAAATGTTTATACCAAAAGCTAGGCTTTTAGTATACACTCTAACAATCTCCACTTATACTAAAAGACTAAGCTGCCATATCTATACATCCGATTCTCATCCCTTCAACATGCCCATCAAAAGCTCTTGCCTTAAGGACCTTAGTGAAAGGATCTATAGGTCATCACTGATGCAATCTAGGCGGCAACAACTTCTCCTCATTTATACGATTCCTCGTATTGGGTGGTACTTGCGCTCTATTGTGTTTACTTGCCTTATAGACTTATGGTTTCTTGAGTTTGCTATTGCACCAACATTATTACAATAAATTGTAATAATTTTTGGACAAACTAGAAATCATATCTAAGTCTATCTTGAGGTTATTAGTCATTCGGCTTTTATGGCTACCTCGGAGGCTTGCCATATGCTAAGCTTCTATGGTGGAGTCGAAAAACACCTATGCTTATCACTCTTCCATAGTTATGACTTTACCTCCTAAAGTAAACACAAAACCCGTGGTTGACTTATTATTGTCCCTATCCGATTGGAAGTCAAAATCCTTGCAACCCACAAGGACTAAATTAACTGCCTTGTAAGCTAGCATATAATCTCTAGTGCCTCTAAGGTACTACAATATATGCTTTACTGCAATCCATTGTCCTTGTCGAGGTTACTTTGATATCTGCTAACTATGCCCTTGGCAAAGCAGATTCGATCTCGTGCATAGCATACATTAGGCTTCAAACAGCATAAAGAACCGCCTTTATTTCCTTTATCTCCTTTGATGTCTCTGAGACATATCTTTAGATAAAGTTACTCCATCTGAAAAGGTAAGAAACCTTTCTTGGAGTTTTGTATGCTTAAAATGAGCAAGGATTTTTCCGATGTATGAAGCTTGGGATAAGTAAAATATTCTTTTCTTGCGATCCCTTATTACTTTGATCTCAAGAATATATACATTCTCCCAAGTCCTTTATATCGAATTGTTTGGACAACCATACCCTTACTTCTGACAACATTTTGATATTGTTTCCAACTACCAAAAATGTTATCTAAGTATAGTACAAGAAATACCACCACGTTTCCATCACATCTTTTGTATACACAAGACTTATCCGGTTACTAAATCCATAGATCTGGATTACTTTGATAAATCGGATGTTCCAAGACCTTGAAGCTTTGCTTGATCCATAGACTGATTGAGCTTGCACACAAGATGCTCTTAGCCCTTTGCAATGAACCCTTCTGGTTGCTTTATATGGATGTTTTCTTCAAGACTTCCATTAAGGAATGCTGTCTTGACATCCACTTGCCAAATAGATAAAAGAATCCGGATAAACTTAAGCATGACTACCGGTGAAAAAGTTTCCTTTTCATCAAGCCTTGCTTTGAAAGTTACTACCTTCCTGTCTATCCCTCTTTTCCTATTATAGACCTTTTTATACCCAACGGCTTTTACACCATTTGGTGATTCTACAAGCTTCAGTTTTATTAGAATACATATATTCTAATTCTTTATTCATTACTCTTTGCCAAGATGCTTGCATCTTTATCTTGGAGTGCTTCATCATATATCCGGAGATCAGGTTCATGCCCTCCAGAGATCGAGTCCAAAAACTCTCCCAAAACATGAACCTATTTAGGTTGCATAACAACCCTCCCACTACAATAAGACACTTTTTCTAATTGTGTATCATTTGTAATACGGGTTGCAGTTTGCTTGTGGTATCTCATCTTGTACAGTTGGTACTAGGTTAGACATGTCCTTTATTATTTCCTTAAGAACAAATTTACTTATGAGCACGTGGTTCATTATATAGTCCTTTTCTAAAAATCAGTCATTGATGCTAACAATGACCTTCTGATTTTTAAGACTATAAACCTACTTTTGTTTATCTAGGATAACTTACAAACAAGTGAACTCTTATCCAACTTATCATTATCTCTCTTTAACATATGTGCTGGATTACCCGAATCCGAATATGCTTCAAAATAGGCTTACGCCTATTCAGCAATTCTATATGAGCAGAGAGTTATGACTTTGGAAGGTACTACGTTCACTTCCGTTTCCAGAGCATATCCTTAAAACAAATTTGGTAATTTTCTGAATAACTCATCATCTATCTAATTATTCCATAAGAGTCCTATACCTTCTTTCTACTACACCATTCTGTTGGGGTGTACCAGATGCAGTTAGTTGGGATTGAAATCCAACTTCTGATAAGTGACTCCTAAAATCTCTCAAGAGGTACTTGCCACTACGATCTTCCATAGTGACTTTTTACTTTAACATTTCTCCGCATCAGCCTTGTACTCTTTGAACTAATCAAAGCACTTAGTCTTGCGGTACATTAAGTAAATGTATTTGTATCTTGAATAGTTGTCTATAAAATAGACGAAATATTCGATACTACCTCTTGTCTGGATTGTCATAGGATCACACAAATCAGAATGAACCAATTCCAATATATCTTTGACTCCATTCCCCTTAGACTTAAAAGCTTCTTGGTTATTTTTCCTTTCAAGTAAGACTTGTAGGTTGGAAAGATTTCCACTACTAATGAACACAAAAGTTCATCAGCTACCAATGAATCCTACTTAAGTTAATATAACCTAGCTTTAGATGCCAAAGATATAATTGGTTCATTTCCGAAGGTTGCTTTCTCTTAAAATTAGAAGATGTGTGACTAATTTCCATTTGTTGCATCGTGGGAGTTATTGGATTATAAATTGTCAACCATCATACCAGAATAGATAACTTTCCTATTTTTCTTGATAACAACTTTGTTATCAAAATAGACACAATATCTATAATAGTTTAGAAACTGAAATCATGTTCTTTCTAAACTTGGTATGTAAAGACAATTACTTAAAATCCATATTTTATTCTTATCAAAGGATAAACATCTCCCACTGCAACAACTAC
The DNA here is from genome assembly GCF_018446385.1 of Zingiber officinale. NCBI lineage: Eukaryota > Viridiplantae > Streptophyta > Magnoliopsida > Zingiberales > Zingiberaceae > Zingiber > Zingiber officinale. The sequence goes on from NC_055988.1 coordinate 170,169,356, forward strand.
TTTTACAGTAGTGCCCATGTGGACGGTGATTTACCTTTCATTTAGTTGTTGGGTTTCCTGGAACCCTGCAATGAATTGCAGACATGATTAATGGCATCTTGTATCTACACACCAGGTACCGGTAGATAACTCCACTAAACATGTATCAACTAATGAATAAAATACACCTATATTGTTCTTAGTTCTAAGAGAACAGTCTACCTTAATGTCCAAATTCTATTTCCAATCAATTATAATTGGGACCACTAAGTCTATCCTAAAGTATATCAGCTAGGGTTTGACCATCTTCCTAAGAATCACAAAAATATTTGGTTAAGACCAACTCCTTAAAAAATCCCCATGAATTTTGTATACCACGTTAGTGTGGACGTATACAAATTCAAAGAGGAAATTTTATCATTTAATTTTATTATCTCGTCAACCTTACTTTATGACGAATAAAATTAATAGTTGGTCTATCTTTAATCAAATATTTGGTCAAGACTCTAAATTTAAAATAATATTGATTCCTCTAACAATACTATTTAAATTTACCAACACCTCAAAACACCATGAATTTTGCATGCCACGTTAGTGTGGACGTATACAAAATCAACATTTGTAAGAGGAGGGTTTTACCCATTAACTATCTTGTCAACCTAACTTTATGACAAATAAAATTATCTCAAACACCGTTAATTTTGTATGCCACGTTAGTGTGGACGTATACAAAATCAATCATTTGTAAGAGGGGTTTTAACCCTTTAATTTTATTATCTTGTCAACCTAGTTTTATGACAAATTAATAGTTGGTTTCATTTGGTCACACAAATAATAGCAGTGACTCCGATGGGGAGGATACTATTAGATGTGTCTAAGTGTATACCATTACTTGACACTAAGTCCATTAATAAGATTATGCCCCTTCCGTTGGGGAAGATCACACGCTCTTAATTAACTTCCTATAGTCATCCAAAATGGAAGTCTGTTCTAGTGATCCGCAAATAAGCTCATCCGTTATGGAGGAAGGCACTCAGAGCCAACGCGCAAGCTTGTTTGCATCACTTACAAACCAGTAATGGAGACCATGAGATTTACTTAAAAATCCCTCTCCCACTTAGTTATTTATTAATGAGGAATTTTAACTATGCTAGCCTACTAAACTTGTAAACTAACATGCACACACAACACAATATAAAAGCAATAAATAGAAAATCTAATTTTCAACTATTATGGCTTTTATCTCTAGTTGTCCTCCGTGTGTTGTCATCCCAAGCTGCTGCCATATTTGGCCACCGCCACCGGGTCTAGCTCCATCTTGCTCCTTGTTCCACTGCGCCTCTGGTCCTTAGAAGGTTCCACGCTTTGCAAGATTCGATCCATGACATAAATAGAATTTTACAATTTTGATCCTATATTCCATAAAAGGAATGTACATGTATCTAGATCAAAAATAAAATCCTAATAAAACTAAATCACTGCATGTATATAATAATCAACAATGCACACATATAAATGCCCTTGACATGTCCAAGGGTCCAATCACACATAAAACTATAAGCCATAATAGTTGGATCCTGCATCCACAAAGTTAGCACATCCTACTATTATCAGCCTAAATTATGTATGACATGTGCATAATTAAACTAATACCAAATACGGAGGCGCCTAGAGCTCATTTCCTGTTGGTTGCTACTCGGAAAACCTAGAGGTTCCACTGTACAAAAATTTTGTACAAAGGTCTGAACCTTTTCCTAGCTACCATGTGTTCTTTTAAATTAAATTTTGGATCGCCTGCGGAACTTAACACGTTTGATCCAAAACTTAATCTATTTGTTCTTTAAGGTTTAGACTTGGATCTCCTGCGGAACTTAACACGTTTGATCCAAATCACCTAAGTTATTAATTCCATTAAATATTAATTTCCATAATTGGTTCCCAGTACTGACGTGGCGAGGCACATGGCCTTCTTGGATATGGGAACAACCACCACCGACTAGACAAAACCTTTTATGGAAAGCTAATATTTAATTTCCTAAAATAACTTTAGGTCAACCAAAAGGAACAATCAAATCACAAGGAAAAGAAAAATAAAAGAACACAACTTCGAAAAACATATTCGAAATACTAGAATCGTAAGCCTCTTGTATTTGATATTATTTCCATAAATAACTTGTATGATGCGGAAAGAAAAATTACTAGTTATACCTTATAGAAAAACCTCTTGATCTTCTACCGTATTCCTCTTCTAACCTCGGACGTTGTGTGTGTTGGGATCTTAGATGGCTAGAGGGGGGTGAATAGCCTCTTTGAAAAACACTAAACAGAAATTTCTTCAAGAACTTTGTTAGCACAGCACAGCGGAAATAGAAAAACTAAAACGAAAGAAAACAAACACACAGCAGACACAAGGATATACGAGGTTCGGGGATAACTTGCCCCTACTCCTCGGCGTGTCCGTAAGGAGGACGACTCCTTGATCTTTCGGTAGATCACACCCCGGACAAGATCCGGCTAAAGATGTCTCCTTCTCGGTGGAGCAACCTCTCAACAAAGTCTCAGATGATTATAGATTTAAGCACAAGACTTACAGTGGTGGCTGAGAAAAATATTAAGATGAGCTTACAGCCACGCGGAGAAGAGAACAGAGCAGAGAGCGCACAATCAACCTTCTCAGCAAAGAGCTCACAGCTTCACCAACTTGCTTTCTCGAAGGCTTGATCACAAAAGACAGAGAATTCAGAGTTTCTTTCTGAACTCCTCTTCTTCCTTCTTATGTCTCTCTGCTTCACTGGCTCGAATCACCGCCGTCTGCAGAATCGCTGCTGCCAGCCAGGCGTAGCCAATCACCTCTCCTCCTCTTCTGATTCTCTGAACACATGCCAATGGAAATCACTGGCGTCTCTGGATACCAACCAATGGGAAGAAGTCAAACTGAGCAGCCTAATCGTAATCGGATTTCGCCAGTGAACGTTGATGCCCCAAATGTATTTGTTGCAGCAAATTACAGTGAAAAGGGTACTTGTCTCCTTCTCTTAATGAAGCTTAATTTGAATCCAAACATGAGAATGTGACCTGCAACCTGCAAGCTAGAAAGACTCACAGCAAATGGTTAAAAACAGATAGGTGAATACAAATACGGCAATCAGAAAAAGCGCATGCAAAGCAAACAATACCGTGGGTCTGCAGATCGAACCACGCTCTGGATCATCGCTGATCGGTCTGCGGACCGATGGGAACCTCCTGATCGGTCCCGGACCGATCAGATGTCGCTCGTCCATTGCAAGCCTCTGATCGGTCTCGGGCCGATCAATAAAATCTCGATGAGCTCGGTTGATTTCGATCGGTCCGCGAGCCGTCGGTAAAATCGATGAGCTGCGATCGATTCGATCGATGCGGGCCGATCGATAGCGTTCGATAGCCAGATCAATTCTGATCGGTCGGCGGGCCGATCGGTATAAAATTTCCTTTGGATCGGTCCGGGCCGATCGGTGTCAAGTTTCCGGATCGGTGCCGACCGATCCGACTTCTTATTTCGAGACGGGTGAGCCCTCTCGACCTAGTCCGGAGAAACGAGCTCCCTAGCTCTCTCCGACTTCATCTGGTCTAGAGAACGAGGAGCCCTCTCGACTTCGCATGCCAAGCTTCCTTCTTGGACTTTTCAACACCGGATGTCCGATCACCCTTGATCCATCTGGATTTTCCTTGCCTGGCTTCACTCACGGGACTTACAAAGCGCCTAACATCCGATTAGGACTTTCCCCTTGCTTCACTCACCGGGACTTTCCACCGCCTAACATCCAGTTAGGACTTTCCACTCGTGCCAAGCTCCCTGCTTGGACTTCTCCAGTGCCAAGTCTCCATACTTGGACTTTTTCCCGAATCAGGTCAACCAAGTCAACCTAGATTAGTAATTAATCTGAGTTAAATATCTGATACAAACTTAAATCAGTGTCAACATCCAGGTCAGACTGTATCAACAATCTCCCCCTTTTTGTTGTTTGACAACACGATTTAAGTTTAGATCAGAAGTGCTCATTTACCCATAATTTTAGGGAAATCGGGATCCTCCCCCTAAGACGGATACACCACCAAGTCAATGACGGGAATCAAGATCCTTCCCGTTATCCTCTCCCCTAAAATCAAGCTTTCATACATTTCTAAACTTAGGAAAGTTAGGTATCCTCTCCCCCTTTGTCAAACACCGAAAAGGTGCAAATGAGGTGACAAAAACTAAAAAGGCTCCCCCTTAATCCATACTGCCTTCTTTTAACTGACCTAGAGTTCCCTCTAAGGTCACAATACGACAGTAAGAAAGACAAAAGATACAATCAAATCATGGCATAGGAACAGCATAAAAAACATAGAAAATGAAGCATAATAAGGAGCAAGCAAATATAAAACCGAGTAGCATAAATATATGAGTAGCATCAGAAGTGCAAACATCCAGGTCAGACTAACAAATAACATCCAAAATACATACAGACAAGGTGACACACAGACTATATCAATCAACGTCCTCAACATGAGGAGCATCATCATCATCGGCAGGAAGGGTGAAATCCTGAGGCGGCACGCTGGAGAATGGATAGCCTGGGTAAGACTGCGGAGGCGGGTATCGTGCCATCCATCCGAGTAGCAACTGCTGTGTCACCACCTGATGACTGCGCATATCATCGAAGCGCTGGTCAATATGCCCGCGCAGGTCATCGTAGCGCTGGTCAATCCGTAAGCGTAGTCCATCGAACTCAGCAGTCACCATCTCCTCGTGACGATCAAATCGGCTCTCCAACTCGGCGATCGCGGTAGCAGTGCGGATCCGCCTCCAATGTCGTGGGAGGAGCGGCACGAGGCGGTTGCAACTGTCGTGGAGGTCCCCATGGTAACTCACCTAAAGCTCTCCCATCCTTCCACCGAACATCCCCATTTGCCCTATGATTCCGGACTTGGAAAATGCCCTTTTCCCAAGTCGGCAATCCTGCTGACCATTTTGATTATTCTACCCTTAGAGACATCAACCTGAAGGGTCTCAAGCCAATCAGTAATTATATGCCCATAAGGCATATAAATAGTGAAGCCGCTAGGCTGAGAATATGATATGATCGAGGAGTAGATGCTCGACATGATATAAAAATCAAGACGCCTACGCAACCCGTAAAGCATCAGACAATGATACGGTCGAATCTCTAATAATGGTTTAGATGTGATAGGTAGAAGGCAGTTCGTGACAATTTTAAAAAGAATGTAATCTTGAGGAGATAATCTCAAGGCTGCAAAAGTAGGGAAGTCAACATCTAGCTCATCTAGCCCTTGTCTAGGCTGTCTGAAGAAGTACTCATATATATCGTCAGGTGAGATATCAAACGGTGGAAGTAACTGTTCTGGTAAGTCAGGAAATATCGAAAAGACATCACCGGAACACCTCCGACAATTGAGATACTCAAAGAAAGATGAGATACTGAAATCAAGAGTCCGCTTAGCAACTCTTGTTTTAAAACCTTGATCATTAGTCTCATGAAGGTTATTATAGAACTCAGAGACCAAGTCATAGTTGATATCCCGTTCCAAGTAGACTAGTGAATCGAGTTTGTAGTATGCTATGATTTCGGACACTTGTGGGCAAAATTCGTCCATGAATTTTCTATCCACGGACCTACAAGGGAGTAATTTGAATGTCCTTTGTTGAAAAGCTTGCTCAGACTGGCGGTTTGGGAATCTACTGGAACTAGCTGGTTGGGGTCGGGAAGGAGCAGCAGGAGTTTTGGATTTGGATGTCTTGGTTGGTTCCTTAGAGGTTCCCTCACCATCAGTAGGTTTCTTCCTAAGGGGACACCATGGGGTAAAATGGGGCAATGAGTGAGCACCGGAGCCACCAACAAATAAGAACCGAGACAACAATAACAGAAGATCCAGTGAGAAATGAAAACACAATGCCAAGTTTTAGAGAGGTAAGAAGTTACCTTGGTGCCATTTGAACTTTAGGCTAGGGCTTCCGAGGGCTGGAGCTTCGGCGTGCACAAAGAAGAGAAAGGGTGAACTGGTGGGAAGAGTCGGCTAGGGTTTCGCGTGAATGAGGAGAAGGAGGGATCGGGAGGTTTTAAGGGTTTAGATGAGTGTACAGTGAAGAAATGATCGGACGGTTGTCCGATCAGAAGGTATCCGAAGCCCCCTGATCGGTCACCAGACCGATCAGGGAACCTCCTGACCGGTCTGTAGACCAATCAGAAGGTGATCAGTAGCCTTCAGCGAAGCCCCCTGATCGGTCACCAGACCGATCAGGGAACTTCCTGATCGGTCCTTAGACCGATCAGAGATCGATCAGTAAGCCCCCTAATTCACAGACTTAACCAATGGAACCACTGATCGGTCTATGGACCGATCAGAAGAGCCTTATGCGTATCAGATTATCCTGATTGGTCCCTGGACCAATCAGTGAGGCGCACAAAAATAACCTGATCGGTCCCTGGACCGATCAGATTACAGACAGAAAGGTTGAGAAGTTTTTGGATCGGTCTGTCGACCGATCCATCTTCTCCTGATCGGGCTGTAGCCCGATCAGTGTCTGATACTGAAATTTTCAGTGATTTCAGTAACCGAAATCCTTAGATATGTTTGATAGTTCGTAGAAGTTTCTCCAGTAAAACTTTCAAAATCAATATCTAGAACCCTGAGAATCTACAAGCATAACTATGTCCTAACGATGGGCTCTTATGGTGTGAATTTGTTTATAATTTGAGACTTTCAAATTCGACTACAAATACTGAGATTTCAGACAAGTTTCAAGTTTGTCAAAATAGACAACTCAAGGTTAAAAACTGAAATCTTCAACCTTGATATGTCCAGTCCCAAATTTGGCAAAATATGTCCAAATTTCTATCATTATTTCAATGACCTATCCTAGTGTCAATCAATAATCACGAAAGGTCGATCAAAGGTATCAAACAGTCCAACAATCAAGGTTACATGATTTATAGGGAAAAGTCCAACCAAGTTTCCTTGGTTGGAATATATGAGTAAGATCTAGGAACCAAATACACATGAATTATGTAATGGTCTTCCCCATACTCAATTAATGTCTCTTCAACCTAATTATTCAAGGGATGCATGATACATTTTGAATAATTTGGTTGTTCCTAGCATCTCACCTCATTTCTAGCAAACAAAAATATTTTGTTAAACCTTATAGTTTGTGTGAGATGTTCCCAAGTTGCCCAAAATCATTCCCAATTTCTTTTGTCATTTTAATTTGTCCTTATTGATCATGATGAAGTCCTAAGGACCTAAGGAGCCAAACACATCCCCAACTCCCTCCTTAAATGACTAAATTCATTTTCCGGAAGGGGTTTGGTGAAAATGTCGGCTAGGTTTGACTTTGACTCCACATATGTGAGCACAATGTCACCCCTAGCTACGTGATCTCTAATGAAGTGATGACGCACTTCAATGTGCTTGGTCCTAGAATGATGGACTGGATTTTTAGTTAGGTTGATCGTGCTAATGTTGTCACATAGCACTTGTACACCCTTATAAGAAAGTCCATAATCCTCTAGGGTGTGTATCATCCACAACAATTGCGATACACTCTCTCCCATGGCAATATATTCGGCCTCGGTCGTGGAGAGCAACACAATGTTGCTTCCGACTTGACCAACTAACTAAAGATGAACCTAAAATTGGCAACCCCACTAGTGCTTTTCCGATCCAATTTGCACCCATAGTCGGAATCGGTATAGCCTATCAAGTCAAAAGACTATGCGAGGGTACCATAGACCTACTCGAATTGTGCCCTTAAGGTATCTCAATATTCTCTTAACTGCAATTAAATGAGATTCCTTGGCACAGACTTGATATCTAGCGCACATGCCCACAGCAAAAAGTATGTCTGGTCGACTAGCTGTGAGATATAGAAGACTACCAATCATGCTTCTATATTGCGTTAGATCAATTGGTTTTCCACTCTCATCATTGTCAAGGCGAGTGCTTGTCGCCATTGGAGTGGACACTTCCTTAGAGTCACTCATATTGAATTTTCTAAGCATCTCTTGAGTGTATTTTGCCTGATGGACATAAATTCCATCTCGAGTTTGTTTGATTTCAAGTCCAAGGAAGAATGTCAATTCTCCTACTAGACTCATCTCAAACTCACTTTCCATGTGAGAAATAAATTCATTCAAATAGCCCTTGTTATTTGAGCCACAAATTATGTCATCGACATATACTTGGGCTACAAAAATATTTTCACCATCTCTACGCAGAAATAGTGTTGGGTCTATTTGGCCTCTCACAAAACCCTTTTCTAGTAAATATGTTGACAACCTTTCGTACCAAGCTCGAGGTGCTTGTTTAAGCCCATAGAGAGCTTTCTTGAGCTTGTATACGTGGTTTGGAGCTTCGGTACTCACAAACCCCGGGGGTTGTTCAACATAGACCTCTTCTTTAATGAAGCCATTTAAGAAGGCAGATTTAACATCCATTTGATAGAGTTTGAAACCTCTATGTGCAGCAAAAGCTAGCATCAAACGAATGGACTCTAATCGTGCCACGGGAGCATAAGTCTCATCATAATCGAGACCTTCGACTTGACTATAGCCCTTGGCTACAAGTCTTGCCTTGTTTCTTACAACTTCTCCCTTTTGATTTAACTTATTTTTGAAGACCCATTTAGTTCCAATAATGGTGATCTTCTTAGGTCTAGGAACTAAGTCCCACACTTGGCTCCTTTCAAATTGACCTAATTCGTCTTGCATAGCTATGATCCAATCAGGATCGTGCAATGCCTCATCAACTAATTTTGGTTCAATCTCTGAAATCAATGCGACTTCATTAGACTCATTTCTGAAGAATGACCTAGTCCTAACCCCTTGTTGAATGTCTCCCACAATTTGATCTTGGGAATGACTAGAGGCTATCCTAGATTGTCTTGGTGTTGATGGTGCCTCATGAATGGTCTCACTAGGCACAGGCAAGGACTCAATATCTGGCAAAGGATCAGATTGAGTTCTTTGTTGCCTTTGTTCATCAACATCAGAGTCAACTTCGACTCGTTCTTCATTTTGATCATTCAAACTTAGATTTCTAAGTTCAAATTGAATTTCTCCTATAGCCCTTGATTGATCATTTGAGTTAGGGATTTCTTCAAAAGCTACATCAGAGGACTCTTCAATCAATTTAGTCCTATTGTTGTAGACTCGATAGGCTTTCTTGGTGAGCGAGTACCCAACCAGTATCCTCATCGGCCTTGGTCGAAAAATTTCCAAGATGGTCCTTGGTATTTAAAATAAACACCTTACAACCAAACACCCTAAGATGTTTAATTGTAGGTGGTTTCCCAAACCAAAGTTCATGGGGAGTCTTTCCTAAAAACCTATGTATCAGGATTCGGTTTTGCACATAGCAAGCTACAGCTTCACCCACAAGTAACTCGGTAGTGAGTACTCATTGAGCATGCTTCGTGCAACCTCTTGTAAGACTCGGTTCTTTCTCTCCACAACCCCATTTTGCTGTGGGGTCCTTGGAGTTGAGAACTCATGTCTATACCCTTTTCTTGACAAAATTCTAAAACCTATGGTTTTGAAATTCACCACCATGATCACTTCTAATGGTTTTAATTGTTGATTTTTCATTTTCAGTTCTTCTACAAAAGGAAATAAAAATCTCTATAGTTTGGTCCTTATGCTTCAAAAAGAAAGTCCATGTGTATCTAGTAAAATCATCAACGATTACCAAGCAATATCTACTTCCATTCAATGATATTACACTACTGCAATCAAATAGGTCCATGTGCAATAAATCTAAAGCGGTAGATGTACTTACAATGCTTTACCTTTATGAACACCTTTTGTTTGCTTACCCTTTTGACATGCATCACATAGTTTGGTCTTGTGGTACTTGATGTTGGGTAAGTCTCGCACTAATCCTTGGTTGGCCAACTTCGGATGTTCTTCATATTGACATGTGCCAACCTTCTATGCCATAGCCAAGACTCTTCTTCTTTTGACATGAAACACTTAATCAAAGCATTAGTAGCACTTTTAAATGATACTTGATAAATATTATCAACCCTTGTGCCTACTAGTACCGTGTCAAGTGTGTCAATGTGTTTAACCAAACATTGACTTGAATGAAATTCAATTGTGTAACCCGTATCACACAATTGACTGACACTTAGGAGATTAAAAGTCATCCCCTTGACTAGAAGGACATTCTTGATATGGAGACATTCGGATATATGAATGTCTCCAACTCCTACAACCTTAAGACTACCATTGTTACCAAATGACACATTACCTCTATTTTTGTTTTGAATGGTAGAAAATAGTGACTTGTCCCCGGTCATGTGCTTGGAGCATCCACTATCAACAAACCAAGTTGATAGACGCTCCCCCTTTACCAATGCCTACAAGACACGAAAGATAGATGTTTTAGGTACCCAAATCTTGGGACCTAATGCATCTACAATGAAAGACTTAGGCACCCATGCCTTTGTTACCTTCTTCCTAGTCTCATGAACCCTAGAAACATGCGATCTATGAAATTGGGTTCTTGACACTAAAGAAATAAAACTAGACTCCTTAGGTTGGTATCCTAATCCAGCCTTGTTGTAAACCGCCCTTTGGGCATTTAGAATCATGTCTAAGGTCTTAGAGCTGGTTGAGAATTTCTCAAGCATTTTCTTGAGCTTCTCAATTTCACCCTTCAAGGTTTTGTTTTCATCCTCTAGGGCCTCTTGATAAAGGTCATCGACCTCATCTTCCCTAAGGGCCCTTAATTTCTCTATTTCATCTTTTAGCAGTTTAGTTTCTGTTTTTGATTTTTTAAGGGAAGTAGACAAATGTGCAATTGTTTTATAACACTTTTCTAAATGGGGAGAGGTTACCTCTTCATCATCCGAAGATGATGAAGTCGCGGCTGAAGAGCTTGAGTCCTCACTCTCGGACTCGGACTCCTCTCTTGCCATGAGGGCTAACTGCCGTGTACTCTTCTCCCTCTTCTCTTCCTCAGATGAACTTGAAGAAGACTCATCCCATGTAGCTTTTAGAGCCTTCTTCTTCTTGACTCTTTCCTCCTTCTTTTTGGCTCGTTCCTCCTTCCTTTTTAATTTCGGACACTCGCTCCGATAGTGTCCGTGTTGGAGTGTATACTGAAAGCCTAAGCTTTGTAAACATTCATTATGAATAAAGAATCACATTTGGTCTAATTATCTACATTTGTTTGTAGTTGTTCATTTAATTTATATTGTAGATAACATAGTATGTGGTGTCACATACAGAAGATGATGTTATCAGTACCTTATAAATTATAAACAGTAGCTCACGACCAGAATGGAAAGGAACAAACCATTAGAAGGTCGTAGTGTAATTAGGTATTAGTTTATCTTGACTATATAATTACACTAGTACACTCAGAGTGTATTGAGTAGGACCATTTGAGGTCGTTCCTTTTATACTGACTTTATAAAGGAACAAAGACCTCAGTTATTATGGAAGTGTGTGCTCTTAATCCTAATATAATAACAAGCACATATGTTTGATATTTATTTCTTTAATTTATCAATGGGTGAGATTTAGTTTGATGAATCAATAAACCCGATAAATTGGGAAATGGTATCACTCATAGTGTGTGTTGTTGATTATAGAAGGAAACTGTGTCCTAGAGATACTAGGTTGATAATGTCCTCAAGAGGAGCTCATAAAGATTGTCATGTTAAACCCTGCAGGTGGACTTAGTTCGACATGATAATAAGGTTGAGTGGTACTACTCTTGGACTTAGATATTAATTAAATGAGTTGTCAGTAACTCACTTAATTAGTGGACATTCGATATCTTAAACACAGGGAGACTAACACACTCATAATAAGAAGGAGACCAAAAATGTAATTTGGGATTGGTGCGGTAGTTCAATGATAGTTCTCTAGTGGAATGAATTATCATTGATAAAATTAAGTTGTGTGTTCGGGGCGAACACGGGATGCTTAATTTTATCGGGAGACCAAAACCAATTCCTCCTCTCGGTCCCTATCGTAGCCTCTTATTTATAGAGTACTATACCCACATATACCCACCTTCTATACCCACCTAAAGGGGCCGGCCAAGCTAGCTTGGGAACCAAGCTAGGGCCGGCTTGGGTTTAAGGTGGTCGGCCCTAGCTGAACCCAAGCTAGTAGGGCCGACCATAATTAATTAAAAGAAAATTTAATTTTAATGTTTATTATTATGTGGAAGATTTAATTTAAAGAGAATTAAAATTAAAATATCTCTCTTGTAAAAGATTTACAAAGATTAAAGAAAGAGATTAGATCTCTTTCCTTATTTGTAGATTGGAGAGATATTTTATTTTCTCTTTAAAATTATTCACATGTTAATAAAATTAAAATTATAGATATTCCTTTTATTAACCATGAAGAGATTTTAAAGAGAAATTTTATTTTTAAAATTTCCGGAAACAAATAAGGAAAGTTTTAATTGTTGATTGAAACTTGTCCAATTTGCTTCCTATTGATTTGGCCGACCATCATTGTTTAATTGGGAAATATTATTTTATTTTCTCAATTAAATCATGTCAAGGAAATTAAGGAAAATTTATTGTAATTAAATTTCCTAATTTACCTAGGCCAAGGAATATAAAAGAAGGGGTGAGGTGCCTTCACAAGACACAACATCTATTATTTCCTCTCCTCTTTTGTTCCTTAGTGTGGCGGCCATCATCTCCTTCTCTTCCTCTTGTGGTGGCCGAACCTCTCTCTCTCCCTTGGAGTTCTTGTGGTGGCGGATACTACTCGGAGAAGAAGAAGAAGAAGGAGAAAGCTAGCATCTCTTGGAGATTGGTTAGTATTTTGGTTTTCTCCTTGGTAAAGCTTTTCTTTTGTGGCGAACCTTGCTTGGAGGAGAAGAAGGTGGTTGGTGGTTTCTCATCTTGGAAGATCGTTGCCCACAACGTCCGAGGTTAGAAGAGGAATACGGTAGAAGATCAAGAGGTTTTTTCTACAAGGTATAACTAGTAATTTCTATTTCCGCATCATGCTAGTTATTTATGGAAATAATACCAAATACAAGAGGCTTACGTTCTAGTATTTCGAATATGTTTTTTCGAAGTTGTGTTCTTTTGTTTCTTTCTTTTCATTGTGATTTGATTGTTCTCTTTGGTTAACCTAAAGTTATTTTAGGAAATTAAATATTAGCTTTCTATTAAAGGTTTTGTCTAGTCGGTGGTGGTTGCTCCCATATCCAAGAAGGCCATGTGCCTCGCCACGTCAGTACTGGGAACCTTTTATGGAAATTAATATTTAATGGAATTAATAACTTAAGGAGACTTGGGTCGAACGTGTTAAGTTCCGTAGGAGATCCAAGTCAAAACCTAAAAGAACAAATAGATTAAGTTTTGGATCAAACGTGTTAAGTTCCGCAGGCGATCCAAAATTTAATTTAAAAGAACACATGGTAGCTAGGAAAAGGTTCAGACCTTTGTACAATATTTTTGTACAGTGGAACCTATAGGTTTTCCGAGTAGCAACCAACAATTGGTATCAGAGCTAGGGTTTTGCCTCTGTATCTTTGGTATTTAGTTTAATTATGCACATGTCATACATAATTTAGGCAGGATAATAGTAGGATGTGCTAACTTTGTGGATGCAGGATCCAACTATTATGGCTTTTAGTTAATTATGTGTGTGATTGGACCCTTGGACATGTCAAGGGCAATTTATATGTGTGTGCATGATTGTATTAAAATACAGCAGGAGCTGTATTTAGTTTTATTAGGATTTTATTTTTGATCTAGATATATGTACATTCCTTTTATGGAATATAGGATCAAAATGTAAAATTCTATTTATGTCGCGGATCGAATCTTGCAAAGCGTGGAACCTTCTAAGGACCAGAGGCGCAGCGGAACTCGGAGCAAGATGGATGCGACAGTTAGACCCGGTGGCGGTGGCCAAATATGGCAGCAGCTTCGGATGACAACACACGAAGGACAATTAAAGATAAAAGCCATAATAGTTGAAAATTAGATTTTCTATTTATTGCTTTTATATTATGCTGTGTGTGCATGTTAGTTTACAAGTTTAGTAGGCTAGCATAGTTAAAATTCCTCATTTATAAATAACTAAGTGGGAGAGGGATTTTTTAAATAAATCCCATGGTCTCCATTACTGGTTTGTAAGTGATGCAAACAAGCTTGCGCGTTGGCTCTGAGTGCCTTCCTCCATAACGGATGAGCTTGTTTGTGGATCACTAGAACAGACTTCCATTTTTGGATGACTATAGGAAATTAATTAAGAGCGTGTGATCTTCCCCAACGGAAGGGGCATAATCTTATTAATGGACTTAGTGTCAAGTAATGGTATACACTTAGACACATCTAATAGTATCCTCCCCAACGGAGTCACTATTATTATTTGTGTGGCCAAATAATACCAACTATTAATTTTATTTGTCAAAAAGTTAGGTTGACAAGATAATAAAATTAATGGGTTAAAACCCTCCTTTTACAAATGTCTAATTTGTATACGTCCACACTAACGTGGCATACAAAATTCACGGTGTTATGAGGTGTTGGTTAATTTAAAATAGTATTGTTTGAGGAATCAATATTATTCTAAATTTAGAGTTCTGACCAAAAGTTATTTGTGATTCTTAGGATGTCTTTCAACCCACTGTCCATCATACTTCAACAGAATAGACTTACTGGACCAAACTACATAGATTGGAAAAGAAACCTGGACATTGTTCTTACTGCTGAAAGCTATAAATATGTATTGCAGTGCCCTGATGCACCTACTGGTGAATCTACCCAAGAGGAGATTGAATATCATAGGAAATGGGTAAAAGCAGATGAGATGGCGCGGTGTTACATTTTGGCTTCAATGTCAAATGTATTGCAACATCGAGATCAAGATTTACCAATGACCTTGATATTATGAAGCAATCTCAAGGAACTCTTTGGTCATCGGGATAGGGCTTCTAGGCAAGAAGCCATGAGAAAGATAATGACCACCATGCAAGAGGGTACTCACAGGGATCATATCCTAAAGATGATGGCTTATCCGAACGAGATACGGATCCTTGGAGGAGAAATTGATGGGAAACCCGGATCGATATGATCCTCCAAACGCTAGAAGTTTCGCCAGAACTATAATATGAATAAGAGGTTTATTCATTAGCGGAACTCTTGACAACTTCAAGCAGCTGAAGGATTATTTCGTCACAATGCTCAAATTCACTATGTTGAAAATGGTTCTACTTCTAAACCGAAGGAAAGAAGAAGAAGAAACAAGTGGTTCAAGAAAGAAAGTGAATAAATCTCGGAGTATGGGATTTAAAGTGAAGAAGAAGAAGGGCAAGTGCTTCATCTATAAGCAGGCAGAAAGCGGACTGTCCTCGTAAGAACCAAAACAAAGGTATATCTCATGCTCTAGTTGTTGAAACATGTTTAGCGGTGTTATCTACCAGCACCTGGTGTGTAGATACGGGAGCCACTGATCATGTCTGCAATTCCCTGCAGGGGTTCCAGGAAACCCGACGACTATCTGAAGGGGAGATTACCGTCTACATGGGCAATGCTACTAAGGTGGCAGCTGTTGCAGTGGGAGACGTCTACTTATCTTTTAGTAGAAATAAAAATTTGGTTTTAAGAAATTGTCTTTATGTACCCAGTTTTAGAAAGAATTTAATTTCAGTTTCTAAACTGTTTTTAGATGGATATTCAGTTTCTTTCAGTAACGATGTAGTTATTAAAAGAAATAAAGTGATTATCTGTTCTGGTACATTAGTTGGCAATTTGTATACTTTAAATCCAATTTCTTCCACAAAGCAAAACATGGAAATTTATAACTCATCTTCTAATTCTAATAAGAGAAAAGAACCTTCAGAAATGAACCAAGCATATCTTTGGCATCTAAGACTTGGTCATATCAATTTAAGTAGGATTCAGAGGCTTATAGCCGATGGACTTTTGAGTTCATTAGAGTTGGAAAATTTTCCAACTTGTGAATCTTGCTTAGAAGGTAAAATGACCAAGAGGCCGTTCAAGGCCAAGGGGTATAGAGCCAAAGAAGTGTTAGAATTGGTTCACTCTGATTTGTGTGGTCCTATGTCTGTCCAGGCAAGAGGAGGTTTTGAATATTTTGTCTCTTTCATAGACGATTATTCAAGATATGGATACATTTACCTAATGCGCGCAAGTCCGAGTGCTTTGATAAGTTCAAAGAATACAAGGCTGATGTGGAGAAACGACTAGGTAAAGTATCAAGACACTACCGATCAGATCGTGGTGGCGAATACCTCTTAGGAGAGTTTAGGAATTACTTATCGAGGGATTCAATCCCAATTGTTGCACTGGAACACCAGAATGGTGTGGCGAGCGAAGGAATAGGACTCTTATGGAGATGGTTAGATCAATGATGAGTTATTCGAATTACCAAATTCATTTTGGGGATATGCTCCGGAAACAGTATCGTTCCGAACTTAGTACCTTCTAAATCAGTTTCTTCTACTCCCATAGAATTGTGGAATGGGCGAAAACCCGGTCTAAGACATATTCGGATTGGGGTAGTCCAGCACATGTGCTAAAACCAGATCTTGATAAGTTAGAATCTCGTCAGAAGTTCGCGTGTTTGTAGGATATCCCAAAGGAACAAAAGGTGGTTTATTTTATAGTCCTAAAGACCGAAGGTCATTGTTAGCACCAATGCCCGGTTTTAGAAGAAGACTATATAATGGATCACAAGCCGATAGTAAAGTTGTTTTAGAAGAACTTAGAGAGGATATGTCTACTTCAACTAACAAGATGAAGTACCACAAGAGACGCAACACGTGTCACACATAATACACAACCACACATGCCTCGTCGTAGTGGGAGGGTTGTGAGGACTGAAGATTCATGTTTTGGGAGAGTCTTGGACTTGATCCGGGTAAATATGAACCTGATCCCTGAAGATAAAGCACTCCAAGATATAGATGCAGATCTTGGCAAAAGGCAATGAATTGAAATAGAGTCCATGTACTCTAATAAGGTTTGGGAGCTTGTAGAACCACCGATGGTGTAAAAGCCGTTGGATGCAAGTGGATCTACAAAAGGAAAAGAGGGACAGACGGGAAGGTAGAAACCTTCAAAGCTAGGCTTGTTGCGAAAGGGTACACTCGAGAAGAGGGAATCGATTATGAGGAAACCTTTTCACCGGTAGCCATGCTTAAGTCTATCCGGATACTCTTATCCATTCTTTGCTCATATGGATTATGAGATTTGGCAAATGGATGTCAAGACTTTCCTTAATGGAAGTCTTGAAGAGAACATCCATATGAAGCAACGGAAGGATTTATTGAAAAGGCAAAGAGCATCTAGTATGCAAGCTCAATCGGTCCATTTATGGACTGAAGCAAGCTTCAAGGTCTTGGAACATCGGTTTAATGAAATAATCCAGTCATATGGATTTATTCAAAGTCCGGATGAGTCTTGTGTATATAAGAAGTGTAACGGAAGCGTGGTGGTATTTCTTGTACTATCGTAGATGATATTTTGTTAATTGGCAACAATGTCAAGGTATTATCGACGTAAGGGTATGGTTGTCCAAACAATTTGATATGAAGGACTTAGGAGAATGTGCACACATTCTTGGGATCAAAGTTATAAGGGATCGCAAGAAAAGAATGTTGTGTCTATCCCAAGCTTCATATATAGATACAATCCTTGCTCGTTTTAGCATGCAAGACTCAAGAAAGGTTTCTTACCTTTAGACATGGAGTAGCTCTATCTAAAGAGATGTCTCCAAAGACATCAAAGAGATAGAGGACATGAAAGCGGTTCCTTCTGCGGTGGGAAGCCTAATGTATGCAATGCTATATGTGAGACCTGATATCTATTTTGTCGTGGTCGCAGATATCGAGTAACCTGGACAAGGACATTGGACTGCGGTAAAATATATATTAAAGTACCGAGAAGGACTAGGGATTATATGCTAGTTTACCAAGCGGATGATTTGCTCCCTATGGGTTACACGGATTCTGATTTTCAATGAGATAGGGACAATAGTAAGTCTACATCAGGCTATGTGTTTACTTTAGGAGGTGGAGCCATTTCATGGAGGAGTGTTAAGCGAAATGCGTTTCGGACTCAACCATGGAAGCTGAGTATGTAGCGACCTCCGAGGCGACTAAAGAAGCGGTATGGCTCAAGAACTTTCTAATGGACTTAGATGTGATTCTGGTTTGCCCAAGATCATCACAATTTATTGTGATAATAGCGATGCGATTGCAAACTCGAAGGAACCACGAGCTCATAAAGTAAACATATAGAGCGCAAGTACCACGATACGAGATATCGTGAAGCGAGGAGAAGTTGTCATCGCCAAGATTGCATCGGCGGATAACCTGGCAGATCCTTTCACTAAAGCCCTTCCTGAAAGCTTTCGATCGGCATGTGGAGGAATGGGAATCGGATGTATGGTAGAAGATATGGCGACTTAGTCATTAGTATAAGTGGGAGATTGTTGGAGTGTATCTGAAAGCCTAAGCTTTGTAAACATTCATTATGAATAAAGAATCACATTTGGTCTAATTATCTACATTTGTTTGTAGTTGTTCATTTAATTTATATTGTAGATAACATAGTATGTGGTGTCACATGAGAAGATGATGTTATCGGTACCTTATAAATTATAAACAGTAGCTCACGACCCGAATGGAAAGGAACAAACCATTAGAAGGTCGTAGTGTAATTAGGTATTAGTTTATCTTGACTATATAATTACACTAGTACACTCAGAGTGTATTGAGTAGGACCATTTGAGGTCGTTCCTTTTATACTGACTTTATAAAGGAACAAAGACCTCAGTTATTATGGAAGTGTGTGCTCTTAATCCTAATATAACAACAAGCACATATGTTTGATATTTATTTCTTTAATTTATCAATGGGTGAGATTTAGTTCGATGAATCAATAAACCCGATAAATTGGGAAATGGTATCACTCATAGTGTGTGTTGTTGATTATAGAAGGAAACTGTGTCCTAGTGATACTAGGTTGATAATGTCCTCAAGAGGAGCTCATAAAAATTGTCATGTTAAACCCTGCAGGTGGACTTAGTCCGACATGATAATAAGGTTGAGTGGTACTACTCTTGGACTTAGATATTAATTAAATGAGTTGTCAGTAACTCACTTAATTAGTGGACATTCGATATCTTAAACACAGGGAGACTAACACACTCATAATAAGAAGGAGCCCAAAATGTAATTTGGGATTGGTGCGGTAGTTCAATGATAGTTCTCTAGTGGAATGAATTATCATTGATAAAATTAAGTTGTGTGTTCGAACATGGGATGCTTAATTTTATCGGGAGACCAAAACCAATTCCTCCTCTCGGTCCCTATCGTAGCCTCTTATTTATAGAGTACTATACCCACATATACCCACCTTCTATACCCACCTAAAGGGGGCCGGCCAAGCTAGCTTGGGAACCAAGCTAGGGCCGGCCTAAGCTTGGGTTTAAGGTGGCCGGCCCTAGCTTGAACCCAAGCTAGTAGGGCCGGCCATAATTAATTAAAAAGAAAATTTAATTTTAATGTTTATTATTATGTGGAAGATTTAATTTGAAGAGAATTAAAATTAAAATATCTCTCTTGTAAAAGATTTACAAAGATTAAAGAAAGAGATTAGATCTCTTTCCTTATTTGTAGATTGGAGAGATGTTTTATTTTCTCTTTAAAATTATTCACATGTTAATAAAATTAAAATTATAGATATTTCCTTTTATTAACCATGAAGAGATTTTAAAGAGAAATTTTATTTTTTAAAATTTCCGGAAACAAATAAGGAAAGTTTTAATTGTTGATTGAAACTTGTCCAATTTGCTTCCTATTGATTTGGCCGGCCATCATTGTTTAATTGGGGAAATATTATTTTATTTTTCTCAATTAAATCATGTCAAGAAAATTAAGGAAAATTTATTGTAATTAAATTTCCTAATTTACCTAGGCCAAGGAATATAAAAGAAGGGGTGAGGGTGCCTTCACAAGAAACAACATCTATTATTCCTCTCCCTCTTTTGTTCCTTGGTGTGGCCGGCCATCATCTCCTTCTCTCCCTCTTGTGGTGGCCGAACCTCTCCCTCTCCCTTGGAGTTCTTGTGGTGGCCGGATACTACTCGGAGAAGAAGAAGAAGAAGGAGAGAAAGCTAGCATCTCTTGGAGCTTGGTTAGTATTTTGATTTTTCTCCTTGGTAAAGCTTTTCTTTTGTGGCCGAACCTTGCTTGGAGGAGAAGAAGGTGGTTGGTGGTTTCTCATCTTGGAAGATCGTTGCCCACACAACGTCCGAGGTTAGAAGAGGAATACGGTAGAAGATCAAGAGGTTTTTTCTACAAGGTATAACTAGTAATTTCTATTTCCGCATCATGCTAGTTATTTATGGAAATAATACCAAATACAAGAGGCTTACGTTCTAGTATTTCGAATATGTATTTTCGAAGTTGTGTTCTTTTGTTTCTTTCTTTTCATTGTGATTTGATTGTTCTCTTTGGTTAACCTAAAGTTATTTTAGGAAATTAAATATTAGCTTTCTATTAAAGGTTTTGTCTAGTCGGTGGTGGTTGCTCCCATATCCAAGAAGGCCATGTGCCTCGCAACGTAGAACCTTTTATGGAAATTAATATTTAATGGAATTAATAACTTAAGGAGACTTGGGTCGAACGTGTTAAGTTCCGCAGGAGATCCAAGTCAAAACCTAAAAGAACAAATAGATTAAGTTTTGGATCAAACGTGTTAAGTTCCGCAGGCGATCCAAAATTTAATTTAAAAGAACACATGGTAGCTAGGAAAAGGTTCAGACCTTTGTACAAAATTTTTGTACAGTGGAACCTATAGGTTTTCCGAGTAGCAACCAACAGTCCCTTTTTGCTGCACTCATAACATGTAACATTAGTTTTGTCAATATTTTGTTCACTAGGTTTACCTTTCCCTTTGTATCTTCTGCTCCTTCTCATGATTCTTCTCACGAAGTTGGCCATCTCGCTTGATGATGATTCACCTTCATCATCGGACTCGGAGGAGGATGAAGATGAAACAATTTCTTTCTCCTTCTTCTTTTCTTTCTTCCTTCTTCCCTCCTTGCTCTTTTCTTCTGCAACCAAAGCAATACCTTTCTCTTTTTGCCCTTTGTTAGCAAGTTCATGTAATTCCATTTCACAAAAAAATTCATCTAACTTAACAGTGGAAAGATCCTTGGATACCTTGTAGGCATCCACCATAGATGACCACAAGGCATTCCTAGGAAAAGCTTTTAGAGCATACCTTACGAGGTCACGGTTTTCTACTCGTTCATCCACCGAATGTAGACCATTGATGATCTCCTTGAACCTTCCATGTATCTCACTTACAGTTTCATTTTCCTTCATGACAAGGTTTTGTAGTTGGTTTAGGAACAAATCCCTCTTGGCGATCCGAGAGTCTCGAGTCCCTTCTTGGAGCTCGATGAGCTTGTTCCATAGATCCTTCGCACTTGTGAAAGGACCAACCTTGACAAGTTGATCCTTGGCTATCCCACATTGCAAAGTGACAACCGCCTTGGCATCGGCTTGTCCCTTGCGAGTTTGCTCGGTTGACCATCTCGATGAGTCAAGTTCCTTACCTTCTTCATCCTTTGGAGGTGAGAATCCCTCCTTGACGGAGAACCACATGGAGATATCGGTCTTGAGGTAATACTCCATGCGGCTCTTCCAATACTGGAAATCTGCTCCATCGAAGAAGGGTGGTCTGTTGGTGCTGAATCCTTCCTTCATGGCCATCTTGTTGCTCCTTGGAATGTTAGTCCAGATGAAGAGCACCAGGCTCTGATACCACTTGTTGGGATCTTAGATGGCTAGAGGGGGGTGAATAGCCTCTTTGAAAAACACTAAGAAATTTCTTCAAGAACTTTGTTAGCACAGCACAGCGGAAATAGAAAAACTAAAACGAAAGAAAACAAACACACAGCAGACACAAGGATATACGAGGTTCGGGGATAACTTGCCCCTACTCCTCGGCGTGTCCGTAAGGAGGACGACTCCTTGATCTTTCGGTAGATCACACCCCGGACAAGATCCGGCTAAAGATGTCTCCTTCTCGGTGGAGCAACCTCTCAACAAAGTCTCAGATGATTATAGATTTAAGCACAAGACTTACAGTGGTGGCTGAGAAAAATATTAAGATGAGCTTACAGCCACGCGGAGAAGAGAACAGAGCAGAGAGCGCACAATCAACCTTCTCAGCAAGGAGCTCACAGCTTCACCAACTTGCTCTCTCGAAGGCTTGATCACAAAAGACAGAGAATTCAGAATATCACTTTCTGAACTCCTCTTCTTCCTTCTTATGTCTCTCTGCTTCACTGGCTCGAATCACCGCCGTCTGCAGAATCGCTGCTGCCAGCCAGGCGTAGCCAATCACCTCTCCTCCTCTTCTGATTCTCTGAACACATGCCAATGGAAATCACTGGCGTCTCTGGATACCAACCAATGGGAAGAAGTCAAACTGAGCAGCCCAATCGTAATCGGATTTCGCCAGTGAACGTTGATGCCCCAAATGTATTTGTTGCAACAAATTACAGTGAAAAGGGTACTTGTCTCCTTCTCTTAATGAAGCTTAATTTGAATCCAAACATGAGAATGTGACCTGCAACCTGCAAGCTAGAAAGACTCACAGCAAATGGTTAAAAACAGATAGGTGAATACAAATACGGCAATCGAAAAAGTGCATGCAAAGCAAACAATACCGTGGGTGGTGCAGACCGAACCACGCTGAATCATCGCTGATCGATGCGGACCGATCAGAACTATCTGATCGGTCCCGGACCGATCAGAGGTCGTTCAACTGAGTGCAATCCGATCGGTCTGCGGACCGATCGGGCACTAATCTGATCGGTCCCGGACCGATCAGATGTCGCTCGTCCCATTGCTTAAAGCCTCCGATCGGTCTCGGACCGATCAATAAAATCTCGATGAGCTCGATTGATTTCGATCGATCCGCACCGATCGGTAAAATCACAATGAGCTCGATCGATTTCGATCGGTGCCCGATCGATGGCGATCGATAGCCAGCGATCAATTCATGATCGGTCGGCGGACCGATCCAGGTATAATCCTTTGGATCGGTCCGCAGACCGATCGGTGTCAAGTTTCTACTGATCGGTCTGCCGACCGATCTATTGAACGAGCTACCGAGCCCTCTCGACCTAGTCCGGAGAAACGAGCTCCCTAGCTCTCTCCGACTTCATCTGGTCCTAGAGAACGAGCTACCGAGCCCTCTCTGACTTCGCATGCCAAGCTTCCTTCTTGGACTTTTCAACACCAGATGTCCGATCACCCTTGATCCATCTGGATTTTCCCTTGCCTGGCTTCACTCACCAGGACTTGCCAACTGCCTAACATCCCAGTTAGGACTTTCCAACTGCCTGGCTTCACTCACCAGGACTTTCCAACTGCCTAACATCCCAGTTAGGACTTTACACTCGTGCCAAGCTCCCTGCTTGGACTTCTCCAGTGCCAAGTCTCCATACTTGGACTTTTTCCCGAATCAGGTCAACCAAGTCAACCTAGATTAGTAATTAATCTGAGTTAAATATCTGATACAAACTTAAATCAGTGTCAACAGCAAAACAACATCCAGGTCAGACTGTATCAATAGTGTGGGCAACGATCTTCTGAGATGAGAAACCACCAAAGCACCTTCTTCTCCTTTCTTCAAGTTTCGGCCAAGCACTATGCTTCCAAGAGATGAAGATCTTTTTCCATCAATCAAGCTCCAAGGGATGTAAGCTTTCTCTCCTTCTTCTCCAAGCTAAAATCCGGCCACCACTTGATCTTCAAGGAGGAAGAGAGGTCCGGCCACAAGATGGAGAGAAGAGAAAGGAAGGAGGCCGGCCACACCAAGGAAGAAAAGAGGGAGAAAATAATAGAGGTTGTTCACCCTTGAAGGCTCCTCTACCTCCTCTTTTATAATCCTTAGTCTTGGCAAATAAGGAAATTTTAATAAAAACTTCCTTAATTCTTTTGCCATGAAAAGGAAAATTTTATTTTAATTAAAATAATTTTTCTTCTCACTAAAACATGGCCGGCCACTTATTTCCTCAAATCAAGGAGAGTTTTAATTAAAAAAGAATTAAAACTTCCTAATTTGTTTCCGAAATTTATAAAATTTCTCCAATAATTTTATCCCTTCATGATTGGTTTATAAAAGGAAATTTAATAAATTAAAATCTTTCTTTTAAACATGTAGATAAAAGAAAGTTATCTCTAAAATTAAAATCTCTTTCAATCTACAAATAAGGAAAGATATCAAATCTTTTCTTAATCTTTTGTAGAAACTTATAAAAGAGAATACTTAATTTTTAAACTCTTTTAAATCATGAACATGTTTAAAAGGAAAATTTTCTTAAAATTTAAAATCCTCCTTTAATCAACAAATAAGGAAAGATTTCAAATTTTAAACTCTCTTTAATCATGTAGATGATTTACAAATAAGGAAAGTTTTACCAAAAATTAAAACCATCCTTTTAAACTACAAATAAGGAAAGAGATTAATCTCTTCTCTTAATCTTTGTAGAAAGTTATAAAAGGAAATTTTATTTTTTTAACTCTCTTTTAAAACATGATATCCACAAAAGAAATAATTTTAATAAAATCCTTTTAATATTCTAGTGGCGGCCACCTAAGCTTGGGACCCAAGCTTTGGCCACCTTCATGGCTCATCCACTTGGTCTTGGCGGCCCTAGCTTGGGTTCCAAGCTAGCTTGGCCCCATTGGATGGGTAAGAAGGTGGTATGGTGGGTATAAATCTCTATATACTAGAGGCTACGATAGGGACCGAGAGGAGGAATTGGTTTTGGTCTCCGATAAAATTAAGCATTCGCCCCGAACACACAACTTAATTTTATCAATAATAATTCATTCCACTAGAGAACTATTATTGAACTACGCACCAATCCCAAATTACATTTTGGGCTCCTTCTTATTATGAGTGTGTTAGTCTCCCTGTGTTTAAGATAACAATGTCCACTAATTAAGTAAGTTATTGACAACTCACTTAATTAATATCTAGTCCAAGAGTAGTACCACTCAACCTTATCATCATGTCGGACTAGGTCCACCTGCAGGGTTTAACATGACAATCCTTATGAGCTCCTCTTAAGGACATTATCAACCTAGTATCTCTAGGACGTTTCCTTCTATAATCAACAACACACACTATAAGTGATATCATTTCCCAACTTATCGGGCTTATTGATTCATCGAACTAAATCTCACCCATTGATAAATTAAAGAAATAAATATCAAATATATGTGCTTGTTATTATATTAGGATTAAGAGCACACACTTCCATAATAACCGAGGTCTTTGTTTCTTTATAAAATCAGTATAAAAGAAACGACCTCAAATGGTCCTACTCAATACACTCTAAGTGTACTAGTGTAATTATACAGTCAAGATAAACTGATACCTAATTACACTACGACCTTCTAATGGTTTGTTCCTTTCCATTTTGGTCGTGAGCTACTGTTTATAATTTATAAGGTACTGATAACATGATCCTCTGTGTGTGACACCACACACCATGTTATCTACAATATAAATTAATTGAACAACTACATTTATCACAAATGTAGACATTTGACCAATGTGATTCTTATTTCTAGATAAATGTTTATACCAAAAGCTAGGCTTTTAGTATACACTCTAACAGAATCAGCTGCCCAACTCCATGCTCGGATTCAAGATCTGCTCAATGGTCTTCATGCAATTGGACAGAAGGTAGACAACCGGGACATCATAAGGTATTCTTTAAATGCTTTTCCAAGGAACACCTTGTGGGCATCCATGATAGATGCCTACAAGGTCTCCAAGGACTTATCTACCATTAAGTTAGATGAACTTTTTGCAGAATTTGAACTTCACGAACAGACTAATGCACGCCCGACCGAGAAAGGGTTGGCTTTGGTTGCAGGAACAGGGAGAACGCGCGAATCAAAAATCAAGCGCAGAACCGAACCTGAGTTAGAAGAAGAACCAGATTCGGAAGACGACGATGAACTTACAATCGAAATAGTCAACTTGGTAAAGAAGCTCTGCAAAAAGAAGAGCTTCAACAAAAAGGATGTCAGAAAGGCCATCCAGTCTAAAGAAGCTCAACCAAGCTCGAAGGTTAAATTCGAAGTGACCTGCTACAGGTGCAATCAGAAGGGGCACATCAAGGCAAACTGCCCGAACCAGAAGGATCCAAAGAAACCAAAAGGAAAGAAGGCATTGAAGGCAACATGGGACGAGTCTTCTTCCGAGGAATCCGACGACGAAGAACTAGAGCAGACTAACTTTCTCGCATTGACAGCCCGGGACTACACCAACGAATCCGGAAGCGAGGACGAATCGGAAGCCGAGTTCGAGAGAAGCCACGGATCCGCATCCGTTTCCGAAGGGCCAAACCCCTCTGTAAGTCAAAATAGGTTATATTGCATAATTAATTATTTAATGCATAAAGTAGCTAAGTCCAAAATTCGAATCAAGTCACTTCTAAAGGAGGTAACACTCCTTAAAGAGACGACTAATAACGAATCCTTGACTGATCCAGTTCAAACTGGAACCTCAACTCAAGTTCAAAAACTTGAGGAAGAGAATTCCAACCTAAAAAGTCAAGTCAAGGATTTGAAGACAACCTTAGAACGATTTTCCTTGGGATCCAAGAATCTTAACTTGATTCTTGGAACACAAAGGCAATCTACAATCGAACTGGACTAGGATACAAAATGAAAAACAAATATAGGTCATACCTATCTCTCATACAAAGAACAAATAGAAAAATGGTCCAAGCATGGGTTGCCAAGTCCAACCTGATCAATCAAGTTGGACTTGGACAGTATTGAGTTCCTAAGGATCAAATACATTACCTCAATAGACCTTATCGAGGCTATGATCCAGGGGGAGCTAAAACAATTCAAACTCGAAATTAATTATTAAACTTCACAATTCAAATTCGAAATTAATTATTAAAATTCAAAATTCAAATTCGAAATCAATTATTAAAATTTAAAATTCAAAATTCGAAATTAATTATTAAAATTCAAAATTTGAAATTAATTATTAATTATTAAAATTCAAAATTCAAAATCGAAATCAATTATTCAAAATTCAAAATTAATTATTAAAATTCAAATTCGAAATTAATTATTAAAATTTAAAATTCAAATTCGGAATCAATTATTAAAATTCAATTTCAAAAAATTTGAAATTAATTCAAAAATTCAAAAATCAAAATAGAGGGAGGGTCCAGAATAGCTGGCAACTCCGAAATCTATTTACCCGACTGGGCAACCGAACTTAATCTACCCGAAATGGGTAAACAAGAGTAGATTACCCGACAGGGTAAGTAAGGATAGATTAAAAGGGTTAGATTTAACTTGAAACACAGTACTGGTGAAGTTTTTGGATGATAGTACGTTGGGGAAGCTTGGGCATCGCATGTCTAGGAAGATATGGCTTCGACCTGGTGCATTTGGCCAAGTGGAACTAACCGAAGCTACCCTTAAATGGATCCTAACTAGTTAGACCAAGGTTCAGTATTAAGTTCAATGGGTAGGACTATTTGGAAAACCTCAAAAGCATGGTTACTTTAATGAGCTCCTTGTGACTCACCATAGCCCAGAAGTTTATCCAAAGAACGCTTACTTGTTGAACCCAAAGCTAAACCCAAATCTAACATAAAGTTAAACTAAACCCTAAAAATTGAACTAATTCATCTCACAAAATGATAGGATCCCCTGATTGAAAACATACATCGGGTGAGATGACTAAGCAAATTAAAATTTAAATATTTTCAAAATTAATTTAACTTAAATATTTTTAAAATCAAAATCAAACTTAAATATCTCTCAATTAAACATCAAATCACCACACAAACACCTAGGTTTACCTTGATTGTGTTTGTAAAACATAGAACGGTGTGAGATGCATAGGGTACAGCCTGGACTCAAGAATGCTTATTTCTGTGCATCAATATGAGTCTGGGCATTAAAGACTTTATTAACAGTAATCAAATCAAGTCTTCCAGCCCTAGTCAAATCTAACTGGATCAATTGACTTGACTTGACTAACCAAGTGAACACTGTTGCTGTCTAGGCAATCAGCAAGTAGCTAAAGGTTAGACAGTTGGTGAAGGAAATAATAAGTTCAAGCATGCTTGTACTTAAGGGATCTGATACCTGATCAAAACAAATCTTAACTCATGCTTGGACCTTAGGGCTCTGATACCTTACTAAAACAAAATTTGTAAACTATTAAACACTAAGGTTAACGCTTCTCCTTTACCTTAAGTATCTTTGAAATTCATTTATCTTAAACAGCTTTTCAAAAACTTTTTCAAATTTACGACTTTGAAGTCTCTTCTATTTAAAATTTTTTTAATTCTGTTAGAAAATTCACTAAGTTAAAAAGAGCTGAATATATCACAAAGAAAAATATCCTCTAGCAAAATCAATGGTTTAAAGTTCTTTTTTCACTTAAACTATTTTCCTTAGCCAAATTTTCTTTCAAAAATGTTGCTATTAAAACCAATTCTAAGATGTTGCTTTTCACTTACTTTTTTTTTTTTTTTTTTTTGCCTCTTGCCTAAGTTAAGATTTTTAAACAAATTCTGCTAAGTTTTATCTTGAAAAGTTAAGTTTTTTCAAAACTAGCTTATTTTTGATATATGGCAAAGGGGGAGAGTAGAGAAATTCAAATAGAACAAAAATCCAAGTAGAGAAATTCAAAGAGAACAAAAATCCAAAGGGGAGGTTATATTAAGGGGGAGTTTGTAATGCCATTTTTTTTCTTTCTTTCCTTGTACTAAAACCTTACTGTATATTATTACTTAACTTTGAATTTCGGTTGCCATAATCAAAAAGGGGGAGATTGTTAGTGCGGGAAGCATCCGACGATCGAACCTGAGTTTTGATAATGGAAAAGGATTCAAAGTTAAGGTTTGTGGTGATCTAACATGTTGAATAAGTGTTTCAGGAAAGTCCTAGCTGCGGTTAGGCAAAGGGAAAATCCTAAGGGGTGGTAACCTTAGGTCCTAGGGGGTGGTAACCTTAGGTCCTAGGGGGCGGTAACCCTAGGCGAGGGAAAATCCTAAGGGGTGGTAACCTTAGGTCCTAGGGGGCGATAACCCTAGGTGAAGGAAAACCCTAAGGGGCGGCAACCTTAAGTCCTAGGGGGTGGCAACCCTAGGTGGAGAAAAACCCTATGGGGCGGTAACCCTAGGTCCTAGGGGGTGGTAACCCTAGGCGGAAAGTCCAGTCGGTCTGGAGGACCGGACTGGCATCAGGTAATCTCTCCTGAGGGGAGTAGGTGAGGATGCGTTCCCCGTAGAGGGAACAGTAGGCGTCGGGTCGACCTAGGGTTTCCGGTTGAAAATCCGAAGTCAGACTCGGACAGTCCGAAGACTGTCAGTTCTTCTTTACTATGATTTATCAGATTCTAACACTGTCTTGCAGGGTATTTGTTCGGACTAACCTTGTTTTGCAGGAGAGGAACTTGCTGGAAAAAGGTGGTCTGGGCGCCCGGGATGGATCCGAGCGCCCGGAGGTCCAGGCGCCCGGAACAGGTCCGGGCGCCCGGGACCAAGTTTTATCCCTGCCGCGACTTCACCACGTGGGGCATCCTGGTTGGTTGGCCACGTCACACTCCAGGCGCTCGGAAGGGATCCAGGCGCCCGGAATGTCATATAAAAAGAGGGTCAAGGGAGCAGCTAGACGACAAGACATTCTAAGCTTTCTTCTGTGAAGTGCTGCCATCGAGACGACCTTGAAGTGCTACGACTCGACGCCGACGACCCAAAGCTCAGACTCTTCGATCTTTCGTTGTCGGTATTAGTTTTCGCTTTACATAATTGCAATCTCTACTGTATTCCAGTTGTAATATTTTACGAGCTTATAGTTGTTGCCCACGGAAAGTGATCAAGGATCGCGGGCCTTCGAGTAGGAGTCGTCCTAGGCTCCGAACGAAGTAAACTCCCTATGTCGTTCTGTGCTTGCTTTACTTTTTTCGCTGCGTTACTTAATTTTACGATTCCGATATTTCGAAAAACGAAATAGCCACGAGCGCTATTTACCCCCCCCCCCCCTCTAGCGCTTTCGATCCATCAACACAAACTCGAATCATTAATTCGAAACCTAGAATCATTAGCCTCTTGTGTTTGGTATTTCAAAATCCATACAAAGAAAACTAGTACAATGCGAAATAAAACTACTAGTTATACCTTTCTTTGTAAGCAACAACCTCTTAATCTTCTATTGTATTCCTCTTCTTTTCTTGGATGTCGTGTAGGCGACGATCTACCAAGAATAAAACCACTAAAGCCTTCTTTGCTTCCAAGTTTCGGCCACCACCACAATGCTCCAAGGGATGTTAGAAAACAATACCTCCTTTCTCTACTTCTTCACCTCCAAGTTACCGGCCACCAAGAGCTCCACAAGAGATGATGCCGCCAACCACAATGAAGAAGAGAAAGAGAAGAGGTAGGGCCAGCCACCAAGGATGGAGGAGAGGAACAATAGAATAAGTTGTGTATCTCATGAAGGCACCCTCTCCCCCTCTTTTATGTTCCTTGGTGAATTCAAAAAAGCAAAGTTTTATAACAAAAACAAAACTTCCTTTTATTCCTCTCTATGGTCGGCCACCATATGTTTAAACAAACAAGGAAAGATTTTAAACAAAAATTAAAATCTCTCTTTTGTAAATCCCTTTTGTGGTTGGCTATAAAAGGAATGTTTTATAATTTAAAATCTCTCTCTTTTAAATCCTTTTATGGATATCTATAAAAGATAAGATTTAAAATTAAAACTCCTTTTATATCATGGTTACAAAAAGAAAAGTTTTGTCAAAAAATTAAAATCTTCTTTCACATTATAGATAACTAAAAATAAGGAAAGATATCTAATTTCTCTTTTAATCCTTTGTAGAAAATCTATAAAAGGAAATATTTTAAAATTTAAAACTCTCTTTTAAAATCATGTGGATGGAAACATAAAAGGAAAGATTTTATCAAAATTTTATTTTTAATAAAACCCTCTTCCCTTTTCATACTTGGCCGACCCCTTGCTTGGGCACCAAGCAAGGCTTGGCTGGCCCTAGTCTTAGCTCCAAGCTTGGCTTGGCCGACCCCTTGCTTGGGCTCTAAGCAAGGATAGGGGCCGACCCCTAGCATGGGCTAAGAGGCTAGGCTTTGGGTGGATATAAGGCTATATATAAGAGGCTACAATAGGGACAGAGAGGAGGAATTGGTTATGGTCTCCCGATGAACTTGAGCTTCCCGTGTTCGCCCCGAACATCCAACTCAAGTTCATCAATAATAACTCATACTACTAAAGAGCTATTATTGAACTACCGCACCAATCCTAAATTACATTTTGGGCTCCTTCTTATCATGAGTGTGTTAGTCTCCCTGTGGTTAAGATATTGAATGCCCACTAATTAAATGAGTTACTGACAACTCACTTAATTAATATCTAGTTCCAAGAGTAGTACCACTCAACCTTATCGTCATGTCGGACTAAGTCCACCTGCAGGGTTTATATGACAATCCTTATGAGCTCCTCAAGGGGACATCATCAACCTAGATTACTAGGACACAGTTTTATTCTATAATCAACAACACACCATATAAATAATATCATTTCCCAACTTATCGAGCCTATTGATTTATCGAACTAAATCGCACCCTTTGATAAATTAAATAAATAAATATTAAGTATACGTGCTTGTTATTATATCATGATTAAGAGTACACACTTCTATAATAACAGAGGTATTGTTCTTTTATATAGTCAGTATAAAAAGATGCTACTTCAAATGGTCTTGCTCAATATACTCGGAGTGTACTAGTGTAACTTTATAGTTAAGATAAACTAATATCAAATTACACTACGAGTCTACGACTATTCCAATGGTTTGTTCCTATCCATCTTAGTCGTGAGCTACTGTTTATAACCGATAACATGATCTTCTGTGTGTGACACCACACACCATGTTATCTATAATATAAATTAATTGAACAACTACACTTAGCATATAAATAATGTAGACATTTGACCAATGTGATTCTTTATCTTAAAATAAATATTTACAAAAAACTAGGCTTTTAGTATACACTCTAACACCAGATACTAGGCAGGAAGTCCTAGTTACGGCTAGGCAAGGAAATCTTAGTAGGTTGGTTGGACCGAGAGCTAGGAAGACCTGGTGGGTCGAGGATCGGACGTGGGAAGCCTGTGATCCTTCGTTTAGGGGGGGATTGTTGGGTTGTAAGGTTGCAAACAAAGTCCCATATTAAAAATACATAGAAAAGACCATAGATTTATAAGGGAAAGAAATCTCCATTTAAATGAGGCTTTTTGGGTAGAACCCAAAAATAAAACCTTGAAGGCTTAAATCCAAAGTTGACAATATCATGTCATTGTAGAGATATCTAAACCCTTTTGGCCATAACAGTAGTGAAGACTAAAGCACACGCCGTTAGAAAGACTTAGTGAGTGGAAGTTAAAGTCATCCAAGAAGCTCCCCCAGCGCCAATTTATGAAGAAAAGAAAGAAGTGCAAATTAATCCCAGTCGACCAGAGGCCACCACTCAAGTAGAAGTTGATTTGAGCTCAGAACATAAAAGCAAAGTTGATTGCGTGCTATATCACCAAAAGTAATGGAGCATTTGCTCCACATTTTCCTAGACGCTCGATTAGTCAAACAGAGGAAGCGAGATTTTAGGGCTGAGCAGAACTAAATCATCTGAGCAGAGGTGAACAAGGTACTTGAAGTTGGGCACATCCGTGAAGTACAATTCCCAAGCTGGTTAATAAATGCGGTGTTAGTGTATAAGCCAGTGAATAAATGACGAGTTTGTGTAGATTTCAAGGATTTAAACAAGATGCACCCAAAATAGTAATATCCCCTACCACACATCAACCAGGTGATAGACTCAACCACCAGCTGCAAGTTGATATGCATACTGGATGCATATAAGGGATACCACTATAAGCCTAGCTTTTGTATGAACATCTATTTTGAAATATTTTGAAATGAAAATCACTTTGGTCAAATATCTGTATTTTATATTTATATATATGTCAATGCAGTTGTCCATTTAATTTATATTGTAGATAACATGGTGTGTGGTGCCACACAGAAGATCATGTTATCAGTTCCTTATAAATTATAAATAGTAGCTCATCACCAAGATGGATTGGGGCAAACCATTGAAACGATTGTAGTGTAATTTAGTATTAGTCTGTCTTGACTATAAAATTACACTAGTACACTTTGTGTGTATTGAGCAGGACCGTCTGAGCTTGTTCGATTTATACTGACTACATAAAAGAACATAACCTCTGTTATTATGAATGTGCACCCTCTTAATCCCTATATAATAACAAGCACGTATACTTAGTATTTATTTCTTTAACTTATCAATGAGTGAGATTTATTCGTTAAATCAATAGACCCGATAAGTTAGAAAATAGTACTGTTTATATGGTGCGTTGTTGATTATAGAATAAAATTATGTCCTAATTATTTAGGTTGATGATGCTCCCTTGAGGAGCTCATAAGGATTATCATATAAACCCTGCAGGTGGGCTTAGTTAGACATAATAATAAAGTTGAGTGGTACTACTTTTGGACTCAGATGTTAATTAACTGAGTTATCAGTAACTCATTTAATTAATGGACATACGATATCTTAAACACGGGGAGATTAACACACTCATAATAAGAAGGAGTCCATATTGTAATATATGATTGGTGCGGTAGTTCAATAATAATCCTTTAGTGGTATGAGTTATTATTGATGGACTTGAGTTGGGTGTTCGGAGCGAACACGAGAAACCCAAGCCCCTCGGGAGACCTAAACCAATTCCTCCTCTATGCCCCTGTTTTAGCCTCTATATAAAGCCTCGCATCCACCCATCCATAACCGGGTTTAGTTTAACTTGGTTTGGTTTACCTTAACTTGGTTTGGTTTACCTTAACTTGGTTTGGTTTAATTTAACTTAGTTTGGTTTAACTTAACTTAGTTTGGTTTAACTTAACTTGGTTTAGTTTAACTTAACTTGGTTTAGTTTCACATAGTTTGTTTAGATTTTTTCTAAACAAAATTTTGTTAATTTTTCTGTCCTTTTAATCGACGGTAAGTCTATAAAAAGGACTAGGATGTGACCCCTAAAACCTAACTTTCTAATTATTCCACAACTCCCTTCTCTCATTGTGGTTGCCGCCCCCTCTTCCCTTGTTAGGGCCGGCGGCACAACCCCTTCTCCTCCACCTAGGGCCAGCGCCAATTCCTTTCCAAGGGCCGGCGACACTTCTTTGTTCTCCATGGGTCGACGACAGTTCTTCTTCTTGGTGGTCGGCGGCTTGAAGAAAAGGAAGAAGAGGAACGCAAGGAAGAAGAGGAAGGAGAGGAAGAAGAAGAAGAAGATTAGAAAGGTACCCCATCCTAGAGACTTATTTTTGTGGCTGACGGTTTTGGAAGAGAAGAGAAGGAGGGTGGTTTTGTTCTTGATAGATCGTCGCCCACACGACGTCCAAGAAGAGGAGAGGAATATGACAGAAGATCAAGAGGTCTTTAGCTACAAAGAAAAGGTACAACTAGTTCTTTAATTTCGCTGCGTATCTAGTTCCATTTTTCTTTGTATCGATTTTGAATACCAACATAAGAGGCCAAAGATCTTGTAATTCGATCATTCAAGAACTTGCTTGATTGATCAAACACATGTTTGAACGAATATGCGGGTTGCTAGAAATAGTTCTGTTCTTGTATAATTTTTTTTTGTACAAAGAAATTTAAACAGAACGAAATTTCAGTGCCCTTCAAGTGGTATCAGAGCAAATTTTCTGATTCTGTGTGATTAGTTTTCGGTTAAATTATGCACTGTTCGTACATAAGTTTAGGCCGGATAATAGTAGGATGTGCTAGATAGATTAACTATGTGGTTGCAGGCATCCTAAATCCAACTATTATGGCTTTGTGTGTTTGTGTATGATTTGAACCCTCGGGCATGTCGTGGTTATTTATGTGTGCATGATTGTAATAATTAAATACAGTCGGTTGCCGTATTATTATTATTTTTTACATTCTGTTTGATCTAAATTACATGTAAATTCCTTTGTGGAATATAGGATCGATGAATGTAAATTTTATTTCTTTTTGTTGTAGCTTGTATCCTTGCTATGTGTGGTGCTATTTTGAGGACCGGAGGTGCGATGGAGAAGGAAGTGAGATAGACGCGACGACTTGATCCATTGGCGGCATATTGGAGGACAGCGTTGGATGAGGCCATAATAGTTGGAAATTTATTTTCATATTTATTACCTTTATATGTTGTTTTATGTGCTGTGATGTTGTTTTATGTGTTGTGATGTGTGTGCATATTAAATTTTCTCGATTTAAATAACTAAGTAGGAGAGGGATTATTTAAATAAATTCCACGGTCTCCATTACTGGTTTGTAAGTGATGCATTCAAACTTGCGCGTTGGCTTTAAGTGTCTTCCTCCATATCGGATGAGTTTGTTTGCGGATCACTAGATCAAACTTCCTCTATAGATGTTTATAGGAAATTATTTAGGTATGTGTGATCTTCTTCATCTGAAGGGGCACAATCCTAATTAATGGACTAAGTATCAAGTAATAGTATATAATTAAGCGCATTTAATAGTATCCTCCCCATCAGAGTCACTGTTATTATTTGTGTGACCGAAGATAAACCAACAATTAATTTTATTTATCATAAAGTTAGGTTGACAGGATAATAAAATTAATGGGTAAAACCTCCTCTTACAAATGTTTGAATTAGTATACGTCCACACTATCGTGCCATACGAAATTCATGGTGTTTTGAGGTGTTGGTGAATTTAAATTATATTGTTTGAGGAATCAATCTTATTTTAAATTCTAAAGTTTTGATCAAATATTTTATTTTGTGATTCTCAGGATTTCAAAATGGCTTTCAATCCTCTTGTTGTTATTTTAAAAGAAAATAAACTTACTGGTCCAAATTATATTGATTGGAAATGAAACTTGGGCATTGTCTTAACTGCTGAAGAATACAAATTTGTACTTCTTGAGGTCTGTCCTAGCATGCCTGATAAGGATTCTAGTGAAGAGGAGATAGAGAGGCATAGGAAATAGGTCAAGGCAGATGAGATGGCGCGGTGTTACATTTTGACTTTTATGTCAAATGTACTACAACATCAGCATCAAGCCGTACCCACTACCTACGACATGATGCTCAATCTCAAGGAACTCTTCGGACACCAGAATCGGGCTGCCAGGCAAGAGAACAATAAAGGTGTATATTATTCATTAGTTGTTGAAACATGTTTAGCGGTGTTATCTATCGGTACCTTGTGTGTAGATACGGGAGCCACTAATCATGTCTGCAATTCATTGCATGGGTTCCAGGAAATCCGACGACTACATAAAGGGGAAACCACCGTCTACATGGGTAATGCTACGAGAGTGACGGCTGTTGTAGTGGGAGATGTTTATCTATCTTTTGATAGGAATAAAACTTTGATTTTGAGAAATTGTCTTTACGTACCATGTTTTAGAGAGAACTTGATTTCAGTTTCTAAATTATTTATAGATGAATATTCTGTTTCTTTTGATGACAAAGTAGTTGTCAAGAAAAATATGGTGGTTATCTATTCTGGTATGTTGGTTGGCAATTTGTATACTGTTTAATCCAATAACTCTCACAATGCAACAAATGGAAATTAATAACACATCTTTTAATTCTAATAAGAGAAAGCAACGTTCGGAAATGAACCAAATATATCTTTGGCATCTAAGGTTGGGTCATATTAACTTGAGTATGATTCAAAGGTTAATAGCCGATGAACCTTTGAGTTCATTGATAGTGGAAAACTTTCTGACTTGTGAGTCTTGCTTGGAAGGAAAAAATTACCAAGAGGTCTTTTAAGGCAAAGGGGTATAGAGCCAAAGAAGTGTTAGAATTGGTTCATTCTGATTTGTGTGAGTCTATGACTATCCAGGCAAGAGGTGGTTTCAAATATTTTGTTTCTTTTATAGACGACTATTCAAGATATGTGTA
Source organism: Zingiber officinale (assembly GCF_018446385.1). Classification (NCBI taxonomy): domain Eukaryota; kingdom Viridiplantae; phylum Streptophyta; class Magnoliopsida; order Zingiberales; family Zingiberaceae; genus Zingiber; species Zingiber officinale. Next base: position 170,206,434 of record NC_055988.1, read on the forward strand.
CATTTACTTGATGCACAGCAAGTTTGAGTACTTTGATAAGTTCAAAGAGTACAAGACTGATGTGGATAAACGTCATGGTAAAAGTATCATGATAATACGGTCTGATCGTGGTGGAGAGTACCTCTTAGGAGAGTTTAGGAGTTACTTATCAGAGGCCGAGATTCAATCCCAATTATCTGCACCTGGTATACCCCAACAGAATGGTGTGGTGGAACGAAGGAATATGACTCTTATGAAAATTGTTAGATCAATGATGAGTTATTCAGAATTACCAAATTCATTTTGGGGATATGCTCTGGAAACGGTGGCGTACATTCTGAACTTGGTACCTTCTAAGTCAGTACCCTCTACTCCCATAGAATTGTGGAACGAGCGTAAGCCTAGTTTGAAATACATTCGGATTTGGGGTAGCCCAGCATATATGTTGAAGGGAGACGCTGATAAGTTGGAATCACATACAGAAGTTCGATTGTTCGTAGGATATCCTAGAGGAATGAAAGGTGGTTTGTTTTATAGTCCTAAAGATCAGAAGGTCATTGCTAGCATCAATGCTTGATTTTTAGAAGATGACAATGTAATGAACCACAAACCCATGAGTAAAATTGTTCTTGAGGAAATAAGAGAGGACACTTTTACTTTAGTACCAACGATACAAGATGAGATACCACAAGTAACTGCAACACGTATCACAAATGATGCACAATTACAGATAGTGCATCGTCGTAGTGGGAGGGTTGTTAGGCAACCTGATAGATTCATGTTTTGGGGAGAGTCTTCGGACTTGATCCCTGGTGAACATGAAGCTGATCCCTAGACATATGATGAAGCACTCCAAGATAAAGATCCATCATCTTGACAAAGTACAATGAACTCTGAAATATAATCTATGCATTCTAATCAGGTCTGGGAGCTTATAGAACTACCAAATGGTGTAAAAGCTATTGGATGTAAATAGGTCTACAAAAGGAAAAGTGGAACAGACGGGAACGTGGAAACCTTTAAAGCGAGCCTTGTTGCGAAGGGGTATACTCAGAAAGAGAGAATCGATTATGAGGAAACTTTTTTATCCGTAGCCATGCTTAAGTCTATCCAGATTCTTTTATCTATTGCTGCTCATATGGATTATAAGGTTTGACAAATGGATATCAAGACAACTTTCCTTAACGGAAGTTTTGAAGAAAACATCAATATGAAGCAACTAGAGGGATTCATTACGAAGGGCAAAGAGCATCTTGTCTGTAAGCTCAATTGATCCATTTATGGACTGAAGCAAGCTTCGAGATCTTGGAACATCCGGTTTGATGAGGTGATCCAGTCTTATGGATTCATTCAGTGTCCGGATGAGTCTTGTGTATACAAGAAAAGTGACGAAAACGTGGTGGTATTTCTTGTACTATACGTAGATGACATTTTGCTCATTGGCAACAATGTCAAAGTGTTATCAGACGTAAGGGTATAGTTGTCCAAGCAGTTTGATATAAAGGACTTGGAAGAATGTTGACATATCTTTGAGATCAAAGTAATAAGGGATCGTAAGAAAAAGATGTTGTGTTTATCCCAAGCTTCATATATCGATATTATTCTAGCCATGCAAAACTCCAAGAAAGGTTTTCTACCTTTTCGGCATGGAGTACCTATATCTAAAAAGATGTGTCCTAAACCATCAAAGAAGATAGAGGAGATAAAGGCAGTTCCTTATGCTTCAGCTGTGGGAAGCCTAATGTGTGTGATGCTATGTATGAGATCAGATATCTGTTTTGTTGTGGGCATAGTTAGCAGATATCAAAGTAACCCAGGACCGAGACATTGGACTGCCGTAAAATATATATTAAAGTATCTGAAAAGGACTAGAGATTATATGCTGGTTTACCAGGCAGATGATTTGCTCCCTGTGGGTAACACGGATTCGGACTTCCAATCAGATAGGGACAGCAGTAAATCAACCTCGGGGTATGTGTTTACTTTGAGAGGTGGAGCCATAGCATGGAGGAGTGTTAAGCAGAAATGTGTTTCATACTCCACCATGAAAGCTGAGTATGTGGCAGTCTCTGAGGTAGCCAAAGAAGTTGTATGACTCAGAAACTTCTTGATGGACTTAAATGTGATTCCTGGTTTGCCCAAAGTTATCATAATTTATTGTAACAACAGTGGTGTAGTAACAAACTCGAAGGAACCACGAGTTCATAAGGCAAGTAAACACATTGAGCGCAATTACCACTTGATACGAGACATCGTAAAACGAGGAGAGGTTGTTGTCACCAAGATTACATCAGCAGATAATCTGGCAGATCCTTTCACTAAGGCCCTTTCGGTGGGAGCTTTTGATAGGCATGTTGAAGGGATGAGAATCAGATGTATGACATCATTTATGGCAGCATAGTCTTTTAGTATAAGTGGGAGATTGTTGGGATGTATACTATAAGCCTAGCTTTTGTATGAACATCTGTTTTGAAATATTTTGAAATGAGAATTACTTTGGTCAAATGTCTGCATTTTATATTTATATATATGCCAATGCAGTTGCCCATTTAATTTATATTGTAGATAACATGGTGTGTGATGTCATACAGAAGATCATGTTATCGGTTACTTAAAAATTATAAATGGTAGCTCACAACCAAGATGGATTGGGACAAACCATTGGAACGGTTGTAGTGTAATTTGGTATTAGTCTATATTGACTATAAAATTACACTAATACACTTTGTGTGTATTGAGCAGGACCGTCTGAGTTTGTTCGATTTATACTGACTACATAAAAGAACAGAATTTTTGTTATTATGGATGTGCGCCCTCTTAATCCTTATATAATAACAAGCACGTATACTTAGTATTTATTTTTTAACTTATCAATGGGTGAGATTTATTCGTTAAATCAATAGGGTTGATGAGTTGTGAAATAGTACTATTTAAATGGTGTGTTGTTGATTATAGAGGAAAATTATGTCCTAATTATTTAGGTTGATGATGTCCCCTTAAGGAGCTCATAAGGATTATCATGTAAACCCTGCAGGTGGACTTAGTCCGGCATGATAATAAAGTTGAGTGGTACTACTCTTGGACTCAGATGTTAATTAACTGAGTTGTCAGTAACTCATTTAATTAACGGACATATGATATCTTAAACACGGGGAAATTAACGGACTCATAATAAGAAGGAGCACATATTGTAATATGGGATTGGTGCGGTAGTTCAATAATAGCCCTTTAGTGGTATGAGTTATTATTGATGGACTTGAGTTGGGTGTTTGGGGCAAACACGGGAAACCCAAGTCCATCGGGAGACCTAAATCAATTCCTCCTCTAGGTCCTTATTGTAACCTCTATATAAAGCCTCGCATCCACCCATCCATAACCGGGTTTGGTTTAACTTGGCTTGGTTTAATTTGGTTTGGTTTACCTTAACTTGGTTTGGTTTAACTTAACTTGGTTTGGTCTAACTTAACTTGGTTTGGTTTAACATAGTTTGTTTAGATTTTTTCTAATTAAACAAAATTTTGTTAATTTTTCTTTCCTTGTAACCGACGGTAAGTCTATAAAAAGGACTAGGATGTGACCCCTAAAACCTAACTTTCTAATTATTCCACAACTCCCTTCTCTCCTTGTGGTTGCCACCCCCCTTCCCTTTATAGGGCCGGCGGCACAACCCCTTCTCCTCCACCTAGGGACGGCGCCAATTCCCTTCCAAGGGCTGGCGGCACTTCTTTATTCTCCAAGGGCCAGCGACACTTCTTCTTCTTGGTGGCCGGTGGCTTGAAGAAAAGGAAGAAGAGGAACGCAAGGAAGAAGAGGAAGGAGAGGAAGGAGAGGAAGAAGATTAGAAAGGTACCCCATCCTAGAGACTCCTTTTTGTGGCCGACGATTTTGGAAGAGAAGAGAAGGAGGGTGATTTTGTTCTTGTTAGATCGTTGCCCACACGACGCTCAAGAAGAGGAGAGGAATATGACAGAAGATCAAGAGATCTTTAGCTACAAAGAAAAGGTACAACTAGTTCTTTAATTTCGCTGCGTATCTAGTTTCATTTTTCTTTGTATCAATTTTACATATCGATTTTGAATACCAACACAAGAGGTCAGCGATCTTGTAATTCGATCAAGGTGTGATTTAATCATTCAAGAACTTGCTTGATTAATCAAACACATGTTTGATCGAATATTGCTAGGAATAGTTCTGTTCTTGTATAATTTTTTTTTACAGGGAAATTTAAACAGAACGGAATTCCAGCGCCCTTCATATATGATGAGTTAGTGTAGATTTCAAGGATTTAAAGAAGGTGTGCCCAAAATACTATTATCCCCTACCACACATCAACTAGGTGATAGACTCAACCGCCAGCTGCAAGTTGATATACATACTGGATGCATATCAGGGATACCATTAGGTCCCTCTGGCTAGAGAAGACCAAGAAAAGGCTAGTATCATCACCGTTGAGGAAACTTATTGTTATATTATAATACTGTTCGGACTAAAAAATATAGGGACAACATATCAATGGCTTATGAATAAAGTGTTCTGAAGGCAGATCAACAGAAACATAGAAGTGTACGTGGATGATATCCTAATTAAGTCTCTCTGAGCGGCTAATCTGTGTGTAGACATAGAGAAGACGTGACAAACTCTGAGAAAGTATGGACTTAAACTTAACCCTAACAAGTACTTATTCGGGGCCAAGAGTGGACGCTTCCTCATCTATATCGTGACAGAGTGAAGAATTGAAGCCAACCCAAGCACGGTACAAGCTCTTTGAGATGTAGCCCTGCCGCATAATCTAAAGGAAACACAGCCTGACCAGACGAATTATGACTTTATCTTGATTCATCTCAAGGTCAAAATACTTCGCTGAACCACCAAATTCTATTGGGATGCTGAGTGTGATAAGGCGTTAGAGGAGCTTAAAGATTATTTGTTCACTTTACCTATACTTGTAAAGCACATATTTTGTGAGTCATTCTGGGTATACATATCTGCCATTAAAAGCACTGTTGGATCAGTATTGGTGAGGTAGGACGACAAACAGCAACAACTTGTATATTTTTTAAATCATTTATTAAAGTATGTCAAATGTCACTACCGCACTCGAGAAGTTAGCATACGAACTAGTTTTATCCGCTCAAAGATTGCACCCTTACTTTCTGTGATACTCAATCATGGTATTAGCTAATAGTACTTTGGGGCGGGTGCTTATCAATCCAAAAGTTTTCAAAAGATTGATTAAGTGAACCATTGAACACAACGAGTATGATATATAGTATCATCCTCGAATGAGCATCAAAGCTCAAGCCTTAGCTGATTTTGTGACCGAGATACAAAGCTCTGTGCCAAAAGAGACTTGAAAATTTTATATGGATGAGTCTTCCACTCAGAAAGGTAGTAGAGTCGGGATTCTTCTGATATCACCTCATGAAGATCGAATGTAATTGCCCGTTTGGCTAGAGTATCAAACTACCAACAATGAAGTGGAATATGAAACATTAATAGTTAGTTTGCAAGAAGCAAAGCATGTGGGGACTTCCCAAGTCATGATCTACTCGGACTCTCAGTTAGCGGCTCAGCAGTTGTCAGACAATTTTGAGATTAACAACGAACAACTAAGGTTATATGTGGAGGCATTTGAGAAATTGAATGCAAAATTTGAAGAGGTTACATTACGGAAAATCCTCCAAGCGAAGAACCAGAAGGTAGACGAGTTAGCAAAGTTGACTAGTTCTTTAGTGCCTTTGACTTTGGATAAACCTGTGGAGCATGCATTGCTGATAACTTACATTGAAAGGCAGGCCTAGTTAGAATTACAAAGCAATTGGAGAGCATCGTTAATCTCATTTCTCTAACAAGGAATTTTAACAACTGACCGGGAGTAGACACGTATGATTAAGAAATGAGTCAATCATTTCACATTGGTAAGATACCACTTATACAAGAGAGGTTTTTCTCATCCTTTCCTCAAGTGCGTCAAATCGGATGATGTATAACATATTCTCTAAGAGGATTAGACAACTCCAACTCGGGAGGATTAGACAACTCCATTTGCTAGCCGGTCGAAAAAGTTATCGAAGGAACTGGTCGGATGCATAAGTAGTGGAACTTACAGCCTTTGTTGGACGAAGCCATTTTATCAAAAAATACAGTGCCCACTCAGGCTTGGAAGATGAAGATGTTCGGTTCAGACTTCTTCAGGTAGTAGAAATAATGAAAGATTTAGGGGTATAATAAGACTTGGTACAAATGGAATAGTACTATAACCCCACATAATAATCTGATGAAATTAGGAGTCAACTGTTATAAGGGGATATGAAAGTAATTATAAATATCGATGAAAAAAGGTGCAAGGGAAAACGAAGGCCAGCAAGGAATTGGTCCTTGAAGAAAGTGAGATAGTCGACCGGAGGGAGATTTTGACAATCGTGGCTAGAGGGGATGATGATTTGATGGTCAGAGGGTAGATGGTAAGTGAGGCGCATCTGGTCCACTTCTCCGCCATTGAAATCAGAAGTTGTGGAAGTGTACCAAAGCTCGTGGACAGCAAAAGGACGAGCAGAGGCCATGAAATGAGGAGAAGGGTGAACGAAGGAAGGGAAGAAAAATAACTTACGATGAAGATGAAAGAGTACTTGAGCAATTGCCAGTGATAACGAAGGGAGAGGAAGAAGATGATGAAGAGCAAAACGCGAAAACGATGAAGTTACATCAGAGGCTACAACCTTAAAAACCCTAGTGGTGACATCATAGAGTCGTTCAATCAAAAGGATGGAGGAGAGAGGATTAATTTGAACCATTGAATTTGAACCACCCGAAGTCATATCGAATCACAATAGTCACCTGTCACTTCAAATATTCTTTTTCGCAAGCGTATGACACATGACAACAAAATACAAGCTATTTTTTTGAGGTATGGAAGGCAATAAGCAAGCTTATGATAAAAATGTATGATTATCATTTCAGCATTAATGGTAAGTGGCATGCCCTATTTCTGAGGCGCTAAACTGACATTAGCTCGAGCTGAGCAACGGTACAGAGAATGAGCGTCCAGTCGGGAAACAAGGGGCCTCATAAACACCAACAATTACGTATAACATCAGTTTGAGTCGAGCGGCGAAACAAATAACAAACGTTCGATCGGAGGATAAGAAGTAACACAAGTGTCTAGTTAGTCGGGCATACAACTCCTTCAATTAGACTTGAAGAGAAGGCTTGTGATACGACAAATGACGTAGGGCCTCTGAAGTTGGGTCAAAGTTCAAAAGGTTGGATGATGTAGCAATCAAAGTCAAGGAGGGATCGACACTCAAGGCCAACACGGTTGATCCTCTTGATCGAGTGGATAACTGATCGGACCCTTGGTCGGGTTGGATCCCGAGTCCTCAGCATCCATAAAGCCTTGAGTTGTATTAGCACCATTCAGGGTCGAGTCCTTTTGGTCACTCAGAGATAGCACGGCTAAGTATCTCGGCCAAGTGGTCTAACCGATCAGACCCGTGGTCCGATCGGACCTAATAGACATTTGATCCGACCGAACTCTTTGTTCAAGCAGAGAAGATGAGTGAAGACCGAGTCCCTTATAGCATTCCTTAAATCTGACCTTGCTGAGTGGTCTAGCCGATTGGACCCGTGGTCCGATCGGACCTAAATAGACATTTGATCCGATCAGACTTTTTGTTCAAACAGAGAGATTGAGTGAAGACCAAGTCCCTAATAGCATTCCTTAAATCCAACCTAATTACTCTTGCAAACAATATCTGATTAGATTACATAAGGGACTCGATCAATTCGCCAGTTAAGCATATTATAGGTCCGTTAATCTAACAGTCGAATATTCCTCTTTATAATTTTGTACTATAGCTAATAGAAAATTAAGGGAATATTCCCTCTACTAACTGTGCACTAGAAGTTTCGACAGCTAAAATGGAGAAACTTAACTCATGTACGTTGAAGGACGTGAAGAGTCTGATAGAGGAGCCTCCCATCAATCCCTAACCCATGTACTTTTTATCTTCACTTCTCATGTCATCACCTATTCCGACCGAGAATACAACTTTGCACATACTCTCGATATGACAATATTTAATGGCCACAAAGTTCTTTCATTGTTACCGTTGTTGGCTTTTAGGTGCAGGACTTTTTTGTCGATTCCTCAGGCAAACGGAAGAGGGATGACTATCCTTCTCATCGAAACCCAAGAGGTTACATACCGCAACAAGATGGGAGCAATGATGTGACAATAGATCGAATTTTCTTTACCTGGGGTAGATGCATTCTTGAATTTCATAATATTAAAGCAAACATATGATACCACTATTTACCCATCAATATGTTGCATAACATTTATGCATTTTGCTCCAAGCCATATTGATGCTGCAATGCGATTGGTTTAATTGGGCGTTATATCTTGAATAGCTTGCTGACTCCTCTATTTATTTTATTTAGCTAATTTTTTGTGATGGGCCAGCCATTCTTCTTTGATGTTCGGCACTCTATGAGTAATTGGAGTTACAAATATCATTCATGTTTTTTCACCTCAGCTAGGTTCCACCGAATTAGCGATTTATGCCATTCATTTTAGTGATTTATGCTAATTTGTGAGCTCATAGAACCTTATACATCGTCTCCACCATAAGATTTATGCACCTTGATCTTATAGATTTGATCATTTGGACGATTGAGTTCTTTGGTGCTGATCTTGTACCCCTGAGTAGGCATATTTCTGATATTTGCAAGAGAAAGCATATGATGTGAGCTGTCTATTACCATTATTTTTAACAGTCTCCCTTAAGCAGAACCATATATATCCATAATGTAAAAATATCAACAATATGTTCTTTGGCAAAACTGGATGACATACTATCTTCTTGAGCATAATGATACCTCAGACAAAATGTCAATCAATCTCAATGAGTTTCAGTGTCTATAAAGCAATATCAACAATTTATTCTTTGCTACAAATTCTGTGATGTGTTAATCTTTTTGGACAATAATTCAAACAAAATGGCAATCAATTTCATAGTTAGTGCATCTATGAAGCAACGAATGCTTGTAATGAAGATGACTACCTGATTGTTATGATACGTATCCATTGTTTCAGTTGATGTTGGTCCTATGCTACATTGAAAGCATCTCAATCAGTATGAGAAATTTTAATACTTTTTAAATTGTAAATTTTAGCATGTTGTGCATGATGCCAGTAAGCCAAATTCTTTACATAGTTGGGTGATGCAAGTTTGTCAACAGGATTAACATTTCCCAGTACCGGAGTTCGAATTTTGCAGATTAGGATTAATAGTTAGATTAGTGAACATGATCATAATAGAAGATCATTGAACAATATGAGGAATTTAAAGCCTCATGAAACTACTTAACAGAAAGAAACTAAAAATGTTGTTGTTTGAAGTAAAATGTAGGATCTTAGTTGCTACTGATGTATTGTTTTTAGAATAGGTAATCTTTTGCTGGTTTCCAATTTCATAATTGAGAAGGCTTGCTTAGAATTATTGATTCACAAGATGGCCCAAATAAGCACAGAGAAAATAAGGAATGCATAAATTCCTGAGCCCAGCATAGTCATTTGCTATAAGGAATGCATAAATTCCTGCTTTGTTGTTCCAAATCAAAGCTATACAAAAATAAGCACAGAGAAAACAAAAGTATCAAGTCAGCATAAGAGAGAAAGCTGAACCTGTAGAATTTGACTGCATTATGTTTAAGGTAATGAAACATAGATATCTAAAGAAACTCACAGGATATTGCACTGAGGGTTTTTGTGCGAACAGTTAAATCAGGATCTGATATGAAATTTGACAGGAGGGATTCAAGACTACTGGCTTCCATTACAAGTTGCTGGCTACGAGGATTGTTCTGCACAATGGTAGTTACGACATCTGCAGCTTTTGCACAAATACCAGCATCAGAGTTTTTGAGGTAACCGAGAAGAGGGACTAAGCCACCAATAGAGTGGAGATCTGGTGTATTAGGACATCCAGTAACATAAATCATCAACTAGCAAGAAAAGCAATTTCTGCAGGAAGAAACGGAAGAAAAAAGAATAATTGCACTAACCATTTGCCATATCAATAGACTCAACATGTTCCTGAAGCTCATCCAACATATCTGCAAGAAGAAAAGAAGATGCCAGCAGTGAGCATGCATAAACCAACACTGCAGTATGAAAAGGGCACTATACTTTTCGTCTCCCTTTTGCCATCTATAGCAACAAGAGATAATGGTTCAATCGTCTTGGAGTCTATAGATACAACCCAGAAGTTCTGAGTAAATGAGCAATTGATTACGACACTGTATTTTGTTATTTCTTGATATCTTCAGTTCTCTTCCCTCATATGCAAGCTTGAATACACCAAACCACTTGAAATTCCTTGCGATTAATCATTTGTTTTCAACGTCATCAAGGATTGGGAATTATCGAACTCCCAACACATTGCAGGTTGTTTTGCAACAAAGTAGCTAGAAAGTCGAAGAACAAAAGGCCCATAACATGATAACAAATATCAACTAGAAAGCCATGTAAAATTGACATGATGGAACCGACGTGTAATCTAAAGCATAACAAAAGATCCATGTTTAAAGCAAGCAATTGCATTCTTATAAATATAATAGATATATGATATTTCTGAAAGATTAAGTCACTATTTGGTGGGCTAATACGCGATTACAACACAACAATTGCCATTAAGAAATATAATCCTAATTAAGTGATCTAATACATTTTGTATTAAGGGGATTTAGACTATTGAATATGGATTCAATGTGTAGATCCAATAATTTGGTTCGTTACCATTAATGGATTATTAACAGGTTATGGATTTTAAGTGGATGGTCTCTGAGCTTTGGATATATAAGGGAGGAAGTCAAAATTCATTTGGGTATTTAGTAATTTGTTAGGCTTCTTCTTCCTCAAACTCTTCCCCATTGAGACTAGGATTTAGTTGCCGCCCATTCTTCCATTGTGCTTGTTGGAATTCCTCCGGCGACCGATAAGAAGTAATGACATTAACTCTCCATTCAGATCAGCCCTTTGGTTGCTATTGCATTCGGTTTTCTATCCTAGTCTTAAAGATGATTGATAATTAGATCTTGTACCTGCATAATTGATTTAGTTCCATGTATCGTGATGCTTTCCATTTCAATATTTTGAAATGGTCAATATGCATTCTCCTTTATAAAACAGAATTCCATGGTAACAGGAAAAAGATACAATCAAAATCCACAGCAATTTGATTCCACCTTAAAAGAACTCGACGAAAGCATCTAGTAACAATGAGTGCAGTATACATAATAGCTCGTCAAAATCCTAGATGATCCAGGAGCTTACCTACTATGTCATTAGGCCTTGCCCCTCTCAAACATCCTCCGGAGTTTTTATGACAAGGGTGATTTCCTTCATCCTTTTAACTACGTCCACGGTCTGGGCTTGCATGGCTTCCATGAATCACTTCCTATCCTCCTCACTGACCAAAATCTACCAAAAGGAAAGGTTGTTCATTTTTTTTTAATCGGGGCGTTGACTACTGAAGTCAACGTTCATGAGTGCGAATCTACGAGGAACCTTCCGAGCCATGTAGTCGGGCAACGTGCGTCGACTTGGACCCATGGCGGCTGCTAAACGCCTAAACCTGAATATGATACCCGAAACCTTGAATACAATTACAAACAATTATGTATAAAAGTCCAAACGGGAATGTTTAGTGCTTATCCATAATAATATTATCGTATAAATCTACCAAGTTTACAAACAAAAACACTATTTAATCCGGCGTTGTTGTAAAATTTATAATCACTCAATCCTAAACACGTTATAATTAATAGTTACCGGTAACTTTTATATATTTTACCAATTGCTCAATAGCTTATATAGTATAAATTTAAAATTTACCATAAATATATTATAGCTATTATGGATAGTTACTATAATAATACTGGATATCCAAATATATTTGGATGAAATTATCTAAACAGCGTCGATTTGATTTATTTATTTTGTACGAGACGTTTTTTTCTTAATTTGGGATTTCCTTTCTGTTTTTTGTAAATAAAAACTTTAAAAAAAAAAAACGACGTTCCGCCCAAAGTATCGACGAGACCAACTTGACGGCGTTAGTTCATACGGCAATGTTCCACGCGTTCGTACGGGCACGCGGTCTGCGATGGGACGAGTCCAAAAAAACTCCACGTCACGCACGCGGAATGCGGCTTTGGCGACCGATGCCTTCTTTGTCGATCGAGCGCGTTATAAAACCGTCAATTCCTCTCTTTGTATCGCCTGCACCACGTTGTTTCTCCTCGTCCTCCTCTCCTGATCTCTATCCGGTTCGGGGCGTTGACTCCTGATGTCGAAGTTCTGAAGCGCCGATGGAGTAGGAACTTGGTTGGTATTGTTTTGAATTTTGGGAAGTTGGGATTTTAAGGGGTTTTTTTTGGCTTCCGATTTTCCATGGCGACGCCGTCTTCTTACTGGTGCTACCGCTGTAGTCGACTCGTCGTGTTGCGGCCGCAGGACGCCATCGTATGCCCCGACTGCGACGGAGGATTCCTCCAGCGGATCGACTCGCCGCCTCACCGATTTCACTCTCCCTCGGCGATCCGCCGTCGCCGCAGCCGCCACGCCGCGTCGTCATCCCCTGACTCTCACACCGTCGTCAGCGTCGGATCCGTCGCCGCCGGTCGCTCCCTTCAGCCTTCCGGCCTCCGACGCCGCAGCCGACCCTTCGCTAGCGGCCGCTCTCCCTTTAACCCCGTCGTCGCCCTCCTTAGCCCGTCTAGCGGCGGCACCAGCTTCGGGCTCTACTACAACGAGGGCAACGGCTCCGGCCTCCGCCCTTTGCCGGAAGCCATCTTGGACCACCTGATGCACTCCGGCTTCGAACGCCTGCTCGACCACCTCGCGCAGGTCGAGCTCGCCGAACTCGGCCGCGAGAGGGGTTGCGACAACCCCCCGGCATCGAAGTCCGCCGTCGAGTCGATGCCCGCCGTGGAGATCGTCACCGATCACATCTCCAAGGATTGCCATTGCGCCATCTGCACGGATCCCTTCGAGCTCGGGACGCGGGCCCGGGAGATGCCCTGCAAACACATCTACCATCAAGATTGCATCTTGCCGTGGCTATCACTCCACAACTCATGCCCTGTCTGCCGCCATCAGATGCCAGCGGCGAAGGACGATGAGCCGGTGGCCGCTGCCAGGAGCGACGAGGAGGAGACGGTGAGGCTCACGATATGGAGGCTACCAGGCGGAGGGTTCGCCGTGGGAAGGTTCTCAGGAGGGATGAGAGGTGTAGCAGAGCAGCTTCCTGCAGCCTACACAGAGATGGACGGCCCATCACTCAACCACCGGAGACGATCAGCGCCTGCAGCAACTCCGGAGAGGTTGACGGCGAGAGGAGGAATTCGCCGTGCAGTTTGCAGTTTCTTCTCGTTCTTTAGGCATTCACGTTCAGCTTCTTCTTCTCCACCTCCGACCAATTCGGAAGCAATTCCAAATGGCGCCAATGCCATTGCTTGAAACTAGTATATACAAAAGTTGAATTTAATTCTTCTTTTCTGATATGTTCCATTGTTTTGATAGATTCTACAAAATCTGATTGGAAACCTCCATGTCTCTGTTATTTTCTCCAAGATTAAGCAATGAAACATGGACAAATTAACTATCTATCCTAGTACACAAAGCATATTCTTTACCTGGATCAGGAAGGAAGTCGTCTTCCTCGGCTTGCAAGTGCAGCTTGATGGAAAATGTGTTGGAGTGTATACTGAAAGCCTAAGCTTTGTAAACATTCATTATGAATAAAGAATCACATTTGGTCTAATTATCTACATTTGTTTGTAGTTGTTCATTTAATTTATATTGTAGATAACATAGTATGTGGTGTCACATACAGAAGATGATGTTATCAGTACCTTATAAATTATAAACAGTAGCTCACGACCAGAATGGAAAGGAACAAACCATTAGAAGGTCGTAGTGTAATTAGGTATTAGTTTATCTTGACTATATAATTACACTAGTACACTCAGAGTGTATTGAGTAGGACCATTCGAGGTCGTTCCTTTTATACTGACTTTATAAAGGAACAAAGACCTCAGTTATTATGGAAGTGTGTGCTCTTAATCCTAATATAATAACAAGCACATATATTTGATATTTATTTCTTTAATTTATCAATGGGTGAGATTTAGTTCGATGAATCAATAAACCCGATAAGTTGGGAAATGCTATCACTTATAGTGTGTGTTGTTGATTATAGAAGGAAACTGTGTCCTAGAGATACTAGGTTGATAATGTCCCCAAGAAGAGCTCATAAGGATTGTCATGTTAAACCCTGCAGGTGGACTTAGTCCGACATGACGATAAAGTTGAGTGGTACTACTCTTGGACTTAGACATTAATTAAATGAGTTGTCAGAAACTCAATTAATTAGTGGACATTCGATATCTTAAACACAGGGAGACTAACACTCATAATAAGAAGGAGCCCAAAATGTAATTTGGGATTGGTGCGGTAGTTCAATGATAGTTCTCTAGTGGAATGATTATCATTGATAAAATTAAGTTGTGTGTTGGGAACAGGGATGCTTAATTTTATCGGGAGACCAAAACCAATTCCTCCTCTCGGTCCCTATTGTAGCCTCTTATTTATAGAGTACTATACCCACCTATACCCACCTTCTACACCCACCCAAAGGGGGCCGGCCAAGCTAGCTTGGGAATCAAGTTAGGCGGCCTAGGTATGATTTGGTGGCCGGCCCTAGCTTGAACCCAAGCTAGTAGGGCCGGCCAAATAAATTAAAAAAGAAATTTAATTTTAATTTTTATTATTATGTGGAAGATATATTTTAAAGAGAATTAAAATTAAAATATCTCTCTTGTAAAAGATCTACAAAAAATTAAAGAAAGAGATTAGATCTCTTTCCTTATTTGTAGATTGGAGAGATGTTTTATTTTCTCTTTAAAATTATTCACATGTTAATAAAATTAAAATTATAGATATTTCCTTTTATTAACCATGAAGAGATTTTAAAGAAATTTTATTTTTAAAATTTCCGGAAACAAATTAGGAAGTTTTAATTGTTGATTGAAACTTGTCTATTTGCCTTCCAATGATGTGGCGGCCATCACAAATTAATTGGGAAATTTTATTTTATTTCTCTCAATTAAATCATGTCAAGGAAATTAAGGAAAATTTATTTCCTAATTTGCCTAGGCAAGGAATATAAAAGAAGGGTGAGGTGCCTTCACAAGACACAACCTCTATTGTTTTCTCTCCCTCTTTGCTTGGTGTTGTGGCCGGCCATTACCCTCTCCCTCTCTTCCTCTTGTGGTGGCCGAACCTCTCTCTCTCCCTTGGAGTTCTTGTGGTGGCCGGATACTACTTGGAGAAGAAGAAGAAGAAGGAGAAAGCTAGCATCTCTTGGAGCTTGGTTAGTATTTTGGTTTTCCTCCTTGGTGAAGTTTCCCTTTGTGGCGAATCTTGCTTGGAGGAGAAGAAGGTGGTTGGTGGTTTCTCATCTTGGAAGATCGTTGCCCACACAACGTCCGAGGTTAGAAGAGAATACGGTAGAAGATCAAGAGGTTTTCTACAAGGTATAACTAGTAATTTCTATTTCGCATCATGCTAGTTATTTATGGAAATAATACCAAATACAAGAGGCTTACGTTCTAGTATTTGAATATGGTTTTTCAAGTTGTGTTCTTTTGTTTCTTTCTTTTCCTTGTGATTTGATTGTTCTCTTTGGTTAACCTAAAGTTATTTTAGGAAATTAAATATTAGCTTTCTATTAAAGGTTTTGTCTAGTCGGTGGTGGTTGCTCCCATATCCAAGAAGGCCATGTGCCTCGCCACGTCAGTACTGGGAACCTTTTATGGAAATTGATATTTAATGGAATTAATAACTTAAGGAGACTTGGGTCGAACGTGTTAAGTTCCGCAGGAGATCCAAGTCAAAACCTAAAAGAACAAATAGATTAAGTTTTGGATCAAACGTGTTAAGTTCCGCAGGAGATCCAAAATTTAATTTAAAAGAACACATGGTAGCTAGGAAAAGGTTCAGACCTTTGTACAAAATTTTTGTACAGTGGAACCTATAGGCTTTCCGAGTAGCAACCAACAAAATGATACTAAGCCTCTCCATTGGGCTTCCATGCCTATATCGCATAAACGATTCTTCCCTTCTATCCCTGCAGGGTTGGCCTGAGGCATGTCACCAGGGCAATGGCCAAGGGCCCTCGATTTTTAAGGGCTCCTAAATTTTACATGCATATATAATATATATTATATATACTTAGATTGTTTTAATAAAAATCTAAAAAATATATTTGATTAGATTATTTTAATAAAGGTCCAAAAATATATATATTGTTGAATTGTTTTAATAAAGGTCAAAAAAAAAAAAATATTTTTTTATTAAAATTTAAGAAAAAAATCTAAAAAAGAAAAGAAAAAAAGAAGGAAGATAAACGATCCTTTTTTTTTCTCTTTCCAAGATTTTATTTCTGGTACAATTCTTTTTTCGTTAATTTATTTTCTAAAGAGTAAAGTATAAATCTTGAACACTAATTTCCTTCTTTCTTCTCCTTTGAATCTCTTCTAATTAAATTAGAAAAGCTTATTAATTTTAATTTCATCAACATCATCATTCATCAATATACAAACTTACAACATAAGTTACCTACTTATTTATATTTTTTCTTATTGCCAATATTTAATATTGATTTTATTTATATTTTTTCTTATTGCCGATATTTAATATTGATTTTTAATATTGTATTAGAGTCAATATTTTATAATTTTTCTTACAGATTTAAAAGAGTTTAAATAAATCATCCCAATTTTAATCATTATAAAATAAACTATATTGATTGCTTTAAGCACAAAACCAAGCTTTATTGTTCTTTGACTATTATTTTCACTGCTTGTGTTTGTTTCATTGTTAGTTTTGTTGCTGGTTTTGTGTGTTTTATTTTTACACTTGAAATTTGTAATACAAACATATTTCTAAAAAAATATCAATCTTGGAGTTAGAAAAGAAACAAAAGAAAAAGAGTGAAACAAATTATTAAAACTCACAAAGGTGTTCTTCGTAAGTTTTTTAAAGCTAGTTCTTCAATTGAAAATTCAGTCGATGAATTGCAAGAATAAAGTCAAAAAGAACTAAATGATCATGTAACAAATAAGCAGCAATCGAGTAATCAAGAAGAATTAAATAATCATACAATCAATGAGCAGGAAGAATTGAGAGAAAATGATGATCATAATCATGCAACGAATGAGCAGGAAAAATTGAGAGAAAATGATGATAATGATTTGAATATAAATGGCTTGACAATTTTATGTATCGAAAATAAGGTGTTAGAAAAACTTAATTTTGAAGACCTTATTGATGATTTTACTTCTCAAAATACTAAAAGATATAGATTTTTTCAATGATTATTTCATACTTATATTTTTTTGTATTTGTAGGTATTACACATTTTTGGAGAAACTTAGGAAACATATTTTGTATGATGTTGCATTTTTTGAAGAATCTTGAGAAATAAATTTTGTATAGAGTTTACCATATTTTAAATGAAATATATTGATTTTCAAGTTTTTCTATTAAACTATATTTAAATTGGACGTTAGTAAATTTTTTTCTTAAGAGGTCATTTTTATCTTTTCGCCCAAGGGCCCCCAAAAGTCAAGGTTGGCCCTGTATCCCTGTATCAGCCCTCCATTATCTTCGTCAATGACAAAGTCCTTGTGTAGCTGCCTTTCACTTTGTCCTTAAATCTCTTCATGATGTCGACATTGAGCGAAAGCTGCTCGAATCCAGCCCTGAGATTCTTGACCTGCCACTGGTTGTAAGTCTCCGACCTCTTGACTCTTTCTGAGCCCTCGCATGCTATGACATTACCAGCCTCCCTTCTGAGGAGATCCCTCTTCATCAGTGACCTCTGGTCATCATCGCGTGGCACATTCACTTCGAGCATGTCGAACAAGGCCTGGTAGTGGAACAAAGCCTCGCAGACTTGTGTGACGAAGAAAGAGGCACCGTATGATCCGTTCACAACCCCATGGATAAAAACATCCGGGTTCATCTTCCTAATTGCGTCAAGAACCCTAGTCCCGGGCCTGTCGACGACGACGGTCTCAAGTGATACAGCGAATAGGATAGAATCCCTGAAAAAAAAATAATCAAACTAGTTACGACCCCTGGGATGATCGACCCGACCCCACGAAAATTTCCCATCAGCACCAGGATAAATCGGGAAGCGCTCGCAGCGGGCCGCCCAAGAGCCCAACATTCTTTAGTTACGTGCCCCATTTGGAGGAAAAAATTCCTGCAAATTCGCCATAACTAGGACTGGAACCGCGAGTGCTTGGGTGACAACCTAGATTCCCTGCCGCTGCACCATAGCCCCGGGGACTTATAGAATCCCTGAGAAAGGTCAAACGGTTGGTTGATGTAGCTATCAAAGTCAAGGGGATGTCATCACTCGGGACTAGTACGATAGTATGACCCAACCGAGTTGTCCAGCGATACGGATGTATTAAGAAGAAAGGAAGGGGTAGTTTGGTCATTAGCCTATTTAGGACATATAAGTTGTAGCACTGTTCATAAAAAAGGGGGCTTCTTCTCTTGATCTCTAGATTCTGCCACCGCCATTGTCACCTTCTCCTTCATCACCGACAAGCCATCGCTCCCCCTCTCTCTCTCTCTCTCTCTCTCTCTCCCTCTCTCTCCATTCTCTTTGATGTTTTTTGGCCATCATCACCAGGAGGATGCACACTTGGACCGCCTCGCCACCTCTCCTCTTGCCGATAGCCCCCTCCAGCACTGGTTTTCTTCACGCCTGACTACCATCCTCTCGCGAATGGCTATACCGTCTCCCTCGTCGGCAGTTTCCTCACGCCGTCAGCGCCACTTCTCTTTCTTGGCATCGCACCATGTTTCCACTGCCGCCTCCCCTCTCGTGGCTAGCGCCAGCACTGCCTCACCTCCACATCGACCGCAGGCCACCGATGTTGACGCTGATGTTGACATTGCCGCCCTTGCTCACCTTCGTTCCCCGCTACACACCATAGCTACCTTATGTGGCTTCGACAGCAATCTCCAAGATCGCTTCGTGGCCATTGGCGGGTAGACCCCAGTTGCCAGTGTGGCTGCCAATGTTTTCAGTGCAAACCCGGCACACCCTCTGCTGCCGGAGTAATCCCCTCTCACCTCCTTCGTCGTCTACCCGACTACACAGCCTCCCTTTGCATGCTGGTTGTCCAAGCGTTGCCTCCAGTTCTACCTAAAAGAGATAAAAGAGAATTACCTGAATTTGACATTTAAAGTAAAATAACCTGCACAATCCGCATCACTATATGCATGTAAATCTCGAGACGATTATCAATATAAAAGAAGACCATGTAGAATAGTACCTTTGAGATAGCGAAGTATTCCTTTTATATTATCCCAATTTTGTTCAGTTGGAGCATGCATGAATTGATAAGCACGATTTACGATAAAAGTAATATCAAGGCGTGTGATAGTGACATATTGTAAAGCTCCAACAATACTTCGATAAATCTGTGGATCGGATGGAGCAGGAGAGGATGAAGTTGTTGTTGGATCGTGACGCACATGAGAGGGGGTGAATTACGTGGTTATTAAAATACTTCTTTTTCGATTTTTTAAAACTCAAGTACGCAGCGGAAAGTAATAAAAAAACACCAGAAAACACACAAGCGATTTTTTACTTGGTTCGGAGCTTTCGGCGACTCCTACTCCAAGGCCCAGGTCTCACAGACCTATCGATGGACAATCCACTAAAAACCTCTTCTGGTACCCCCGGAAGAGAGAATCAAGTAACAGGAATTAGGTTAAGTGCAACAAACTACACTTACCCTTTTATAGAAATTAAGTACAAAAAATAAATGTTACCAATACTCTTATGGGAATTAAAATGAGGCAATTCGTGTTGATGTCTGTCTGCCGGGCATGATCGAAACTTCTCGAAGTAGTCGTCGGGCTCAACAGCTTCATAGTAGAGTTGTAGCAGGAACCAAAAGTAGTCGGAGGCTCAAATGAGCGCGCAATAGCTCATATGTAGTTCTTGTTCCAATGCCTCCTCGAAACTGCCTTATAAAAGGCTCGGAAGGTGCCTTCCATAAGCATGAAAGGCGCCTCCAATGAGGCAAAATCAATCCCGAAGTGATCGGTGCTTATCCAAGACTTCGACCAAATTTCATCCAGTGGCAGACGCCTTCTATAGCCATAGAAAGCACCTTCTATGAACAGTACCAAGGCGTCTTTCATAGCCATGGAAGGCGCCTTCGGGTACTGTTCACCCGAAAGTAGCTTTTCTTCTTCGCTTGCTTGCTTGCCTTGTAACAAATGTGTTAGTCCAAAATACCCTGCAAGACAAGTGTTAGAACAATATATAAAAAATAGAGTAATTAGTTCTTGTCCTCCCAGGATTAGGAACTAGTCAAAGTTTCAGTTTAGCGATCTAAAATGGACCTAAACTAGACCGACGCCTACTGTCCCTCAACTAGGCGCGTCCTCACAGTCACTCTCCTCCAGTGACTTACCTTTTGCCAGACATCCGGTCAGCCCATTAACCAGTCTGGACTTCGTGCCAGCTATCCAGTCGACCTGTCAATCTAGTTGAAGTTCCCTGTAACACTGAGTTAGCACAATAGATAAAATGGTAAAGTAAAACAGTGTTAACATAATTCAAGATTCGC
Source organism: Zingiber officinale (assembly GCF_018446385.1). NCBI lineage: Eukaryota > Viridiplantae > Streptophyta > Magnoliopsida > Zingiberales > Zingiberaceae > Zingiber > Zingiber officinale. The sequence goes on from NC_055988.1 coordinate 170,227,146, forward strand.
TGGTTCGGTCGACCTAGGGCCCAGCTTCACTCACCAGAACTTCCATCACCTAACTTCACTCACTAGGGTCTAGCTTCACTCACCAGAACTTCCACCACCTAGCTTCACTCACTAGGGTCCGACTTCACTCACCAAGACTTTCACTACCTAGCTTCATTCACTAAGGTATGATTTCACTCACCAGGACTTCCATCCACTACCTAGCTTCACTCACTAGGGTCTGACTTCACTCACCAAGACTTCCACTTTACCTAACCTCTAGTTAGGACTTCTCCTTGTTAGTCATCTTATCTTGATTAGACTACTCTCTTCTAAATATCAAGTCCTGTTTGGATTAATCGTTGGTCAAACTGACCAGACTTGGGTGCATTGTCAAACATCGAAACCCTAGAGGTCAATTGCACCAACAGTTGAAGAGTTGTTTATAGCAATTGGTGTAGAGACTGGGCATGCTCCATCCATTTTGGTTTTTTAAAGAAGTCCAGTAATGTATTTGCTCTGAGAGAGAAGATAGTCATTCTCATGTGGAATAAGCTCAATACTAAGAAAAAAATGATCAATACCCAAATCTCGAGTAGGAAATTCTTGATTGAAAAGACTTAATAAAGTTGTAATATCCTTGTGATCATTGTCGATTAATCCTGTCCGAGAATCAAGGTGATGGATGCTGAGGGACGTGGCGCTCCTGTTGATCGTGCATGGACTCCGAGCTAGAGGGACCTGCAACCACAACAAAGTTAGTGTTGAGCCAGGGAGGGGTTTCTCGGCAATGACCCTCCGACTCTTAAGTTAGTCATCGACGATGTGGAAGCAAGGAAGCGGAGTAACAGTGGCTACAGTAAAACTTAACATACCTCCATTGAAGCTTGGGGCCCTTTATATAGGGCTCCGGGGACGCGCGTGCATGCTCCTCGAGGCGTGCACGCTTCTCAAAGCTTCCCTTGAAAAGACATGTCGGGAAAGTGTCCCTGACAATATACCTTAACGACCCGAGCATATCCCTGATGTGGCAGTCGAAGCTATTGGTGTAGCGGGGCCGACAAGAGGGCAATGAATTACCTACATAATAAAAGAGTATACCATCCTCAAGACTTTCAACTCAAAAAATGCAACAGTAATAAAGTAAACTAAAAGAAAAAGACTTAGAAATTTACTTAGTTACAACCAAGAAGGTTGTTAATCCAAGGTAGTAGAAAAATCTCTGAAAGATCTCCTTCTCTAAAGGCAGAGAAGCCTTTTACACACTAGAAGCTCAGAACTATTGCTAGAAATGAATACAGAGTTGAATACTTGATTGATGTTTCATACCTAGGTCCAGGGGTCCTTTTATAGCCCCTGGAAAGTCTATCCCGTAGGTTAAAGGCGCCTCCAACTGAGGTCCAAGGCGCCTCAGCTCGGGTGAATGGATAGAACTCTATCCGGTCGACAACGGTCATTTTGACCAGGGCTGAGGTGCCTCAAACAAGCATGAAGGCGCCTCCAAGGTAGAGGCGCCTCCAATACTTGATGAAGGCGCCTTGAGCTTCATTTTCAGCTTGCTTTCTCCTTTGTTTTGACTTCCGAAGCTTCACGCGTTTGGGTGATTTCGGCCAACCGAAATAGGGCTCACCCGAACCCAATTTCTGGCCTTCTCCTCGAGCAGTCTTCCGTCCCGGCTTTATGTCCCTAGAACATCGTGTATGTTCTTCTCGCCCACCGGTGTACTCTTTCGTAGCTCTCTCGTCCTTTAGACGCACCGAGTCTATCGGCTCCCTTCCCGTGTTATCCTTCTCGCTAGTTGCGTCTTCTGCTCGACTTCCTGCGCTCCTAAGCTCCTGCACACTTAGGCACAAGGATCAAAAATAAACAAGACTTAACTTAAACTTGGTTGATTATATCAAAACAACCACAGGGTCTAATAATCTCCCCCTTTTTGATGTGCATCAATCCAAATTTAAGTTAGGGTAAAAACAGACAAATAGTAATTTAAAGAAATTACAAAACTAACATTTAAGGTCTAAATTTGCAATTAAACTAAATTGCAACATAAAATTTAGTTCTGATCCGGCGGTAAGAATGGGGGACCCACAGATGGGGTCCCGTCCGAGCGGAACCAGAGATTACCCAGCCAAAGGTTTGGGTTTCCGACGCTAAAGCAGAAGAACCGGAGCCGAATGGCCGAGCGGAGGTGTCCGCTCGGCCGGAATCGTGGCGAGAGAACAGTGGTTAGCCGAGCGGCCTATTCGATCGGCTCGGGATATGATATGTCAGCAAAGGCATGATGAGTAGACTGTACGCAAGATGGCACCATTAAAGGCCCCACCATCACGTCATGGACAGGTTGATACAGTAGCAGTATGGTCTTATGGATGCCCTTCTGACAGGCCCATACCTAGGCATGGCCGAAAGCAGGTGATCGCTTCGATTGGTGTGCCCAGGCTCCTTCGAGAGGTCTATATAAGACCTCCATTTCTTCAACCGGAGGTACACAAGTCTACATTTTCTAAGCCACTTTCTTATTCCTTCGCCTAACTTGAGCGTCGGAGGGCCGTCGCCGGGACACCCCCCCGGCTCGGTTTTGTTGCAGGTTCGCCGGAGCACTCGAGGATACAGCAGGGAGCGCCACATCCCAGCGTCCATTGATCCCGGTTCGGACAGGATCAATTTGGCGCCGTCTGTGGGAACGCACCTGCATCCGAGCAAAGGCAATGGACGAGGCTGGAAGACTACATACCGTGGCACTCTCACAAGAAGAGTTTGACGCTATAGTCGAGGCGAGGGCAGCCAAGACAGTGGCGCAGCAAAAGGAGAAAGCACAGGCTGAGCGAGCGCAACAGCAAACAACCTCGGCTTCAGCAGGCCGGGCGGCGCAAGCAGACCGCCCGGAATATGTTTCAACAGGAGGGTTCCCTCAGGCACTCTTCCGTACTCCCCCAGAAATCGCGCCCGCTCACGGGGAGCAAGGATCTTCATCCGATGAGCCTCCCGTTCGGGATCATAGGAAGGGCAAAGCTCCCCGAGCGAACGCACCACCCGAGCAGGTTCACCGACAGTTCTCTGAAGCCATACATCGGGATCCGTTGCCAAAATACTATACACCACCGCCGATCGGAGCTTACAATGGGACGACCGACCCCGACGACCACTTGGGGAAGTTCGACAGCATCGCCACCTTGCATCAGTACTCCGATGGCGTAAAGTGCCGGGTATTTCTCACCACTCTATCGGAATCTGCACATAGGTGGTTTCGGAGGCTGCCGGACGGCTCTATCACTAGTTTCCAGGAGTTCCGAAAGGCATTTCTTCATCACTTTGCGAGCAGCCGACGTTATCAAAGGACAAGCGTCAGCCTGTTCACCATCAAACAAGAACCAAGAGAATCTCTCCGGGCGTATATACAGCGATTTAATCAGGTAGCGATGGACATCCCCACAGCCACCTCGGAGACAATGGTAAACGCCTTCACGCAAGGCCTCGCGGAAGGGGACTTCTTCCACGCGCTCATTCGCAAACCGCCCAGAGACTACGACCACATGCTACACCGGGCGAATGAGTATATAAATGTGGAAGAGGCGGAGGCTGCCCGGCGGAAGGGAACTCATGCCGAACGTCCGGCCCATGCCGAACGGAAGCAGCCCGCTGCCCATCAGCCACCAAGAGGACCAAGAGTTGAGGCATCCCGGGCACATCATGCGAAGTCCCCGGTGGTCCAAGAGGTAGCGGCCGAGCGGTCAAAGATGAAGAAAAAGAGGGTATGGACCCCAATGTTTTGCTCTTTCCATAATACTGACTCCCACAACACCGGCGACTGTCGGGGCCTGCCTTCAATCACCCATCCCGTACGATGGGGTGTCCCTTGTCGATCGCCTTCACCCGGCCGCCGGCAGCGGCATCAAGAGTCCGATCGGCGAACGTATAGAAGATCTCCCGAACAGCGTTTCCCTCCAAGGCATGAAGATCGCTCTCGAAGGTCCAATGAGCGACCTAGGCAGTCCGCTCGGGAAGAGGAGAACAGAAACAACACCTCCCGGGGAGAAATCAATATTATTGCGGGTGGGCCGACCGGAGGAGATTCACACAGGGCGAGAAAGGCAAGCGCCCGGCAGCTCAGAATCCATGAGGTGGGTTGCAGCCAAGAAAAGGCGAGCGGACCCGAGATCAGTTTCGGGCCCAAGGATCTTGAGGGAGTTGAAGTGCCGCATGAGGATGCCCTTATCATCAAAGCGGTGATAGCCAACTACACCATCCACCGTATCTTCATTGACACTGGCAGCTCGGTCAACATCATCTTCAGAAAGGCCTTTGATCAACTACAAATCGATCAAGCCGAGCTGCTGCCCATGACAACCCCCCTCTACGGGTTTACGGGCAATGAGGTTCTTCCGGTCGGATAGGTAAGACTGGCTATCTCCTTAGGGGAAGAACCGCTCCGGAGAACGAGGACAACAAACTTTGTGGTGGTCGACTCCCCTTCCTCCTACAACGTGATACTGGGGCGACCGGCGTTAAGCGAATTCCGAGCTGCGGTGTCGACGTTCTATCAGAAGATCAAATTCCCGGTCGAGGACAAAATCGGTGAAGTACGAGGAGATCAGTTAGCCGCTCGGAAATGCTATGTGGAAATGGTCCGAGCCGAATCCAGCGCCGCGCGAAAGGCTCCACAGATCGAGGTACACGCCATAACCGAGAAACCTCCTGCTTTAATTTATGATGAAAAGGAGGAGGTTCAGATCCATCCGAGCCGATCGGAGGCTACAACCTTTATTGCCGCCGACCTGGAGGACGAACAGAAAGAAGAAGTGGTCAAATGCCTCCAGATGAATCATGACGTCTTCGCTTGGTCGACGCATGAGCTGCCCGGTGTCTCCCCTAGCATAGCCCAACATAAGCTTCACGTCCGGCCGGACGCTCGGCCAGTAAAACAAAGGAGAAGAGATTTCAGCGCCGAGCAGAATATTATCATTCGCGCGGAGGTAGAAAGGCTCTTAGAGGCCGGCCACATACGGGAGGTTCAATTCCCAAGCTGGTTAGCAAATGTGGTGCTCGTCTCCAAGCCGGGCAACAAATGGAGGGTGTGCATCGACTTCAGAGATCTGAACAAAGCTTGCCCGAAGGATTTCTACCCTCTGCCCCGAATCGACCAGCTCGTAGATTCTACAGTCGGATGCGAGCTTATATGTATGTTGGACGCCTACCAAGGCTATCATCAAGTGCCGCTCGCCCCGGAGGATCAGGAAAAAGTTAGCTTCGTTACACCGGACGGGACGTATTGCTATACGGTGATGCCGTTCGGACTGAAGAATGCCGGAGCAACATATCAAAGATTGATGAATAGGGTCTTCCGCGAGCAAATCGGACACAACCTGGAGGTCTATGTAGATGACATCCTCATCAAATCCTTCCGAGCGGCCACTTTATGCAAAGATATGGAAGAAACCTTCCGTACACTCAGAAAATATGGGGTCAAGCTAAATCCTCATAAGTGTTTGTTCGGCGCCAAAGGAGGACGTTTCTTGGGCTATATTGTGACCGAACGGGGTATTGAAGCTAATCCTAGCAAGGTGAAGGCTCTTCAGGACATGCCACCGCCCAGAAACATGAGGGAAGTACAGAGGTTGACCGGTCGGATTACAGTGCTATCACGCTTCATCTCCAAGACTGCCGACCGGAGCCTTCCGTTCTTCAAAGTCCTCCGCAAAGCTACAAAGTTCCAATGGAATGAAGACTGCGATCGGGCCTTTTGAAGAACTGAAACGTACTTAAACTCCCTACCTGTGCTGGCCAAGCCAGCTGTCGGCGAACCGTTGCACATTTATTTATCCTCAACCGAGCAGGCAGTGGGATCAGCGTTAGTCCGGTCGGGAGGTGAGGAGCAACCTGTATATTTCCTTAGTCATATCTTGAAAGATGTTGAATCCCGCTACACCGGACTCGAGAAGTTGGCCTTTGCTCTGATCCTGGCCGCTCGGAGACTTCGTCCTTATTTCCTGGCGCACACGATTATCGTCAAGACCAACAGCCCGTTGGGACGAGTGCTTTTAAATCCAGAAGCTTCCAGACGGCTCATCAAATGGACAACCGAGCTAAGCGAATTTGATATCCAATATCAACCCCGCTCGGCTATCAAGGCACAAGCGTGACGGAGGTGCAGAACCCGGAACCCGAAGCTGTGTGGAAAGTGTTCGTGGATGGATCGTCCACTAGACACGGGAGCGGAATTGGCATAGTTTTGCTGTCCCCACAAGGAGAGCGGATGCAGCTCTCCGTTCGGCTAGATTACCGAGCGACCAACAACGAAGCAGAATATGAAGCCCTTATTGCTGGATTGCAGGCCGCTCGGCACGTTGGAGCCGTCCGGGTCATCCTCTATTCGGATTCCCAGTTGGCTGCTCAGCAAATCTCGAGGATTTTCGAGATAAATAGTATAAGGCTCAAGCTCTACGTGGAGGCTATTGAAAAACTTAAGCTCAACTTTAGGGAGGTGATTATTCAGAAGATCCCCCGGGCGGAGAATCAAGTGGCAGATGAATTGGCCAAGCTGGCAAGCGCGTTATACCCGGTCGACTCTCAGAAGCCGATCGAGCAAGTATCTTTAGTAGCACATGTCGATCGGATGGAGGGCATCACATACCCGAGCGACTGGAGGACAACTATTGTGGAGTTTTTGCGCTCGGGAGCTACTCCCTCCGACCGGGAAGGAGCTCATTTACTGAAGAGAAGGGCTAGTCAGTTTACCCTCATAGGAGATCAACTCTACAAGAAGGCCTTCTCCCGTCCGCTCCTAAAATGCGTCAGCTGGGAAGATGCCGAGTACATCCTTCGAGAAGTGCACCAAGGTTCGTGCGGTGGACATCCAGGCGGACGGTCGTTAACCAGGAAGATTTTGCTAGCCGGGTATTTTTGGCCAACACTCCAAAAGGATGCTGCCCGGACCGTTGCAAATTGTCTATCCTGTCAGAAGTATCACAGCATGTCCCACCGACCGGCAGATGAGATGAAAGCATCAACTGTGGCCTGCCCGTTCGACTAATGGGGGATGGACATCGTGGGACCCTTCCCCATGGCTACCGGGCAGCGGAAGTTCTTATTGGTGGCCGTCGACTACTTCTCAAAATGGGTAGAAGCTGAGACACTTGCAAAAATATCCGAGCAGATGGTTAAAAAGTTCATATGGCAAAATATCATCTGCCGCTTTGGCATCCCAAGACGACTCGTCTCCGATAACGGACGTCAATTCACTGGGAAGCTGCTCGGGAAGTGGTGCGAAAGTTATGGCATCGAGCAGCACTTCACATCGGTGGCATACCCCCAGAGTAACGGTCAAGCCGAGATAACCAACCGAGAGATTCTCAGAATTTTACGGGCTCGGCTCGACCATGAAGGAGGCAGCTGGGTAGACGAGCTGCCGGGCGTCTTATGGGCTCTCCGCGCGACACCAAAGGAGGGAACGGGCGTCACTCCATTTCACTTGGTATATGGAGGCGAAGCAGTCATCCCGATTGAAGTTGGGGTGGAGTCCGTTCGGGTACAAAATTATGATGAAGATAACGCCGAACGGAGGAGCATGGAGCTAGACTTGGTTGAAGAGGAAAGAGCTAAAGCGTCCGTCCGGCTGATGGCGTACCGGCAACGTATGAAACAGAACTACAACCGGCGCGTGATCCCCAGAGCCTTTCAAGTAGGCGACCTAGTTTGGAAGAAAGTCAAGCCGGTAGGAGATGTCGGCAAGTTGGAAGCTCCCTGGGCAGGACCCTTTGAAGTGGTCGAGAAGCTCCGTTCGGGCGCTTATTACCTCAAGGATGCGGCAGGTCGGATGCTGGATCGGCCATGGAGTGCAAATCACCTTCAGCCATATAGAGCTGGGTGAGAGGTGCACTTATGCTCTATTTTTTGTAAATTCAAAATAGCTGTACTCCTTTATCGCAGGAAACAAATTATTCCCCAGGCATTCTGTATTCATAGCCGAACGGTTGGTTATCTGAAGGCCCTGTGCCGCTCGGCCGGAGGTAAATTATTGGAGCAAAGCGCTCGACTACGAAGGCCCCGAGCTGCTCAGCCGGAGGTATATTATACGAGCCAAAGGCTCAAATCCGAAGACCCTGTGCCGTTCGGCCAGGTAAACGTTGTCCAAATTAGGCTTAAAAGCTCGACGAGCTCCGTCGTTAAAGATCGAGAGCCGCGCCGACCGGCTATAAATATCCGCGCCGACGAGCTCCGTCGTTAAAGATCGAGCGGATAAATATGGCATGAGGGCCGAACGGTTAAAGCGAGATCAGCAGCAGCTATAAATATCCGTGCCGACGAGCTCCGTCGTTAAAGATCGAGAGCCGCGCCGACCGGCTATAAATATCCATGCCGACGAGCTCTGTCGTTAAAGATCGAGAGCCGCGCCGACCGGCTATAAAAACCGAGCGGAAAACCGGCGAGCATCATCGTTAAAAATCGAGAGTCGGTCCGGCGACTATAAATACCCCGGGCGGACGAACGAATGTCAGATAATAAGAAACCGCGGAAACCACAAGTATTAAAACATTTTGGCCCGCTCGGGCGTTGGTCCTTCGATACTTGGCGTTTGTTGACTTCACACAGGCTAGATACGTGCAGAGCGAGTAGGCCTTCCCGCTCGGACTTTGTTTAATGGGTTAAGCTGATCGGCCGCGTGACGGAGAACACTTAGAGCATGACTGACTCTAAGCATAAACGTTAAGCAAACAGAAGAATATTATGGATAATGATCAGGAAGACGCAAGCAAAGATATAATTGCATTAAAGGGAAAGCATGCCGGACGGCAAGTACAAAAAGTTGCGCTGGGCGTAAGAAACGCAAAAACAAGATAGAGACGAGGAACACTCTTCACTCGGGGTCTTCGAAGTTGAAGAAATCGTCCAGAATGTCGTCTGTCATGGCCGCCAGATCAGAGGCGGGAATGTCCATTCCCGCAGGAAGGTGGCCACCCTTCTTCAAGTAGGCCATAGTGACCTTAACGGCCTCGGCAAAGGTTGAAGAGACGCTGCCGCCAAATTTCGTGCCGAACCTCTCCGAGCGGAGGTAATCTTGACGTGCAGCAGCCAGACGACTCGGCTCCCCTTCCTTGTACTTTCTGAGCGCCGCCCGGGAGGCAATTAGTGAATCTTGAAGAACTTTCTGGTCCACCTCCGCTTTAGTGCGTTCAGCTGAGCGCCCATCCCGTTCTGCAGTTAGTTGGGCTTCCAGCTCCTTGGATCGCTGATCCAGGGCTCGGACTTCAACTTTCATCTTGTCCAGATCAGCGATCGCCCGCTTCTTCCGGCTACTGGCGCGCTTCACGTCTTCGTCGTGTTTCTTCACCAAGCCTTCAAGTCGAGCCACCTCTGTAGCCAGGTCGGCGGCCTTCTTCTGTTCGGCCTTCTTCTGTTCGGCCTCGCGGGCTTGTTTCTCCCGCTCGGCCGATGGACCCCCCGAGACTTGGAGTTTTTCCATAAGATCCTCCAGCTCGGCCAGCCGATGGCTAGTGGCGATTTGCTCAGCCCAATGCTGTGAGGGAAATAATAAAATCAGGAACCGAACAGTAGCATGGCACAGGAAGAAAAATGAACCTACCTGGGTGGCCTGCTGCATATGGTTATCGCCGAGCTGCTTGGGCGTCATGAGGGCCACCCGAATCTGCGCGTCCTCGAAAAGTTTGGCGAGCGGACCCGTCAAGGTTATTTCATGAACGGGGCTTGATGGCCGATCGGCAGACAATAAATATTCCTCCGATGGGAATCGAAGGGTAGTCTTGATAGTCGGGTGGCCGGCCGGCACTTCCTCAGTCGCAGTCGCCTGGCCCGAGGACTCTCCTATGGTTGAAGTTTCGCCCAACCGTCGTAAGCGACAACGAGTCTGTGGAGGAGAGCCAGAGGGTTGTGCGGTGGGAGAGGCCACGGGGGTCCTGATCTGCGAAGGCGTGCGATCTGGAGAAGCGATCTCGATCGGCGCCTGCGGTTCGCCCTCTTGGGTCGGCGGAAGGCTGGAGTCTCTTCGACGTTTCCGCCGAACTTCCAGTGGTGAATCCCTGGCCGGGGGGACTCCCAGCTCGGCTGGAGCAGAGGAAACAGGATCCGCCTCAACCTCCGTTGAAGCGGATTGGGTAACTTCTGTTTCAGGGGCGGATTGCGTCCCCCCCTCTCCTACATCTGCCGGGCGGCTGGGTATAAGACCCCGCTCGGCGAGTTCTTTTTTGGTAGCCGCCTCAATTTCCACGGCCTTCAATTTCAGATGATCGGTAGTCTTGGAGCGCCACATGACTTCAGCTGCAGTGGAAGAAAATAAAATCAGTTAGACACAAAAGGCGAAGGAAGTAAAGAGTCCTTACCCATGCGGTAGGGGAGATTGGCCCGAACGGGAGATAATCCAAAAATGTACAACACCCCCTTGAGAAGCAACTGGTCGATTTTGTACCGCTGACCGGACAAGCAATTTGCCGCATGAAGGTAGGCCGGATTGCTTCTGAATTTGCCGAGCTCCGGCTGGGTCGGCACAGTGGTCTGCCATTTGGTTCGGAATGCTGGCCGCTCGGGAAGTCGTATATAGAAGAAGAACTCCCTCCAGTGCTTGTTGGAGGTCGGCATGTTCTCAAAAAATTTGAAGCCTATTCTACTTTGGAAAATAAAAGTACCCAACTCGGATTGTTTGGGGTAGAAGAAGTAGTGGAATATTTTGGGGTCAAGTGGGATACTGTGCAGCCTAAAGAGGACGACAACCCCGCTCAGTAGCCTAAAGGAATTCGGCACAAGTTGGCCGAGCGGGATGCGGAAATAATTACAAACTTCCAAAATAAATGGATGAGTAGGAAATCTGAGGCCGCCCTGGAATTGGTCCAGAAAAAAACAAATAGTACCGATCGGCGGGTTATTGGGCCGATCGGTCGGGCCGGCTACAACTATTTCATGGTCGTGCGGGATCCCGTAGGTCCTAACAACGCGCCAGGCGCGCTCCTCATCTAACCTACTCTCCATACTCATATACCACGGACTGTGAACCTCGGTAGCGGGTGCAGAAGTGCTCGCCATGACTAAAGAAGGGAAGGAAGCCTAGCAATACTCGGAAACAAGGGGACGAGAGAAGAGAAGAGGCTTACTGAGGGAAGATCAAAGGAAAGAAGCCCAGGAACTCGAAAACCACCGGAAAGCAAGCACTGGGAGTCGTCGGAGTAAGCTAGCAGCAGGCAGCTTCGACAGAGGACGCGCGATGAAACAGAGAGTGCGGCGTGAAGGCCAGAACGAGGGCTTTATACAAACGAGACCGCTCAGCCTCGTCCGTCGGATGAAGGGCACAAGAGGCGAGGTCATCATCTAGCCGTTCATTTCAAAACAAAGGGCGTCCCATCGTACGGAGCGTCATCGCCACTAGAGACAAGCCACGTGGCGCTCTGTCACCAGGCGCAATTAATGCGCCCATACCGCGCACGCTTCGGCTTAATGAAAAAGACTTGCGCGATTTTCAAGAGGATTTAGACAAGCAAACATCCACATTGGGCGCCAAGGCATACAAAGCGAAGAGCCGAGCGGATAAATTTGGCATGAGGGCCGAACGGCTCAGGGGATATCAGCAGCAGCGATAAGGCGACGACCGCCCGCTCGGACATACAGTCCAGTCAGTCGGACTCACTGCCTCCTTCGACTAGACTTGAAGGGGAGGCAAGTGATCCGGCGGTAAGAATGGGGGACCTACAGATGGGGTCCCGTCCGAGCGGAACCAGAGATTACCCAGCCAAAGGTTTGGGTTTCCGACGCCAAAGCAGAAGAACCGGAGCCGAATGGCCGAGCGGAGGTGTCCGCTCGGCCGGAATCGTGGCGAGGGAACAGTGGTTAGCCGAGCGGCCTATTCGATCGGCTCGGGATATAATATGTCAGCAAAGGCATGATGAGTAGACTGTATGCAAGATGGCACCATTAAAGGCCCCACCATCACATCACGGACAGGTTGATACAGTAGCAGTATGGTCTTATGGATGCCCTTCTGACAGGCCCATACCTAGGCATGGTCGAAAGCAGGTGATCGCTTCGATTGGTGTGCCCAGGCTCCTTCTAGAGGTCTATATAAGGCCTCCATTTCTTCAACCGGAGGTACACAAGTCTACATTTTCTAAGCCACTTTCTTATTCCTTCGCCTAACTTGAGCGTCGGAGGGCCGTCGCCGGGACACCCCCCCGGCTCGGTTTTGTTGCAGGTTCACCGGAGCACTCGAGGATACAGCAGGGAGCGCCACATCCCCAGCGTCCATTGATCCCGGTTCGGACAGGATCAAGTTCTAATATCAATTGTGGAAAAGCATAAAAACAAATTAACCAAAGGTTGTTTTTTCCTAAACTTAACTTATACCTATTTCTCCCCCTTTGATCACAGCAAAAAACGGGATACAAAACATTTCCAGCTAAAAACAATTTTTAAGTTTTCTAAGGAAGACAATTTTCTAAGAAAAAATGTGTAAATTTAGAAGAAATTTTAACTAGAAAAAATGTTCTTCGAAGGAAAAAAAATTCTAAGTAAAAATTTAATATTTAAATCATTTTTTAGAAAAAAACTTAGTTAAGACAAAAATTTTCGAATTTCAGAAGCGTTTAAAAAACTTTTCAAAGCATTATCTATTTTTAATTTTAATACTTTTACCAGAAAGTTAATTAAACATTTTATTTTTAATATTTTGGCTTCCAGGTCGTGGCAAAGCACTAGACCTTCTTAGTTATTGGAACAACAACCACTTCCTTAGACAAAGCCTCATAAAGAAATTTTAACGTTTAATTTTCTCGCTGTAAGCTCTAACTTAAAAAAAAATAATCTAGTAAAGATTTTGGAATCCAGTAAAGGTTCCTTCTTACTGGATTAACAAAAAACTTAGGGGGTATATAGTTTCTAGGATCTTTTCTAAGTTGTCCCTAATCTTTTCTAATATACCAATTTAATTTTTCATAAGTTCTAAGTTTTGATTTTGGAAATTTATTTAAGCATGCATGATTATTTTTCAATTTTTCAATTTCAATTTTTAATTTTTCATTTTCTAATTTTAAATTATCATACATTTCTAGGGGGCATGCTTTTGCTAATTTCAATTTCAATTCAGCATTTTCTTTTTCTAATTTTGCTAGATCTTTCGTAAGCACTTTGATAAATAGAAAAGACTGAGTAGGGGTTAAAGCATGTACCTTACTTACCTCACTCGGTGATGCTCCCCCTTCATCATAGCTTTCTTCTTCTAATGATCCTCCCCCTTCATCTATACTCATCTCCGAGCCGGTTTCTTCAAAAAGGTGGTTGGCCATCAGTGCTACTCCCGAGAAGGCTTCGACTTCAGATTCCGAGGATGAAGATTCATCCCATGTAGCCTTCAAACTCTTGCGTTTAGAGGGTGCCGGTCTTCGAGACTTTTTCTTGTCATTTTTCTTTAATTTGGGGCAGTCATCCTTGATGTGCCCTTCCTCGTTGCAGTTGTAGCATCGGACCGTCCTTTTGTTGTGTTGATTCTTCCATGACTGCGATCGAAATTTATTAGTTTTAATAAATTTAGTGAAACGTCTTACTAGTAACGTCGCTTCAGTTTCGTCGATTGACTCTTCGGAGTCGGGATCGTCCTTTTCGGCTTGTAGGGCAATGTTGAGGTTTGACTTCTCTACTTGTTTAGGCTCTGCAAGTCGAGACTCGTGAAGTTCGAAAGTAGAAAATAAACTTTCTAAACTACTTACCTCAAAGTCCTTAGAGATGTAGTAAGCATCTACTAAGCATGCCCACTCTGGAGTTCAAGGGAAGGTGTTGAGCGCATACCAGATAGAGTCTCGGTTCATTACCGATTCGCCGAGATTTGTCAGTTGCGTTATCAGCTCCTTGATTCTCGCTTGGAGTTGCGCTACCTTCTCGCTGATGTTCATCCGGAGATTCATCAGCTGAGTCCGGAGGATGTCCCGCCTTGTTAACTTCGCTTCTGAGGTGTCTTCGTGGAGCTCCAGGAATTTATCCCAGAGGTCTTTAGCGGAGTCATAGCTTCCAATCCGACTTACCTCCTGGGGCAGCAAAACGCTGAGCAAGTGAAATTCCGTCTTTCCGTTGGCCACGAAATTGGCTTGCTCCTTCTTCGTCTAGTTGTATTCTTCTTTGTCTTTTGGTACTGCATATCCATATTTCATTATTAAAAGTATATCAAATTCAGTCTTAAAGAATACCTCCATTCGGCGTTTCCACGTAGCGAAGTCTCCGTCGAATTTCGGGGGATGAATGTTCACGTCGGCCATCATCTTGATCTTTGTGCTTCAGTCGGCGGCTAGTCCTTCTAAGGCTGTCGGGCTCTGATAGCACTTGTTGGTGTAGCGGGGCCGACAAGAGGGGGTGAATTGCCTGCACAATAAAAGAGTATACCCTCCTTAAGACTTTCAACTCAAAAAATGCAACAGTAATAAAGTAAACTAAAAGAAAAAGACTCAGCAATTTACTTTGTTATAACCAAGAAGGTTGTTAATCTAAGGCAGTAGAAAAAAAAACTCTGAAAGATCTCCTTCTCTGAAGACGGAGAAGCATTTTACACATTAGAAGCTTAGAACTATTGCTAGAAATGAATACAGAGTTGAATACTTGATTGATGTTTCATTCCTAGGTCCAGGGGTCCTTTTATAGCCCCTGGAAAGTCTATCCCGTAGGTCGAAGGTGCCTCCTGTTGGAACCCCAAGGTTGTTTTGGTCTGATCAACAAGTTAAGTTAGGTCCTGTGTTGTTTTAACCTTGTGTCTTAGTGTGCAGGAGCTTAGGAGCACAGATACTCGAGAGGAAGACATAGCTAGCGAGAGAGACGACACGCAGTGCGTCTGAGGGACGAGGTGCTGCGGAAGAGTACCCCGGTGGATGAGAAGGAAGTGTGCGGTGGTTCCGACGGACGAAAGCCGGAGCGAAAGATTGCTCGGGGAGCAAGAGACGCAGCTAGCGAGAAGGTCGGCACGGGGTGCGACCGAGGGACGAAGACTGCGGATGAGTACGCTGGTGGACGAGAAGGAAACACACAGCGATTCCGAGGGACGAGAAGCCGGAGCGGAAGGCTGCTCGAGAAGACCGGAAGTTGGGTTCGGGTGAGCCCTTTTCCAGATGGCAGAGATCACCCAAGCGAGCGGATCCGGAGGAGAAGAATCGGACCGAGGCGGGACCGAACAAGAGAAGAGGTCCCGGACGAAAAAAGTCAACATCTGTTGACTTTGGGCTCCGGGGTGCCCGGAGCAGTCCGGGGCGCCCGGAGCCCTCCGGGACGCCAGGAACCCTTCCGGGCGCCCGGACCAGCCTTTTCACCAAGATCGAGTTTTGACGATCTGATCGTTGGGGGATAAAGTTTATCCCCCCAAGGCGCTTGGAACCTTTCAGGGCGCCCAGACCAAGGCTATAAATATAGCCTTGGTCCAGAAGCTTTTGAATGAACTCTGAATTGTAATTCCAACGCTTGTAAGCTTTAGTCTAAAGTTGAGCTTCTGTTTTCTGCGCTTCAACGCTGTACGAGGCTTCTCCGCCTGAAGGAGTTCTTAGTGAGCTTAATCTTCCTTGGATTAACAACCACATCGGTTGTAACCAAGTAAATCCTTGTACCTCACTTTTTCTTTATGCTTTTAATTTATCGGCTTACTTTATATATACAAGTGTTAGCTTAAAGAGTTCGAGGAAGGTTGTTGTTTGTTTTTTGTGTTTATAGGACTATCCAACAACTCTCTCCTAGCCGGCCCAACGGTCCTTCAAGTGGTATCAGAGCCGAGGCGCTTCAGGAGGACTAACCGCCGATCGAAGCAACGATATGGCCAGAGCTAACATCTATTCACCAACATTCGAGGGGTAGTTCACATTCTGGAAGCGACGAATGGAGGTTTACTTTAAAACTGATTTCAATATGTTATTAATAATGAAGTATGGTTTTATAATGCCCAAAAATGAAGAAGGAGAAGAACTTAAGGAGCATCAATGGACTGATGAGCAACGCGACAAATTCATGGCAAACGATAAGGCTGAATCCAGTCTTTTGAGCGTGTTACCTGCTAAGGATCTCGACAGAGTCGGAACATACAAAAGCGCAAAGGAACTTTGGGAAAGGTTCTTGAAGCTTTACGAAGAACCACCTGCAATCGAATCCAACTCTTCAATAGACATCGAGTCACCGACAGAAGAGTCAGAGATCAAGGAAATTGCTGAAACATCTCTCACCACCGAGCATCTACCAGAAGACGCAATCAGCTCTTCCTCAATAAACATCGAGAGCATCAATAAAGGGGGAGTAACGTCGAAGGAAAACAACTCGACAGGGAGAGAACCAACGGCCGAAAAGGTAAGTCAGGTATGGACTCCAACTTCTGAACAATTAGTTAAATCAATCAAAATGTCACCGAAAGAATTTTGCGAATTAAAAATTGAATCGTCGAAAGAATTTTTCGAATTAGAAAATCTTCTGACGAATAAATTTTGCTAAATATGAAATATTTTTTTGAACGAATTTTGTAAATTATCAACAGATTTGTTCAAATTACAATTTATGTTGTCAAAATATTTTTGCAAATTACAAAATATTTTGTCAAACAAATTTTGCAAATTGGATATGTTGTCGAAAAACTTTATCAAATTAGAATTTAGATTATCAAAATATTATTGTGAAATAGAGATTAACATGATACAAATCTGTGCATGTTTAATCATGGTTGCTTTAAATCTGAAAAAGTGTGATTTAAGAAGCTATAATAAATTAAAATGGAAATTTAAAACTTTCTGATTAAAGCATAAAGAATAAAATATATAAATAAATAAATGCATAGAAAATTTTTCTTTATGTTATTAATTCTCTTAAATTTTCTTGCATAAAGCTTTCTGTTTAGAAACTTCTTAATCTTGATGTCGAATGCTTAGAAATTTTTCAAAAGTTATTTTTGACTTAGAAAATTTTCTTGACTTAGAAATATTTTCCCTAAAAATCATTGAAATATATTTTCATAATTTTTCTAAATAACAACCCTTAGATTCTTTTTTTTACCCCATTTTTTATGTGAACAAAGGAGGAGAAGCAAAAGTATAAGTCTAGGGGGAGGTAGAAATTAAATTTTTTTAAATTTAATGTTTCTATCCTGAAATTTAAATGTTTTTATCTTGTTGCACGTTAGTGCAAAATAAACTGTTTAATTTTCATATCTATTATTGACCCTAGCTTAACTTGGGTTGATCACATCAAAAAGGGGGAGATTGTTGGAACCCCAAGGTTGTTTTGGTGTGATCAACAAGTTAAGTTAGGTCCTGTGTTGTTTTAACCTTGTGTCTAAGTGTGCAAAAGCTTAGGAGCACAGGTACTCGAGCGGAAGACGCAGCTAGCGAGAAGAACGGCACGCGGTGCGTCCGAGGGACGGGGTGCTGCTGAAGAGTACCCCGGTGGATGAGAAGGAAGCGTGCGGTGGTTCCGAGTGACGAAAGCCGGAGCGGAAGATTGCTCGGGGAGCAATAAACGCAGCTAGCGAGAAGGTCGGCACGGGGTGCGACTGAGGGACGAAGACTGTGGATGAGTACGCTGGTGGACGAGAAGGAAACACGCAGCGATTCCGAGGGACGAGAAGCCAGAGCGGAAGGTTGCTTGAGAAGACCGGAAGTTGGGTTCGGGTGAGCCCTTTTCCGGATGGCAGAGATCACCCAAGCGAGCGGATCCGGAGGAGAAGAACCGGACTGAGGCGGGACCGAACCAGAGAAGAGGTCCCGGACGAAAAAGTCAACATCTGTTGACTTTGGGCTCCGGGGTGCCCGGAGCAGTCCGGGGCGCCCGGAACCCTTCCGAGCGCCCGGACCAGCCTTTTGACCAGGATCGAGTTTTGACTTGATCTAATCGTTGGGGGATAAAGTTTATCCCCCCAGGCCGCCCGAAACCCTTCAGGGCGACCCGACAAAGGCTATAAATATAGCCTTGGTCCAGAAGCTTTTGAACGAACTCTGAATTGTAATTCCAATGTATGTAAGCTGTAGTCTAAAGTTTAGCTTCTGTTTTCTGCGCTTCAACGTTGTACGAAGCTTCTCTACCTGAAGGAGTTTTTAGTGAGCTTAATCTTCCTTGGATTAACAACCACATCGGTTGTAACCAAGTAAATCCTTGTGTCTCGCTTTTTCTTTATGCTTTTAATTTATCGGCTTACTTTATATATACAAGTGTTAGCTTAAAGAGTTCGAGGAAAGTTGTTGTTTGCTTTTTGTGTTTACAGGACTATCCAACAACCCTCTCCTAGCCGGCCCAACAGTCCTTCACCTCCAACTGAGGTCCAAGGTGCTTCAGCTCGGGTGAATGAATAGAACTCTATCCGGTCGACAATAGTCATTTTGACCAGGGCTGAGGTGCCTCAAACAAGCATGAAGGCACCTCCAAGGTGGAGGCGCGTCCAATACTTGATGAAGGCGCCTTGAGCTTCATTTCCAACTTGCTTTCTCCTTTGTTTTGACTTCCGAAGCTTTACGCGTTTGGATGATTCTGACCAACTGAAATAGGGCTCACCTGAACCCAATTTCCGGCCTTCTCCTCGAGCAGTCTTCCATCCTGACTTTATGTCCCTCGAACGTTGTGCACATTCTTCTCGCCCACCTGTGTACTCTTCCGCAGCTCTCTCGTCCTTCGGATGCACCGAGCCCGTCGGCTCCCTTCCCGTGCTTTCCTTCTCACTAGCTGCGTCTTCCGCTCGACTTCATGCGCTCCTAAGCTCCTGTACACTTAGACACAGTGATAAAAAATAAACAAGACTTAACTTAAACTTGGTTGATCACATCAAAACAACCACGGGGTTCAACAGAAGTTTCCGTCGTACTATCTTCTGGCCGACCATGCCGCCAACCATGCCGTCTGTCGGGGGCACGGGCTTCCAGAAGGATATCGCCAGATCCTCCTTTTGTCCGCTACTGGATCGAGCGGGTAAGTCATTCGGCAATCGTCAGAAGTCCGAGCGTTATTGTATTTGGGTCGAGCGGGATGGCCGCTCGGCCAACCTCCCACTGTCCGAGCTCCGCTTTGGATGTAATCTGCTTGGTTGTGGCTCTTCTTGGCTGGTTCCGAGGTTTGATGTAAGCCTGAGCGGGCTGGCTGCTGGGCGTGTGTCTCACCGACACCTCTGAACACCAGAA
Organism: Zingiber officinale; assembly: GCF_018446385.1. Taxonomy (NCBI): domain Eukaryota; kingdom Viridiplantae; phylum Streptophyta; class Magnoliopsida; order Zingiberales; family Zingiberaceae; genus Zingiber; species Zingiber officinale. The sequence goes on from NC_055988.1 coordinate 170,246,231, forward strand.
GCTCGGTATGTGGCCGAGCTATGATGATGTTGGATCGGACCTTCTCTATACCAGTTGGGCAAGTGGGTCGCTCTACCGGCCGATGGTACAGGGGCGTTGACCGTCTTGACTTTGACCTCCACCGTGGCAATGACCCTTCACTGGGTGGGCCCCTCATCCCCGCATCACATGCCTCCTCCTCAAGTCTAGTCGAAGGAGGCTGCAAGTCCGACTGACTGGACAGAAGAAGTCTTGAGATCAATTGGTTGATCGGCCGTGATACTGTGTGGACTCCGGTCGATCTGTCGAAGAGTGTCGGTCAGCCATAAGACCGATCCTTGAGGCCGATCGACACTTCACATGTTTGTACTTGGGCTTTCTCCTTCAGTGTCCTCGAATGCGTATGGTCAATACTAACGTCACCCGAATCCCTTGGGAATTCGTGCAAATCACCCCCATTAAAGTCGAGCACGCGCCCATGCCTATTAATGACACTCATTAAATATGGACCAATGGGGGAATACCACGTGTCACCACCGCAATCACCGCACGTCTAAAGCGACAGGCATTGACGTGACGTTTGGCGGTTTGAATTCTATGGCTAGACCTGTGCTCCGATTCCCATGACTAGATCGGACGACTCCGGTCGACCGAGCCTGAAGTTTATAAAGCCACAACGTCGGCTCTTTTCTCACTTTGCCTCTTCCGCGAAAGCTGCCAGCGATCTCCTGCGCGACCTGTGCTCGGACTATCTTCTGCATCTCATCGGCGGTGACTCTCTCCTTCTGTAAGCTTTCTTCCTGAATCTTCCTTCCCATCTTTTTTCATTCCCCGGTACTTCCAGTGTTTGCTTTGTGTTTTTTGCTCGCCTTTCTTCCCCTCAGACTCTTTTCCCTTTGTATTCCGGCCATGGCAAGCTCTTCACAGTCGTCAAACCTCGCTCTCGATCTCTGATACACTACCAAGGAGACCAGGTTCGATGCGGGCAACGCTGAGAGCCTCAGAAACGCCTTTGAGCTTCCTTTTGATCACGAAATCATTCAGGCTTCTTCGTCCGATCGGCCAAACGACCCGCCAACCGGCACCATATGTCTATTCTGAGACCAATTGCTGGTCGGTCTTCGCTTCCCTATCCACCCCTTCATCATCGAAGTCTGTAATTACTTCCATGTTCCCCTTCCGCAGCTCATACCAAATTCTTTTCACTTGCTATGCAGCAGCGTCGTAGTGTTTTGGCTGCACGTCATCCCTTTTACCCCTCAAGCTTTCCATTACTTTTACTATCCCAAGTAGTCCGAACTGGAAACCTTCCTCTTTTAGTCTCAGGTTGGCTTAGTATTTTTTGACAAAATGCCCACTTCCAACAAACATTGGAAGGAGTATTTCTTCTTCATGCGACTCCCCGAACGGCCTAGCTTCTGGATGCGCTGGCAGGTCGGAATACCACCTCAACTTGACCTGAAGAAGCATAAAAGCCAAGCAGACTATCTACACGTAGCGTCCCTGATGGCTAGTCAAAGATATGACATCCATAAGCTACTGCTAGAAGGTGTCATGTACATCTTCGGTCTGAGCCCGATCCGCACCAAGCTCCCGAGCAGCTTAGGTACGCCATTATCTGATCCTTTCTTTTGAGTCTAACTGATTTCTTTTCTATCTTTTGCAGCCGAAGTCATGATGCAAGCGCGGGTTGCCGACTACACAAAGCTTAAGGAAGCCGAGGTTGAGGCGGCCGCTGCAAAGGAATTGGCGAGCCGAGGTCTAACCCCGGTCGACTCTCATGAAGACACGCTCACTGAGAGTGGGGAGACGCCCACTGTGGGTGAGGGTGCTGCCGACCGGGTGCCTAGCATCGAAGTTCCTGGAGAGCCACACCCAACCATTGAGTCGGCGCCTGCTGCCCAGACCGAGGGCTCTGGGTCTTCTGGCGATAGCGAGCCCCTTATCAGGCGCAAGAGACGCCGAGTGGACCAGCTATCCCGTTCCGCCACCTCGGTTGTGAGGGTCGCCGAGCGAGTAGGCACTTCATCTCCCGCACCCATCCCGACAATGGAGGAGGTCACTTCATCTGATCGGACGCCGTCCCTGGCCGAGCTGCCACTAGAGACCCTCGCTGCACAACCGATCGCCTTTCTGCCCTTGACCTAACGAAGGGTTTTGCGCTCCAATATCCGCCCCGCATCCACGATCCCTCATTCCGGTCTGGTGGCTTCTTCTCAGTCAGCCTCGAGTGGTCGGCGATCCGTGACGGCGATCCTCCACCTGCCAATGAAGGATTACCTGGAGCCGAGCGCCCAGCCTCGCACTCCCGAGCACAAAATCCTCATCCGCAGGCCACTTGCCGACATTTGGGAGGAAGCCAGGGCATGAGCCGCGATGATGCCCTCTGGGGCCCTTGGCAACAACCACTTGCAAATGTCCACCGAGGTATGTATTTTACAACCAATTCACGATTTACCTCCGATCAATGTTAACATTTTTTCGTTCGCCTGCAGTACTGGACGAAAAGCATAGCCATGTGCCAACGGCTCACTTTTGTGGAGGACGAGTTGAAGAAGTTCAAGATCTCGAGCGGCACATCCTCCTCCCAAGGGCCGCCTATTACTAAGGTCACCCAATTGAAGGCCGACCTGGAGAAGGCCAACAAGCTCCTCGAGGTCGAATGGTGGAAGACTGCTAACCAAGAAGTTATGCTGGGTCGGTTCAACACATAGGTTAGCACTTTTGATAATTAAATAGAGTCAGCCACGACGAGGAAGAACCGAGCCATCAATGATTTAGAGCTAAAGAATCAGGAAGCCTGGGCTCTCGCCCAGAAGCTTAAGGAGGCTAAGGACTTCCTGGTCATCGAGCAGCACAGCCGCTCGGCTGAAGAGGCCTCTCTTCAGGGGAAGCTCAAAGCTACTGAGGATGCTTTGGAAGCCTTCCGCTCGGCCATGGGGATATATTAAGAAGGCGAACTGGGTAGGCTTGAAGCGCTGAAGCGGGCTTACCTTCGCTCAGAAAAATTCACTGATAAGGTCGTCCAGCGGATCGTCCAGATCTTCGAGTTGGCTATTGACGGGATGCTCTAGCAGCTCAAGGCAGACGACCATCTTCCCACCGTACTGACGGACAACGTCATCAATCACAGCAAGTTAAATGACTCGCTGCCTGATGACGTTTTTGATTATCTAGAGTGAGTTTGAGCACCTGTCCTGTAGAAGATTTTCTTTTTGAATGTAAGCCTGCCCATTCGGCGGTGCACCAACTTTTTTGCAATGAATGTTCGCCTGTTCGGCGGAACTTTTCTTTTTTATAATTCTCCTTGCATGACTGCCTTTAACCTTTTGCGCGTGTCACCCCGAACGGACATCCCCTTCGAGAGCACTTGCCTGAGCGGCGTTTCTGTAGTTGGCCACTTGGCCATACGAGTGTCATTGAAGGAACTGAGGAAGGTTCATACCACCTCCTGGGTTTGGCGTCGTCGCTCGCGCATCAATAAAGACCCGTGTTTGACGTCGCCGCTCGATGATTTGACGAAGTCATGGGTTTAAGGTCACAGCTCGACCGTCAATGGAGACACGCATTTAACATCGCCGCTCGACGATTTGATAAAGTCGTGGGTTTAAGGTCGCCGCTCGACAGTCGATGGAGACATGGGTTTAGCGTCGCCGCTCGACGATTTGACGAAGTCGTGGGTTTAAGGTTGCCGCTTGACCGTCGATGGAGACATGTGTTTAATGTCGCTACTCGACGATTTGATGAAGTCGTGAATTTAAGGTCGTCGCTCGACCATCGATAGAGACATGGGTTTAACGTCGCCACTCGACGATTTGATGAAGTCATGGGTTTAAGGTCGTCGCTCGACTGTCGATGGAGACATGAGTTTAATGTCGCCACTCATGATTTGACATGTCACTCAGCACAGAGCTTTGAAACACTCTTTTTATTTTTTCCTTTTGCCCTGTATACAAAAAGTACAGGGATACAAAGACATTTGTTGGATCGAAAGCACTAGAGGGGGGGTGAATAGCGCTCGTGGCTTTCACGCATTTCGGATTCGTAAAATTCAACGAATAAAGCAGCGGAAATAATAAAGACAAACGCAAACACAAGTGGTTACTTGGTTCGGAGCCTATGACGACTCCTACTCCAAGGCCCGCGATCTTTGATCACTTTCAATGGGCAACGACTATAATCTTGAATATTCGGTACAATATGAAATTACAATAAAAAGTACTTAGAAAAATTATACCGACAACACTAAAGTAGAAATCTTCGTAGCTTCGGGTCGTCGGGGACTTGTCGTAGTTTCGTCGAGTCGTTTCTTGAGCAGCACACGAAGGAATATAGCTTTAAACTTGATGTTCTTCAAAGCTGCTCGAAGCCTCCTTATAAACACTGCTTGAGGCGGCTCAAATGCCCCATTGAGGCGCCTCAAATGTGAAAAAAGTTATCCCAGAACGTGCGCTGCGATAAACTCCTCTGTGTTGCTTATCCATCCTTGAGGTGCCTCAAACAACCATCTGAGGCTCCTCAATGCAGCAGTCTGAGGCGCCTCAGACTCCCTTTAAGGCGCCTCAAGCTCTGCAGTGCACGAAGTTTGCTCCTTTACACCCGAGGCGCCTCCAAGCGCCATGGAGGTGCCTCGGACACTGTTCATCCGAGGCTTAAGGTTGATCCTTTGTACCCGCAAGACACGTTAGTCCCAAAAATACCCTGCAACACAAAGTTAGCACATAATATGGTAAAGTAAGTAATCGACAGTCACCGGACTGTCCGGTTCTGACTTCAGATTTCTGTCCGGAAATCCTAGGTCAAACCGACGCCTACTGTTCCCTCTTCTGGGGAACGCGTCCTCACCTACTCCGCTCAGGAGAGTTTACCTTTGCTCAACGTCCGGTCTGATGCTTCCAGTCTTCATGTTGGACATCTGGTCCATGACCCGTCCAGACTTCTACCCGGTTCGCGACACCAGGATTTCAACCTAGGGTTACCGCCCTCTAGGATTTTTGCCCGAAGCTCCGACCCGCTAAGACTTTCCACATAGGATTACTACCCCCTATGACCTAGGATTACCACCCCCTAGGGTTTTCCCCTTGCGTAACCATAGCTAGGACTTTCCTGAAACACTCAATCATACACATTAGATAGCAATTAAACTTAACTTTGACTTCCTTTTCCATTATCAAAACATGAGTTCAATCGTCAGATGCTTCCCGCACCAACAACATTAACTATTACAAGATGCACCTCTCACCCGGTTCGGTAAGGTTGGAGATGGTTCGCGCTCCACGGTCGCTCTAGTTGTCGTCCGTCCTCATCCTCCGAGTAGTAGGCGCCCGACCAGAGCTTCTCCACGACCTTGAAGGGTCCGGCCCACGGGGCCTCCAACTTGCTGACGTCGCTCGACCGTCGATGGAGACATGGGTTTAACTTCGCCGCTCGACAATTTGACAAAGTTGTGGGTTTAAGGTCACCGCTCGACCGTCGATGGAGATATGCATTTAACGTCGCCGCTCAACGATTTGATAAAGTCGTGGGTTTAAGGTCGCCGCTCGACCGTCGATGGAGACATGGGTTTAACGTCGATACTCGATGATTTGAAAAAGTCGTGGGTTTAAGGTCATCGCTCGACCATCGATGGAGACATGGGTTTAACGTCGTTGCTCGATGATTTAACGAAGTCGTGGGTTTAAGGTCGTCGCTCGACCGTCGATGGAGACATGAGTTTAATGTCGCCACTCATAATTTGACGTGTCACTCGGCACAGAGCTTTGAAACACTCTTTTTATTTTTTTACTTTTGCCCTGAATACAAAAAGTACAGGGATGCAAAGACATTAACTACTACAAGATGCACCTCTCACCCGGCTTGGTAAGGTTGGAGATGGTTTGCGCTCCACGACCACTCTAGTCGTCGTCCGTCCTCATCCTCCAAGTAGTAGGCGCCCGACCAGAGTTTCTCCACGACCTTGAAGGGTCCGGCCCACGGGACCTCCAGCTTGCTGACGTCGCCGACCGACTTTCTTTCTTCCATACCAGGTCACCGATATGGAATGACCTCGGAATCACCCTCCGATTGTAGCTTTGCTTCATCCTCTGTCGATATGCCATCAGCCAGACGACAACTTTTGCGCGAGCTTCGTCCACTAAGTCTAGCTCCAGAAGCCCCCGCTCGGCGTTGTCCTCGCTGTAATGTTGTATCCGATCGGATTCGACTTCGACTTCGACGGGGACGATCGCTTCATCGCCATACACCAGGTGGAAAGGGGTTGCCCCGGTCCCTTCCTTAGGAGTCGTGCGGAGCGCCCACAGTATGCTGGGGAGCTCATCGACCCAGCTGTCTCCCATATGATCGAGTCGAGCACGCAAGACTCGGAGGATTTCCCGATTGATGACCTCTGCTTGCCCATTTCACTGTGGGTAGGCCACGGAAGTGAAGGTTTGCTGGATGTCATATCCTTCACACCACTCCTTGAGCCTCTGGCCAGCTAACTGCCTTCCATTATCTGAGATGAGTCGGCGCGGGATGCCGAATCGGAAGATGATGTGCTGCCAGATGAACTTCATGATCATTTGTTCGGTTATTCTTGCCAGTGGCTCGGCTTCGACCCATTTGGAGAAATAATTCACCGCGACGAACAAGAACTTCTGCTGACCTGTTATCATGGGGAATGACCCCACAATGTCCATGCCCCACTGGTCGAACGAGCAAGAGACGATGGACACCTTCATCTCCTCGATCAGTCGGTGCGAGAGGCTATGATATCTCTGGCAAAACAGATAGGTAGCCACCATCCGGACAACATCCTCTTGGAGAGTCGGCCAGAAGTATCCGGCCAGCAGGATCTTCCTTGCCAGTGAGCGGTCGCCCGGGCATCCTCCGCAGGATCCTTAATGTACCTCCCGTAGTATGTAGTCGGTGTCTTCCGATCTAACACATTTAAGTAAAGGACTAGAGAAGGACTTCTTGTAGAGCTGATCCTTGATTAGGGTGAACCGGCCAGCCCTTCTCCTCAATAAGCGAGCCTCCTCCCGATCGGACGGTGTAGTTTCCGACCGTAAAAACTCTGTCACTGCCGACCTCCAATCATTTGGGAAGGTAAGCCCCTCCATCCAATCAATATGAGCCACTAGGGATACCTGCTCGATCGGTTGTGCTATGACGACCGACGATAATGAGCTGGCTAATTTGGCCAGCTCGTCTGCAGCCTGGTTCTCCGACCGGGGGATCTTCTATATGACGACTTCCCAAAAGTTAGCCTTTAGTTTTTTGAAGGCTTCGGCGTAGAGCTTGAGTCGCGCGTTACTTATCTCGAATGTCCCGGTCAGTTGTTGAGCGGCCAACTGAGAGTCCGAGTGGATGAGGACCCTGATGGCTCCGACGTGCCGGGCTGCTTGTAGGTCGGCTATGAGCACCTCGTATTCGGCTTCATTATTCGTTGCCCTGTAGTCTAGCCGAACGAATAGTTGTATGCGCTCTTCTTGAGGAGAGATGAGAAATATACCGACCCCCGCTCCCTTGCCAAGTAGACAAACCATCTACATATATCCTCTAAACGACTTCTAGCTCAAGGTTTTGTACTTCAGTAACGAAGTCTGTCAAGGACTGGGCTTTGATGGTCGTTCGGGGCTGATACTGGATATCAAACTCGCTGAGCTCCGTCGTCCATTTGATTAACCGTCCGGATGCTTCTGGATTGAGGAGAACTCGCCCCAAGGGACTGTTGGTCATTACGATGATGGAGTGGGCGAGGAAGTACGGGCGAAGCCTCCGAGCGGCGAGTACCAATGTGTAAGTTAACTTCTCAAAACTAGTGTAGCAGGATTCAGCGTCTTTCAATATATGATTTAGGAAATACACTGGCTGTTTTTCGTCATTCTGCTTAATTAGGGCCGACCCAACTGCATGTTCGGTCGAAGACAGATAAATTCGGAGGGGTTCGCCGACTACTGGCTTAGCTAGTACAGACAATGAGTTGAGGTATTCCTTAAGTTCTTTGAACGCCCGGTCACACTCCTGGTCCCATTGAAACTTGGTGGCTTAGCGCAATATCTTGAAGAATGGTAAGCTCCAGTCGGATGATTTGGAGATAAACCGAGATAATACTGTTATCCGACAGGTGAGACGTTGAGCTTCCTTCAAATTTCTCGGCGGCGACATGTCTTGTAGTGCTTTTACTTTGCTGGGGTTTGCCTTGATGCCCTGCTCGGTGACGATGTGGCCCAGGAATCGCTTGCTCTTTGTGTCGAACAGACACTTATTTGGATTCAACTTAATTTCGTACGTCCTGAGTGTCTGACAGGTCTCCTTGATATCTATACATAGGTCAGCTGCTCAGAGAGATTTTATTAATATATCGTCGACGTATACCTCCATTTTACTGCCGATCTGTCGTCAAAACACTTTATTCATCAGCATCTGATAAGTAGCTCCAACGTTCTTCAGTCCGAACGACATGGCATTGTAGCAGTACGTCCCGTCGACCGTAATGAAGCTAACTTTTTCCTGATCTTCCCGGGTGAGCGACACTTGGTGGTACCCTTAATACGCGTCCAGCATGCATATCAGCTCACACCCAGCAGTGAAGTCTACCGTTTGATCAATCTGAGACAGCGGGTAGAAGTCCTTTGGGCATGTTTTGTTGAGATCCTGGAAGTCAATGCAGACCCACCACTTATTGCCTGACTTCGATACAAGCGCGACATTTGCGAGCCAGCTCGGGAATTGAACTTCCCGTTTGCGGCTAGCCTCCAACAGCTTCTCTACTTCTGCCCGGATGATCAGATTTTGTTCGACGCTGAAGTCTCTCTTCCTCTGCTTTACCGGTCGAGCGTTCGATCGGACGTGAAGTTCATATTGCGCGACGCTCGGGGAAATCCCAGGGAGCTCGTGCGTCGACCACGCGAACACATCGTGGTTTTGCTGAAGACAGGCGATCAGCTCCGCCTTCTGTTCAGCTCCCAAATCGGATGCTATGAAGGTTGTTGCCTTCGCTCGGCCAAGATGGATTTGGACTTCCACTTTTTCTTCGTAGACTAGGGTAGGAGGCTTTTCAGTAATAGCACTAACCTCTAATCGGGGAGTTTTCCAAGCGGACTTGGCCTCGGTTTTGACCATCTCGACGTAGCAGCGTCGGGCGGTCGACTGGTCATCTTTGACTTCTCCAACCCGGTCATCTACCGGGAATTTTATCTTTTGGTAGTAGGTTGAAACTACTGCCCAAAACTCATTGAGGGTCAGTCAGCCTAGGATGACGTTGTAAGCTGAAGGGGTGTCTACCACAATGAAGTTTGTGGCCCTGGTCCTCCTGAGCGACTCCTCTCCGAGTGATATGGCGAACTTGGTTTAATCGATCGGCAAAACCTCTTTGCCCATGAATCCATATAGTGGGGTCATCATCGACAGTAGCTCATCTCGGTCGATCTGGAGTTGATCAAAAGCCTTCTTGAAGATTATGTTCACCGAGCTCCCTGTGTCAACAAAAATTCGGTGAATGGTATAATTTGCGATTACTGCTCAGATGATGAGAGCGTCAACGTGGGGGACTTCTACGCCCTCGAGGTCCGGTGGCCCGAAGTTGATTTCGGGCTCATTCGCCTTCTCTCGGCTATAACCTACGGCGTGAATCTCTAGTCGCTGAGCATATGATTTCTTGGCTCGGTTAGAATCACCGCTGGTGGGTCCGCCGACGATGATGTTTATTTCTCCCCGAGCGGCATTGCTTATGTTTTCCTCCTCCCGAGCGGATGGTCTGCTTTACTCGCGAGAGGCTAGGGGATGATCGATACTTTCCCTCTGCGGATGATGATGTTGTCGCTCAGGTGATCTTCTTGCATCTCCTCGCCGCCCGGCAGATGGATGCCCGTGTCGTTGATCGAGAGAGGGAGATCGGCAATGATAGCCCCTCAGGGATGGCCTGGCGATCGGCGTCAGGCCGCGACAGTCACGTGTGTTGTGTGACGTCAACTGGTGGAAGGAGCAAAACATAGTCGTCCATACCTTGCCTTTCGATGTCTTTGGCCGACCGGAAGCCACATGCTGCACGGCATGCGCCCTTGTTTCCTTAAGTGGCCGACCTTCGGCTCTTGGCCCCGCGGTGGTTGATGGCTGCTCGACGGTCGACATTCGATCAGCGCTGGGGGTCGGCTGGTGCCTCCTTCGTTCTTACTGCCTGGGCATCCTCCACATTTATGTACTCAGTAGTCTTCTTGATCATGTGGTCGTAGTCGCGGGGTGGCTTTCTGATAAGCGACTAGTAGAAATCCCCCTCGATGAGCCCCTGTGTAAAGACATTCATCATGGTCTCAGAGGAGACCGAGGGGATATCCATAGCTACCTGGTTGAAGCGCTGGATGTACGCTCGGAGAGTTTCTCTCGGCCCTTGCTTCAACGAAAACAAACTGACACTTGTCTTTTGGTAGCATCTGCTGCTCGCGAAATGATGTAGGAAGGTCGTTCAGAAATCTTTAAAACTTCGTATTGATCCATCTGACAATCTCCTGAACCAATGTTGAGCTGATCCGGAGAGTGTGCTGAGGAAGACTCGGCACTTCACCCCATCCGTGTACTGGTGAAGTGTGGCCGCGTTGTCAAACTTACCCAAATGATCATCCGGATCTGTCGATCCGTTGTATTCTCTGATCGCTAGTGGAGCGTAGTGCCTTGGCAATGGGTCATGCAATATCACTTCGGAGAACTGGCGGTTGATCCGTTCAGGAGACGAGTCGCCTCGAGGCGCCTTGCCTTTCCGTGCGTCCCACACGGGCGCTTCGTCTGAAGAGGACCCCTCTCTAGATTTGCCTGCGCGACCTCCGAGGGTGTTTGGAACAGAGCCCAGTGGAATGGTATCGATGCGGGCGGTGCTTCCCCTTGGGTGCCGGTCGGACCTCTGCTTTGTCCCCAGATGGAGAGTTGCTCCAGCCGGTCCTCGTGCGTCGCTCGGCCTCCTGATGCCGATGTGGCCTGCTGCGCCAGCCGATCGGCTAGCGCCTTTTGCTGCTGCACCTCGACTATCTTTTGTGCTCGAGCTTGCACGAGCATGTCAAGCTCCTCCTGGGTGAGTGTCACGGTGTGCATTCGTCCAACATCTTCCATCTTCTCAGATCGGATGCAGGTTGCATTCCCACAGACGACGTCAAATTTGATCCTGTTCGAGAATCGAGGCGATGGATGCTGGGGGACGTGGCGCTCCTGTCGACCGTGTATGGACTCCGAGCGAGGGGGACCTGCAACCACAGCAATGTCAGTGCCGAGCCAGAGAAGGGTTCCCCGACGATGACCCTCCGACGCTCAAGTCAGTCACTAGCGATGTGGAAGGAAGGAAGCGGAGTAACAGTGGCTACAGTAAAAATTAACATACCTCCATAGAAGCTTGGGGTCTTTTATATAGGGTTCCGAGAGCGCGCATGCACACTAATCGAGATGTGCACACTTCCCAAAGCTTTCATTGAAAAGACATATCAGGAAAGTGTTCCTGACACCATACCTTAACGACCTGAGCATATCTCTAACATGACAATAAAAGCTTCCACGATCTTCTGTCTGACCATGTCGTCTGTCGGGGGCACAAGCTCCCAAAAGGATATCGCCAAATCCTCCTTTTGTCAGCTACTGAGTCGAGCAGGTAAGCCGTATGGCAATCATCAACTGTCCGGGCGCTATGGTATTCGGGCGGAGCGAGGTGGCCGCTCGGCCAATCTTTCACTGTTTGAGCTACGCTTTGGATGTGATCTACTCGATCGTGGCTCCGCTTGGCTAGTTCCTAGGTTTGATGTAAGCCCGAGCGGGCTGGTCGCTCGGCATGTGCCTCACCGACACCTGAGCGTCAGAAACTTGGTATGTAGCCGAGCTATGATGTTGGATCGGACTTTCTCTATCCCGGTCGGACAAGTGGGTCGCCCGACCGACCGATGATACAGGGATGTTGACGGCCCTGACTTTAACCTCCATCGTGATAATAATCCTCCAGGGGGACCCTCATCACCGCATCGATAGTTGACTGTTTATTGCTCCTGCCCTTGATCAAATCCAGGTCCTCTCTGTTTGTACTCTTTCGAACTCTAGAAGTATTGATCAAGGATCCTTCTTCTCTGCCCCAACTGTGAGGTCGAACAACCGACCGTCTGAAACACAATTAGACTCTGAGCTAATTCCCAACTCATCATTGCTAGGGAGAAACGTCTTTGCCTCTTCAACTCCTCCCATGAATGCTCTGAAAAAAACAGATCAGGAGATAATATAATGCAACATGATCAACATACGTGGAATCATCTATGCACGTGGATAGCATACGTGGCAAGTTTGAGAAATAAATATTTCTCATAAATATTCATGATGATATCAATCATTAAATATCTTACGCATCAAATATTCTAAATTTTATTATAAATTTTATCTACTAAATATCTCATTTTTAAATATCTAAAATTTCATAATCAAATATCTTATCAATTAACTATTTATAATCCCATTATCATTTTATTAATTTATATTTAATTTTATATGTAAATAAAATTAATTATACTAATTTCATAAACATGGTTTACTTAATATTGATTTTTATTTTTTACTTAATATTTGATTCCGTCCGGAAGCTGAGTTAGACGAAGACCGACTGTGTTGTCGTCTGCGTTGACGGGGGTCGCCAAGATGCATTGCTGGCGCTATACTTCCTGCAAGAGCTACTGTGGGAGGATGACGAAAGACGATGACTGGGACGACGAGGCGAGGGTCTCCTGCGCACACTCAGACAAGCACCCTCCACGTTAAAGGCCAAGAACCAGGAAAAAAGTCCCTGGGGCAGGCCCTCCGACGCTCAAGTCAGGTACTTTTTCCCCAGAAGTACAGTGAAACGAAAGGGCGAAAAAGTAAAGGACAAATATGAGAGGATGAGTAAGCGTACCTACGTAAGGGAGAAAGTCTCCCTTTTTATATGGCAGTGGGTACTTCTAGAGTCTGACAAGTGTCAGGGAATGTCGGGTGTCAGGATTTGCCTGACGGTGAATGACACATGACATCTTTCTATAGGCGGGAGGAGGGATCTGTGGGCAATGAGCTCTAGACCGTTAGCATATTCCCTGACATGCAGTGATTATTCTCTGACAGGTGGTTACGATTCCCTGGCTTAATTGCCGTATAGTGCATGCCCACCCAGGTCCGTTAACCCTGGACTAGGTCCCCGTACCTGCAAACCTTGACCTGTGGGTCCAAACCTGCATTCCCTGGCCTGTGTTTGTCGCCTCGTAAATCCAGATTTGTATATCCAGCCCTGTATTTGTCATCCGGTAAATCCAGATCTGTATGTCCAACCCTGCATTTGTCATCCGGTAAATCCAGACCTACGCTTATCGCCCTACGAATTGAGACCCTCACTTGTCATTCCTTAAGTCTCGTCCTAGATGTACGGCCCTGCTTCGTATTTTATCTTGTAAGTCCTGAACTGTACGTCCTGGTCCGCATATCCTGTTCTGCATGTCTTATCCTGTAAGTCCTGACCTGTAAGCCTTAGTTCGCCTATCCTGAACTATGCGTCCTGGTCTGCATGTCCTGTTCTACATGTCTTATCCTGTAAGTCCTGACCTGTAAGCCTTAGTCCATCTATCCTGAACTGTACGTTCTGGTCTGCATATCCTGTTCTTCATGTCTTATCCTATAAGTCTTGACTTGTAAGCCTTAGTCCGCCTATCCTGAACTGTACGTCCTACCTTCTGAGTTCCTACTTGCCATGTAGGCCTAACCCCTGACTACCACATAGGCTCGACCCTGACTTCCATGTAATCTTGACTTTTCACCACCATGTAGGTTGGACCTTTGACCGCCACGTAGGCTTGACTTCTGACTTCCACATAGGCTTGACTTCTGACCTCCACGTGGGCTTGACCTCTGACCGCCCCGTGGGTTTGACTTCTGACCTCCACGTGGGCTTGACTTCTGACCGCCCCGTGGGCTTGACTTCTGAAAACCTCGGCTATCCGACCCCTCTATCATGCACCATATCACAAGCCTCCCCCTCAAGTCTAGTCGAAGGAGACTCCAGTCTGACTGACTAGACTCAGGTCCCGTTCTTACCTGGCCTTGCCTTTGTGCCTCTTTAACTGTTAACCCTTTTCCCAATATCCCACTCAGAATTTATCACCCTCCATAAATGATAGGTGGGACTTTACTGCATGCACATCCATTCTCCAATCCTCGATCATGCTACTTTTCCATAAATGACACACTATTTCCCAAACATCTTCACATGCTCTGAGGTTCACTCTTCACATTCCCCTTTCTAAAAAAAGGGTTGCGTATACTCCCGCCTTCACTTTCTTCAGGCTATCTTCCTCTTTGCTCATGGAATCAGACTAGATATCTTCTCTGCGCCACCAGCTCACTCATTTAACCCAGTTGTTAACTCACAAAGATGAGGCCTTGCTGAGATGACGCAGAGTAGGGACCTTCAGTCTGTTAGGATCTTCGGATGGCTAGAGAGGGGGGGTGCGAATAGCCTCCTCTAAAAACTTAAGGAATTTCTTCCTACAAATCGTTAGCGCAGCGGAAATATGCAAACGAAAATGTAATACACGAAAAAGAGACAAAGCACCACTAACACCAGTATGTACGAGGTTCGGGGATAACTTGCCCCTACTCCTCGGCGTGTCCGTAAGGTGGACGATTCCTTGATCTTTCGGTAGATCACACCCCGGATAGATTCCGGCTAAAGATTTCCTCCTTCTCGGTGGAGTAACCTCTCCACAAAGTCTCCAGAGATATGTAAATGAAGCACAGGACTTACAATGATCAGTGGCTAGAAAGAATGAAGAATACGCTCACAGCCACACGAAGACGACAGCAGAGCGCAAGAAGGAAAAACACAGCTTCTCAGCCAAGAGCTCGAAAACCTTAAGCAAGCAAAAAAACTCTCTTTACTTACTTGATCGACTCACTGCTTTATCTCTTCATCCTTCTTCTTATTCCTCTGCTTTTCCACTGTGTTCTGCACCGAATCGCTGTCAACCTGCACCGAATCGCTGTTGCAAGCTAAGGCGTTGTCAATCACTCTTCCTTCTCATCTGGTTCTCTGAACTCACACCAATAGAACCCATGTTCTTCACAGGTGTCTCTGAGCTCGAACCAATAAGGAAGATTCAAGTTGACTGTCAACTGATCGCAGCCAGATCGCAGCCAGTGAACGTTGATGCTCCAATTGCACCATTTGCAGCGAAACACAGCAGAAAGAATACTTTGTCTTATTCTCCTGATGGAGTTTAATTTGAATTTAAACATTGGTATGATACCTACAACCTGCAAATTAAAAAGCTCACAGCATATGGTTAAATCAGATGAATCAGAAGTTGCAGAGAAACGGCAGAAACTTCATTCATTATTGTGGATCGGTCAGCAGACTGATCCACAGCCTTACTGACCGATCAACCCATAGCCTGATCGGTGTAGGGAGGCTCTGATCGGTCTGTGGACCGATCAGACTATAGATGGATCGGTCCATAGACCGATCCCCCTATTCTTTCTCCCAAACTTCGTTGCCTCCTGATTGGTCTACAGACCGATCAGTAATTCTCACAGAGAGTTACTGATTGGTTACTGATCGATCTGGTGACCGATCCGATAACCATAGTATCACTGGATCGGTCAACAGACCGATCCAATGCCTATGTAGATTTAGAGCTTCCCAGCCCTAAACCCTAAAGTTTTTCTTGGTTTAGAGAACGAGCTATCGAGCCCTCTCTGACCTAGTCCGGAGAACGAGCTACCGAGCCCTCTCCGACTTCCACGTCCGGTCCAGAGAACGAGCTACTGAGCCCTCTCTGACCTAGTCCGGAGAACGAGCTGCCAAGCCCTCTCCGACTTCCACGTCCGGTCCAGAGAACGAGCTACCGAGCCCTCTCTGACCTAGTCCGGAAAATGAGCTGTCGAGCCCTCTCTGACTTCCACGTCCGGTCCAGAGAACGAGCTACCAAGCCCTCTCTGACCTAGTCCGGAGAACGAGCTACCGAGCCCTCTCCGACTCCGTCCGGTCCAGAGAACGAGCTACCGAGCCCTCTTTGACCTAGTCCAGAGAACGAGCACCCTCTCCGACTTCCACGTCCGGTCCAGAGAACGAGCAACCGTGCCCTCTCTGACCTAGTCCAGAGAACGAGCTACCGAGCCCTCTCTGACTCCGCATGCCAAGTTTCCATACTTGGACTTTTCCCTTCCACCTGATCAACCTTGATCAGTAATCAATCTGAGTTTAATTAATATCTGATACAAACTTAAATCAGTGTCAACATCAAAATAACAGCCAGGTCAAACTGTATCAACAATCTCCCCCTTTTTGTTGTTTGACAACACGATTTAAGTTTAGATCAAAAATGCTCATTTTCCATAATTTTAGGGGAATCAAGATCCTCCCCCTAAGTCGGATACAACACTATGTAAGGAAGTCAATAATCCTCAAGGTTATCCTCTCCCCTAAAATCAAAACTTCATTCATCTCTAAACTTAGTTATCTTCTCCCCCTTTGTCAAACACCGAAAAGGTGCGAATTAGATAATAAGACTTAAAGGACTCCCCCTTAACCCATACTGTCTCTTCCTTAATCCACATAGAATTCCCTCTAAGTGTATTATCAGACAGTAAATAAGAGATAATCAAGATATGGCATATGAAAAGCATATAAATAGCCAATAAGAACTGAAACATAAAGAGAAGCAAGTAATAGAAAAACGAGTAGCATAAATATATGAAAACAGCTAATATCCAGGTCAGACACATGTATCTATCAAACAGTATCCGAAACATAGGCAATCAAAATGATCAACATAAAACAAGATGTATCAATCAACATCCTCAATATGAGGAGCATCATCATCATCAGCTGGAGGAATGAGTCCCTGAGGCGGCATACTGCTGCTCGAGGGTGGATAGCATGAGTAATACTGCGGAGGTGGGTAGCTAGCCATCCATCCCAGAAGCACCTGCTGCGTCGCCAAATGCTGACTGCGTAGATCATCGTAACGCTGGTCAATTCGAACGCGCAACCCATGGAGCTCAGCAGCCAGCAGCTCATCGTGCTGATTGATGCGGCTCTCCAGCTCAGCGATCTGCCAGCGCAGATCAGGATCTGCCTCTCCATACTCAGCAGCAGCAGGAGGAGGAGCAGCAACAGGAGCAGCATCAACCTGTCGTGGAGGTGCCCGTGGTAGCTCACCTAGTGCTCTCCCGTCCTTCCAATGAACCGTCCCATACTGTCCTATGATGCCAGACTTGGAAAATGCATGTTTTCCAAGTCTGCAGTCCTGCCTCACCATCTTGACTATCCTTCCCTTGGAGACATCAATCTGTAAGGTCTCGAGCCAATCCGTAATAAATGCTCGACATGCTCGACATGATGTCAAAATCAAGACGTCGACGCAATCCATAAAGCATCAGGCAGTGATATGGTCGGATCTCTGACAAGGGTTTAGATGTGATTGGCAGAAGACAATTTGTGACAATCTTAAAGCGAATGTAATCTGGGGCAGATAGTCTCAGGGCTGTAAAGGTAGGAAAATCAACATCTAACTCATCTTGTCCACCCGGTCTAGGATGTCCAAAGAAATACTCATGAATGGAGTCAGATGAGACATCAAAGGGAGAAGGTAAGGGGTCTGGTAAATCAGGATATATGGAAAAGACATTTCCTGAACACCTCCGGCAAGCTAGATAATCAAAGAAGGCCGAGAAAGAGAAATCAATAGTTTGCTTAGCAACTCTAGTTCTATAATTAACATCATTAGTTTGATGAAGATTATTATAAAACTCAGATACTAAGTCGTAATTGATGTCCCGTTCTAAATAGACTAGAGAATCAAGTTTGTAATAGGCAAGTATTTCCGACACAGATGGACAAAATTCATCCATGTATTTTTTATCCACAGACCTACAAGGAAGCAGTTTAAAGGTTCTTTGTTGAAAAGCTTGTTCAAAGTGATGATTTGGAAATCTTCCAGAAACGGATGGTTGAGGTCGGGAGGGAGCCTTAGATTTAGATTTCTCAGTTGACAACTTAGAGGTTCCCTCACTAACTTGTTTCTTCCTAAAGGTTAAAAATGTGACACGAACTAGGCAAATAGGTGAGCACGGACGCCACCAACAACCGAGAACCAAGCCAAAACACAAAGATACGGTGAGAAATGAAAATGAAGTGCAAAATGATTAGAGCTCGGGGAGAATGGAGTTACCTTGGTGCCATTTATGTATCTTTCGGATAGAGGAGAGAAGAGTTGAGGAAAGGGAGGGTGTCGGCTAGGGCTTCGGCGTACAATGGGAAGAGAAAGGATCGAGAAGAGTTAAGAGGGATATAATCCAGGTGGTGATATGATCGGACGGCTGTCCGATCAAGAGAGATCCTGACCGATTAGGGAATCTCCTGATCGGTCAGGGAATACCCTGATCGGTCGGTGGACCGATCAGGAAGCATCCTGATCGGTCCCTGGACCGATCAGAACGCCTTCTTGCGTACCAGAATGACCTGATCGATCCCTGGGTCGATCAGTAAGCAAACAGAGAGTTCTGGATCGGTCGACAGACCGATCCAGTCTCTCCTGATCGGACTGTAGACCGATCAGTGTCTGACAAATTGGCGATGCTCCAGGAATTTCAGTAACTGAAATTCGTAGAAGTTTTCTATCAAAAATTCTGAAGATTCAAAAATCAAGAAGTTCAGAAACTTCCAAATTCAGAACCTAGAACCTGAAGAATCTACAGACATAAATATTTCCGAAAGATGTGCTCTTATGGTCTGAAATTGTTCAGAACCAGAAGGTTCCAAACAAAACTCCAAACGCATAGGATTCAAACGTTTTGAACCTTAAGGTTTCAAAACCTGAAAAACTTCTGAAACTATGATCTATAGTGAACTAATGTATTAATCAAGACTCAGGCAAAACACATCCTTGCTATGATCAGTTTCGAGTTTGTTAAAATATATCCAAATTGCTATCATTACTTCAACATCTTGTCCTATTTTCAATCAAAATCATGAAAGGTATCGATCGAAGGTATCAATCAACACATCAACCAAAGTTAGTTAATTTCTAGATAAAGGTCCAACCAAGTTTTCTTGGTTGGAATATATGAGTAAGATCTAGGAACCAAATACACATGAATTATGTAAGGTCTTCCTCATACTCAATTTATGTCTCTTCAACCTAATTATTCAAGGGATGCATGATACATTTTGAATAATTTGGTTGATCCTAGCATCTCACCCCATTTCTAGCAAACAGAAATAATTTGTTAAACCTTATAGTTTGTGTGAGATGTCCCCAAATTGCCCAAATTAATTTCCCAATTTCTCTTGTCGTTTTAATTGTCCTTATTGATCATGATGAAGTCCTAATGGCCTATTGAGCCAAACACATTCCCAATTCTCTCCTTAAATGACTAAATTCATTTTCCAGAAGAGGTTTGGTGAAAATATCGGCTAAGTTTGATTTTGACTCAACATATGTGAGCGCAATGTCTCCCCTAGCTACGTGATCTCTAATGAAGTGATGACGCACTTCAATGTGTTTGGTCCTTGAATGATGGACTAGATTTTTCGTTAGGTTTATCGTGCTGATGTTGTCACACAACACTTGCACTCCCTTATACGAAAGCCCATAATCTTCTAGGGTGTGGATCATCCACAACAATTGTGATACACTCTCTCCCATGGCAATGTATTCAACCTCGGTTATGGAGAGAGCAACGCAATGTTGCTTCCGACTTGACCAACTAACCAATGATGAACCTAAAAATTGGCAACCCCCACTAGTGCTTTTCCGATCCAATTTGCACCCAGCATAATCGGAGTCGGTATAGCCTATCAAATCAAAAGACTCAGTACAAGGGTACTAGAGACCTACTCTAATTGTACCCTTAAGATATCTCAGGATTCTCTTATCTATAATTAAATGAGATTCCTTGGCACATACTTGATATCTAGCGCACATGCCCATAGCAAAAAGTATGTCCGGTCGACTAGCTGTGAGATATAGAAGACTATCGATCATGCTTCTATATTGCGTTAGATCAACTGGTTTTCCATTCTCATCATTGTCAAGGCGAGTGTTTATCGCCATTGGAGTTGATACTTCCTTAGAGTCATTCATTTTGAATTTCTTGAGCATCTCTTGAGTGTATTTTGTCTGATGGACATAAATGTCATCTCGAGTTTGTTTGATTTCAAGTCCAAGGAAGAATGTCAATTCTCCCACCAGACTCATCTCAAACTCACTTTCCATGTGAGTGATAAATTCATTCAAATAACCCTTGTTATTTGAGCCACAAATTATGTCATCGACATACACCTGGGCTACAAATATGTTTTCACCATCTCTACGCAGAAATAGTGTTGGATCTATTTGACCTCTTACAAACCCCTTTTCTAGTAAGTAAGTTGATAACCTTTCGTACCAAGCTCGAGGTGCTTGCTTAAGCCTATAAAGAGCTTTCTTGAGCTTGTACACGTGGTTTGGAGCTTCGGTATTCACAAACCCCGGTGGTTGTTCAACAAAGACCTCTTATTTAATGAAACTATTTAAGAAGGCCGATTTAACGTCCATTTGATAGAGCTTGAAGCCTCTATGTGCAGCAAAAGCTAGCATTAAACGAATGGACTCTAATCGGGCCACGGGAGCATAAGTCTCATCATAATCGAGGCCTTCGACTTGACTATAGCCCTTGGCTACAAGTCTTGCCTTGTTTCTTATGACTTCTCCCTTTTGGTTTAACTTATTTTTGAAGACCCATTTGGTTCCAATAATGGTGGTCTTCTTAGGTCTAGGAACTAAGTCCCACACTTGGCTCCTTTCAAATTGACCTAACTCATCTTGCATAGCTATGATCCAATCAGGATCGTGCAATGCCTCATCAACTAATTTTGGTTCGATTTCTGAGATTAAGGTGACCTCATTAGACTCATTTCTAAAGAATGATCTGGTCCTAACCCCTTGTTGGATGTCTCCAACAATCTGGTCTTGGGGATGACTCGACGCTATTCTAGATTGTCTTGGTGTTGACGGTGTCTCATGAGTGGTCTCACTAGGCACAGGCAAAGACTCAGTATCAGGCAAAGGATCAGCCTGAGCCCTTTGTTGCCTTTGCTCATCATCATCGGAGTCAACTTCGACTCTTTCTATGTTTTGATCATTCAAACTTAGACTTCTAAGTTCAAATTGAATTTCTCCTACATCCCTCGATTGATCATTTGATTTAGGAATTTCTTCAAATGCTACATCCGAGGATTCTTCAATCAATTTAGTCCTATCGTTGTATACTCGATAGGCCTTGCTGATGAGAGAGTACCCGACCAGTATCCCTTTATCAGCCTTAGCCGTGAACTTTCCAAGATGATCCTTGGTGTTCAAGATAAATACCTTACAACCAAACACCCTCAGATGTTTAATTGTAGGGGGTTTCCCAAACCAAAGTTCATGGGGAGTCTTTCCTAAAAACCTATGTATCAAGACTCGGTTTTGCACATAGCAAGCTGTATTTACAGCTTCAGCCCATAAGTAGCTCGGTAGTGAGTACTCATTGAGCATGCTTCGTGCAGCCTCTTGCAATACTCGGTTCTTTCTCTCCACAACCCCATTTTGCTGTGGGGTCCTTGGAGTAGAGAACTCATGCTTATATCCTTTTTCTTGACAGAATTCTAAAAATCTATGGTTTTGAAATTCTCCACTATGATCACTTCTAATTGTTTTAATTGTTGTTGATTTTTCATTTTCAGTTCTTTTACAAAAAGGAATAAAAATATCTATGGTTTGATCCTTATTTTTCAAAAATAAAGTCCATGTATATCTAGTAAAATCATCAATGATCACTAAGCAGTATCTACTTCCATTCAATGAAATGACATTACTGCAATCAAATAAATCCATATGCAATAAATCTAAAGCAGTAGATGTACTTACAGCGCTTTTACCTTTGTGAGACGCTTTTGTTTGCTTATCCTTTTGACATGCATCACATAATTTCGTCTTTTGGTACTTGATGCTTGGTAGGCCTCGCACTAATCCTTTGTTGGCTAGCTTTCGAATATTCTTCATGTTCACATGAGCCAACCTCCTATGCCAAAGCCATGATTCTTCTTCTTTTGACATGAAACACTTAGCAGAGGCATTAGTAGTACTTTTAAAAGATACTTGATAAATGTTATCTACCCTTGTGCCTACTAGTACCGTGTCAAGTGTGTCAATGTGTTTGACCAAACATTGACTTGAATGAAACTCAATTGTGTAACCCATATCACACAATTGGCTGGCACTTAGGAGATTAAAAGTCATCCCCTTGACTAGAAGGGCATTCTTGATTTGGAGACATTCGGATATATGAATGTCTCCAACTCCTATAACCTTAAGGCTACCATTATTACCAAACGACACATTACCTCGATTTTTGTTTTGAAGGGTAGTAAAGAGTGACTTGTCCCCGGTCATGTGCTTGGAGCATCCACTATCAACAAACCAAGTTGATAGATGCTCCCCCTTGACCAATGCCTACAAGACACGAAAGATAGACGTTTTAGGTACCCAAATCTTGGGACCTAATGCATCTACAATGAAAGACCTAGGAACCCATGCCTTGGTCACAACCTTCCTAGTCTCATGAACCCTAGAAGTATGTGATCTATGAAATTGGGTTCTAGACACTAGCGAAATGAAACTAGACTCCTTAGGTTGATATCCTAACCCAGCCTTGTTGTAGACCGCCCTTTGGGCATTTAGAATCATATCTAAGGTCTTAGAGCTAGTTGAGAATTTTTCAAGCATTTTCTTGAGTTTCTCAACTTCACCCTTTAAGGCTTTGTTTTCATCCTCAAGGGCCTCTTGATGTAGGTCATCAACCTCATCTTCCCTAAGGGCCCTCAAGAGCTCTACTTCATCTTTTAATGATTTAATTTGAGTTTTTGATTTCTTAAGTAAAGTAGATAAATGTGCAATGGTTTTAAAACATTTTTCTAAATGAGGAGAAGTTACCTCTTCATCATCCGAAGATGATGAACCCGCGGCTGAGGTATCACTCGTGTCACCATCACTCCCGGAATCCGATTCCTCCCTTGCCATGAACGCTAATTGACGTGTGCTTTTCTCCTTCTTCTCTTCCTCCGATGAGCTTGAGGAGGATTCATCCCAAGTAGCTTTGAGAGCTTTCTTCTTTTTGGCCCTTTCCTCTTTCTTCTTGAGTTTTGGACACTCGCTCCGATAGTGTCCTTTCTTGCTACACTCAAAACAAGTGACATTAGTTTTATCAACATTTTAATCGATAGATTTACCTTTCCCTTTGTATCTCCGGCTCCTTCTCATGATTCTCCTTACAAAGTTGGTCATCTCGCTTGATGATGATCCACCTTCATCATCGGACTCGGAGGAGGATGAAGATGAAGGAATCTCTTTTTCCTTCTTCTTTTCTTTCTTCCTTCTTCCATCTTTGCTCTTTTCTCCTACAACTAAGACAATACCTTTCTCTTATTGACCCTTGTTAGCAAATTCATGGAGTTCCATTTCACAAAAAAATTCATCTAATTTAACAATTGAAAGGTCCTTGGAGACCTTGTAGGCATCTACCATAGATGACCACAAGACATTCCTTGGAAAGGCTTTAAGAACATACCTTATAAGTGTTGGTTGCTACTCAGAAAACCTAGAGGTTCCACTGTACAAAAATTTTGTACAAAGGTCTGAACCTTTTCCTAGCAACCATGTGTTATTTTAAATTAAATTTTGGATCGCCTGCGAAACTTAATACGTTTGATCCAAAACTTAATCTATTCGTTCTTTTAGGTTTTGACTTGGGTCTCCTGCGGAACTTAACACGTTCGACCCAAATCACCTTAAGTTATTAATTCCATTAAATATTAATTTCCATAATTGGTTTCCAGTACTGACGTGGCGAGGCACATGGCCTTCTTGGATATGGGAGCAACCACCACTGACTAGACAAAACCTTTTATAGAAAGCTAATATTTAATTTTCTAAAATAACTTTAGGTTAACCGAAAAGAACAATCAAATCACAAGGAAAAATAAAACAAAAAAACACAACATCGAAAAACATATTCGAAATACTAGAATCGTAAGCCTCTTGTATTTGGTATTATTTCCATAAATAACTAGCATGATGCGGAAAAGGAAAAACTACTAGTTATACCTTCTAGAAAGACCTCTTGATCTTCTACCGTATTCCTCTTCTAACCTCGGACGTTGTGTGGGCAACGATCTTCCGAGATGAGAAACCACCAACCACCTTCTTCTCCTCCTAGCTAGGTTCGGCCACAAAGAAGCTTTACCAAGGATGAATAACAAAACACCAACCAAGCTCCAAGAGATGCAAGCTTTCTCTCCTTCTTCTTCTTCTTCTTCTCCAAGTAGTATCCGGCCACCGCAAGAGCTCCAAGGGGAGAGAGAGGTTCGGCCACCACAAGAGGAAGAGAGGGAGAGGATGATGATGATGGCCGGCCACACCAAGGAACAAAAGAGGGAGAGAAATAATAGAGGTTGTATCTCATGAAGGCACCTCCACCCCTCCTTTTATATTCCTTGGCCTAGGCAAATTAGGAAATTTAATTACAATAAAATTTCCTTAATTTCCTTGACATGATTTAATTGAGAAAAATAAAATAAAATTTCCCCAATTAAATTCTAATGGCCGGCCACATCATGAAATCAAATTAGACAAGTTTCAATCAACAATTAAAACTTCCTAATTTGTTTCCGGAAATTTTAAAATTAAAATTTCTCTTCAAAATCTCTTCATGGTTGATAAAAATAAATTTCCATAATTTTAATTTTACAATATGTGAATAATTTTTAAAGAGAAAATAAAATATCTCACCAATCTACAAATAAGGAAAGAGATCTAATCTCTTTCTTTAATCTTTTGTAGATCTTTTATAAGAGAGATATTTTAATTTTAATTCTCTTTAATAAATTATATCTTCCACATAATAAAAATTAAAATTAAAATTCTTTTTTAATTTAATTTGGCCGGCCCCTCTAGCTGGGGTTCAAGCTAGGGCCAGACCATGCTTAGGCCGCCCCTAGCTTGGTTCCCAAGCTAGCTTGGCCGGCCCCTATTAGGTGGGTATAGAAAGTGGGTATAGGTGGGTATAGTACTCTATAAATAAGAGGCTACGATAGGGACCGAGAGGAGGAATTGGTTTTGGTCTCCCGATAAAATTAAGCATCTCGTGTTCGCCCCGAACACACAACTTAATTTTATCAATAATAATTCATTCCACTAGAGAACTATTATTGAACTACCGCACCAATCCCAAATTACATTTTTGGGCTCCTTCTTATTATGAGTGTGTTAGTCTCCCTGTGTTTAAGATATCGAATGTCCACTAATTAAGTGAGTTACTGACAACTCATTTAATTAATATCTTAGTCCAAGAGTAGTACCACTCAACCTTATCATCATGTCGGACTAAGTCCACCTGCAGGGTTTAACATGACAATCCTTATGAGCTCCTCTTGAGGACATTATCAACCTAGTATCTCTAGGACACAGTTTCCTTCTATAATCAACAACACACACTATAAGTGATACCATTTCCCAACTTATCGGGCTTATTGATTCATCGAACTAAATCTCACCCATAGATAAATTAAAGAAATAAATATCAAATATATGTGCTTGTTATTATATTAGGATTAAGAGCACACACTTCCATAATAACCGAGGTCTTTGTTTCTTTATAAAGTCAGTATAAAAGAAACGACCTCAAATGGTCCTACTCAATACACTCTAAGTGTACTAGTGTAATTATACAGTCAAGATAAACTGATACCTAATTACACTACGACCTTCTAATGGTTTGTTCCTTTCCATTTTGGTCGTGAGCTACTGTTTATAATTTATAAGGTACTGATAACATCATCTTCTGCATGTGGCACCACATACTATGTTATCTACAATATAAATTAATTGAACAACTACAACTAAATGTAGACAATTTGACCAAATGTGATTCTTTATTCATAATGAATGTTTACAAAGCTTAAGCTTTCAGTATACACTCCAACAATCTCCCACTTATACTAATGACTAAGCTGCCATATCTTCTACCATACATCTGATTCTCATTCCCTCCACATGCCGATCGAAAGCTTTCGCCGGAAGGGCCTTAGTGAAAGGATCTGCCAGGTTATCCGCTGATGCAATCTTGGCGATGACAACTTCTCCACTCTTCACAATATCTTGTATCAGGTGGTACTTACGCTCTATATGTTTACTTGCCTTATGAGCTCGTGGTTCCTTCGAGTTTGCAACTGCACCGCTATTATCACAATAAATTGTGATGATTTTGGGCAAACCAGGAATCACATCTAAATCCATTAGAAAGTTCCTGAGCCATACTGCTTCTTTAGCTGCTTCAGAAGCTGCTACATACTCAGCTTCCATGGTTGAGTCCGAAATGCATTTCTGCTTAACACTCCTCCATGAAATGGCTCCACCTCCTAAAGTAAACACATAGCCTGATGTAGACTTACTACTGTCCTTATCTGATTGGAAATCTGAATCCGTGTAACCCACAGGGAGTTAATCGTCTGCTTGGTAAACTAGCATATAATCTCTAGTCCTTCTCAGGTACTTTAATATATGCTTTACCGCAGTCCAACATCCTTGTCCAGGGTTACTCTGATATCTACTAACCATGCCCACGGCAAAGCAGATATCAAGTCTCATACATAGCATTGCATACATAAGGCTTCCTACAGCCGAAGCATAAGGAACTGCTTTCATGTCTTCTATCTCCTTTGATGTCTTTGGAGACATCTCTTTAGATAGAGCTATTCCATGCCTAAAAGGTAAGAAACCTTTCTTGGAATCCTGCATGCTAAAACGAGCAAGGATTGTATCTATATATGAAGCTTGGGACAGACACAACATTCTTTTCTTGCGATCCCTTATAACTTTGATCCCAAGAATGTGTGCACATTCTCCTAAGTCCTTCATATCAAATTGTTTGGACAACCATACCCTTACGTCTGATAATACCTTGACATTGTTGTCAATTAACAAAATATCATCTACGTATAGTACAAGAAATACCACCACGTTTCCGTTACACTTCTTATATACACAAGACTCATCCGAACTTTGAATAAATCCATATGACTGGATTACTTCATTAAACCGGATGTTCCAAGATCTTGAAGCTTGCTTCAGTCCATAAATGGACCGATTGAGCTTGCACACTAGATGCTCTTTGCCTTTTTCAATGAACCCTTCTGGTTGCTTCATATGGATGTTTTCTTCAAGACTTCCATTAAGGAAAGCTGTCTTAACATCCATTTGCCAAATCTCATAATCCATATGAGCAGCAATGGATAAGAGTATCCGGATAGACTTAAGCATGGCTACCGGTGAAAAAGTTTCCTCATAATCGATTCCCTCTTTCTGAGTATACCCTTTTGCAACAAGCCTAGCTTTGAAGGTTTCTACCTTCCCGTCTGTCCCTCTTTTCCTTTTGTAGATCCACTTACATCCAACGGCTTTTACACCATCAGGTGGTTCTACAAGCTCCCAGACCTTATTAGAGTACATAGACTCTATTTCTGAATTTATCGCCTTTTGCCAAGATACTGCATCTTTATCTCCGAGTGCTTCGTCATATGTCCGGGGATCAGGTTCATGTTTACCCGGGATCAAGTCCGAAGACTCTCCCAAAAACATGAATCTCTCAGGCTGCCTTACAACCTTCCCACTACGACGAGGCACTGTCTGTGGTTGTGTATCGACACGTGTTGCAGTCTCTTGTGGTACTTCACCTTGTACTGTTGGTACTAAAGTAGACGTGTCCTCTCTTAATTCTTCTAAAACAACTTTACTACTGGGCTTGTGATCCATTATATAGTCTTCTTCTAAAAACTGGGCATTGGTGCTAACAATGACCTTCTGGTCTTTAGGACTATAAAATAAACCACCTTTCGTTCCTTTGGGATATCCTACAAACACGCGAACTTCTGTACGGGATTCTAACTTATCAGCATCTGGTTTCAGCACATGTGCTAGACTACCCCAAATCCGAATATGTCTTAGACTGGGTTTTCGCCCATTCCACAATTCTATGGGAGTAGAAGAAACTGATTTAGAAGGTACTAAGTTCAGAACATACACTGCTGTTTCCAGAGCATATCCCCAAAACGAATTTGGTAATTCTGAATAACTCATCATCGATCTAACCATCTCCATAAGAGTCATATTCCTTCGTTCTGCTACACCATTCTGTTGGGGTGTTCCAGGTGCAGACAATTGGGATTGAATCCCGGCCTCTGATAAGTAATTCCTAAACTCTCCTAAGAGGTATTCACCACCACGATCAGATCGTAGTGTCTTGATACTTTTACCTAATCGTTTCTCCACATCAGCCTTGTATTCTTTGAACTTATCAAAGCACTCAGACTTGCGGCGCATTAGGTAAATATATCCGTATCTTGAATAATCGTCTATAAAAGAGACAAAATATTCAAAACCACCTCTTGCCTGGACAGACATAGGACCACACAAATCAGAATGAACCAATTTCAATACTTCTTTGGCTCTATACCCCTTGGCCTTGAATGGCCTCTTGGTCATTTTACCTTCCAAGCAAGATTCACAAGTTGGAAAATTTTCCAACTCTACCGAACTCAAAAGTCCATCAGCTATAAGCCTCTGAATCCTACTTAAGTTAATATGACCAAGCCTTAGATGCCAAAGATATGCTTGGTTCATTTCTGAAGGTTCTTTTCTCTTATTAGAGTTAGAAGATGAGTTATAAATTTCCATGTTTTGCTTTGTGGAAGAAATTGGGTTTAAAGTATACAAATTGCCAACCAATGCACCAGAACAGATAATCACTTTATTTCTTTTAATAACTACATCGTTACTGAAAGAAACTGAATATCCATCTAAAAATAGTTTAGAAACTGAAATTAAATTCTTTCTAAAATTGGGTACATAAAGACAATTTATTAAAACCAAATTTCTATTTCTACTAAAAGATAAGTAGACGTCTCTCACTGCAACAGCTGCCACCTTAGTAGCATTGCCCATGTAGACGGTAATCTCTCCTTCAGATAGTCGTCGGGTTTCCTGGAACCCCTGCAAGGAATTGCAGACATGATCAGTGGCTCCTGTATCTACACACCAGGTGCTGGTAGATAACACCGCTAAACATGTTTCAACAACTAGAGCATGAGATATACCTTTGTTTTGGTTCCTACGAGGATAGTCCGCCTTCCAATGTCCTGCCTGCTTGTAGATGAAGCACTTGCCCTTCGGCTTCTTCACTCCAGCTTTAAATCCCGTACTCTGAGATTTATTCACTTTCTTTGCTGAACCAGCTTGTTTCTTCTTCTTCTTTCCTCTCGGTTTAGAAGTAGAACCATTTTCAGCATAGTGAATTTGAGCATTGTGACGAAATAATCCTTCTGCTGCTTGAAGTTCAGTCAGTAGTTCCGCTAATGAATAAATCCTCTTATTCATATTATAGTTCAGACGGAACTGCTCAAAACTTCTAGGTAGCGTTTGGAGGATCATATCGATCTGGGTTTCCCCATCAATTTCTCCTCCTAGGATCTGTATTTCGTTCAGATAAACCATCATCTTTAGGATATGATCCCTCACAGGAGTACCCTCTTGCATGGTGGCTGTCATTATCTTTCTCATGGCTTCTTGCCTAGAAGCCCTATCCTGATGACCAAAGAGTTCTTTGAGATTGTTCATAATATCATAAGCTGTCGGTAAATCTTGATGCTGATGTTGCAATACATTTGACATTGAAGCCAAAATGTAACACCGCGCCATCTCATCAACTTTTACCCATTTCCTATGATATTCAATCTCCTCTTGAGTTGATTCACCAGTAGGTGCTTCAGGGCAAGCCTCAGTAAGTACAAATTTATAGCCTTCAGCAGTAAGAACAATGTCCAGGTTTCTTTTCCAATCTATGTAATTTGGTCCAGTAAGTCTATTCTGTTGAAGTATGATGGACAGTGGGTTGAAAGTCATCCTAAGAATCACAAATAACTTTTGGTCAGAACTCTAAATTTAGAATAATATTGATTCCTCAAACAATACTATTTTAAATTAACCAACACCTCAAAGCACCGTGAATTTTGTATGCCACGTTAGTGTGGACGTATACAAATTCAACATTTGTAAAAGGAGGGTTTTAACCCATTAATTTTAATATCTTGTCAACCTAAGTTTTTGACAAATAAAATTAATAGTTGGTGTCTTTTGGTCACACAAATAATAGTAGTGACTCCGATGGGGAGGATACTATTAGATGTGTCTAAGTGTATATCATTACTTGACACTAAGTCCATTAATAAGATTATGTCCCTTCCGTTGGGGAAGATCACACGCTCTTAATTAACTTCCTATAGTCATCCAAAAATGGAAGTTTGTTCTAGTGATCCACAAACAAGCTCATCCGTTATGGAGAAAGGCACTCAGATCCAACGCGCAAGCTTGTTTGCATCACTTACAAACCAGTAATGGAGACCATGGGATTTACTTAAAAATCCCTCTCCCACTTAGTTATTTATAAATGAGGAATTTTAACTATGCTAGCCTACTAAACATGTAAACTAACATACACACACAGCACAATATAAAAGCAATAAATAGAAAATCTAATTTTCAACTATTATGGCTTTTATCTCTAGTTGTCCTCCGTGTGTTGTCATCCCAAGCTGCTGCCATATTTGGCCACCGCCACCGGGTTTAGCTGTCGCATCCATCTTGCTCCTAGTTCCGCTGCGCCTCTGGTCCTTTGAAGGTTCCACGCTTTGCAAGATTCGATCCGCGACATAAATAGAATTTTACATTTTTGATCCTATATTCCATAAAAGGAATGTACATGTATCTAGATCAAAAATAAAATCCTAATAAAACTAAATACAGATCCTGCTGTATTTTTAATACAATCATGCACACACATATAAATGCCCTTGACATGTCCAAAGGTCCAATCACACACATAATAACTAAAAGCCATAATAGTTGGATCATGCATCCACAAAGTTAGCACATCCTACTATTATCCTGCCTAAATTATGTATGTCATGTGCATAATTAAACTAATACCAAATACACAGAGGCAAAACCCTAGCTCTGATACCAATTGTTGGTTGCTACTCGGAAAACCTAGAGGTTCCACTGTACAAAAATTTTGTACAAAGTTCTGAACCTTTTCCTAGCTACCATGTGTTCTTTTAAATTAAATTTTGGATCGCCTGTGGAACTTAACACGTTTGATCCAAAACTTAATCTATTCGTTCTTTTAGGTTTTGACTTGGGTCTCCTGCGGAACTTAACACGTTCGACCCAAATCACCTTAAGTTATTAATTCTATTAAATATTAATTTTCATAATTGGTTCCCAGTACTGATGTGGCGAGGCACATGGCCTTCTTGGATATGGGAGCAACCACCACCGACTAGACAAAACCTTTTATAGAAAGCTAATATTTAATTTCCTAAAATAACTTTAGGTTAACCGAAAAGAACAATCAAATCATAAGGAAAAATAAAACAAAAGAACACGACATCGAAAAACATATTCTAAATACTAGAATCGTAAGACTCTTGTATTTGGTATTATTTCCATAAATAACTAGCATGATGCGGAAAAGGAAAAACTACTAGTTATACCTTCTAGAAAGACCTCTTGATCTTCTATCATATTCCTCTTCTAACCTCGGACTTTGTGTGGGCAACGATCTTCCGAGATGAGAAACCACCAACCACCTTCTTCTCCTCCTAGCTAGGTTCGGCCACAAAGAAGCTTTACCAAGGATGAAGAACAAAACACCAACCAAGCTCCAAGAGATGCAAGCTTTCTCTCCTTCTTCTTCTTCTTCTCCAAGTAGTATCTGGCCACCGCAAGAGCTCCAAGGGGAGAGAGAGTTTCAGCCACCACAGGAGGAAGAGAGGGAGAGGATGATGATGATTGTTGGTGCAACCTTAGGTCAAGGTTGACCTGGGTGACCCGACTCGAGTTGACCTGACTCGAGGTATATTTTGATGTTTGATAAGAATAGAGAAGTTAAATTTTGATGTTTGACAAGAATACAAACTTGGGAGATTGTGGGTGCAACCTTCGGTCAAGGTCGACTTGAGTTGACTTGATTCGGTAAAGTCCAAGTATGGAGACTTGGCACGGGAAAAGTCCAAGTATGGAGACTTGGCACGGGAAAAGTCCAAGTATGGAGACTTGGCACGGAAAAGTCCAAGCAGGGAGCTTGGCACGGGGAAAAGTCCAAGTATGGAGACTTGGCACGGAAAAGTCCAAGCAGGGAGCTTGGCACGGGAAAAGTCCAAGTATGGAGACTTGGCACGGAAAAGTCCAAGCAGGGAGCTTGGCACGGGAGAAGTCCAAGTACATGTAGGTTGTTTTGAAGCTTGAGGTATTAAAGAAGGAAAATCAAGTCTTGAGGTCAAGACTTGATACTTTAGAAAAGGCTCTTAAGAATTTGGAGAAGTCAACTCTAGAGTCTAAAGGTCAAAAATCAAAGCCCAAGGACATGAGAGGTTTGGGTCACAAACCTAAGTCTCAAGTGGTCAAGCCCGCTTATCTTAATGTTCCATTCGATTATGGAACAAGACCTAGGGCTAAGAAGACCATCACCAAGGTCACAAGGGGAGTCACCCCTAGAGTTGATCTTGATGAGTCCCAAATGACCAAGGCTTTAAAGCCTAGGAGGGTCATTAGGAGGGTTGCTAGGGAAGTCATCCCTAGTGAATATTTAGTGAATCCAATGAGCTCAAATAGGTATTGGGTTCCTAGGAGCGTGATTCCTTCACGCTAGATAGTTTAGGGTGTGCCAACCTTAATTGGATAGGTAGTTAACCTACTCATGGCAAAAGGTGGCATTTTAGGAATTTTCAAGGTGTAATCAAGCCTTGAAAATGAAATTAAAAATTATTCCTAAGGTGATTAGGATGTGCCAACCACATTTGAGGAATTTTCTAGGGTCAATCTAATTGGCACATAGTGATCTAAAAATCTTTAGTATATGATTTTAGATCTATTACACTTAGGAATATAGAATTTATGGCAAAATGATCAAAATTATCAAAAATGGCAACTAAAGCTAGAATTAGGTATTTTCTATACCTTTATATGTTATTTGCCATATATTGTTTGCCATATGTCATGTCATGACATCATATCTAATTTACTATCATTTGAAATGTCATGATAATGCTTAGGTTAGTTATATGTCATGCCTTATTTAAGTTTCATACTTTATGCCATGACATCGTGACATTGGCACATGTTTCCACTTATGATATTATTTTATGTCATGTCATCATCTCTTGCATGTATGATCAATTAAATTGATTTAAGGATAAAAACTCAATTTGATATGGAAATCAAATTGTTGTCTAAAAAATGCATGAGAACTTAGCTTAAGATGACCTAAACTCATACCTCACATCAAAATTGACTTGGATGTGTTTGATACACCTTAGATGTGTGTGAAATATTAGGATTATGAGTTAGGATCAAGGTGCATAGTTCTTGTACCTAGATGAGCCTAATTCGAATCTGAGGATCATAGGGAAAGCTTGTGTACAAGTCATGTACATTTAGCCCTAAGATTGTGATCCTAAATTGAATGGTTTAAAATCATTTCAAAATTGATTTGAAAAACCTTGATGAAGCTTTTCTAGTGATAGCATTCATTATTGAGCAAGTTGATACAAAGATGGATTAACCTTGAACTATTTCAAAGTCTTTCAAACTTTATATCAAGATTTAAAAATGGAAGTTATTTTCATAGAAAACTATTTTTCCATGATAATATATATTATGAGGAATGTATCCTCAAAATTTTACAATTTTTGAAATTTTCTTTGATTTTTTAGGGGTTTCTGAATTTCGGGAGAAAAATCAGAAATTCCTATCAGAGCTTTGTGGATCGATCAGAGGGGATGCTGATCGGTCCAGGGAAGTCTGGATCGGTCACTGGACCGATCCAGAGAAGTGTGGATCGGTCTGGTGACCGATCCAGTGAGGTTCTGATCGGTCTGGTAACCGATCAGAGCGTGCCAAAATGCTGATTTTCGATTGTTGTCTGAAATTTCAGCTTTGGAAGTTGGTGTTTTTGATTTCTAAAGGGTTGAAACTCTCCAAGACATTGGTGGTGCAATGGTCAATGGGAAGTTGACCTTTAGGGGGAGTTTTACCTATTGGTCAAAGGGGAGTTGATTTTTAGGGGTAGTTTTTACCCGATTTCTGAGGATGAGTGATATGGGATTATCACTAAGTTGATTATTGTCTTTAATATCAAGGGGGAAATTAAGGGTTTCAATGAAAGGTATGGGACTTTCATTAGGAAGAAAATCTTAACCTTGATTCACTCTTTTTGATGTGTGTCAAAAGGGGGAGAAATGTCTAGAGAATGTTCAAGGAAGAACATTGGAGTTTGGGGAGAATGTTCAAGGAAAAACATTGATTGGAGAACTATTGGAAAACCTAAGTTAGGTTATTGGGTTAACCTAACTTGATTATGGTTTTTGTCAAACATCAAAAAGGGGGAGATTGTTGGTGCAACCTTAGGTCAAGGTTGACCTGGGTGACCCGACTCGAGTTGACCTTACTCGAGGTATATTTTGATGTTTGATAAGAATAGAGAAGTTGTATTTTAATGTTTGACAAGAATATAAACTTGGGAGATTGTGGGTGCAACCTTCGGTCAAGGTTGACCTGGTTGACTCGACTTGAGTTGACTTGATTCGGTAAAGTCCAAGTATAGAGACTTGGCACGGAAAAGTCCAAGCAGGGAGCTTGGCACGGGGAAAAGTCCAAGTATGGAGACTTGGCACGGAAAAGTCCAACCAGGGAGCTTGGCACGGGAAAAGTCTAAGTATGGAGACTTGGCACGGAAAAGTCCAAGCAGGGAGCTTGGCACGGGAAAAGTCCAAGTATGGAGACTTGGCATGGAAAAGTCCAAGCAGGGAGCTTGGCACGGGAGAAGTCCAAGTATGGAAGCTTGGCATGGAAGTCCGAGAGGGCTCGGTAGCTCGTTCTCCGGACTAGGTCCGAGAGGGCTCGGTAGCTCGTTCTCTGGACCGGACGTGGGAGAGGGCTCGGTAGCTCGTTCTCCAAACTAGGTCAGAGAGGGCTCGGTAGCTCGTTCTCTGGACCGGGCGAAGTCGGAGAGGGCTCAGTAGCTCGTTCTCCGGACTAGGTCAGAGAGGGCTCGGTAGCTCGTTCTCTGGACCGGACGAAGTCGGAGAGGGCTCGGTAGCTCGTTCTCTAGACTAGAAAGGCTCCAAGGTTTAGGGCTGGGAAGCTCTAAAACCAACAGAGGCATTGGATCGGTCTGTTGACCGATCCAGTGATACTTTGGTTGTCTGGATCGGTCTGTCGACCGATCCAGTGATACCTTAGTTATCTAATCGGTCTCGTGACCGATCAGTAACCACACAGTAGCTTTCTATGGGTTATCTGATCGGTCTGGTGACCGATCAGTAAGAAGCAATGGGATTCAGAAAACAATAGGGGGATCGGTCTGTGGACCGATCCACCTATGGCCTGATCGGTCCACAGACCGATCAGGGCTCTGCCTGATCGGTCCACAAACCGATCAGGGCCCTAAACCAACTCTGTGAGAGTTGGGATCGGTCTGGGGACTGATCAGCCTAGGGCCTGATCGATCCCCAGACCGATCAAGGGATTTCCTGGACCGATCAGGCCATAGCCTGATCAGTCCAGGCCTAGCCGTTGAGTCACAACGGCTAGATTTCTGTGTTGTTCTTTATCTTTTTCTTCGCAGGTGCAGATATAAATCAGATGCTGAGCGCCTCTCCGGAGTAGGCTTCCTCCTCACTCTTGCGATCTGAGCTTTGCTGAGCTCCCTATTCCTGAAGCTTCGTGTGAGCTTCCCTCGACTGGGTGATCAGCTGCTGTTAACATCGTGAAGTTGCTGCTTCATCGAACTCCAGTCGACGAGAAGGCAAGCAAAGTGTTTCTACATTTATATTGTTCTTGTTTTCTTTCTCTATTGGTTGTACTCCATTCTTGCTGTTGCAAGTGTTGGAGTGTATACTGAAAGCCTAAGCTTTGTAAACATTCATTATGAATAAAGAATCACATTTGGTCAAATTGTCTACATTTAGTTGTAGTTGTTCAATTAATTTATACTGTAGATAACATAGTATGTGGTGTCACATGCAGAAGATGATGTTATCAGTACCTTATAAATTATAAACAGTAGCTCACGACCAAAATGGAAAGGAACAAACCATTAGAAGGTCGTAGTGTAATTAGGTATCAGTTTATCTTGACTGTATAATTACACTAGTACACTTAGAGTGTATTGAGTAGGATCATTTGAGGTCGTTTCTTTTATACTGACTTTATAAAGAAACAAAGATCTCGGTTATTATGGAAGTGTGTGCTCTTAATCCTGATATAATAATAAGCACATATATTTGATATTTATTTCTTTAATTTATCAATGGGTGAGGTTTAGTTCGATGAATCAATAAGCCCGATAAGTTGGGAAATGGTATCATTTATAGTGTGTGTTGTTGATTATAGAAGGAAACTGTGTCCTAGAGATACTAGGTTGATAATGTCCCCAAGAGGAGCTCATAAGGATTGTCATGTTAAACCCTGCAGGTGGACTTAGTCCGACATGACGATAAGGTTGAGTGGTACTACTCTTGGACTAAGATATTAATTAAATGAGTTGTCAGTAACTCACTTAATTAGTGGACATTCGATATCTTAAACACAGGGAGACTAACACACTCATAATAAGAAGGAGCCCAAAAATGTAATTTGGGATTGGTGCGGTAGTTCAATAATAGTTCTCTAGTGGAATGAATTATTATTGATAAAATTAAGTTGTGTGTTCGGGGCGAACACGGGATGCTTAATTTTATCGAGAGACCAAAACCAATTCCTCCTCTCGGTCCCTATCGTAGCCTCTTATTTATAGAGTTCTATACCCACCCAATAGGGGCCGGCCAAGCTAGCTTGGGAACAAGCTAGGGCCGGCCTAGGTATAAGATTGGGTGGCCGGCCCTAGCTTGAACCCAAGCTAGTAGGGCCGGCGAAAGTAAATTAAAAAGAATTTTAATTTTTATTTTTATTATGTGGAAGAAATAATTTATTAAAGAGAATTTAAATTAAATTATCTTTCTTGTAAAATTTATAAAAGATTAAAGAAAGAGATTAGATCTCTTTCCTTATTTGTAGATTGGTGAGATATTTTATTTTCTCTTTAAAAATTATTCACATGTTGTAAAATTAAAATTATAGAAATTTCTTTTATTAACCATGTAGAGATTTTTAAAGAGAAATTTTAATTTTAAAATTTCCGGAAACAAATTAGGAAGTTTTAATTGTTGATTGAAACTTGTCCAATTTGTTCTCCAATGATGTGGCCGGCCAATGTAGATTTAATTGGGAAATTTTATTTTATTTTTCTCAATTAAATCATGTCAAGGAAATTGAGGAAATTTTATTATAATTAAATTTCCTAATTTGCCTAGGCCAAGGAATATAAAAGAAGGGGTGAGGGTGCCTTCATGAGACACAACATCTATTATTTCTCTCCCTCTTTTGTTCCTTGGTGTGGCCGGCCATCCTCTCCCTCTCTTCCTCTTGTGGTGGCCGAACCTCTCTCTTCCCCTTGGAGCTCTTGTGGTGGCCGGATACTACTTGGAGAAGAAGAAGAAGAAGGAGAGAAAGCTAGCATCTCTTGGAGCTTGGTTAGTATTTTGGTTTTTCTCCTTGGTGAAGTTTTCCTTTGTGGCCGAACCTTGCTTGGAGGAGAAGAAGGTGGTTGGTGGTTTCTCATCTCGGTAGATCGTTGCCCACACAACGTCCGAGGTTAGAAGAGGAATACGATAGAAGATCAAGAGGTTTTTCTACAAGGTATAACTAGTAATTTTTATTTCCGCATCATGCTAGTTATTTATGGAAATAATACCAAATACAAGAGGCTTACGTTCTAGAATTTCGAATATGTTTTTCGATGTTGTGTTCTTTTGTTTTTTCTTTTCCTTGTGATTTGATTGTTCTTTTCGGTTAACCTAAAGTTATTTTAGGAAATTAAATATTAGCTTTCTATAAAAGGTTTTGTCTAGTCGGTGGTGGTTGCTCCCATATCCAAGAAGGTCATGTGCCTCGCCACGTCAGTACTGGGAACCGATTATGGAAATTAATATTTAATGGAATTAATAACTTAAGGTGATTTGGGTCGAACGTGTTAAGTTCCGCAGGAGACCCAAGTCAAAACCTAAAAGAACGAATAGATTAAGTTTTGGATCAAACGTGTTAAGTTCCGCAGGCGATCCAAAATTTAATTTAAAAGAACACATGGTAGCTAGGAAAAGGTTCAGACCTTTGTACAAATTTTTGTACAAATTTTTCCAAGTAGCAACCAACAATTGGTATCAGAGCTAGGGTTTTGCCTCTGTGTATTTGGTATTTAGTTTAATTATGCACATGTCATACATAATTTAGCCAGGTTAATAGTAGGATGTGCTAACTTTGTGGATGCATGATCCAACTATTATGGCTTTTAGTTATTATGTGTGTGATTGGACCCTTGGACATGTTAAGGGCATTTATCTGTGTGTGCATGATTGTATTAAAATACAGCAGGAGCTGTATTTAGTTTTATTAGGATTTTATTTTTGATCTAGATACATGTACATTCCTTTTATGGAATATAGGATCGAAATGTAAAATTCTATTTATGTCGCGGATCGAATCTTGCAAAGCGTGGAACCTTCTAAGGACCAGAGGCGCAACGGAACTAGGAGCAAGATGGATGCGACAGCTAGACCCGGTGGCAGTGGCCAAATATGGCAGCAGCTTGGGATGACAACACACGGAGGACAACTAGAGATAAAAGCCATAATAGTTGAAAATTAGATTTTCTATTTATTGCTTTTATATTGTGCTGTGTGTATGTGTTAGTTTACATGCTTAGTAGGCTAGCATAGTTCAAATTCCTCATTTATAAATAACTAAGTGGGAGAGGGATTTTTAAATAAATCTCATGGTCTCCATTACTGGTTTGTAAGTGATGCAAACAAGCTTGCGCGTTGGCTCTGAGTGCCTTCCTCCATAACGGATGAGCTTGTTTGTGGATCACTAGAACAGACTTCCATTTTTGGATGACTATAGGAAGTTAATTAAGAGCGTGTGATCTTCCCCAACGGAAGGGGCATAATCTTATTAATGAACTTAGTGTCAAGTAATGGTATACACTTAGACACATCTAATAGTATCCTCCCCATCGGAGTCACTGCTATTATTTGTGTGACCAAAAGACACCAACTATTAATTTTATTTGTCAAAAAGTTAGGTTGACAAGATAATAAAATTAATGGGATAAAACCCTCCTTTTACAAATGTTGAATTTGTATACGTCCACACTAACGTGGCATACAAAATTCACGTGGCATACAGTAACGAGGTTCGGAGATGATACTCCTACTCCTCGGCGTGTCCGTAAGGTGGACGAAGTCTATCAATCCGTCGGTGGATGAGACTACAAATTCAATCACCGATGGATTGATAGACTTCGTCCACCTTACGGACACGCCGAGGAGTAGGAGTATCATCTCCGAACCTCGTTACATCATCGTGTTTGAGGTTTGATCTTCTCCACTTTCGTTTCTACATTGTATTTCCGCTGCGCTAACTCAAATTGTAGGAAGAAACGAGAATTTGGGGTCGGCTATTCACACCCCCCTCTCTAGCCGCGTCCGAAGGTCCTAACAATGATGGCCGGTCACACCAAGGAACAAAAGAGGGAGAGAAATAATAGAGGTTGTATCTCATGAAGGCACCCCCACCCCTTCTTTTATATTCCTTGGCCTAGGCAAATTAGGAAATTTAATTACAATAAAATTTCCTTAATTTCCTTGACATGATTTAATTGAGAAAAATAAAATAAAATTCCCCCAATTAAATTCTAATGGCCGGCCACATCATGAAATCAAATTAGACAAGTTTCAATCAATAATTAAAACTTCCTAATTTGTTTCCGGAAATTTTAAAATTAAAATTTCTCTTCAAAATCTCTTCATGGTTGATAAAAAGAAATTTCCATAATTTTAATTTTACAATATGTGAATAATTTTTAAAGAGAAAATAAAATATCTCACCAATCTACAAATAAGGAAAGAGATCTAATCTCTTTCTTTAATCTTTTGTAGATCTTTTATAAGAGAGATATTTTAATTTTAATTCTCTTTAATAAATTATTTCTTCCACATAATAAAAATTAAAATTAAAATTCTTTTTTAATTTAATTTGGCCGGCCGTTCAAGCTAGGGCCGGCCACCCCAATTTATGCTTAGGCCGGCCCTAGCTTGGTTCCCAAGCTAGCTTGGCCGGCCCCTATTAGGTGGGTATAGAAAGTGGGTATAGGTGGGTATAGTACTCTATAAATAAGAGGCTACGATAGGGACCGAGAGGAGGAATTGGTTTTGGTCTCCCGATAAAATTAAGCATCCCGTGTTCGCCCCGAACACACAACTTAATTTTATCAATAATAATTCATTCCACTAGAGAACTATTATTGAACTACCGCACCAATCCCAAACTACATTTCTGGGCTCCTTCTTATTATGAGTGTGTTAGTCTCCCTGTGTTTAAGATATCGAATGTCCACTAATTAAGTGAGTTACTGACAACTCATTTAATTAATATCTTAGTCCAAGAGTAGTACCACTCAACCTTATAATCATGTCGGACTAAGTCCACCTGCAGGGTTTAACATGACAATCCTTATGAGCTCCTCTTGAGGACATTATCAACCTAGTATCTCTAGGACACAGTTTCCTTCTATAATCAACAACACACACTATAAGTGATACCATTTCCCAATTTATTGGGCTTATTGATTCATCGAACTAAATCTCACCCATAGATAAATTAAAGAAATAAATATCAAATATATGTGCATTTTGTTATATTAGAATTAAGAGCACACACTTCCATAATAACCGAGGTCTTTGTTTCTTTATAAAGTCAGTATAAAAGAAACGACCTCAAATGGTCCTACTCAATACACTCTAAGTGTACTAGTGTAATTATACAGTCAAGATAAACTGATACATAATTACACTACGACCTTCTAATGGTTTGTTCCTTTCCATTTTGGTCGTGAGCTACTATTTATAATTTATAAGGTACTGATAACATCATCTTCTGCATGTGGCACCACATACTATGTTATCTACAGTATAAATTAATTGAACAACTACAACTAAATGTAGACAATTTGACCAAATGTGATTC
Organism: Zingiber officinale; assembly: GCF_018446385.1. Taxonomy (NCBI): domain Eukaryota; kingdom Viridiplantae; phylum Streptophyta; class Magnoliopsida; order Zingiberales; family Zingiberaceae; genus Zingiber; species Zingiber officinale. The sequence continues at coordinate 170,287,483 of NC_055988.1, forward strand.
TTTATTCATAATGAATGTTTACAAAGCTTAGGCTTTCAGTATACACTCCAACAATAAGATCGCGATTCTCTACGCGTTCGTCTACGGAATGAAGACCATTGAGAATTTCTTTGAACCTTCCGTGTAGTTCACTTACCGTCTCGTTCTCCTTCATGGTGAGGTTTTGTAATTGATTCAAGAATAAATCTCTCTTGGCGATTCAAGAATCTCGAGTTCCTTCTTGGAGCTCGATGAGCTTGTTCCACAAGTCTTTTGCGCTCATGAATGCACCTAGCTTGATGAGTTGGTCCTTGGCTATCCCACATTGTAGAGTGACCACTGCCTTGGCATCGGCTTGTCCTTTGCGAGTTTGCTCGGCGGACTACCTTGATGAATCTAGTTCCTTACCTTCTTCGTCCTTCGGAGGTGTAAACCCTTCCTTGACAGAGAACCACATTGAGATGTCGGCCTTGAGATAATATTCCATGCGGCTCTTCCAATATTGAAAGTCCGCTCTGTCGAAGTAGGGTGGACGATTGGTGCTAAACCCTTCCTTCATAGCCATCTTCTTGCTCTTTAGGGTGTTAATCCAGATGAAGAGAACCAAGCTCTGATACCATTTGTTAAGATCTTCGGATGACTAGAGAGGGGGGGGTGTGAATAGCCTCCTCTAAAAACTTAAGGAATTTCTTCCTACAAATCGTTAGCGCAGCGGAAATATGCAAACGAAAATGTAATACACAAAAAAGAGACAAAGCACCACTAACACCAGTATGTACGAGGTTCGGGGATAACTTGCCCCTACTCCTCGGCGTGTCCGTAAGGTGGACGATTCCTTGATCTTTCGGTAGATCACACTCCGGATAGATTCCGGCTAAAGATTTCCTCCTTCTCGGTGGAGTAACCTCTCTACAAAGTCTCCAGAGATATGTAAATGAAGCACAGGACTTACAATGATCAGTGGCTAGAAAGAATGAAGAATACGCTCACAGCCACACGAAGACGACAGCAGAGCGCAAGAAGGAAAAACACAGCTTCTCAGCCAAGAGCTCGAAAACCTTAAGCAAGCAAAAAAAACTCTCCTTACTTGCTTGATCGACTCACTGCTTTATCTCTTCATCCTTCTTCTTATTCCTCTGCTTTTCCACTGTGTTCTGCACCGAATCGCTGTCAACCTGCACCGAATCGCTGCTGCAAGCTAAGGCGTTGCCAATCACTCTTCTTTCTCATCTGGTTCTCTTAACTCACACCAATAGAACCTATGTTCTTCACAGGTGTCTCTGAGCTCGAACCAATAAGCAAGATTCAAGCTGACTGTCAACTGATCGCAGCCAGATCGCAGCCAGTGAACGTTGATGCTCCAATTGCACCATTTGCAACGAAACACAGTAGAAAGAATACTTTGTCTTATTCTCCTGATGGAGTTTAATTTGAATTTAAACATTGGTATGATACCTGCAACCTGCAAATTAAAAAGCTCACAGCAGATGGTTAAATCAGACGAATCAGAAGTTGCAGAGAAACGGCAAAAACTTCATTCATTATTGTGGATCGGTCAGCAGACCGATCCACAGTCTTACTGACCGATCAGCCCATAGCCTGATCGGTCCAGGGAGGCTCTGATCGGTCTGTGGACCGATCAGACTATAGGTGGATTGGTCCACAGACCGATCCCCCTATTCTTTCTCCCGAACTTCGTTGCCTCCTGATCGGTCTACAGACCGATCAGTAATTCTCACAGAGAGTTACTGATTGGTTACTGATCGGTCTGGTGACCGATCCGATAACCATAGTATCACTGGATCGGTCAACAGACTGATCCAATGCCTATGTAGATTTAGAGCTTCCCAGCCCTAAACCCTAAAGCCTTTCCTGGTCTAGAGAACAAGCTATCGAGCCCTCTCTGACCCAGTCCAGAGAACGAGCTACCGAGCCCTCTCCGACTTCCACGTCCGGTCCAGAGAACGAGCTACCGAGCCCTCTCTGACCTAGTCCAGAGAACGAGCTGTCGATCCCTCTCTGACTTCCACGTCCGGTCCAGAGAACGAGCTACCGAGCTCTCTCTGACCTAGTCTGGAGAATGAGCTACCGATCCCTCTCCGACTCCGTCCGGTCCAGAGAACGAGCTACTGAGCCCTCTCTGACCTAGTCCAGAGAACGAGCTACCGAGCCCTCTCCGACTTCCACGTCCGGTCCAGAGAACGAGCTACCGAGCCCTCTCTGACCTAGTCCAGAGAACGAGCTACCGAGCCCTCTCTGACTCCGCATGCCAAGTTTCCATACTTGGACTTTTCCCTTCCACCTGATCAACCTTGATCAGTAATCAATCTGAGTTTAATTAATATCTGATACAAACTTAAATCAGTGTCAACATCAAAACAACAGCCAGGTCAGACTGTATCAACACAGTCCTCTCTCCATCAGGAAGTGGAAGAACTCTGGCTGGCGGCTAAATCCAGGACTTGGGTCGAGGCAGCTCTAAAGCATAAAGCTTATTCAGACCAGAAGAGTCAGACTCATTTTATTACCTACTTGAAGCTGAAGCACGAGGACACTGTAGCCCTCCTGCAAGAGGAAAGTCGGATAAAAGATGAAACCATTGCCCATCTACAAAGCAGCATCCAACGTATCAAGGAGGAACTGGCTCAAGCGCAGGCTCATCTAGAGAAGAGGGACTAGGCATCTCGATCTTGTAATAATGTGAACTCTTGAAAGATGTTCCTCAACTCTTATTAAATAAACAATGTTATCCACATTATCTGCCTATTAGGATGTGAGTTTGTATTTCCTTGTTTCTCCTTCTATTATTATGTTCTATAGATGTATGCTCCCAAAGAAAATTTTTTAGAAAGGATAATTTACTTACCCAACCTTTTCCTTACCACAAGGGTTGGGGTGTCGTGGCTCATACGGGCATGCTTGCTTGAAGTATGGTCTACAGACCTATTGAGCACGAGAGTATTGTTAGATCGAAAAGAATCTAGATATCTCCACAATGGCATGATATTGTCCACTTTGGGCCTAAGCCCTCATGGTTTTGCTCTTGGACTCTACCCAAAATGCCTCATTCCAATGGAGATATTTTTTTCTTTTATAAACTCATGATCTTTCCCATGTATTTTCAATGTGGGACTATGTTTGCAACCTTACAACCCCAACAATCCCCCCCTCAAACAAAGGACCATAGTCTTCCCACGTCCGATCCTTGACCCACCAGGTCTTCCTACCCCTCGGTCCACCCGACCTATTAGGACTTCCTTGCCTAGCCGCAACTAGGACTTCCTACCTGGTATCCGGTCCTCTTGATCCAAACATAGGAGCCCCTACTTTCTTTGTTCGAGGTCAATATTGTACCCACATGGCTCAATCAGATCATAGCTCTTGTGCACAGTCGACGGTTAAACCTTCTGGCAATTCGGACTCTGATACCAATTGTTGGATCTAAAAGAATCTAGATATCTCCACAATGACATGATATTGTCCACTTTGGGCCTAAGCCTTCATCGTTTTGCTCTTGGGCTCTACCCAAAAGGCCTCATTCCAATGGAGATATTATTTTCTTTTATAAACTCATGATCTTTCCCATGTGTTTTCATTGTGGGACTATGTTTGAAACCTTGCAACCCCAACAAGTATGCCCCCTTGTGGCTCGAACTGAGGCGAGAGTTGGGGACACCGATCGGGAAGGTCGTTGGGCGTGAGAGCATGCTCACTTATAACTTGCGCTGGGATGAGAGTCTAGGACACCGACCGAGAAGGTCGTTGGGCGTGAGAGCATGCTCACTTATAACTCGCACTAAGGCGAGAGTCTGAGCACCGACCGGGAAGGTCATTGGGCATGAGAGCATTCTCACTTATAACTCGCGCTGGGCGAGAGTCTGTAACACTGACCGAGAAGGTCGTTGGGCGTGAGAGCATGCTCACTTATAACTCGCACTAAGACGAGAGTCTGGGACCCGACCAGGAGGTCGTTGGGCGTGAGAGCATGCTCACTTATAACTCGCGTTGGGGCGAGAGTCTATGACACTGACCGGGAAGGTCGTTGGGCGTGAGAGCATGCTCACTTATAACTCGCACTAAGGGGAGAGTCTGGGACCCGACCAGGAGGTCGTTGGGTGTGAGAGCATGCTCACTTATAACTCGCACTGAGGCAAGAGTCTGGGACACCGACTAGGAGGTCGTTGGGCGTGAGAGCTGTTGGTTGCTACTCGAAAAACCTAGAGGTTCCACTGCACAAAAATTTTATACAAAGGTCTGAACCTTTTCCTAGCTACCATGTGTTCTTTTAAATTAAATTTTGGATTGCCTGCGGAACTTAACACGTTTGATCCAAAACTTAATCTATTCGTTCTTTTAGGTTTTGACTTGGGTCTCCTGCGGAACTTAACACGTTCGACCCAAATTACCTTAAGTTATTAATTCCATTAAATATTAATTTCCATAATTGGTTCCCAGTACTGACGTGGCGAGGCACACGGCCTTCTTGGATATGAGAGCAACCACCACCGACTAGACAAAACCTTTTATGGAAAGCTAATATTTAATTTCCTAAAATAACTTTTGGTTAACCGAAAAGAACAATCAAATCACAAGGAAAAACAAAACAAAAAAAACACAACATCAAAAAATATATTCAAAATACTAGAATCGTAAGCCTCTTGTATTTGGTATTATTTCCATAAATAACTAGTATGATGCGGAAAGGAAAAAATTACTAGTTATACCTTCTAGAAAGACCTCTTGATCTTCTACCGTATTCATCTTCTAACCTCAGACGTTGTGTGGGCAACGATCTTCCGAGATGAGAAACCACCAACCACCTTCTTCTCCTCCTAGCTAGGTTCGGCCACAACAAGAAAGCTTTACCAAGGATGAAGAACAAAACACCAACCAAGCTCCAAGAGACGCAAGCTTTCTCTCCTTCTTCTACTTCTTCTCCAAGTAGTATCCGGCCACCACAAGAGCTCCAAGGGAGATGAAGGATTCGGCCACCACAAGAGGAAGAGAGGGAGAGGATGATGGCCGGCCACAACACCAAGGAAAAGAGGGAGAGAAATAATAGAGGTTGTCTTCCTTGAAGGCACCCCCACCCCTTCTTTTATATTCCTTAGCCTTGGTAAATTAGGAAATTTAATTACAATAAAATTTCCTTAATTTCCTTGACATAATTTAATTGAGAAAAATTAAATAAAATTTCCCAATTAAACTATAATGGTCGGCCACATCATGGAGGAATAAATTAGATAAGTTTTAATCAACAAATTAAAACTTCCTAATTTGTTTCCAGAAATTTTAAAAATAAAATTTCTCTTCAAAATTCTCTTCATGGTTGATAAAAAGAAATTTTAATTTTTCAACATGTGAATAATTTTTAAAGAGAAAATAAAATATCTTACCAATCTACAAATAAGGAAAGAGATCTAATCTCTTTCTTTAATCTTTTGTAGAATCTTTACAAGAGAGATATTTTAATTTTAATTCTCTTTAATAAATTATATCTTCCACATAATAAAAATTAAAATTAAAATTCTTTTTAATTTAATATGGCCGGCCCCCTCTAGCTTGGGTTCAAGCTAGGGCCGGCCACCTTAAACCATGCTTAGGCCGACCCTAGCTTGATTCCAAGCTAACTTGGCCGGCCCCCTTTAGGTGGGTATAGAAGGTGGGTATAGGTGGGTATAGTACTCTATAAATAAGAGGCTACGATAGGGACCGAGAGGAGGAATTGGTTTTGGTCTCCCAATAAAATTAAGCATCCCGTGTTCGCCCCGAACACACAACTTAATTTTATCAATAATAATTCATTCCACTAGAGAACTATTATTGAACTACCGCACCAATCCCAAATTATATTTTTGGGCTCCTTCTTATTATGAGTGTGTTAGTCTCCCTGTGTTTAGGATATCGAATGTCCACTAATTAAGTGAGTTACTGACAACTCATTTAATTAATATCTTAGTCCAAGAGTAGTACCACTCAACCTTATCGTCATGTCGGACTAAGTCCACCTACAAGGTTTAACATGACAATCCTTATGAGCTCCTCTTGAGGACATTATCAACCTAGTATCTCTAGGACACAGTTTCCTTCTATAATTAACAACACACACTATAAGTGATATCATTTCCCAACTTATCGGGCTTATCGATTCATTGAACTAAATCTCACCCATTGATAAATTAAAGAAATAAATATCAAATATATGTACTTGTTATTATATTAGGATTAAGAGCACACACTTCCATAATAACTGAGGTCTTTGTTCCTTTATAAAGTTAGTATAAAAGAAACGACCTCAAATAGTCCTACTCAATACACTCTAAGTGTACTAGTGTAATTATACAGTTAAGATAAACTGATACCTAATTACACTACGACCTTCTAATGGTTTGTTCCTTTCCATTTTGGTCGTGAGCTACTGTTTACAATTTATAAGGTACAGATAACATCATCTTCTGTATGTGACACCACATACTATATTATCTACAATATAAATTAATTGAACAACTACAAACAAATGTAGATAATTTGACCAAATGTGATTCTTTATTCAAAATAAATATTTACAAAAGCTTAGGCTTTCAGTATAAATGGTTACTCAGATATCTGCTGACCATGCCCACGGTAAAACAAATATCAGGTCTCGTACATAGCATTGCATACATAAGGCTTCCTACAGCCGAGGCATAAGGAACTGCTTTCATGTCTTCTATCTCCTTTGATGTCTTAGGAGACATCTCTTTAGATAGAGCTATTCCATGCCTAAAAGGTAAGAAACCTTTCTTGGAATCCTGCATGCTAAAACGAGCAAGGATTGTATCTATATATGAAGCTTGGGACAGACACAACATTCTTTTCTTGCGATCCCTTATTACTTTGATCCCAAGAATGTATGCACACTCTCCTAAGTCCTTCATATCAAATTGTTTGGACAACCATACCCTTACGTCTAATAATACCTTGACATTGTTGCCAATTAACAAAATATCATCTACGTATAGTACAAGAAATACCACCACGTTTCCGTTACACTTCTTATATACACAAGACTCATCCGGACTTTGAATAAATCCATATGACTGGATTACTTCATTAAACCGGATGTTCCAAGATCTTGAAGCTTGCTTCAGTCCATAAATGGATCGATTGAGCTTACACACTATATGCTCTTTGCCTTTTTCAATGAACCCTTCTGGTTGCTTCATATGGATGTTCTCTTCAAGACTTCCATTAAGGAAATCTGTCTTGACATTCATTTGCCAAATCTCATAATCCATATGAGCAGCAATGGATAAGAGTATCCGGATGGACTTAAGCATGGCTACCGGTGAAAAGGTTTCCTCATAATTGATTCCCTCTTTCTGAGTGTACCCTTTCGCAACAAGCCTAGCTTTGAAGGTTTCTACCTTCCCGTCTGTCCCTCTTTTCCTTTTGTAGATCCACTTGCATCCAACGGCTTTTACACCATCAGGTGGTTCTACAAGCTCCCAGACCTTATTAGAGTACATTGACTCTATTTCTGAATTCATCGCCTTTTGCCAAGATGTTGCATCTATATCTTGGAGTGCTTCGTCATATGACCGGGGATCAGGTTCATGTTTACCCGGGATCAAGTCCGAAGACTCTCCCAAAAACATGAATCTCTCAGGCTGCCTTACAACCCTCCCACTACGACGAGGCACTGTCTATGGTTGTGTATCATGTGTGACACGTGTTGCAGTCTCTTGTGATACTACATCTTGTACTATTGGTACTAAAGTAGACGTGTCCTCTCTTAGTTCTTCTAAAACAACTTTACTACTGGGCTTGTGATCCATTATATAGTCTTCTTCTAAAAGCGGGCATTGGTGCTAACAATGACCTTCGGTCTTTAGGACTATAAAATAAACCACCTTTCGTTCCTCTGGGATATCCCACAAACACGCGAACTTATGTCGAGATTCTAACTTATCAAGATCTAGTTTCACATGTGTGGACTACCCCAAATCCGAATATGTCTTAGACTGGGTTTTCGCCCATTCCACAATTCTGTGGGAGTAGAAGAAACTGATTTAGAAGGTACTAAGTTCAGAACGTATACTGCTGTTTCTAGAGCATATCCCCAAAATAAATTTGGTAATTCTGAATAACTCATCATCGATCTAACCCTCTCCATAAGAGTCCTATTCCTTCGTTCTGCTACACCATTCTGTTGGGGTGTTCCAGGTGCAGACAATTGGGATTGAATCCCGGCCTCTGATAAGTAATTCCTAAACTCTCCTAAGAGGTATTCACCACCACGATCAGATCGTAGTGTCTTGATACTTTTACCTAATCGTTTCTCCACATCAGCCTTGTATTCTTTGAACTTATCAAAGCACTCGGACTTGCGGCGCATTAGGTAAATGTATCCGTATCTTGAATAATCATCTATAAAAGAGACAAAATATTTAAAACCACCTCTTACCTGGACAGACATAGGACCACACAAATCAGAATGAACCAATTCTAACACTTCTTTGGCTCTATACCCCTTGGCCTTAAAAGGCCTCTTGGTCATTTTACCTTCCAAGCAAGATTCACAAGTTGAAAAATTTTCCAACTCTAATAAACTCAAAAGTCCATCGGCTATTAGCCTCTGAATCCTACTTAAGTTAATATGACCAAGCCTTAGATGCCAAAGATATGCTTGGTTCATTTCCGAATGTTCTTTTCTCTTATTTGAGTTAGAAGATGAGTTATAAATTTCAATGTTTTACTTTATGGGAGAAATTGGATTTAAAATATATAAATTGTCAACTAATGTACCAGAACAAATAATCACTTTATTTCTCTTAATAACTACATCGTTACTAAAGGAAACTGAATATCCATCTAAAAACAGTTTAGAAACTGAAATTAAATTCTTTCTAAAATTGGGTACATAAAGACAATTTCTTAAAACCAAATTTTTATTTCTACTAAAAGATAAGTAGACATCTCCCACTGCAACAGCTGCCACCTTAGTAGCATTGCCCATGTAGACGGTAATCTCTCCTTCAAATAGTCGTCGGGTTTCCTGGAACCCCTGCAAGGAATTGCAGACATGATCAGTGGCTCCCGTATCTACACACCAGGTGCTGGTAGATAACACCGCTAAACATGTTTCAACAACTAGAGTATGAGATATACCTTTGTTGTTCTGATTCCTACGAGGACAGTCTGCCTTCCAATGCCCTGACTGCTTGCAGATGAAGCACTTGCCCTTCGGCTTCTTCATTCCAGCTTTAGGTCCTGTACTCTGAGATTTATTCACTTTATTTGTTGAACCAACTTGTTTCTTCTTCTTCTTTCCTTTCGGCTTAGAAGTAGAACCATTTTCAACATAGTGAATATGAGAGTTGTGATGAAACAATCCTTCTGCTGCCTGAAGTTCTGTCAGTAGTTCCGCCAATGAATATACCCTTTTGTTCATATTGTAATTCAGGAGGAATTGCTGAAAACTTCTAGGTAGTGTTTGGAGGATCATATCGATCTGGGTTTCCCCATCAATTTCTCCTCCAAGGATCTATATCTCGTTCAAATAAGTCATCATCTTTAGGATATGATCCCTCACAGGAGTACCCTCTTGCATGGTGGTTGTCATTATCTTTCTCATGGCTTCTTGTCTAGAAGCCCTATCCTGATGACCAAAGAGTTCCTTGAGATTGTTCATAATATCATAAGCTGTCGGTAAATCTTGATGCTGATGTTGCAATACATTTGACATTGAAGCCAAAATGTAACACCGCGCCATCTCATCTGCTTTTACTCATTTCTTATGATATTCAATCTCCTCTTGGGTAGATTCACCAGTAGGTGCTTCAGGGCAAGGCTCAGTCAGTACAAATTTATAGCTTTCAGCAGTAAGAACAATGTCCAGGTTACTTTTCCAATCTATGTAATTAGGTCCAGTAAGTCTATTCTGTTGAAGTATGATGGACAGTGGGTTGAAAGTCATCCTAAGAATCACAAATAACTTTTGGTCAGAACTCTAAATTTAGAATAATATTGATTCCTCAAACAATACTATTTTAAATTAACCAACACCTCAAACCACCGTGAATTTTGTATGCCACGATAGTGTCGACGTATACAAATTCAACATTTGTAAAAGGAGGGTTTTAACCCATTAATTTTATTATCTTGTCAACCTAAGTTTTTGACATATAAAATTAATAGTTGGTATCCTTTGGTCACACAAATAATAGCAGTGACTTCGATGGGAAGGATACTATTAGTTGTGCCTAAGTGTATACCATTACTTGACACTAAGTCCATTAATAAGATTGTGCCCCTTCCGATGGGGAAGATCACACGCTCTTAATTAACTTCCTATAGTCATCCCAAATGGAAGTTTGTTCTAGTGATCCACAAACAAGCTCATCCGATATGGAGGAAGACACTCAGAGCCAACGCGCAAGCTTGTTTGCATCACTTACAAACCAGTAATGAAGACCATGGGTTTTACTTAAAAAACCCTCTCCCACTTAGTTATTTATTAATGAGGAATTTTAACTATGCTAGCCTACTAAACATGTATACTAACATACACACACAGCACAATATAAAAGCAATAAATAGAAAATCTAATTTTCAACTATTATGGCTTTTATCTATAATTGTCCTCTGTGTGTTGTCATCCCAAGCTGCTGCCATATTTGGCCACCGCCACCGGGTCTAGCTGTCACATCCATCTTGCTCCTTGTTCTGCTGCGCCTCTGGTCCTCAGAAAGTTCCACGCTTTGCAAGATTCGATCCGCGACATAAATAGAATTTTACAATTTTGATCCTATATTCCATAAAAGGAATGTACATGTATCTAGATCAAAAATAAAATCATAATAAAACTAAATACAGCTCCTGCTGTATTTTATAATACAATCATGCACACACATATAAATGCCCTTGACATGTCCAAGGGTCCAATCACACACATAAAACTATAAGCCATAATAGTTGGATCCTGCATCCACAAAGTTAGTGTTAGGACCAAAAGTAGCTAGAGGGGGGGTGAATAGCTCTTCGCGTGCCCGTTGCTCTGCGTTGCTTGTTTCTTCGAAGATGTGCAGCGGAAAATACAGAAACAACTCACACAACGCTAACACGGTTGGTTTACTTGGTATCCACCTCACAAGAGGTGACTAGTCCAAGGATCCACACCACGCACGCACCCTCCACTATGAAAACACTCCTTTTCGGTAACTACCGAGGGCGGAGAAGCCCTACAAGACTCAGTACAAGAAAAGAGGGAAAGGATACAAGAAATACAAGCTTACAAGCTTACAATGAGTACAAACCCTAACCCTAGCTTCTCTTCTTGACTTTGATCCGCCTCTTGACTTGGAAACCTTCCAAGATCCTTCAAGAACTGGCGATCTGAGCTTTGAGAGTGCTGTGGAGAAGCTGGCGAGAGATCTGGAGTGAATCGGTGAAGGTATGCCGCAGCCATCGCACGCCTGCAGCTATAAACGACGCCAACGGTCGGATCCCGATCGATTCGAGTGTTCCCAATCGATCGGGGAGGCTTTGGATCGATCCATGGATCGATCCAGAGCGCCTCTGTGCTCTGGGAAAAATGCCTGGATCGATCCACGGATCGATCCAGCTCTTCGTCTTGAAACATCGTCCCAATCGATCCATCGATCGATTGGGACCTCGATCGATCCACGGATCGATCCAGAGGTTCTCTGTTCGCTGGGATAGGTCTGGATCGATCCACTGATCGATCCAGCACTTGATTTTTGCCCAAAACCAAGTCCCAAACCTCCCAAACCAACATCCGGTCAACCTTGACCTGTTGGTATGTCATGCCTAGCATCTAGTCACTCCCTTGACCTGCTAGGACTTCCTCACCAAGTGTCCGGTCAATCCCTTTGACCCACTTGGACTTTTCTCTGTGCCAAGTATCCGGTCAATCCCTTTGACCTACTTGGACTTTTCTTCCATGCCAAGTATCCAGTCAATCCTTTGACCTACTTGGACTTCGCAGCACCAGATGTCCGATCATCCTTGATCCATCTGGATTTCCCTTGCCTGGCTTCACTCACCAGGACTTTCACCTAGCTTCACTCACTAGGGTTTTCCATCTGCCTAGCTTCACTCACTAGGACTTCCTCCTGCCTGGCTTCACTCACCAGGACTTTCTCCTGCCTGGCTTCACTCACCAGGACTTTCACCTAGCTTCACTCACTAGGGTTTTCCATCTGCCTAGCTTCACTCACTAGGACTTCCTCCTGCCTGGCTTCACTCACCAGGACTTTTCTTCTGCCTGGCTTCACTCACCAGGACTTTCACCTAGCTTCACTCACTAGGGTTTTCCATCTGCCTAGCTTCACTCACTAGGACTTCCTCCTGCCTGGCTTCACTCACCAGGACTTCCTCCTGCCTGGCTTCACTCACCAGGACTTTTCTTCTGCCTGGCTTCACTCACCAGGACTTTCACCTAGCTTCACTCACTAGGGTTTTCCATCGCCTAGCTTCACTCACTAGGACTTCCTCCTGCCTGGCTTCACTCACCAGGACTTTTCTTCTGCCTAGCTTCACTCACCAGGACTTTCATACTGCCTAGCTTCACTCACTAGGTCTTTCATTTTGCCTAACATTCCAGTTAGGACTTCCCAGTCAAGTATCCAGTCAACCTTGACCTACTTGACTCTTCTTCAATCAATATCTTATTGTCAAACATCTAAACCCAAACCAAGACTCAGCTTGGTTACCCAGGTCAACCTTGACCTGAGGGATATTGCACCAACAGTTAGCACATCCTACTATTATCCTGCCTAAATTATGTATGACATGTGCATTATTAAACTAATACCAAATACACAGAGGCAAAATCCTAGCTCTGATACCAATTGTTGGTTGCTACTCGGAAAACCTAAAGGTTCCACTGTACAAAAATTTTGTACAAAGGTCTGAACCTTTTCCTAGCTACCATGTGTTCTTTTAAATTAAATTTTGGATCGCCTGCGGAACTTAACACGTTTGATTCAAAACTTAATCTATTCGTTCTTTTAGGTTTTGACTTGAGTCTCCTGCGGAACTTAACACATTCGACCCAAATCACCTTAAGTTATTAATTCCATTAAATATTAATTTCCATAATTAGTTCCCAGTACTGACGTGGCGAGGCACACGTCCTTCTTGGATATGGGAGCAACCACCACCGACTAGACAAAACCTTTTATGGAAAGCTAATATTTAATTTCCTAAAATAACTTTTGGTTAACCGAAAAGAACAATCAAATTACAAGGAAAAATAAAACAAAAAAAACACAACATCGAAAAACATATTCAAAATACTAGAATCGTAAGCCTCTTGTATTTGGTATTATTTCCATAAATAACTAGTATGATGCGGAAAGGGAAAAATTACTAGTTATACCTTATAGAAAGACCTCTTGATCTTCTACCGTATTCCTCTTCTAACCTTGGACGTTGTGTGGGCAATGATCTTCCGAGATGAGAAACCACCAACCACCTTCTTCTCCTCCTAGCTAGGTTCGGCCACAACAAGAAAGCTTTACCAAGGATGAAGAACAAAACACCAACCAAGCTCCAAGAGACGCAAGCTTTCTCTCCTTCTTCTTCTTCTTCTCCAAGTAGTATCCGGCCACCACAAGAGCTCCAAGGGAGATGAAGGATTCGGCCACCACAAGAGGAAGAGAGGGAGAGGATGATGGCCGGCCAAAACACCAAGGAAAAGAGGGAAAGAAATAATAGAGGTTGTCTTCCTTGAAGGCACCCCACCCCTTCTTTTATATTCCTTAGCCTTGGTAAATTAGGAAATTTAATTACAATAAAATTTCTTTAATTTCCTTGACATGATTTAATTGAGAAAAATTAAATAAAATTTCCCAATTAAACTATAATGGTCGGCCACATCATGGAGGAATAAATTAGACAAGTTTTAATCAACAAATTAAAACTTCCTAATTTGTTTTCAGAAATTTTAAAAATAAAATTTCTCTTCAAAAATCTCTTCATGGTTGATAAAAAGAAATTTTAATTTTTCAACATGTGAATAATTTTAAAAGAGAAAATAAAATATCTTACCAATCTACAAATAAGGAAAGAGATCTAATCTCTTTCTTTAATCTTTTGTAGAATCTTTACAAGAGAGATATTTTTATTTTTATTTTAATTCTCTTTAATAAATTATATCTTCCACATAATAAAAATTAAAATTAAAATTCTTTTTAATTTAATATGGCCGGCCCCCTCTAGCTTGGGTTCAAGCTAGGGTCGGCCACCTTAAACCATGCTTAGGCCGGCCCTAGCTTGATTCCAAGCTAGCTTGGCCGGCCCCCTTTAGGTGGGTATAGAAGGTGGGTATAGGTGGGTATAGTACTCTATAAATAAGAGGCTACGATAGGGACCGAGAGGAGGAATTGGTTTTGGTCTCCCGATAAAATTAAGCATCCCGTGTTTGCCCTGAACACACAACTTAATTTTATCAATAATAATTTATTCCACTAGAGAACTATTATTGAATTACCGCACCAATCCCAAATTATATTTTTGGGCTCCTTCTTATTATGAGTGTGTTAGTCTCCCTGTGTTTAAGATATCGAATGTCCACTAATTAAGTGAGTTACTGACAACTCATTTAATTAATATCTTAGTCCAAGAGTAGTACCACTCAACTTTATCGTCATGTCGGACTAAGTCCACCTGCAGAGTTTAACATGACAATCCTTATGAGCTCCTCTTGAGGACATTATCAACCTAGTATCTCTAGGACACAGTTTCCTTCTATAATCAACAACACACACTATAAGTGATATCATTTCCCAACTTATCGGGCTTATCGATTCATTGAACTAAATCTCACCCATTGATAAATTAAAGAAATAAATATCAAATATATGTACTTGTTATTATATTAGGATTAAGAGCACACACTTCCATAATAACTGAGGTCTTTGTTCCTTTATAAAGTCAGTATAAAAGAAACGACCTCAAATGGTCCTACTCAATACACTCTAAGTGTACTAGTGTAATTATACAGTCAAGATAAACTGATACCTAATTACACTACGACCTTCTAATGGTTTGTTCCTTTCTATTTTGGTCGTGAGCTACTGTTTATAATTTATAAGGTACTGATAACATCATCTTCTGTATGTGACACCACATACTATATTATCTACAATATAAATTAATTGAACAACTACAAACAAATGTAGATAATTTGACCAAATGTGATTCTTTATTCAAAATAAATGTTTACAAAAGCTTAGGCTTTCAGTATACACTCCAACAAGAGCATGCTCACTTATAACTCGCACTGGGGCGAGAGTCTGGGACACCGACCGACAAGGTCGTTGGGTCTGAGAGCATGCTCACTTATAACTCGTACTGAGGCGAGAGTCTGGGACACCGACCTGAAAGTTCGTTGGGCATGAGAGCATGCTCACTTATAACTCGCACTATGGTGAGTGTCTGGGACACCGACCGGGAAGATCGTTGGGCGTGAGAGCATACTCACTTATAACTCGTGCTGGGGTGAGAGTCTAGGACACTGACCGGGAAAGTCGTTGGGTGTGAGAGCATGCTCACTTATAACTTGCACTAAGGTGAGAGTCTGGGACCCGACCAAGAGGTCGTTGGGCATGAGAGCATGCTCACTTATAACTCGCACTGAGAAGAGAGTCTGGGACACCGATCTGGAAGGTCGTTGGGCGTGAGAGCATGCTCACTTATAACTCGCACTAAGGCGAGAGTCTGGGACACCGACCGGGAAGGTCGTTGGGCATGAGAGCATGCTCACTTATAACTCACACTGAGGCGATAGTCTGAGACACCGACACGGAAGGTCGTTGGGCGTGAGAGCATGTCACTTATAACTCGTGCTGGGATGAGAGTCTGGGACACCGACCAGGAAGGTCGTTAGGCGTGAGAGCATGCTCACTTATAACTCATGCTGGGGCGAGAGCCTGGGACACTGACCGAGAAGGTCGTTGGGCATGAGAGCATGCTCACTTATAACTCGCACTGAGGCGAGAGTCTGGGGCACTGACCGGGAAGGTCGTTGGGCGTGAGAGCATGCTCACTTATAACCCGCACTGGGGCGAGAGTCTGGGACACCGACCGGGAGGGTCATTGGGCGTGAGAGCATGCTCACTTATAACTCGTACTAAGGCAAGAGTCTAGGACCCGACCAAGAGGTCGTTGGGCGTGAGAGAATGCTCACTTATAACTCACACTGAGGCGAGAGTCTGGGACTCCGACCTGGAAGGTCGTTGGGCGTGAGAGCATGCTCACTTATAACTCACACTGAGACGAGAGTCTAGGACACCGACCGGGAAGGTCGTTGGGCGTGAGAGAATGCTCACTTATAACTCGCGCTGGGCGAGAATCTGGGACACCGACCGGGAAGGTTTCAAGGAACCTGACTGGGAAGGATCCTAGAAATCCGCACCAATACTTCACCCAGGAATGAGCTGCTATGTATATCTTGAAGCTCTTTTTCTGGAATCACAAAGTGCCTCGTATAAGACTTAAGCGAAAATAAGAAATATTTAAAGCTCACTCTAGTTTCGAGACGGCAATGAGAAATAGCGGTGTAAAATTTGAATTAGCACTTCCCGCCGTCCTCCTCGCCATTTCCCGAGATACCCGCATGGCCATCTCAGTCTTTGAGGTATGGTCTTCCAGAAGTGGGGTGCTTCCATACGCATACCCTCTTTATGATATCTTTGTCATGTCCATCATTAATATACTTCCTAGAGGAATGCCACGTACCCCTTGTCTTTATTGCTTACTTCGCATGATAAACCCCTTTTGTGCACCCTTCCTGATATCTGTAACCCTTTTTGATCTAACGGCGATCGTGCGCCTTACCCAAAAAGATACCCGACTCATTTTTTGATACCTCCTAGGAATTCTGACTTATAAACCCTAAAGGTTGTCCGCCTTCACCTTCTCACCATTTCGAGCGCTTTCGACTCTTCACCTTCTTCTTATTTTCCCCTGTTAAGTCTTCCCTCTTACTTGCCTTTTGTGAGTGCTTCTTCTTTTCATCTTCATCCTCCCTAGTTTCTTCATGGCTAAAGGTAAGGAGATGCCTTGGTATTTGTATTACATTTTGGACTTAGACAGCAGCGACTTATTCCAGATCCATGCTAGTCTACACCTCACTGAAGATTACCAACTACGACTTCCCAGGCCTGATGAACACCCTTCTTCTCCTCCTGAAGGTTTTGTAACTTTTTTCAAAGACCAACTCTTGGGAGGTCTTTGCTTTCCTATTCACCCATTTTTCTCCTCACTGAGCCAGTATTTCGGTATCCCGCTTTCTCAGTTTGCTCCCAATACCTTTCGTACTGTCTGCGGAATGATCATCCTCTGTCGTGTCTACCAAATTCCTTTAACCATCCAGCTTTTCCACCACTTTTATTTTTTCAAACGATCCGAGCCCGGCGTGTTTATAGTACAATCCTGGGTTGGGTGTAAATTTTTCTCTAACATGCCCTCCTCCAATAAGGGTTGGAAATCCCGCTTCTTCTTCCTTAGGTTGCCCGAGTCGGTGCCCTAGCCGACCAAATGGCGTTCCAACCTTCCTCCACCTTCTGAACTACCCGATCATAGGCACCTACCCATCTGCCATGCAGCTTTTGAGAAACTGAATGGAGTACACCTTCTCCTATCCGTAATATTGTGAAAAGATTTTTTTTACATCTTTTTGGGCTTAGCCCGATCTCCGCGGCTATAGGAGCTCCATTTGATAAGACTTTACTTTCCCTTCCGCTAGTATTTGCTAACTGAGGTATTTCCTTCTTACTTCGAAAAGGCTACTATGTTTCGGGCCTACTCGGTCGACTCAACCAAGATACCCAGCGATATTTTGAAGGTCGTGGGCGAGGAAGTTGCAAAAGGTCTCGTCGTTCCCTCAACAACTCCCTCAAGTGAAACAGCGGAGGAGCCGACAGAGTCCTCCACCCAACTCCTTTTGGAAGCTGCCATCCCTGAGGCTGGCTTTGTGCCCCTAGAACTGATCGAGGAGGAGCAAGCTCCTTCTCCTCCTCCAAACAAGCACTTACGTCTGCAGCGCAAACAGAAAAGGGTCATGCCTTCAGCTCAATCCTCTCCACTTCCTCCTCTTGGGCGGACTTCCTCTAAAACCCTTAAGATCCCGGCTAAAATGGCTAAAACCCCCCATCCAGGAGTCTCCTCTTGTAGCGGAAGTCCCAGCGCCTACTCCCATCCGGGTCTTAATCCCCGAGCAGGTCAGCTCCTCTACTGGAGACCAGCCCGGGAGTTCTACAACCCCCTCTATTCCTCCTGTCGCTACCTCCCCCTCAGCTTCTCGCCCCAAGGAACAATCCCGGCGGAATAAATATGACTTCTCAGCTTCCTGGAGCCTGCCCTCTGTAGCTAGATTGGATTCAGCAGATGCTAGTGATACCTCTCCCATCCACGGCCAGGTTCAACTGCATGGGGCCTTAGCCACCTCCTGGCGGTCGGCCAATGAGTAATTCTGGGGAGGCTCTCCATTGGAAGGGATAGACCTGGTTTCTCAACACATACTATCAGTGAGTCTTCCTTTTCCTGGTCTGACTATCTGAAATTAATTTTGACCCTCCTTTTTATGCTAGGCAGGGTTGCTCCATGGGCTTAAGGTTGACCCAAGTTGCCACAAATCGGCTGCGGGAAAATGAGTCGTTGTAGGCTCGTATACGGGAATTGGAATTGCCCCTAACTGCTCGCAATCCACTTGACGCTCCGACTTCGGATGACCCTCTACATTCCTGTCTTCACACGGTCGGGGAGTCCGCTTAATCTACTAGGAATCTGGCTCAGGTATCCTCAGAAAAGATAAAGAAACTGCAAGCGGCTTTGTAGACCAGCGGATCTAAACTGAACTGAGAGGGGCAGCGTCGTCGCCAACTTTCGACCGAGCTGGATGAGAGAGAATCAGAGTTGGCCACTCTCTCTACATATCTAAAGGTGCTTCAGGAGTCTTATAAGGTCCTGCAGAAAGACCTGGGAGTTGCCCAAGCAAACCTAGCTACAAGTACCGACCGAGAAAAGGCTCTCAATGTTAGAGTGTATACTAAAAGTCTAGCTTTTGTAAACATTTATTTTTGAAAGAAAAGAATCACATTGGTCAATATCTGCATTTATTTGTTAAATGTAATTGTTCAATTAATTTATATAGTAGATAACATGGAGTGTGGTGTCACACTCAGAAGATCATATTGTCGGTTCTCTATAAATTATAAACAGTCGCTCACGACTAAGATGGAAAGGAATAAACCATCAGAATAGTCATAGTGTAATTAAGTATTAATTTATCTTAACTAATAAATTACACTGATACACTTTAAGTGTATTGAGTAGGATCATTTAGGTAAGTTCTTTTTGTACTGACTTAGTAAAAGAACTATACCTTAGTTATTATGGAAGTGTGTTCTCTTAATCCTAATATAATAACAAGCACATATATTTAATATTTATTTCTTTAACTTATCAAAGGGTGAGGTTTAGCTCGATAAATCAATATGTCTGATAAGTTGGGAAATGATATTACTTATAGTGTGTGTTGTTGATTATAAAAGGAATCTGTGTCCTAGTTATCTAGGTTGAGAATGCCCCCAAGAGGAGCTCATAAGGATTGTCATGTTAAACCCTACAGGTGGACGTAGTCCGACATGACAATGAAGTTGAGTGGTACTACTCTTGGAGCTAGATATTAATTAAGTGAGTTGTCAGTAACTTACTTAATTAGTGGACATTCGTAATCTTAAACACAGGGAGACTAACACACTCATGATAAGAGGAGCCCATAATGTAATTTGGGATTGGTGCGGTAGTGCGGTAATAACTCTCTAGTGGAATGAGTTATTATCGATGAACTTGAGTTGTGTGTTCGGGGTGAACACGGGATACTCAAGTTCATCGGAAGGCCAAAACCAATTTCTCCTCTATGTCCCTGTCGTAGCCTCATTAAAGTCTCAAGTCCATCCAAAGAAAGACCCTTCTTGGTGTCCAAGAAGGGGGCCGGCCCATTGCTTGGTGACCAAGCAATGGCCAGCCACATCTCCTCTTAATAGGGCCGGCCCTATTGCTTGGTGACCAAGCTTGTAGGAGTCGGCCACAATTATTTCAAATAGGAGGGGTGTTTTGAATTTTTAAAATCTTCTCTTTGTAGAAAACTATAAGTTTTAAAAGAGAGATTTTAATTTTTAAAATTATCCTTATTTGAGTTAGGCCACATGTTTTAATAGAGAGTTTTAAAAGTTTAAAACTTTCCTTTTTTAACCATCCTCATGGTTTAAGAAAAAAAGGGAGATAAGTTTTGAAATTAAAATTTTCTATCATCATGTTAAAAAAGAAAATTTTGTTAGAGAAGTTTTAAATTTTAAAATATGGTTTTAATTTTTAGAACATTCCTTTTTTAACTCTAGGAAAGAGAGCATGTAAAATTTTATAAGAGTTTTATTCTTCTTGTAAAATTTTATAAAAAAATTATTTTTCTTTCCTAAATATGGTGGTCGGCCACCTTGCTTGGTGCCCAAGCAAGGGGCCGGCCAAAACACAATCCTAAACCAAATAGGATTGATCACAACCACTGATTGGTGATTGATTCAATCAAGAGGAAAGAAAAGGAAAAAATAAAAAGGGAAAAGGAAAAACTCTTGGATGATTTTATTTTTTGTAAAAGGTTTTTCCTTATTTGTCTTGGGCAAGTAATATAAAAGAAGGGGTGAGGGGGCTTCATGAGACACAATTCTTATTCTCTTGCTTGGAGATCATCAAGTGGCCTGCCCTTCCTCTCTTCTCTCTTTTCTCTTTTGCTCTCTTCTCCTTGGTGGTGTTGGTGGCTGGATTTTAGAAGAAGAGGAGAAGCTCTTTTGGGTGGTGTTCATCTTGGAGGATCGTCGCCCACACGACGTCCAAGGCGAGGTGAGGAATACGGCAGAAGATCTCGAGGTCATTAGCTTACAAAGAGAAGGTATAACTAGTAATTTTCTTCCGCATCATACTAGTTATTTTCTTTGTAAGAATTTTAAATACAAGAGGCAATTAGATCTAGTTTTTCGAAATAGTTTTTCGAGTTTGTGTTTTCTTCTTTTTCGAATTTGTGATTCAATTGTTCTTTTTGGTTAACCTAGAGTTATTTAAGGAAATAAATATTAGCTTTCCTTAAAAGGTTTTGCCTAGGCGGTGGTGGTTGCTCCCATATCCAAGAAGGTCATGTGCCTCGCCATGCAGTCCTGGAAGTCAATTTTGGAAACTAATATTTATGGAATTAATAACTTAGGTAGATTTGAATCACTAGTGTTAAGTTTCGCTTGAGATTCAAATCTAAACTATTAAGAACAGATAAGTTAAATTTGGAATCAATGATGTTAAGTTCCGTCTGCGATTCCTAATTTAACTTCTAAAGAACACAATAGGTTATTTAAGGAAAGGTTCGACACTTGTACAAAAATTTTTGTACAGTGGAACCGGTACGTTTTCCTAGGACTGACCAACAATTGGTATCAGAGCTAGGGTTTGCCTCTGTGTGTTTAGAATTCAAATAGGTTATGCACATGTCATACATAATTTAGGCAGGATAGTTGTAGGATGTGCTAACTCTTTGGTTGTAGGCTCCAACTATTATGGCTTATTAATATTGTGTGTGATTGGACCCTTGGACATGTCAAGGGCATTATTTGTGTGCATGATTGTATGTATAAAATACAGCAGGAGTTGTATTATTATTTTAGAATTTTATTTTTTGTTCGATCTAGAATACATGTACATTCCCTCGTGGAATATAGGATCGATATATGTAAAATTTTATTTTTGTCGCGGATCGGATTCTTGCGAGGCGTGGTACTTTTGGAGCACCAGAGGCGCAGCGGAATAAGAAGCAAGATGGATGCGATGACTCGACCCGATGGCGGTGGCTAAAGATGGCAGCAGCTAGGGTTGGAGCACATGGAGGACAGTAACAGAAAAAAGCCATAATAGTTGGAAAATAATTTCCATATTTATTGCTTTTATTTACTGTGATGTGTGTGTATGCATTTGATGTATGCTAGGATAGTTTAAAATTCCTCACTTTAAATAACTAAGTGGGAGAGAGATTTATTTTAGTAAATTCCACGGTCTCCATTACTGGTTTGTAAGTGATGCAAACAAACTTGCGCGTTGGCTCTGAGTGCCTTCCTCTATATCGGATGAGTTTGTTTGCGGATCACTAGATCAAACTTCCATTTTAGATGACTATAGGAAATTAATTAAGAGTGTGTGATCTTCCCCATCGGAAGAGACACAATCTTATTAATGGACTTAGTGTCAAGTAATGGTATACACTTAGGCATGTCTAATAGTATCCTCCCCATCGGAGTCACTGCTATTATTTGTGTGACCGAAGGAAACCAACTATTAATTTTATTTATCAAAAAGTTAGGTTGACAAGATAATAAAATTAATTGATCATACCCTCCTTTTATAAATGCTGAATTTGTATATGTCCACACTATCGTGACATACAAAATTCATGGTGTTTTGAGGTGTTGGTTAATTTAAAATAGTATTGTTTGAGGAATCAATATTATTCTAAATTTAGAGTCCTGACCAAAGTTATTTTTGTGATTCTTAGGATGACTTCAACCCACTAGCCATTATACTAAAAGAAAACAAACTTACTGGACCCAACAACATAGATTGGAAAAGAAACCTGGACATTGTCCTTACTGCTGAAAGCTATAAGTTTGTACTAACTGAGGCTTGCCTGATGCACCTGACGGTGACTCTACCCCAGAGGAGATTGAGTATCATAAGAAATGGGTAAAAGCTGATGAGATGGCGCGGTGTTACATTTTGGCATCAATGTCAAATGTATTGCAACATCAGCATCAAGATTTACCAACAGCTTATGACATAATGAACAATCTCAAAGAACTCTTTGGTCACCAGAGTCGGTCTACAAGGCAAGAGGCAATGAGAAAGCTAATGACAGTCACCATGTCTGAGGGGACACCCGTAAGGGATCATATCCTCAAAATGATGGCTTATCTAAATGAAACACAAGTCCTTGGAGGAGAAATCGATGGGGAAACTCAGGTCGATATAATTCTCCAAACGCTACCCAGAAGTTTTGAGCAGTTCCGCCTAAACTATAACATGAACAAAAGAGAGTATACGTTGGCGGAACTTCTGATAGAACTACAGGCAGCAGAAGGAATATTTCGTCAAAGTTCTCAGATTTACTATGCTGAAAATGGTTCTACTTCTATGCTGAAAATGGTTCTACTTTTAAGCCGAAAGGCAAGAAGAAGAAGAAACAGGTCTTTTCAGCAAAGAGAGTGAATAAACCTCAGGGACAGAAAGCTGGAATGAAGAAGCCGAAGGGCAAGTGCTTCATCTGCAAGCGGTCTGGACATTGGAAGGCAGACTGTCCTCGTAGGAACCAGAACAATAAAGGTATATCTCGTGCTCTAGTTGTTGAAACATGTTTAGCGGTGTTATCTAACAGCACCTGGTGTGTAGATACGGGAGCCACTGATCATGTCTGCAATTCCTTGCAGGGGTTCCAGGAAACCCGACGACTATCTGAAAGAGAGATTACTGTCTACATGGGCAATGCTACTAAGGTGGCGGCTGTTGCAGTGGGAGACGTCTACTTATCATTTGATAGGAATAGGAAATTGGTTTTAAGAAATTATCTTTATGTACCCAGTTTTAGAAAGAATTTAATTTCAGTTTCTAAACTGTATTTGGATGGATATTCAGTTTCCTTTAGTAACAATGTGGTTATAAAGAGAAATAAAGTGATTATCTGTTCTGGTGCATTGGTTGGCAATTTATATACTTTAAATCCAATTTCTCCCACAAAGTAAAATATGGAAATTAATAACACATCTTCTAACTCTAATAAGAGAAAAGAACCTTCGGAAATGAACCAAACGCATCTTTGGCATCTAAGGCTTGGTCATATTAACTTAAGTAGGATTCAAAGGCTTGTAACCAATGAACTCTTGGGTCCATTAGAGTTGGAAAACTTTCCAACATGTGAATCCTTCTTGGAAGGTAAAATGACCAAGAGACCTTTTAAGGCCAAGGGGTATAGAGCCAAAGAAGCGTTAGAATTGGTTTATTCTGATTTGTGTGGTCCTATGTCTATCCAGGCTAGAGGTGGTTTTGAATATTTTGTCTCTTTTATAGCCTATTATTCAAGATATGGATACATTTACTTAATGCGCCGTAAGTCTGAGTACTTTGATAAGTTCAAAGAGTACAAGGTTGATGTGGAGAAACGTCTAGGTAAAAGTATCAAGACACTACGGTCTGATCGTGGTGGCGAATACCTCTTAGGAGAGTTTAGGAATTACTTATCAGAGGTCGGGATTCAATTTCAATTATCTGCACCTGGTACACCCAAACAGAATGGTGTGGCAGAACGAAGGAATAGGACTCTTATGGAGATGGTTAGATCGATGATGAGTTATTCAGAATTGCCAAATTCGTTTTGGGGATACGCTCTGGAAACAACAGCGCACATTCTAAACTTAGTACCTTTTAAATCAGTATCTTCTACTCCCACAGAATTGTGGAATGGGCGGAAGCCCAGTCTAAGACATATTCGGATTTAGGGTAGTCCAGCACATGTGCTGAAACTAGATGCTGATAAGTTAGAATCTCGTACAGAAGTTCGTGTGTTTGTGGGTTATCCCAGAGGAACAAAAGGTGGTTTATTTTATAGTCCTAAAGACCAGAAGGTCATTGTTAGCACCAATGCCCAGTTTTTAGAAGAAGACTATATAATAGATCACAAGCCCAGTAGCAAAATTGTTCTAGAAGAACTTAGAGAGGACACGTCTACTTCAGTACCAACAGTACAAGATGAAGTACCACAAGAGACTGCAACACGTGTCACACATGATACACAACCACAGACGGTGCCTCGTCGTAGTGGGAGGGTTGTAAGGCAGCCTGAGAGATTCATGTTTTTGGGAGAGTCTTCAGACTTGATCCTGGGTAAACATGAACCTGATCCCCGGACATATGATGAAGCACTCCAAGATATAGATGCAGTATCTTGTCAAAAGGCAATGAATTCCGAAATAGAATCTATGTATTCTAATAAGGTCTGGGAGCTTGTAGAACCACCTGATGGTGTAAAAGCCATTGGATGCAAGTGGATCTATAAAAGGAAAAGAGGGATAGATGGGAAGGTAGAAACCTTCAAAGCAAGGCTTGTTGCGAAAGGGTATACTCAGAAAGAGGGAATCGATTATGAGGAGACTTTTTCGTCGGTAGCTATGCTTAAGTCTATCCGGATACTCTTATCCATTGTCACTCATATGGATTATGAGATTTGGCAAATGGATGTCAAGACAGCTTTCCTTAACGGAAGTCTTGAAGAAAACATCCATATGAAGCAACCAGAAGGATTCATTGAAAAAGGCAAAGAGCATCTAGTGTGTAAGCTCAATCGGTCCATTTATAGACTGAAGCAAGCTTCAAGATCTTGGAACATCCGATTTAATGAAGTAATCCAGTCATATGGATTTATTCAGCATCCGGATGAGTCTTGTGTATACAAGAAGTGTAACGGAAACGTGGTGGTATTTCTTGTACTATACATAGATGATATTTTGTTAATTGGCAACAATGTCAAGGTATTATCGGACGTAAGGGTATGGTTGTCCAAATAATTTGATATGAAGGACTTAGGAGAATGTGCACACATTCTTGGGATCAAAGTTATAAGGGATCGCAAGAAAAAAAATGTTGTATCTATCCCAAGCTTTATATATAGATACAATCCTTACTCGTTTAGCATGCAAAACTCCAAGAAAGGTTTCTTACCTTTTAGGCATGGAGTAACTTTATCTAAAGAGATGTGTCCGAAAACATCAAAGGAGATAGAGGACATGAAGGCAGTTCCTTATGCCTCGGCTGTAGGAAGTCTTATGTATGCAATGCTATGTACGAGACCTGATATTTGTTTTACCGTGGGCATGGTTAGTAGATATCAGAGTAATCCTGGATAAGGACATTGGACTACGGTAAAGCATATATTAAAGTACCTGAGAAGGACTAAAGACTATATGCTAGTTTACCAGGCAGATGATTTGCTCCCTGTGGGTTACACGGATTCGGACTTCCAATCGGATAGGGACAATAGTAAGTCTACGTCAGGCTATGTGTTTACTCTAGGAGGTGGAGCCATTGCATGGAGGAGTGTTAAGCAGAAATGTGTCTCGGACTCAACCATGGAAGCTGAGTATGTGGCAGCCTCTGAGGCAGCCAAAGAAGTTGTATGGCTCAGAAATTTTCTAATGGACTTAGATGTGATTCCTGGTTTGCCCAAGATCATCACAATTTATTGTGATAATAGCAGTGCAGTTGCGAACTCGAAGGAACCACGAGCCCATAAAGCAAGTAAACATATAGAGCGCAAGTACCACCTGATACGAGACATCGTCAAGTGAGGAGAAGTTGTCGTCGTCAAGATAGAATTAGCATATAACCTGGCAAATCCTTTCACTAAGGCCCTTCCGGCGAAAGCTTTTGATCGGTATGTGGAGGGGATGGGAATTAGATGTATGGCAACAGATATGGCAGCTTAGTCTTTTAGTATAAGTAGGAGATTGTTAGAGTGTATACTAAAAGCCTAGCTTTTGTAAACATTTATTTTTGAAAGAAAAGAATCACATTGGTCAATATCTGCATTTATTTATTAAATGTAATTGTTCAATTAATTTATATAGTAGATAACATGGAGTGTGGTGCACACTCAGAAGATCATGTTGTCGGTTCTCTATAAATTATAAACAGTTGCGCACGACTAAGATGGAAAGGAATAAACCATCAGAATAGTCATAGTGTAATTAAGTATTAGTTTATCTTAACTAATAAATTACACTGATACACCTTAAGTGTATTGAGTATGATCATTTAGGTAAGTTCTTTTTGTACTGACTTAGTAAAAGAGCTAGACCTTAGTTATTATGGAATTGTGCGCTCTTAATCCTAATATAATAACAAACACATATATTTAATATTTATTTCTTTGACTTATCAAAGGGTGAGGTTTAGCTCGATAAATCAATATGCCCGATAAGTTGGGAAATGATTTACTTATAGTGTGTGTTGTTGATTATAGAAGGAATATGTGTCCTAGTTATCTAGGTTGAGAATGTCCCCAAGAGGAGCTCATAAGGATTGTCATGTTAAACCCTGCAGGTGGACCTAGTTCGACATGACAATGAAGTTGAGTGGTACTACTCTTGGAGCTAGATATTAATTAAGTGAGTTGTCAGTAACTTACTTAATTAGTGGGCATTCGTAATCTTAAACACAGGGAGACTAACACACTCATGATAAGAAGGAGCCCATAATATAATTTAGGATTGGTGCGGTAGTGCGGTAATAACTCTCTAGTGGAATGAGTTATTATCGATGAACTTGAGTTGTGTGTTCGAGGCGAACATAGGATACTCAAGCTCATCGGAAGACCAAAACCAATTTCTCCTCTATGTCTCTGTCGTAGCCTCATTAAAGCCTCAAATCCATCCAAAGAAAGGTCCTTCTTGGTGTCCAAGACGGGGGTCGGCCCATTGCTTGGTGACCAAGCAATGGCCGGCCACATCTCCTCTTAATAGGGCCGGCCCTATTGCTTGGTGACCAAGCTTGTAGGGGCCGGCCACAATTATTTCAAATAGGAGGGGTGTTTTGAATTTTTAAAATCTTCTCTTTGTAGAAAACTATAAGTTTTAAAAAAGAGATTTTAATTTTTAAAACTATCCTTATTTGAGTTAGGTCACATGTTTTAATAGAGAGTTTTAAAAGTTTAAAACTTTCCTTTTTTAACCATCCTCATGGTTTAAGAAAAAAGGGAGATAAGTTTTAAAATTAAAATTTTCTATCATCATGTTAAAAAAGAAAATTTTGTTAGAGAAGTTTTAAATTTTAAAACATGGTTTTAATTTTTAGAACTTTCCTTTTTTAACTCTAGGAAAGAGAGCATGTAAAATTTTATAAGAGTTTTATTCTTCTTGTAAAATTTTATAATAAAAAAAATATTTTTATTTCATAAATATGGTGGCCAGCCACCTTGCTCGGTGCCCAAGCAAGGGGTCGGCCAAAACACAATCCTAAACCAAATAGGATTGATCACAACCATTGATTGGTGATTGATTCAATCAAGAGGAAAGAAAAGGAAAAATAAAAAGGAAAAAGGAAAAACTCTTGGATGATTTTATTTTTTGTAAAAGGTTTTCTCTTATTTGTCTTGGGCAAGTAATATAAAAGAAGGGGTGAGGGGGCTTCATGAGACACAATTCTTACTCTCTTGCTTGAAGATCATCAAGTGGTCGGCCCTCCCTCTCTTCTCTCTTTTCCCTTTTGCTCTCTTCTCCTTGGTGGTGTTGGTGGCCGGATTTTAGAAGAAGAGGAGAAGCTCTTTTGGGTGGTATTCATCTTGGAGGATCATCGCCCACACGACGTCCAAGACAAGGCGAGGAATACGGCAGAAGATCTCGAGGTCATTAGCTTACAAAGAGAAGGTATAACTAGTAATTTTCTTCCGCATCATACTAGTTATTTTCTTTGTAAGAATTCTAAATACAAGAGACAATTAGATCTAATTTTTCGAAATAGTTTTTTGAGTTTGTGTTTTCTTCTTTTTCGAATTTGTGATTCGATTGTTCCTTTTGGTTAACCTAGAGTTATTTAAGGAAATAAATATTATCTTTCCTTAAAAGGCTTTCCCTAGGCGGTGGTGGTTGCTCCCATATCCAAGAAGGTCATGTGTCTCGCCATGCAGTCCCTGAAGCCAATTTTGGAAATTAATATTTATGGAATTAATAACTTAGGTAGATTTGAATCAATAGTGTTAAGTTCCGCTTGCGATTCAAATCTAAACCATTAAGAATAGATAAGTTAAATTTGGAATCAATGATGTTAAGTTCCGTCTGCGATTCCTAATTTAACTTCTAAAGAACACAATAGGTTATTTAAGGAAAGGTTCGACACTTATACAAAAATTTTTGTACAGTGGAACCGATACGTTTTCCTAGGACTAACCAACACTCAAGGCTCAGTGGGACATTGACTAAGCCACCATCAAGTCCCTCCAAGCGGATCTTCTTAAGGCCTAGGAGGCTGCTTCCCAGTGCAAACAAGAGATGGCCCTGGTTTGGGTGGATGCAGATAAAGTTAAGGGGGAGTTAACTGCTTACCAAGTGGGAGAGACTGACCACCTGAAGGCATACAGGCTTGCCTATGTCACATCCCCTCTTTTTGGAAAGAAAGTGGGTGCCCTGATTGATGCGATGATATGTTATGACGGCGTGGGCGCTGTTCGTCAATTGTTTGAACAAGGATTCCTGCGCTCTACTCCCCCAGACAACTTCTTGAACCGGAGGTGCCTTGTGGAGGATCTGCCTGCTGAAGCTTTCCCCTCCTTCAAAGATGATAACTTTGAATTTTCTCCCGTACCTTTACCATGAATTGTGTTTGGATGCCAAAGCCTACTTTTGAACGTACATTTATTAATGCATATTCTACGCTTGCTCCTACCTTGTCTCCCGCCCGAGGCTTTGCCGTAACCTTGCTGATATTCTGATCAATGTCATAGACCTAGCCTTCTAACCACGCGCTCCATGCTTTGTTGTGACATCGTTAATATCCCAACCCATAATACAACAGACCTGGATCTCTTCCTACGCTTGTATCTGTCTTTTCCTGGTCTGTTCTTCAGTACTGTCTATTCTTCAGTTCTGCTTGTTGATGTCCCGACCTATACTACAAACCTGTCTTTCTAACTGCGTCTACCTTTTCCCGGTCTGTTCTTTAGTCTGGCTATTAAAAGGTGAAAGCGCACATATGCAGATTTCCGAGAGACTCGACTGTAGATGTGTTCCTTCCCCAAGTCACCATCCCTCATGATTACCCTCGTACACTGCGCCATTTACTTTTTCTGACACCTTCCTCTAGCTTTATTTTCTGTGATGATCCATGGCTTCCTTTGCTCGGATAACTTGAACTGCCTTTATTGCAAGCAGTTGGATGGTGGTTGACCATAATGCCCTCATGAGTATCGGCTATAAATATACCTCTCACTCTATCCCTTGGAACTTTTTGTTGGCTCGAAAAGAATTTAGATATCTCCATAATTACATGATATTGTTCACTTTGGGTCTGAGCCCTCATGGTTTTGCTCTTGGGCTCTACCCAAAAGGCCTCATGCCAATGGAGATATCTTTCTATTATAAACTCATGATCTTTCCCATGTGTTTTCAATATGGGACTATATTTGCAACCTTGCAACCCCAACACCCCCCCCCCCCCCCTCAAACAAAGGACCACAAGCTTCCCACGTCTGATCATCGACCCACCAGGTCTTCCTGCCCCTCAGTCCACCCGACCTACTAGGACTTCCTTGCCTAGTCGCAACTAGGACTTCCTGGCTGGTGTCTGGTCCTCTTGATCCGAACATAAGAGCCCTCACTTCCTTTGTTCGAGGTCAATATTGTACCCACATGGATCAATTAGACCATAGCTCTTGTGCACAGTCGGTGGTTAAACCTTCTGCCAGTCCGGGCTCTGATACCAATTGTTGGATCGAAAAGAATTTAGATATCTCCATAATTACATGATATAGTCCACTTTGGGCCTGAGCCATCATGGTTTTGCTCTTGAGCTCTAGCCAAAAGGCCTCATGCCAATGGAGATATCTTTCTATTATAAACTCATGATCTTTCCCATGTGTTTTCAATATGGGACTATGTTTGCAACCTTACAACCCCAACACTTTTTCGCCTGCCTCCTCCTTCTGTTCTCGCGCTCTGCTCCATCTTGCCTTTCGCTTCCTCTTGCCCTCTACCTCATACTTAAATGTCTCCTATGGCTTTTCCTACCATCGTTTACCCCCTGGAGTCTCTTCTTTCGCTAGTGTGGATCTGGATGATCTTCGTTTCAACTATGAAATCTCATAAGACATGCACATCATTATTCCTAACTTGCTTTACCGGGCCTCCTCTTCTCCAGAGGGATATGTCACTTTTCACAAGGAACAATTCATCGCTGGGCTTCGCTTCCCCATTCACCCTCTATTCTCTGATGTAAGTCGATATTTCAAAATTCCTCTAGGTCAACTAACTCCCAATTCTATAAGGATCCTATGCGGACTCGTTATCCTATGTGAAGTCTGCGACATACCCTGGTCTGCCCGTCTGTTCCACTATTTCTTTACCCCTCGCCAGCAAAGTGAGGGCTTGTTTCATTTTCAGGACTGTACCCACACTACTTTCTTTTGTCATATTCCCTCCTACGACACAAATTGGAAGGATACATAGTTTTTCCTTAAATTTCCCTTTGGCGTGGAATGGCCCACTCGGTGGCAACAGTCGCTTCCTGCAGCACCTTACTTAGGGGACTTCAGTACTGATCCCCTCTTCACAGAGGCTTTGGCTCAACTGAGATGTTAGAGACTAGACTTAATGAGACTGCTGACTAAGGACGTGATATCCTTTTTTAGGTTGAGCCGCATTTCCTCCACCGAACTGCCTCGCTCACTAGGTGAGTCTTACCCAACCTTGACTTATTCCGCCCTATTTTTTGGTATTGCTGCTACAACCCTAGTTTTCCCTGTGGAGCCAACACCCTACACCGTGCATCAGATGTCCAACCCCTCCCCCTGAGTGACCAGGAAATAATGCGCAGAGGCAGGATCATATTAGAAAGAAGACCCCTTCCTCATTCTATCCCTACCCAGTTGGGATCAACTACCATTGTAATTCCCCGGTCGGTCCCTCAAACAACTCCCCTCTCAGCCTCCTGATTAGCTCCTGAACCTGCTTCCCAATCGGCTCCCAGACCACCTTCCAGGTCAGCGGACATACCTCCTACCAGTCCCTCTTTCCGAGCAGCTTCTCGTGCAGTTCGTCGGGTGCGTTTTGCTGTTGATCGCACAAGTCAAAGTGTCGCCTCTCTTCTGGCTCGTCGATCCTGACCTCCACCTAAAGATTCAAATTCAGACGACCAACCATTGGTACGTCGATTTCGACGCAAAGCTATTGATCCTGTCTCCAACGATCCGCCTGCTGCTCAACCTTCCTCCTCACCTCCAACGGCCACCTCAAGGCTGGGATTCCCGGGTGCTTCTGTGACTCCTTCAGAGGCCCCAGAAGGAACTCTTCGAGGAACGCCCCTAATTATCCCTAAAGAAGTCTGGGACGAATCTCACCTGCCCCCCATGGATCCTACTTTGTTATATGCATCTCCGCCCTCTGTCCCCCATCCTCCAGAGGCCCCAAACGCATCTGCAAGACCTTCAACTCACTTCCCTCCGGCTATGGGTGAAATCGGACCATCTAGCTCACGACGCCCAACCAACTCACACTTCAGAGCCACTTTACCCTCAGAACGGCACCTGCAGCATCAAGAAGATGCCCCTACTAGCCGCATCACTCTGAGAGGACTATTGTCCAACCGTTGGCAAGAAAATTTAGAGCGGATACATGTCATTCTGGTGCCACTCCAGTTGGACCTGATCACGGAAGGAGCTATAGCCGTAAGCTTCCTTTATTATTTCCTCCCCTTATTTCTATCATTCCCTTATGCCTATCCCTCTGTAGAGCCTCACTGAGTCTTTGACAATGAGTCACACACTGTCCGCCTTATATCAAGAAAATAAAGCTATGAAGGACAGAGTAGCTGAAGTGGAGCTTCAATTAAATGACCCGGCGGCAGCTGACCATATACTGAGGGCTGAGATAGAGACTTTGAAAAGAGCGAATGCTCTTCATAGGCAATCCCTAAGAGAGGAAGATCAAGAAATCGAAGGCCTTCATGAGGAAAAGAGCAAGGCCAAGAGTCTTCACCAGCAAACTCTGGATCAGTTGACTAAGGAGCTGCAATCTAAGGAGGTTCTTCTTCGAGATCAGGGTCGGACTTTGGAATCCCAGGCTGCAGAACTACGCGCAGCTCAAGCTGAATTATCTCAAGCTCGTTCTTCCACAGCTGGTATTACCATGACTCTGATAGTATATGGGGAAGGAGAAAGCGAGCGCTGTAGGTTGAACCGAGAGGTCTACTTACCTCCACTCCCCCTGGAGACTTCTTAGACCATCACCGTATTTTGAGAGAAATACCTGATGAAATCTTTTCCGCTTTTAAGTAATTTGTATCTATAAACTGTGTAAACTACACAACCTTATACTTAACGTTCCACCCCATCTATGGTTATCCACATTCTGGGTATGAATATGCCAGCACCTAAGTGCTTTAATCTAAGTTCGAATCCTAAATGAGTCTGATGATTTACAAAGAGCAAGGACATAATAATCCTGACCAGGCTAATATTCTGATCGACCAGTCGAGCAAGTATTCCTGACCTGACTTATCCTACCTCAATCAGACCCACTCTTATCGGGATTAGATTTTATAGAAAAGAAAGTTATCTACGTGCGATAAGGCCGAATATAGTTAGTGCTCCAAGGCCGGTCTAGTTTCCTACCCCGGTCGTCTTGCAGGTAGTAGGCACCTGACGTCAACTTTTTAACAACTTTATAAGGTCCATCCAATTGGGGTGCTAGCTTGGCTATGTCCCCCACAGGCTTTGTTTGCTTCCAGACCAGGTCTCCTTCTCCCAAGAAATGAGGAACCACCCTTCTATCGTAATTCTGCCTCATCCTTTGTCGGTAGGTCGCTAGCCTTGCTGTCGTTCGCTCACGGATTTCACTAATAAGATCCAGCTCTGCAAGCCATTGCTTGGCGTTTTCCTCATCGTATAGCATTCTCATAATTGAGGGTACCCCGATCTCTATAGGCACCACTGCCTCATTGTCGTAGAATAGATGAAACGGAGTAAGGCCTGTGCTCTCCCAGGGCGTCGTACGATAGGTCCAGAGAATACTTGGCAATTCTTCTACCCAATCTCCTCCAACATGATCCAACTTAACCTTCAATCCCCGCACAATCTCTCGGTTGATAACTTCTGTCTAACCATTACTTTGTGGGTATGCTACGGATATGAAGGTCTGAGTAATGTCGAACCCTTAATACCAAGCCTGGATCTTCCGGCCTTGAAACTGTCTTCCATTATCTAAGACCAGTTTATCGGGTATGCCGAATCTGCACAGAATGTTTCTCCACAAAAACTGAATGACTACTCCCTCTGTAATTCTGGCCAAGGCTTCGGCTTCTACCCATTTGGAAAAGTAGTCCACTGCCACAAGCAGAAATCGCTTTTGATCGGGTGCCATAGGGAATGATCCTACAATATCCATACCCCTACTGATCGAAGGGGCAAGAAACTATAGATGTCTTTAGCATCAAGGTGGGCATATGCGTCAGATTCTGATGTTTCTAGCAAGATAAACAAGTGTTCACCAATCGCTGAGCATCTTTCTGTAAAGTATGCCAGAAATAGCCGACCAACAACACCTTGCGGGCTAATGTTCTACCTCTAGTATAACTGTCGCAACACCCTAGATGTATCTCTCGTAAGGCATGATCCGCCTCTTCCATACCTAAACACTTGAGTAAAGGCCTGAAAAATGCCCGCTTGTATAATTGATCTCCTATCATGGTATAGGCATGGGCCTTTTTCCTGACCAACTGTGTACTCTCAAGGTCGGTCGGCAAGATATCTTACTGAAGATAACTAATCATCGGGGCTCTCCAATCAATAAACTCCCCCATGTTATTCTGAAGATCTATCTGGGCTACGAGGAACGCATGTGTTATTGGTTTATCCAATACTCATATGGTCAGAGAGCTGGCCATTTTGGCTAACTCATCAGCTCAGCCATTCTCCGTTCTGGGAATCTTGATTCCCGTGACCTCCTTGAACTCTTCTTTCATTCTTTCATAAGCCTCCCGGTATACCTGTAGTTTATCACTATTGACCTTAAAGTTGCCCGCTACTTATTGGGTTACTAATTGAGAATCCAAATAGATGATTACCCGGGCAACTCCCACATGCCGGGTTGCCTGCAACCCTGCCAACAAAGCATCATACTCTACCTCATTGTTAGTGGCTCTGAAGTTTAACCGAACGGCTATCTGCAGGATGTCCTCTTGAGGGATATCAGAAGAACTCCAACGCTGCTTCCCTGCTGCGTAGCCGATCCATCCACATACACCTTCCAAGTCTCTTCGGAATCAACTTGATGAATCTCTGTCAAGAAATCGACCAAGGCCTGCGCTTTAATGGTCGTGCGAAGTTGATAGGCTATATTATATTCTCCCAATTCTTTCATCCACTTGATAAGACGGCCAGCAACCTCTACATTGGTAAGGGCCTTACCCATGGTGCTATTGGTCAAGACTGTAATGGGATGTGCTAGGAAATAGGGTCTCAACCGTCGGGCCATGAGCACTAGTCCGTAGACTAACTTTTCCAGAGCTGTGTATCTAGACTCAGCCCCCTTTAGTATATGACTGAAAAAGTATACTGGTCGCTGTACATTATCTTGTTTATTTACCAACACTGCCCCCACGACCTCAGGGGTGGCTGATAGGTAGACCCAGAGCGGCTCTTCCGTAATAGGCTTGAACAAGGAAGGCAAGGTCTCCAGATACTTTTTTAGCTCTTCAAAAGTCCGCGTGCATTCCTCGTCCCACTAGAATTTGGAAGCTTTCCTGAGCACTTTAAAGAAGGGTGTTGCTTTGTCTGCTGATCGGGAGATAAATCTGGACAGAGTTGTTACCCTACCTACCAACTTCTGAGCTTCCTTCAGGTTTTGGGGGGCCTTCATGTCCCAGAGTGCTTGGACCTTCTCAGGATTGGCTTCAATTCCCTGCTCAATCACTAGATATCCCAAGAACTTCCCTTCTTTGGCTCCGAACAAACACTTCAAGGGATTTAATTTTAACCCATACTGTAGGATGGTACCGCAAGTCTCCTCCACGTCAGCTATCAGGTTTATGGCTAAAGAGGACTTGATGAGTATATTATCTACATAGACTTCCACGTTACGCCCGACCTGCTCCCGGAAGATCTTATCCATCATCCTTTGGTAGGTAGTTCCAGCATTTCTGAGTCCAAAAGGCATGACAGTGTAACAGAAAGTACCATCCGCCGTAATAAAATTGACCTTATCTTGATCCTCTGTGGCCAGGGGGATTTGGTGGTACCCCTGATAAGTATCCATCATGCAAATCCTTTCACAGCCTGCGGTTGAGTCTACCATCTGGTCAATTTTGGGGAGAGAATAACAATCTTTAGGGCTGGCGCAGTCGAGATCCCGGAAGTTTATGCAAACTCTCCACTTATTATTGAGCTTTGCCACTAGGACCACATTAGAAAGCCAGGACGGAAATTGTACTTCCCTAATGTGGCTCGCTTTCTGGAGTTGATCCACTTCGGCTCGGATAATTTTATTTTGATCGACCGAGAAATTTCTCTTCTTCTGCTTGACCGGTCGGGCGTCAGGCAAGAGATGTAACTTATGTTCTGCTATTTCAGGCCTGACCCCCGGTAATTCTTCAGTAGACCAGGTAAAGACATCTTTATTGCGAGTCAAGCATTGGATCAATTCCTCTTTAAGCTCGAGAGGTAAATCACTGGCTATACGAGTGAGACTCTCTGGGCGTTCAGGATATAATTAGACTTCCTCCCAGGGAATGGGCTCTTTCGCTATAGGTATAAGTTCTTCTTGAATGGCATGAACGATCCCATCCTGAGTCCTTTGTGCCTTGCGAGCTTCTACTCAGACCATATCAATATAGCATCGATGAGAAACCCACTGCTCTCCTTTAATTTCCTCGACCTGCTCTCCCACGGGGAACTTGATTTTCTTGTGGAAGGTGGAAACAGCAGCTCAGAATTCATGTAAAGCTTGTCGGCCCAGAATGACATTGTAAGAGGAGGGTGAATCTACCACGATAAAGGTACTCCTCCTGGTTCTCACTAATGGTTCGCTTCCTAAAGATACGACCAACTTGATCTGGCCCATGGCCTTTACCTCGTTACCAGTAAAACTATATAAAGAAGTAGCCACTGGTTGAAGCTCACTAGCATCGATCTGCATTTCTTCAAAAGCGGTCCTAAACAACATGTTGACAGAGCTCTCGGTGTCAACGAAGACACTGGCCACGCGGCTATTTGCTATGACAGCCTTAATGATGAGAGCGTCATCATGAGGCAGTTCCAATCCTTCCAAATCCTGTGGTCCAAAACTAATGACAGGGCCAGCAGCCTGCTCCTAGCTGCATCCAACAGCGTGGATCTCCAGCCGATGTTCGTGGGACTTGCGTGCCCTGCCCGAATCTCCATCAGTAGGCCCTCCAGAGATCATGCCTATGTCCCGGATGGCCGCATTGCCTCTATTCTCTGCTTTGCAGGCTTCTCCTTGCTCCCTAGTGAGTCCTTGTTGTTGCACGCCAAGCCCCCCTACTCTGTCCGGGGTCTGCTTGCCTGTCCCACTACATCGCGTCGCTCCTCCATCATTCTTTGGACCTGGGGAGCCAGCTCAGGTGGTGGCAGACCTAGCTCAGCAGCACGACGAGAATCACGGGTGAATTGAAAACAATCACTGGTGGCATGCGTGTGTGATCGATGATAAGTATAATAGCGCGGTCCCTAATGCCCAGGTCGGGGAACATGGGTTGTGGACACACGCGGGACCGCCCGAACATCCTGACCGGGAAGGAAGGTAGGTCGGGCTTCCCGAGCGCGCGGGAGAGGTTGAGCAGGCGGTTGGGGTATTCTTCTCTCAGGCTTATTGGCAGAAGAAAGCGGTTTGTCTGCCTTCCTTCGCGCCGCCTACACTTCTTCCACATTGATGTAGCTTGTAAAATACCGAAAAGGCCAGATAATAATAAGGGAATTTTTCAAAATTTTTGGAAGTTTTTCGGGAATTTTTCGGAGCTCGTATGGACGAGTTTACGGGGATAAAAACTGGGCCCCGGAAAGTCTGTTTAGGCTACCCCGTTTTAACAAGGAAAAAGATTTATTTCCTTTCCTTTTCTTTTTTTATTTTTTCTTTGTTTTTTTTTCTTTGTTTCTTTCCTCACCCACGTGGCTTCCTCCCGAGCCTCGTGACACGATCTCTCTGCCCTAACCGCATGCGCACGCGGCGGTTTCCTCCTCGCCGAGCATACAAATCCCTCGGCCACTTCTTCTCCTCACTTCTTCTAGTCGCCTCTGCCGATTCTCCCTTCTAAATCCTCCCGAGCCCTTCGTCCTCCACCCGACGGCGCTGTTTTCTTCGCGTACAAGCCCTCGGCCGAGGAAGCCCTAGCGCCGACCATTCAGTCCATCTTCGCTATGAGCAGCACCCCGACAGACCTCAACGTGCCCTAGCTGGCTCCCTCTCGCCAAGGGCTACTGTCGCCACCGATCAACGGGCACCCTCCAGCAACACCGGTGTCCTCCCATGCCCTAATTCCCGACTTAGTGCCCTAACTGTGATCTGGGAGGTAAGGAATCGTGTTATGTAATTGGGTATGTTTGATTGATGATGTTCACATCTTAATCCGACAATGGGAAAATTTTCCAGTAGGGTTTGTTGTGGGTTGCTCTTGGACCTGGCAGTGACTCAATAGATCGGGCATTCAGATTTGGGGCTGTGGGAATTTGCCGTGGCAATCTTACTTCGGCTGAGGACATCAAGGAAGAGGTAGGGTCAGTAGGTTATATTTTGAATTGGGTTGTTTTGTTGATCAGTTATCTATCTTCTTGATTGTTTAGTGCAAGTGGGTTTCTAGCAACAGTTATTTCATCCAACAGCAACTTTCTTTGCCTGTGCATTAACAGGAGCGGCTGAGAAGCAAGGTAAGGTGTAGAGCATTTGATACATGCTATAGATCATGGTTTTGATTCGATTATTTTAGATAGTTGTTCATGTGTAGATTGATGTAGGTTTAGATTTGTTATCTAATGGGTTGATTAGGGATTAGGAAAAACTAACCCTAATTAACCGTTGGATTTAACTTGGGCAGGTCGAGGTTTATGGATTAGGGTTTTGCCCTAATTTAGTGTAAGAGATTTTATTTAACTATTTATAGGAATATAGCTAAATAAAATATATTTATGTTGGTGATACAGGACTTTGACACGAGACGAGTATCTCGACGTCAGATTTGGACTGGATTGGATCCTTTCTTTTGGAGGCGGGTACTTTGACTTTATGTCATTTGATATGCATAGTAATATTTTTAACAAATAGCAATGATTGTGTTTCTTATTTGCTTCGGTTGATCACTACCCGATCTGTTGCATGCTTATTTGTTTATTTGTTATGTACATCATGTTAGTCCTTATCTGATTATACATGCTTATAGGGGTAGTGACACAACCATGTTATATATTATGTTCATGACCTAGGGTTTTTGATACCTTATCTGATTCTGTGTACCCTTGATTTGGTTCATTGTCCTATGGTACACATTTTATATATATATATGGATATTGTTATGCTGTTCAGGATTTTTGCCATGCTTAGTGTCATGCACCATTCGCATGATTGCATGCTGCACGATAATTTGTTCCATTATTGTTGAGCACATCGCCAGTTTCATCTCTGTCGGTGCTCCGTTGGTCCGCTCATGGGAAGCGTGACGCAGCGTGGTAGCACGTCAGTTTTGCTCTGTCGATGCTCTGTTGGTCCTCTCATAGGTAGTGTGACGCAGCGTGGTAGCACGTCAGGGATCCCTCCCTGTCATCGTGTACCTGGAGATGAGAGCATTGTGCTCCCCCACTTATGATTTGGGGTAGGAGGATAGGTGTACTCCGACAGCATCCCGTCCACTCGGTCACTCTGTTAGAGTGTATACTAAAAGTCTAGCTTTTGATATAAACATTTATCTAGAAATAAGAATCACATTGGTCAAATGTCTACATTTATGATAAATGTAGTTGTTCAATTAATTTATATTGTAGATAACATAGTATGTAGTGTCACACACAGAGGATCATGTTATCAGCACCTTATAAATTATAAACAGTAGCTCACGACCAAGATGGAAAGGAACAAACCATTGGAAGGTCGTAGTGTAATTAGGTATTAGTTTATCTTAACTATATAATTACACTAGTACACTTAGAGTGTATTGAGTAGGACCATTAGAAGTTGTTTCTTTTTATACTGACTTTATAAAGGAACAAAGACCTCAGTTATTATGGAAGTGTGTTCTCTTAATCCTAATATAATAACAAACACATATATTTGATATTTATTTCTTTAATTTATCAATGGGTGAGATTTAGTTCGATAAATCAATAAGTCTGATAAGTTGGGAAATGATATCACTTATAGTGTGTGTTGTTGATTATAGAAAGAAACTGTGTCCTAGTGATCTAAGTTGATAATGTCCCCAAGAGAAGCTCATAAGGATTGTCATGTTAAACCCTACAGGTGGACTTAGTCTGACATGACGATAAGGTTGAGTGGTACTACTCTTAGACTAAGATATTAATTGAGTTGTCAGTAACTCATTTAATTAGTGGACATTCGATATCTTAAACACAGGGAGACTAACACACTCATAATAAGAAGGAGCCCAAAATATAATTTGGGATTGGTGCGGTAGTTCAATAATAGTTCTTTAGTGGAATGAATTATTATTGATGGAATTAAGTTGTGTGTTCGGGGCGAACACGGGAAGCTTAATTTCATCGGGAGACCAAAATCAATTCCTCCTCTCGGTATCTATCGTAGTCTCTTGTATATAGAGATTTATACTCACCACATACCCACCTTCTTACCCAACCTATAGGGGTCGGCCAAGCTAAGTTTGAAGCTCAAGCTTAGGGCCGACCAAGCCTAAAGGTTGAGCCTTAAGGTGGGCGGCCAATTGCTTGGAGCCCAAGCTTAGGTGGCCGGCCACATCATATTAAAAAGGGATTTTTATTAAAATTACTTCTTATGTGGATATCATGGTTTTAAAAGAGAGTTTGAAATATAAATCTTTCCTTGCATAGCTTTCTACAAAAGATTAAGAAAAGATCTGAAATCTTTCCTTATTTTTAGATTGAAAGGTAGATTTTAATTTTAAGAAAACTTTCCCTTTTAATCATGTTCATGATTTAAAAGAGAGTTTAGAAATTAAATATTTCTTCTACAAAAGATTAAGAAAAGATTTAATATCTTTCATTATTTGTAGATTAAAAGAGATTTTAATTTTTAGATATAACTTTCCTTTTATCCATATGTTTAAAAGAAAGATTTTAATTTATAAAATTTCCTTTTTACAAACCACCATGAAGGGAAAAATTAGTGGATAAATTTTTTATAAATTTCCTGAAGCAAATAAGGAAGTTTTAATTTGTGTTTAAAACTTTATTTGCTTGGAGATTTGAATGTGGCCGACCATTGTAATTGAAAAAAGGAATTTAATTTTAATTAATTAAATTTTTATTTTTCATGGAAAAAGAATTAAGGAAGTTTTTATTTAAATTTCCTTATTTGCCAAGACCAAGGATTATAAAAGAAGGGGTAGAGGTGTCTTCATGGCTAACGACTCTATTATTTTTCTCCTCTCTTTTTCTCCTTGGGTGTGGTCGGCCCCTCCTCTTTCTCTCTTCTCCATCTTGTGGCCGAACCTCATCTCATCCTTGGAGTCCTTGTGGTGGCCGGATCTTGCTTGGAGAAGAAGGAGAGAAAAGGAGGCGATATTTCTAGCATCCCTTGGAGCTTAGTGGTGGCCGAACCTCTTCATCTTTGGAGGAGCTCTTGGTGGCTGAAACCTAGAAGGAAGAAGAAGGTGCTTGGTGGTTCTCATCTCGGAAGATCGTTGCCCACACAACGTCCGAGGTTAGAAGAGGAATACGGTAGAAGATCAAGAGGTTATTTTTGCTTACAAAGAAAGGTATAACTAGTAATTATTTACCGCATCATACTAGTTTTCTTTGTATAAGTTATTTTTGGAAATACCAAACACAAGAGGCATATGATTCTAGAGTTTTCAGATTTGTTTCGAAGTTGTGTTTCTTATCTTTTATTTTTCAAATTTGTGATTCGATTGTTCTTTTTGGTTAAACCTAGAGTTATTTAAGGAAATTAAATATTAGCTTTCCTTAAAAGGCTTTGTCTAGGCGGTGGTGGTTGCTCCCATATCCAAGAAGTCCATGTGTCTCGCCATGCAGTCCTGGAAGCCAATTTTAGAAATTAATATTTAATGAAATTAATAACATAGGTGGATTTGAATCAATAGTGTTAAGTTCTGCTTGCGATTCAAATCTAAACCATTAAGAACAGATAAGTTAAATTTGGAATCAATGATGTTAAGTTCCGT
This sequence comes from Zingiber officinale, assembly GCF_018446385.1. Lineage (NCBI taxonomy): Eukaryota > Viridiplantae > Streptophyta > Magnoliopsida > Zingiberales > Zingiberaceae > Zingiber > Zingiber officinale. The sequence continues at coordinate 170,329,657 of NC_055988.1, forward strand.
CTGCGATTCCTAATTTAACTTCTAAAGAACACAATAGGTTATTTAAGGAAAGGTTCGACACTTGTACAAAAAATTTTTGTACAGTGGAACCGGTACGATTTTCTTAAGACTAACCAATACACTCATCAGGAGCAGTGTGTAACGACCCAATTTTCATCATTAGGAGTTCTAAAAGTTCTTTAAAATATTTAGAAATATTCTAGAGATTTTTAAAAATTTTTAAAGTATTTTTATGTAATTTTTGGAGGTCGTTTGGTATTTTTACTAAACGAAGGAAGTTTCGACAAAAATATGTCCAAGCCGAGAATTGAACCCACGACCTTTGACTCGATCAAAACCCGACTGACCAGGTGGGCAAACGGATTTTTCTGTTTAGAAAAGGTAGCGAATTTATTTAAGATAGTTAACAGAATATTGGATTATAAAAGGGATAAGTTGATCTTGGATTTGTCTATTTAGAAAAGGTAGTGAATTTATTTAAGATAGTTAACAGAATATTATAAAAGGGATAAGTTGATGTTGGATTTGTCTGTTTAGAAAAGGTAGCGAATTTATTTAAAATAGTTAGCAGAATATTGGATTATAAAAGGGATAAGTTGATGTTGGATTTGTCTGTTTAGAAAAGGTAGCGAATTTATTTAAGGAGTTAACAGAAATATTAAGTTATAAAAAGGGATAAGTTGATGCTCTGTTTTCCCGTGACTTAAACCATTCTCTCCTTCTCTTCTGCGTACGATGGTGGAGCTCGGGCAGAAAACGAAAGGGAGTTAGGGCATCATCTCCGACGGTCGGCCAAGGTCCTAGAAGCCCTTTTGTTCGGTTGTGAGTCCAAGAATCAAGGTAAGTGCTTCTCACCTGCAGTAGGAGTAGTTTTGGACCTTTGTTCTTCTTGAATTCGAAGTATGAGGAGCGCTTATAGTGCAGATTTTTAATTAAGCTCATATGCAGATTTTTATGTAAGCTTATAGTGCAGATTTTAATTAAGTATATAGTGCAGATTTTAATTAAGCTTATAGTGCATATTTTAATTAAGCTTATAGGTGCAGATTTTAATTAAGCCTATAGTGCATATTTTAATTAAGTTTATAGGTGCAGATTTTAATTAAGCTTATAGTGCAGATTTTTATGTAGGCTTATAGTGCAGATTTTAATTAACCTTATAATGCAGATTTTTATGTAAGCTTATAGTGCAGATTTCAATTAAGCTTATAGTGCAGATTTTTAATTAAGCTTATAGTGCAGATTTTAATTAAGCCTATAGTGCAGATTTTAATTAAACTTATAGTGCAGATTTTTAATTAAACTTATAGTGCAGATTTTTATTTAAGCTTATAGTGCAGATTTTAATTAAGCCTATAGTGCAGATTTTAATTAAGCTTATAGTGTAGATTTTTATGTAAGCTTATAATGCAGATTTTAATTAAGCTTGTAGTGCAGATTTCTTACAGCTTAAAATGCATATTTCTTTAGAGCAGATTTCTTTAGAGCTTGTAGTGCAGATTTCTTAAGAGCTTATGGTGCAGATTTCTTTAAAGTTTATAGTACAGATTTTTGGTGGAACTTGTAGTGCAGATTTTTTGTGGAATTTATAGTGCAGATTTTTGGTGGAACTTATAGTACAGTTTTTAAAGAAAAAGATTATAGTGCAGTTTGGTTAAGTATTATAGTGTAGAATTTATGTTTACATAGTATGCAGAAATAGTGTAGCATAGAATGCAGAATCTTGATTAGTATAGTATGCAGAATTTTGATTAGCATAGTATGCAGATTTTTGTTTATGCATTTCAAAGTTAGAATTTGTTTAAACATTTCAATTTTTAAAGAAGCATTCTTTTATTAGAGATATTAACAAGTATAAGAAAGATAAAGAAAAGAAAGAAAAAGGCCAAGGCCTTAAGTAGATCCCAAAGTTAAGACTTTAGGGATTTTGGCACACAAGGTGCTCGTTAAAATGCCAAGGCATTTAAAGAAGAAGTAATTAAGATAAATCAGCTTATAAATCAGTATTTTACTTTTATCAGTGGCACTGTGCTGGACTCTTAGTTGTCCTTGGATTGGGCTCCCATAGTCGTCCCTAGGTTTAGATAACCTAGTAAACCCTACTAGATTCGGGACCAGCTATCTCGGGTCTAGTTAGGGATGCGCGCATAGCAAGTACAGTTGTCGGGTCCATCAACAGTTTTATTATTATTTTTATCTATTATGAAAATAGTTTTCAAAACTTCACAAATCAATTTTAGATTTATTTTATTCACATGCATATTCGAGTTTTGTGAGTTAGATAGCGCTTACTAAGCAATTTTGCTTATAGTTGCATTTCCTCTTACTGCAGATAAAGGAAAGGAAAAGTTATAGCAAAGGAAGGCGACAAGGAGGTGCGGATGGATGTGTGATGCCTGGACTATAGAAGCCTTGGGATTTAGCATAAGAATTTATTAAGATTGCCATTTATTAACAAAGAGTTGAGTAGAATGTATTAGATGAGTCATTTAGTCTTCCGCTGCTAGTTAATTGTAAGTTTTGAGTTCTCCGAGAGTTTTAGGAATTACTATCAACATGTGAACAAGGATAGTTAAGTAAAGTTAGTAGTCCAGAAGCGCTCCGCCCTCACAGTCTAGTAGTGAGGAGGGTGGGGTGTTACACAGTGATAGCAGAGTGCACGGTTGTCACAGCCCTACCCACTCGGTCTCACCATCGTGTGTGAGATGGCTAACTGGCGTCATGGGTGACCATGACAGTGGCATCATATGCATGATGCATTTATTACTTGTGTTTGCTGCATTTACTTGCTGCATTTATATGGATGCATATGATTGACATGTATACAGGATTTATGACATTCTCGGTCTGACGACCCTGTTATACTTATACCCTGGTTCTGGTTAGTACAGTTTTCTCCAGCTTGTTTCAGTTGCATTTATCCTTCTTGTATCAAGAGACTGTATGCATGATTAGTACTGGTTGTTATTTTCTTTATTATGCATATCAGTTGTTACCCGCTGAGTGTTGGACTCACACCCTCCTCCATTGCTATTTCCAGGTTGATGCTGTCCAGAGAGTTCTAGTTTCTAGTCCCCTACAGACCACGAGGGCGTTTGTTGGTCTTTTGGTTTTTATCCTTTATTAGACTTGTAATGTTTTGATACATCTGGACTTGTATCAGTTTACTATATGGATATTGTCGATGACCTTCATTCGGATTTGTTTTAATGCATGCCTGCCTAGACGGCAGAAGAGGTGAGTGGCTTTATTCCGTCGGATTTGTGCTTTATGGGTGTAGTGGAGTAGGAAATATGTTTTGAGCTTTATGAGTGTAGTTGAGTAGGGTTGTTTTTGAGTCTTCTTATCATTGCTTTAGTTGTTCACTATTAAACTGCGTGGATGTTTGGATGTGTGTTATGTTTTATTATTATTATTATTCTGGTCGTGTTGGCCGATGTATATGTAGCCCTGGAGGCAATGTATAAAGTTTCAGATTGTCAGCCGTATAGGGGAGATGCTGTCGAAATTTCTTCGGATAGGGACTCCCTCGGGGCGTGACAATTTATTTGGTATCAAAGCCTTTGGCGATACTTGTTTGTATATCGTGTTACCGATTTCGAGATTTATCTGATACCAAATTATTGGTATCAGAGCGGGTTATGAATACCTGCTTTTGGGTGTTCTGGATTTTTGGATTAGCCCAAGTTTGCTAGAAAACTTGGGTACTTATTTTTGGATTTGTATGGGTTTCCGTCGATTTTCTCGTTCGGAATTTTGAGGTCAATTGGGGACTGGACAGTGACGAAACATCTCCAGACAACAAATAGGTGTTATTTTGTAATTATTATACTTGTAGTAATATCTGTGATATAACTTAATAGATATGAGGAGATCTACATGAATAGCTGCGAGACGTGGTGCTGGACGACCACGTACGAGGACCTTGGGATCTCTGGACTTGCCGGAGATGCCTACTGGGGTTGAGCTTGTCAGTCAAGGACAGACTCAGGATACTGCGGGTGCGTCGGGCTCTCAGATCCCGATGGCTCCTTTAGAGGTACCTACTTCGGCTGTACCGACTGTACCCACTCCTACAGTATTTACGGTACCACCAAGGGTACTACCGGCATACCCCGCACCTGCTCTGGGCCAACTTACGGTGTACCCGGCACCACCGCCACCTGGACCTACCGTGTACCAGACACCAGTGGCACCTGTGCCCCCAGTAACTACTGTATACCCAGCAGCACCTGCACCAGCGATACCGGTTGCTCCACATCTGGTACCACTACCTACCATACATCTAGCCGTGGCCACCTGTGCTGACCCTGCAGTGCCACCGGCGGCATATGCTTCAGTCTATGCAGCAGCACCGGGAGTACATCCCCCGGTCTATTCAGTGGTACCACTTGTAGCACCAACTCCAGTGGTTCCGCCAGTTCCTGCAGCCGTTCCGACACACCTCACTGACATTGTCGCGGCATGAGCCAGGATTCCAGCGTTGGCAGAGTCGATGAAGAGTCGATTTACACTCTTCCGAGGAGACCTTGATCCGAGTGTGGCCCTGTCATAGATAGAGACTATGGAGCAGACCTTCTTCTATATGGCTTGCTCCGAGTGGGAGAAAACAGAGCTGGCTGCTTTTCACTTACGGGACGAGGCCAACACCTGGTGGGTTACTCAGCATTCCATCATCGGCGAGCAGAACATTACTTGGGTCAGGTTCAGAGAGGCTTTTGAGAGCCGCTTCTTCCCACGAGCTTATCAGATGGCTCGTCAGCAGGATTTCCTGAGTCTATGACAAAACAACCGGTCAGTGACAGAGTATAATGCAGAGTTTGACAGATTGGCCAGATTTTGTCCAGAGCTAGTTGTTGAGGACAGTTCACGTATGCAGCAGTTCATTCAGGGGCTGGATGGACATTTGTAAGTAAGGCTTGCCGGTTTTCGAAATGCATCTTACCTGGAGACTTTAGACAGAGCCCTCATGATTGAGTCAGCTCAGCAGAGAGCGTTTCTGGACAGAAAAAGGAAACAGTTGGGTCAGACATCTGGACAGATCCAGCAGCCACAGGCTACATAGCAGCAGAGCGGGCGCAGTCGGCCAGATTAGGGTACTTCTGGGGTATTTCATAGGCCTCAGAAGTCAGGGCAGTCTTCCTCAGAACATTCCCGGTCTCCACAGCAGAATCGAAAACAATCCGCAAGCGACATTCGCTGTTTCAGATGTGGGTCCAGAGATCACATCACCCCATCCTGCTCTATGGGATAGCCAGTTTGCTTTTATTACAAACTGCCCAGGCACCAGAGTCAAGATTGACCGCGGAAGGCTCAGCATACTTCTCCCGGAGTTACTGCTCAGGGAGGACAGCACAGTCAGTCAGGGGCTCGATGAGGAGGGTGGAGATTTCCACCCTCACATCTCCAGCAGGGAACAGCTTCCCCTTCAGTAGCTGCATTTGGCATGCTCGGACAGGAGTACCCCAGAACTTCCATAGTACCCCAGAGCTCTGTTCCGGGATCTCATTATCTGACTCAGGGGTAGTATCAGCTGCAGCCACAGGCTCAGTATCAGACGCAGTCCCAGCCATCAGTACAATATCAGTCGCCGCCCTCTCAGACTTCTTTGGCACAGTATCCAGCACCGCCTCAGTGGCAGGCTCCTGCCCAGATGCAACAGTCGCAGGCAGTGTTACCACCTCATCCTCTGCCAGAGACTGGGCGTATTCATGCAATCACCAGAGAGGATGCACAGTGAGCCGACGGATCCATTTTCCGTGGTATGATTTCTATTTATGCCTTATCTGCAGATATACTGATAGATACTGGTAGCTCGCATTTTTTTATATCCCGTACTTTTATGTAGGAGATTGGTAGATTACCCACTTTCAGATCGCAGCGACTGACCGTCTCTCTACCGTCCAGTGACACCATAGAAGTTACCCAAGAGGTCAGAGGTTGCCCGTTAGATTTTGGCAACATAATACTTATGGTGGATCTTTTAGTATTGGAAATGGTTGATTTTGATGTTATTCTTGGCATGGACTGTTTATCAGCATATCATGCCACTGTTGATTGTCAGATGAGGGTGGTCACATTCCGACCTCCAAACCAACCCTCGTGGAATTTTACTGGCATCAGAGACGACGACATATCGATTATTTCAGCGATGTAAGCTCAGAAGCTGCTGTCGCATGGATGTTAGGGTTTTCTGCTATCTTTGATTAGTACTGACGGCAGCAATAGTTCACAGCTCTCCGATGTACCAGTAGTCCGAGAGTACCCAGATGTATTTCCAAAGGAGCTACCAGGTTTGCCTCCCAGAAGGCAAGTGGAGTTCGCTATTGAGCTGATTTTGGGGACCGCACCGGCATCGAAAGCTCCTTATCGTATGGCACCAAAAGAGTTGAATGAGCTAAAGGTTCAACTCCGGGAGCTTTTAGACATGGAATTTATTCACCCTAGTGTTTCTCCATGGGGTTCTCCGGTGTTATTTGTCAAGAAGAAGGATAGTACACTGAGATTATGCATTGACTATAGACAGCTGAATGCAGTGACTGTCAGAAATAAGTACCCCTTACCACGGATCGAGGATTTGTTTGATCAGCTCAGAGGTACATCAGTGTATTCTAAGATTGATTTACGATCTGGATATCATCAGCTGAGAGTCAGAGAATCTGATATTCAGAAGACAGCTTTCCGTACCAGGTACGGTCATTATGAGTTTTTGGTAATGTCATTTGGGCTTACCAACGCTCCAGCAGTATTTATAGATCTGATGAACCGCGTCTTTCTGGAGTATCTTGATCAGTTTGTTATTGTTTTCATTGATGACATATTGGTTTACTCGCGTTCCGAAGAGGAACATGCGCAGCATCTTTGCACAGTTTTGGAGACTCTTCGACGACATCAGCTGTACGCGAAGTTCAGCAAGTGTGCATTCTGGCTATCCTCAGTCGATTTTCTGGGACATATGATCTCGAGCAGAGGTATTTCAGTAGACCCTCAAAAGATCGAGGCTGTCACTAGTTGGGAGCAGCCGAAATCAGTACAGGAGATCCGCAGTTTTCTAGGACTAGCAAGATATTAAAGACGGTTCGTCGAGGGTTTCTCCCGGATTTCTATGCCACTGACACGCCTTACCAAGAAAGGTGTGAAGTTCACGTGGTCCGAGGATTGCGAGACCAGCTTTCAGGAGCTGAAGCGGAGATTAGTGTCGGCTCCAGTTTTGGTTTTACCTTCTGGAGAGGATGGATTTATACTCTACACCGACGCATCTCTTCAGGGTTTGGGCGCTGTTCTGATGCAGCACGGCAGGGTAGTCTCCTATGCTTCTCAACAGTTGAAGGAGCATGAGAAGAACTACCCAGTTCATGATCTGGAGTTAGCTGCCATCATCTTTGCTCTGAAGGTTTGGCGGCATCATTTATACGGTATTACATTTGAGATTCTCACTGATCATAAGAGTCTCAAATATATTTTCACCCAGAAGGAACTTAATCTCCGACAAAGGAGATGGATGGAGTTCCTGAAGGATTATGATTGTACCATTAGCTATCACCCGGGGAAAGCTAATGTGGTTGCCGATGCACTCAGCAGGAAGTCCAAAGGGACTTTGGCTTGCCACCGAGTTTCAATTACAGACTTGGTTCAGGGTTTCTCCGAGTTAGACCTTGAGGAGCAAGGACATACAGAGTAGGGTATTAGTGTTACCATGGTTGCTCAGTCGTCGATCAGGACGAGGATCTGAGAGGCCCAGGCTGGTGATCAGCATTTGCAGTTCATTGGCAGTCAGATAGCTTTCGGGCAGCAGACCGAGTTCACACGAGACGAGGAGGGTATTATATACTTTCGAGGCAAATTATGCGCACCTCAGTCTCATCCAGTCTTACAGGAGCTACTTCAGGAGGCTCATCACTCTCGATTTGCGATCCACCCAAGCGGGACCCGCATGTATCAAGATTTGAGGCGTTCTTACTGGTGGAACGGTATGAAGAAAGACATCGCAGAATTTGTAGCGAGATGTCTTGTCTGTCAGCAGGTGAAGGCCGAGCACCAGAGACCTGCCGGTTTACTTCAGCGGATTCCTATTCCTGAGTGGAAATGGGAACACATTACCATGAACTTTGTGGTGGGTTCGTCGAGGACACGACGAGGCCATGACGCGATTTGGGTAGTCATTGATAGATTAACCAAATCCGCGCACTTGTTAGCAATCTGGAGGACAGATTCCCTGGATCGATTGGCAGATCTATATGGTCGGGAGATCATCAGATTACATGGTGTCCCTTTGACTATAATTTCGGACAGAGACCCCCGGTTCACGTCTCGATTTTGGCAGAGTCTGCAGTAGGCCTTGGGCACGCAGCTCCATTTCAGTACAGCTTTCCATCCACAGACAGATGGACAGTCAGAGCGAACCATACAGACTCTAGAGGACTTGTTGAGGTCATGTGTATTGGATTTCGGAGGTAGTTGGGAGGACCATTTGCCATTGGTAGAGTTCGCCTACAACAACAGCTTTCATTCGCCTATCCAGATGACACCATTTGAAGCGTTGTATGGTAGGCCTTGTCGGACACCCACCCTCTGGGATGAGGTTGGGGAGGCCCAGTTGTTGGGACCTCATAGAGCTCAGCATGAGGCAGAGTTGGTCCGTACTATCAGATGGAGGATGTCAGAGGCGCAGGACCGCAAGAAGAGTTATGCAGATCGGAGATGCACACCCCTAGAGTTCTCTACAGACAACCATGTATTTCTACGAGTTTCACCCACGAAAGGGGTGAAGAGATTTGGCCTCAGAGGTAAGCTAGCTCCGCGATACATTGGCCCTTTCCAGATCTTGGAGAGGATTAGAGCAGTAGCTTACCGGCTGGCACTACAACCGTCCCTGGCAGGCGTGCACGATGTATTCCACGTATCTATGCTGAGGAGATACGTACCTGACCCAACATGTGCTGACAGATATCTCAGTTCCCGTACAGCCTGACGTGACCTATGAGGAGGTTCTGGTACGGATTCTGGACCGGAAAGAGCGTCAGTTGCGGATTAAGACAATCTGACTTGTTAAAGTCGGATGGCAGCATCATTTGGACGAGAAGGCTACCTGGGAGCTCAAGGATACTGTCCGAGCTCGATACCCCCATCTTTTCACTTGAGGTATGTGATTTAATTTACCGTTCAGCATTTATACTCTTTACCTGTTGTTAGTATTTGCTGATGGTAGATAATGAAATTTGGGGATCAAATTTTTATTAGTGGGGGGAGAATGTAAAATACTGAAAAGGGAAGATAATAATAAGGGAATTTTTTGAAATTTTTGGAAGTTTTTCGGAAATTTTTCGGAGCTCGTAAGGACGAGTTTACGGGGATAAAAACTGGTCCCGGGAAAGTCTATTTAGGCTATCCCGTTTCAACGAGGAAAAAGATTTATTTCCTTTTCTTTTATTTTTTTCTTTTTCCTTTGTTTTTTTTTTCTTTCTTTCTTTCCTCGCCCGCGTGGCTTCCTCCCGAGCCTCGTGACGCGATCTCTCTGCCCTAACCGCATGTGCACGCGGCGGTTTCCTCCTCGCCGAGCATACAAATCCCTCGGCCACTTCTTCTCCTCACTTCTTCTAGTCGCCTCTGCCGATTCTCCCTTCTAAATCCTCCCGAGCCCTTCATCCTCCACCTGACAGCGTCGTTTTCTTCGCGTACAAGCCCTCGGCCGAGGAAGCCCTAGAGCCGACCATTCAGTCCATCTTCGCTGTGAGCCGCACCCCGATAGACCTCAGTGTGCCCTAGCTGGCTCCCTCTCGCCAAGGGCTACTGTCGCCACCGATCAACGGGCACCCTCCAGCAACGCCGGTATCCTCCTGTGCCCTAATTCCTGACTCGGTGCCCTAACTATGATCTGGGAGGTAAGGAATCATGTTATGTAATTGGGTATGTTTGATTGGTGATGTTCACATCTTAATCCGACAATGGGAAAATTTTCCAGTAGGGTTTGCTGTGGGTTGCTCTTGGATCTGGCAGTGACTCAATAGATCGGGCATTCAGATTTGGGGTTGTGGGAATTTGTTGTGGCAATCTTCCTTCGGCTGAGGACATCAAGGAAGAGGTAGGGTCAGTAGGTTATATTTTGAATTGGGTTGTTTTGTTGATCAGTTATCTACCTTATTGATTGTTTAGTGCAAGTGGGTTTCCAGCAACAGTTATTTCGTCTAGCAACAACTTTCTTTGCCTGTGCATTAACAAGAGAGGCTGAGAAGCAAGGTAAGGTGTAGAGCATTTGATACGTGCTATAGATCATGGTTTTGATTCGATTATTTTAGATAGTTGTTCATGTGTAGATTGATGTAGGTTTCGATTTGTTATCTAATGGATTGATTAGGGATTAGGAAAAACTAACCCTAATTAACCGTTAGATTTAATTTGGGCAGGTCGAGGTTTATGGATTAGGGTTTTGCCCTAATTTAGTGTAAGAGATTTTATTTAGCTATTTATAGGAATGTATCTAAATAAAATATATTTATGTTGGTGATACAGGGCTTTGACGTGAGACGAGTATCTCGACGTCAGATTTGGACTGGATTGGATCCTTTCTTTTGGAGACGGGTACTTTGACTTTATGTCATTTGATATGCATAGTAATGTTTTTAACAAATAGCAATGATTGTGTTTCTTATTTGCTTCTGTTGATCACTACCCGATCTATTACATACTTGTTTGTTTATTTGTTATGCACATCATGTTAGTCCTTATCTGATTATACATACTTATAGGGGTAGTGACACAACCATGTTATATATTATGTTCATGACCTAGGGTTTTTGATACCTTATCTGATTCTGTGTACCCTTGATTTGGTTCATTATCCTCTGGTATACATTTTATATATATATGGATATTGCTATGCTGTTCAGGATTTTTGCCATGTTTAGTGTCATGCACCATTCGCATGATTGCATGCTGCGCGATAGTTTGCTCCATTATTGTTGAGCACATCGCCAGTTTCATCTCTTTCGGTGCTCCATTGGTCCGCTCATGGGTAGCATGACGCAGCTGTTGGTTGCTACTCTGAAAATCTATAGGTTCCACTGTACAAAAATTTTGTACAAAGGTCTGAACCTTTTCCTAGCTACCACGTGTTCTTTTAAATTAAATTTTGGATCGCCTGCGGAACTTAACACGTTTGATCCAAAACTTAATCTATTTGTTCTTTTAGGTTTTGACTTGGATCTCCTGCGGAACTTTACACGTTCGACCCAAGTCTCCTTAAGTTATTAATTCCATTAAATATTAATTTCCATAATTGGTTCCCAGTACTGACGTGGCGAGGCACATGGCCTTCTTGGATATGGGAGCAACCACCACCGACTAGACAAAACCTTTTATAGAAAGCTAATATTTAATTTCCTAAAATAACTTTAGGTTAACCAAAGAGAACAATCAAATCACAAGGAAAAGAAAATCAAAAGAACACAACATCAAAAAATATATTCGAAATTCTAGAACGTAAGCCTCTTGTATTTGGTATTATTTCCATAAATAACTAGCATGATGCGGAAATAAAAATTACTAGTTATACCTTGTAGAAAAACCTCTTGATCTTCTATCGTATTCCTCTTCTAACCTCGGACGTTGTGTGGGCAACGATCTACCGAGATGAGAAACCACCAACCACCTTCTTCTCCTCCAAGCAAGGTTCGGCCACAAAGGAAGAACTTCACCAAAGAAGAAAACCAAAATACTAACCAAGCTCCAAGAGATGCTAGCTTTCTCTCCTTCTTCTTCTTCTTCTCCAAGTAGTATCCGGCCACCACAAGAACTCCAAGAGGGATGAAGTATTCGGCCACCACAAGAGGAAGAGAGGGAGAGGATGATGGCCAGCCACAACACCAAGGAAAAGAGGGAGAGAAAACAATAGAGGTTGTGTCTCATGAAGGCACCCTCACCCCTTCTTTTATATTCCTTGGCCTAGGTAAATTAGGAAATTTAATTACAATAAAATTTCCTTAATTTTCCTTGACATGAATTAATTGAGAAAAATAAAATAAAATTTCCCAATCAACTTGTGATGGCCGGCCACAATCAAAAGAGCAAATTAGGAGAGTTTCAATCAACAAATTAAAACTTCCTAATTTGTTTCCGGAAATTTTAAAAAATAAAATTTCTCTTTAAAAATCTCTTCATGGTTAATAAAAGGAAATTTCTATAGTTTTAATTTTATTATCATGTGAATAATTTTAAAGAGAAAATAAAATATCTCACCAATCTACAAATAAGGAAAGAGATCTAATCTCTTTCTTTAATCTTTTGTAGATCTTTTATAAGAGAGATATTTTTAATTTAAATTCTATTTAATAAATTATTTCTTCCACATAATAAAAATTAAAATTAAAATTCCTTTTTAATTTAATTTGGCCGACCCCACTAGCTTGGGTTCAAGCTAGGGCCGGCCACCCACCTAGGCCGGCCCTAGCTTGTTCCCAAGCTAGCTTGGCCGGCCCCAATTGGGTGGGTATAGAAGGTGGGTATAGGTGGGTATAGAACTCTATAAATAAGAGGCTACGATAGGGACCGAGAGGAGGAATTTGTTTTGGTCTCCCGATAAAATTAAGCATCCCGTGTTCGCCCTAACACACAACTTAATTTTATCAATGATAATTCATTCCACTAGAGAACTATCATTGAACTACCGCACCAATCCCAAATTACATTTTCGGGCTCCTTCTTATTATGAGTGTGTTAGTCTCCCTGTGTTTAAGACATCGAATGTCCACTAATTAAGTGAGTTACTGACAACTCATTTAATTAATATCTAAGTCCAAGAGTACCACTCAACCTTATCGTCATGTCGGACTAAGTCCACCTGCAGGGTTTAACATGACAATCCTTATGAGCTCCTCTTGGGGACATTATCAACCTAGTATCTCTAGGACACAGTTTCCTTCTATAATCAACAACACACACTATAAGTGATATCATTTCCTAACTTATCGGGCTTATTGATTCATCGAACTAAACCTCACCCATTGATAAATTAAAGAAATAAATATCAAATATATGTGTTTGTTATTATATCAGGATTAAGAGCACACACTTCCATAATAACCGAGATCTTTGTTTCTTTATAAAGTCAGTATAAAAGAAACGACCTCAAATGGTCCTACTCAATACACACTAAGTGTACTAGTGTAATTATACAGTCAAGATAAACTGATACCTAATTACACTACGACCTTCTAATGGTTTGTTCCTTTCCATTTTGGTCGTGAGCTACTGTTTATAATTTATAAGGTACTGATAACATCATCTTCTGTATGTGACACCACACACTATGTTATCTACAGTATAAATTAATTGAACAACTACAACTAAATGTAGACAATTTGACCAAATGTGATTCTTTATTCATAATGAATGTTTACAAAGCTTAGGCTTTCAGTATACACTCCAACAATCTCCCACTTATACTAATGACTAAGCTGCCATATCTTCTACCATACATCTGATTCCCATTCCCTCCACATGCCGATCGAAAGCTTTCGCCGGAAGGGCCTTAGTGAAAGGATCTGCCAGGTTATCCGCTGATGTAATCTTGGCGATGACAACTTCTCCTCGCTTCACGATATCTCGTATCAGGTGGTACTTGCGCTCTATATGTTTACTTGCCTTATGGGCTCGTGGTTCCTTCGAGTTTGCAACTGCACCGCTATTATCACAATAAATTGTGATGATTTTGGGCAAACCAAGAATCACATCTAAGTCCATTAGAAAGTTCCTGAGCCATACTGCTTCTTTAGCCGCCTCAGAGGCTGCTACATACTCAGCTTCCATGGTTGAGTCCGAAACGCATTTCTGCTTAACACTCCTCCATGCAATGGCTCCACCTCCTAAAGTAAACACATAGCCTGATGTAGACTTACTGTTGTCCCTATCTGATTGGAAATCTGAATCCGTGTAACCCACAGGGAGCAGATCGTCTGCTTGGTAAACTAGCATATAATCTCTAGTCCTTCTCAGGTACTTTAATATATGCTTTACCGCAGTCCAATGTCCTTGTCCAGGGTTACTCTGATATCTGCTGACCATACCCACGGCAAAACAGATATCAGGTCTCGTACATAGCATTGCATACATTAGGCTTCCTACAGCCGAAGCATAAGGAACTGCTTTCATGTCCTCTATCTCTTTCGACGTCTTTGGAGACATCTCTTTAGATAGAGCTACTCCATATCTAAAAGGTAAGAAACCTTTCTTGGAATCCTGCATGCTAAAACGAGCAAGAATTGTATCTATATATGAAGCTTGGGATAGACACAACATTCTTTTCTTACGATCCCTTATAACTTTGATCCCAAGAATGTGTGCACAATCTCCTAAGTCCTTCATATCAAATTGTTTGGACAACCATACCCTTACATCTGATAATACCTTGACATTGTTGCCAATTAACAAAATATCATCTACGTATAGTACAAGAAATACCACCACGTTTCCGTTACACTTCTTGTATACACAAGACTCATCCGTACACTGAATAAATCCATATGACTGGATTACTTCATTAAACGGATGTTCCAAGACTTGAAGCTTGCTTGATCCATAAATGGACCGATTGAGCTTGCACACTAGATGCTCTTTGCCTTTTCAATGAACCCTTACGGTTGCTTCATATGGATGTTCTCTTCAAGACTTCCATTAAGGAAAGCTCTTGACATCCATTTGCCAAATCTCATAATCCATATGAGCGAATGGATAAGAGTATCCGGATAGACTTAAGCATGGCTACTGGTGAAAAGGTTTCCTCATAATCGATTCCCTCTTTACAGTGTACCCTTTCGCAACAAGCCTAGCTTTGAAGGTTTCTACCTTCCGTCATCCCTCTTTTCCTTTTGTAGATCCACTTACATCCAACGGCTTTTACACCATCGGTGGTTCTACAAGCTCCTGGACCTTATTAGAGTACATAGACTCTATTTGAATTCATCGCCTTTTGCCAAGATGTTGCATCTATATCTTGGAGTGCTTAGTCATATGTCCGGGATCGGGTTCATGTTTACCGGATCAAATCCAAGACTCTCCCAAAAACATGAATCTTCAGGTTGCCTTACAACCTCCCACTACGACGAGGCATCCGTGGTTGTGTATCATGTGTGACACGTGTTGCGGTCTCTTGTGGTACTTCATCTTGTAATGTTGGTGCTGAAGTAGACGTGTCCTCTCGAGTTCTTCTAAAACAACTTTGCTCTTGGGCTTGTGATCCATTATATAGTCTTCTTATAAAAGCGGGCATTGGTGCTAACAATGACCTTCGGTCTTTAGGACTATAAAATAAACCACCTTTCGTTCCTTTGGGATATCCTACAAACACGCGAACTTCAGTACGGATTCTAACTTTCAGCACATGTGTGGACTACCCCAAATCCGAATATGTCTTAGGCGGGCTTTCGCCCATTCCACAATTCTATGGGAGTAGAAGAAACGATTTAGAAGGTACTAAGTTCGAACGATAACTGTTGTTTCCAGAGCATATCCCCAAAACGAATTTGGTAATTCTGAATAACTCATCATTGATCTAACCATCTCCATAAGAGTCATATTCCTTCGTTCTGCTACACCATTCTGTTGGGGTGTTCCAGGTGCAGACAATTGGGATTGAATCCCGGCCTCTGATAAGTAATTCATAAACTCTCCTAAGAGGTATTCGCCACCACGATCTGACCGTAGTGTCTTGATACTTTTACCTAGTCGTTTCTCCACATCAGTCTTGTATTTTTTGAACTTATCAAAGCACTCGGACTTGCGGCGCATTAGGTAAATGTATCCATATCTTGAATAATCGTCTATGAAAGAGACAAAATATTCAAAACCTCCTCTTGCCTGGACAGACATAGGACCACACAAATCAGAATGAACCAATTCTAACACTTCTTTGGCTCTATACCCCTTGGCCTTGAACGGCCTCTTGGTCATTTTACCTTCCAGGCAAGATTCACAAGTTGGAAAATTTTTCAACTCAAATGAACTCAAAAGTCCATCGGCTATAAGCCTCTGAATCCTACTTAAGTTAATATGACCAAGCCTTAGATGCCAAAGATATGCTTGGTTCATCTCTGAAGGTTCTTTTCTCTTATTAGAGTTAGAAGATGAGTTATAAATTTCCATGTTTTGCTTTGTGGAAGAAATTGGATTTAAAGTATACAAATTGCCAACTAATGCACCAGATAATCACTTTATTTCTTTTAATAACTACATCGTTATTGAAAGAACTGAATATCCATCTAAAAGCAGTTTAGAAACTGAAATTAAATTCTTTCTAAAACGGGTACATAAAGACAATTTCTTAAAATCAAATTTCTATTTCTACTAAAAGATAAGTAGATGTCTCCCATTGCAGTTGCCACCTTAGTAGCATTGCCCATGTAGACGGTAATTTCTCCTTGAGATAGTCGTGGGTTTCTGGAACCCCGCAAGGAATGCAGACATGATCGATGGCTCCGTATCTACACACCAGGTCTTTGGTAGATAACACCGCTAAACATGTTTCAACAACTAGAGTATGAGATATACCTTTGTTTTGATCCTACGAGGACAGTCCGCCTGTCCTGCCCGCTTACAGATGAAGCACTTGCCCTTCTTCTTCATTCACTTTAAATCCCGTACACTGAGATTTATTCACTTTCTTTGCTGAACCAGCTTGTTTCTTCTTCTTCTTTCCTTTCGGTTTAGAAGTAGAACCATTTTCAGCATAGTGAATTTGAGCATTGTGACGAAATAATCCTTCTGCTGCTTGAAGTTCTGTAAGTAGTTCCGCTAATGAATAAACCCTCTTATTCATATTATAGTTCAGGCGAAACTGCTCAAAACTTCTATGTAGCGTTTGGAGGATCATATCGATCTGGGTTTCTCCATCAATTTCTCCTCCCAGGATTTGTATCTCGTTTAGATAAGCCATCATCTTTAGGATATGATCCCTTACAGGAGTACCCTCTTGCATGGTGGCTGTCATTATCTTTCTCATGGCTTCTTGCCTAGAAGCCCTATCCTGATGACCAAAGAGTTCCTTGAGATTGTTCATAATGTAAATCTTGATGCTGATGTTGCAATACATTTGACATTGAAGCCAAAATGTAACACCGCGCCATCTCATCTGCTTTTACCCATTTCCTATGATATTCAATCTCCTCTTGGGTAGATTCACCAGTAGGTGCATCAGGGCACTGCTCAGTCAGTACAAATTTATAGCTTTTAGCAGTAAGAACAATGTCCAGGTTTCTTTTCCAATCTATGTAGTTTGGTCCAGTAAGTCTATTCTATTGAAGTATGAAGGACAGTGGGTTGAAAGACATCCTAAGAATCACAAATAACTTTTGGTCAGAACTCTAAATTTAGAATAATATTGATTCCTCAAACAATACTATTTTAAATTAACCAACACCTCAAAACACCGTGAATTTTGTATGCCACGTTAGTGTGGACGTATACAAATTCAACATTTGTAAAAGGAGGGTTTTATCCCATTAATTTTATTATCTTGTCAACCTAACTTTTTGACAAATAAAATTAATAGTTGGTGTCTTTTGGTCACACAAATAATAGCAGTGACTCCGATGGGGAGGATACTATTAGATGTGTCTAAGTGTATACCATTACTTGACACTAAGTCCATTAATAAGATTATGCCCCTTCCGTTGGGGAAGATCACACGCTCTTAATTAACTTCCTATAGTCATCCAAAATGGAAGTCTGTTCTAGTGATCCACAAACAAGCTCATCCGTTATGGAGGAAGGCACTCAGAGCCAACGCGCAAGCTTGTTTGCATCACTTACAAACCAGTAATGGAGACCATGGGATTTACTTAAAAATCCCTCTCCCACTTAGTTATTTATAAATGAGGAATTTTAACTATGCTAGCCTACTAAAACTTGTAAACTAACATGCACACACATAATATAAAAGCAATAAATAGAAAATTTAATTTTCAACTATTATGGCTTTTATCACTAATTATCCTCCGTGTGTTGTCATCCCTAGTTGCTGCCATATTTGGCCACCGCCATCGGATCTTATCGCATCCATCTTGCTCCTAGTTCCGCTGCACCTCTGGTCCTTAGAAGGTTCCACGCTTTGCAAGATTCGATCCGCGACATAAATAGAATTTTACATTTTGATCCTATATTCCATAAAAGGAATGTACATGTATCTAGATCAAAAATAAAATCCTAATAAAACTAAATACAGCTCCTGCTGTATTTTAATACAATTATGCACACACAGATAAATGCCCTTGACATGTCCAAGTGTCCAATCACACACATAATAACTAAAAGCCATAATAGTTGGATCCTGCATCCACAAAGTTAGCACATCCTACTATTAACCTGCCTAAATTATGTATGACATGTACATAATTAAACTAAATACCAAATACACAGAGGCAAAACCCTAGCTCTGATACCAATTGTTGGTTGCTACTCGGAAAACCTATAGGTTCCACTGTACAAAAATTTTGTACAAAGATCTGAACCTTTTCCTAGCTACCACGTGTTCTTTTAAATTAAATTTTGGATCACCTGCGGAACTTAACACGTTTGATCCAAAACTTAATCTATTTGTTCTTTTAGGTTTTGACTTGGATCTCCTGCGGAACTTTACACGTTCGACCCAAGTCTCCTTAAGTTATTAATTCCATTAAATATTAATTTCCATAATTGGTTCCCAGTACTGACGTGGCGAGGCACATGGCCTTCTTGGATATGGGAGCAACCACCACCGACTAGACAAAACCTTTTATAGAAAGCTAATATTTAATTTCCTAAAATAACTTTAGGTTAACCAAAGAGAACAATCAAATCACAAGGAAAAGAAAAACAAAAGAACACAGCATCGAAAAACATATTCGAAATTCTAGAACGTAAGCCTCTTGTATTTGGTATTATTTCCATAAATAACTAGCATGATGCGGAAATAAAAATTACTAGTTATACCTTGTAGAAAAACCTCTTGATCTTCTATCGTATTCCTCTTCTAACCTCGGACGTTGTGTGGGCAACGATCTACCGAGATGAGAAACCACCAACCACCTTCTTCTCCTCCAAGCAAGGTTCGGCCACAAAGGAAGAACTTCACCAAAGAAGAAAACCAAAATACTAACCAAGCTCCAAGAGATGCTAGCTTTCTCTCCTTCTTCTTCTTCTTCTCCAAGTAGTATCCGGCCACCACAAGAACTCCAAGAGGGATGAAGTATTCGGCCACCACAAGAGGAAGAGAGGGAGAGGATGATGGCCGGCCACAACACCAAGGAAAAGAGGGAGAGAAAACAATAGAGGTTGTGTCTCATGAAGGCACCCTCACCCCTTCTTTTATATTCCTTGGCCTAGGCAAATTAGGAAATTTAATTACAATAAAATTTCCTTAATTTTCCTTGACATGAATTAATTGAGAAAAATAAAATAAAATTTCCCAATCAACTTGTGATGGCCGGCCACAATCAAAAGAGCAAATTAGGAGAGTTTCAATCAACAAATTAAAACTTCCTAATTTGTTTCCGGAAATTTTAAAAAATAAAATTTCTCTTTAAAAATCTCTTCATGGTTAATAAAAGGAAATTTCTATAATTTTAATTTTATTATCATGTGAATAATTTTAAAGAGAAAATAAAATATCTCACCAATCTACAAATAAGGAAAGAGATCTAATCTCTTTCTTTAATCTTTTGTAGATCTTTTATAAGAGAGATATTTTTAATTTAAATTCTCTTTAATAAATTATTTCTTCCACATAATAAAAATTAAAATTAAAATTCCTTTTTAATTTAATTTGGCCGGCCCCCACTAGCTTGGGTTCAAGCTAGGGCCGGCCACCCAAATTCATACCTAGGCCGGCCCTAGCTTGTTCCCAAGCTAGCTTGGCCGGCCCCAATTGGGTGGGTATAGAAGGTGGGTATAGGTGGGTATAGAACTCTATAAATAAGAGGTTACGATAGGGACCGAGAGGAGGAATTTGTTTTGGTCTCACGATAAAATTAAGCATCCCGTGTTCACCCCGAACACACAACTTAATTTTATCAATGATAATTCATTCCACTAGAGAACTATCATTGAACTACCGCACCAATCCCAAATTACATTTTCGGGCTCCTTCTTATTATGAGTGTGTTAGTCTCCCTGTGTTTAAGACATCGAATGTCCACTAATTAAGTGAGTTACTGACAACTCATTTAATTAATATCTAAGTCCAAGAGTAGTACCACTCAACCTTATCGTCATGTCGGACTAAGTCCACCTGCAGGGTTTAACATGACAATCCTTATGAGCTCCTCTTGGGGACATTATCAACCTAGTATCTCTAGGACACAGTTTCCTTCTATAATCAACAACACACACTATAAGTTATACCATTTCCTAACTTATCGGGCTTATTGATTCATCGAACTAAACCTCACCCATTGATAAATTAAAGAAATAAATATCAAATATATGTGTTTGTTATTATATCAGGATTAAGAGCACACACTTCCATAATAACCGAGATCTTTGTTTCTTTATAAAGTCAGTATAAAAGAAACGACCTCAAATGGTCCTACTCAATACACACTAAGTGTACTAGTGTAATTATACAGTCAAGATAAACTGATACCTAATTACACTACGACCTTCTAATGGTTTGTTCCTTTCCATTTTGGTCGTGAGCTACTGTTTATAATTTATAAGGTACTGATAATATCATCTTCTGTATGTGACACCACATACTATATTATCTTCAATATAAATTAATTGAACAAGTACAACTAAATGTATAAAATTTGACCAAATGTGATTTCTTTATTCATAATGAATGTTTACAAAGCTTAGGCTTTCAGTATACACTCCAACAGCAGCGTGGTAGCACGTCAGTTTTGCTCTATCGGTGCTCCGTTGGTCCACTCATGGGTAGTGTGACGCAGCGTGGTAGCACGTCGGGGATCCCTCCCCGCCATCGTGTATCAAGAGATGAGAGCATTGTGCTCCCCCACTTATGATTTGGGGTAGGAGGATAGGTGTACTCCGACAGTATCCCGTCCACTCGGTCACTCATCAGGAGCAGTGATGGCAGAGTGCACGGTTGTCACAGCCCTACCCACTCGGTCTCACCATCGTTTGTGAGATGGCTGACTAACGTCAGGGGTGACCATGACATTGGCATAATATGCATGATGCATTTATTGCTTGTGTTTGCTGCATTTACTTGCTACATTTATATGGATGCATATGATTGACATTCATACAGGATTTATGACACTCTCGGTCTGACGACCCTGTTATACTTATACCCTGGTCCTAGTTAGTAAAGTTTTTTCCAGCTTGTTTCAGTTGCATTTATCCTTCTTGTATCAAGAGACTGTACGCATGATTAGTGATGGTTGTTAGTTTCTTTATTATGCATATCAGTTGTTACCCGCTGAGTGTTGGACTCACACCCTCCTGCGTTGCTATTTTCAGGTTGATGCTGTCCGGAGAGTTCCAGTCGCTAGTCCCCTACAGACCACGAGGACGTTTGTTGGTCTTTTGGTTTTTCTCCTTTATTAGACTTGTGCTATTTTGATACATCTGGACTTGTATCAGTTTACTATATGGATATTGTCGATGACCTTCATTCGGATTTGTTTTACTGCATGCCTGCTTAGACGGCAGAAGAGGTGAGTGGATTTATTCCGTCGGATTTGTACTTTATGGGTGTAGTGGAGTCTGAAATATGTTTTGAGCTTTATGGGTGTAGTTGAGTAGGGTTATTTTTGAATCTTCTTATCATTGCTTTAGCTATTCACTATTAAACTGCGTGAATGTTTGGATGTGTGTTATGTTTTATTATTATTATTGTTACGGCCGTGTTGCCGATGTATATGTGGCCCTGGAGGCAATGTATAAAGTTTTAAATTGTCAGTCGTATAAGGGAGATGCTGCCGAAATTTCTTCAGACAGGGACTCCCTCGGAGCGTGACATAGTTGTAGGTGCAGCGGAGGCCGGCAAGAGGGGAGTGAATTTCTTCTGAAAAATTAAAATGATACCCTCCTCGGATCTTTCAACTCAAAAATAAAGCAACTATAATAAAATTAAGAGCAGAAATAAAAGGAGACAGAAATTTAACCTGGTTACAACCAAGAGCATTGTTAATCCAGGGCAGTAAGAAAAGCGCAGTAGAAGATCTCCTTTGCTGAAGGAGGAAAAGCCTTTTACACACTTAAAATGCTCACTAGTTGCTAAGAAAAAACTACAGAATTGATTGCTTGAGTTGTTGTTTCTTTCCTAGCTCCAGGGGCCTTTATATAGCTCCTGGAAAGTCTATCCCGAGGGTCCAAGGTGCCTCCAACAAGGTCCAAGGTGCCTCCAACGAGAGAGGGGATAAAACTTTATCAAAACAGCTCAACGTTCATTTATATCGGGTCTAAGGCACCTTCAACAGGGGTTGAAGGCACCCTCAAACTGGAGACGCCTCCAAGCCTGATGGAGGCGCCTCCAAGCTGGCTGGCAGCATTTTCCAGCTTGAATGCTTCTTCGCTTCGTCTTCCGAAGTCTCGTTCTTTTGGGTGATTCCGACCAACCGAAATAGGGCTCACCCGAACTCAATTTCCGGCCTTCTCCTCGAGCAGGCTTCCGTCCGGCTTCTCGTCCCTCAAATGCCATGCATGTTCTTCTCGTCCACCGGAGTACTCTTCCGCAGCTCTCTCGTCCTTCGGGCGCACCGAGCCCGTCGGCTCCCTTCCCGTGTCGTTCTTCTCTCTAGCTGCGTCTTCCGCTCGACTTCCTGCGCTCCTAAGCTCCTGCACACTCAGACACAGGGATCAAACAAAGCAGGACCTAACTAACTTGGTTAATCACATCAAAACACCTACGGGAACCAACAATCTCCCCCTTTTTGATGTGCATCAACCCAAGTTTAAGTTAGGGTTAAAATAGACAGAAAAGTAATTTTAAAAGAAAATTACTAAACTAACATACTAAGTATCAGTTTGCAATAAATCAAATTGCAACTACTAAAGTAAGAGTTAATCAGAAAAAATATTTTTAAATTTTTTTGTTTTTAAAAACTCTCTCCCCCTAAACATGTACTTCTTTAAACTTGTACCTTTCTCTCCCCCTTTGATCACAGCAAAAACGGAGTAGCAGAGAAAAAAATTTTAAGTTAAAAAGAATTTCTAATTTAAGATGGAAAATTGCCTAAGTAAACTGTATTTATAGAATTTTTAAAATTAGAAATTTAAAAAAGAATTTCTAAGTAAAATAAAATTTTTTGGAATTAAAAAATTCTAAGTAAAATTTCTAAGTGACAAGAGAATTCTAACTACTATGATTTGTTTGAATTTTGCAAAATAATTTCTAAGTCAAGAAATTGATTTTTAGAATTCTAAGCAAAACATTCAAGAGACATTTTTCTAGATAATTAAAATGAATTTCTAAGGAAATGTTTAAAAACTTTTCAATGCATTATTTAATTCTAATTTTAATGTTTTTATCAGAAAGTTAATTAAACATTTTTATTTCAATATTTCGGCTTCCAGGTCGTGGCGAGGCACTAGGCCTTCTTGGTTATTGGAGCAACAACCACTTCCTTAGACAAAGCTTCCATAAAGAAATTCAAAGTTTAATTTTCTTACTGTATGCTTTTAATTAAATAAATTAATTTAGCACAGATTTCGGAACCCAATAGAGGTTCCTTCCTACAGGGTTATTCAAAAATTTCAGGGTACATAGTTCTTAGGCACTCTTCTAAGTTGACCCTGATGATTTCTAATGTACCAATTCAATTTTCCATAAATTCTAACTTTTGATTTTGGAAATCTATTTAAGCATGCATCAGTTTTAAAATTCTTAATTTCTAATTTTAGATTATCATTTTCTGATTTTAGATTATCATACATCTCAAGTGGACATGCTTTTGCTAATTTCAATTTCAATTCAGCATTTTCTTTTTCTAATTTGAATAGGTCTTTAGAAATAGACTTAATAAAGTGAAAAGACTGAGTCAGGGTTAGATTGCGTACCTGACTTACCTGACTCAGTGACGCTCCCCCTTCATCGTCGCTTTCTGCTGATGATGTTCCTCCCCCTTCATCTATGCTCATCTCTGAGCTTGACTCTTCTTCTATCTGATGGTTAGTCATTAGCACTAACCCCGAGAAGGCTTCGATGTCTGATTCAGAAGACGACGAATCTGACCAAGTGGCCTTCAGGTTCTTGTGCTTGGAGGATTTTGACTTCTTTTACTTGACCTTTTCTTTCTGCTTGCTCTTTAATTTCGGGCAATCATCCTTGATGTGCCCTTCTTCGTTGCAGTTGTAGCAACGAATCGTTCTCCTTTTTCGCTCATGCTTCTGCGATCTAAATTTGTTAGATTTAAAAAACTTATTAAATCGTCTTACCATTAAAGCAGCCTCGTTTTTGTCGATCGAGGCTTCGGAGTCAGAACCGTTTGCTCTTGCCTTCAAAGCAATGTTCTGACTTGTCTTTTCTACTCCAATGGGCTCTGTAATTCGAGATTCATGAAGTTAAAAAGTAAAAAATAGATTTTCTAGAGTACTTACCTCGAAGCCCTTAGAGATGTAGTACGCATCTACTAAGGACGCCCATTCTTGAGTTCTCGGGAAGGCGTTGAGCGCGTATCGGATCGAGTCCCGGTTCGTTACTTCTTCTCCAAGATTGGTTAGTTGTGTGATCAACTCTTTGATCCTTGCTTGGAGTTGCACTACCTTCTCACCTTGGTTCATCCGGAGGTTCGTCAATTGGGTCGGAGGATGTCGCGCCTCGCTAGCTTGGCTTCCGAGGTACCTTCATGAAGCTCCAGGAATTTTTCCCAGAGGTCTTTCGCGGAGGAGTAGCTTCCGATTCGACTTACCTCTTGTGGTGGCAGCACGCTCAGCAGGTGGAATTCTGCCTTTCCGTTGGCAACAAACTCAGCCTACTCCTTCTTGCTCCACTGATGCTCTTCTTTGTCTTTCGGAACTTCAAAACTATATTTCATAGTTAGTAAAATATCGAAGTCGGTTTTAAAGAATACCTCCATCCGGCGTTTCCACGTCGCGAAGTCTCCGTCAAACTTCGGGGGATGAATATTCACTCCGGCCATCGTCTTGATCGTTTGTGCTTCAGTCGGCGGTTAGTCCTTCTGAGGCGGTCTGGCTCTGATATCAATTGTAGATGCAGCGGAGGCCAGCAAGAGGGGGGTAAATTACTTCTGAAAAATTAAAACGATACCCTCCTCGGATCTTTCAACTCAAAAATAAAGAAACTATAATAAAATTAAGAGCAGAAATAAAATGAGACCGAAATTTAACTTGGTTACAACCAAGAGGATTGTTAATCCAGGGCAGTAAGAAAAGCGCAGTAGAAGATCTCCTTTGCTGAAGGCGGAGAAGCCTTTTACACACTTAAAATGCTCACTAGTTGCTAAGAAATAACTACAGAATTGATTACTTGAGTTGTTGTTTCTTTTCTAACTCCAGGGCCTTTATATAGCTCCTGGAAAGTCTATCCCGAGGGTCCAAGGTGCCTCCAACAAGGTCCAAAGCGCCTCCAACGAGAGAGGGGATAAAACTTTATCCAAACAGCTCAACGTTCATTTCTGCCGGGTCCGAGGCGCCTTCAACAGGGGTTGAAGGCGCCCTCAAGCTGGAGGCGCCTCCAAGCTGGCTGGCAGCATTTTCTAGCTTGAATGCTTCTTCGCTTCATCTTTCGAAGTCTCGTTCTTTTGGGTGATTCCGGCCAACTGAAATAGGGCTTACCCGAACCCAATTTCTGGCATTCTCCTCGAGCAGGCTTCCGTCCGGCTTCTCGTCCCTCGAACGTCACACACGTTCTTCTCGTCCACCGGAGTACTCTTCTGTAGCTCTCTTGTCCTTCGGACGCACCAAGCCCGTCGACTCCCTTCCCGTGTCGTCCTTCCCGCTAGCTGCGTCTTCCGCTCGACTTCCTGCGCTCCTAAGCTCCTGCACACTCAGACACAGGGATCAAACAAAGCAGGACCTAACTAACTTGGTTGATCACATTAAAACACCTACGGGGACCAACAATAGCTGGCAGCTTTCTCTAACATCTCATCAAAATTCCTTACGGGATTTCTGATGAGGTCCCTAAAGAATTTTTCCTCTGTCAATCCATGAGAGAAGACGCTCATGAGTAGTTCTGAAGTGACTACGGGGACATCCTATGCCACTTGGTTGAAGCGTTTGATATAACTCCTCAACGGTTCAGAGGACCCCTGCTTGAGAGCAAAAAGGCAGTGGTCAATCTTTTGGTATTTCCTGCTGCTGGCAAAGTGGCGTAGGAATGCGGTCTTGAAATCTAAGAAGCAAGTGATGGACCCGTACGACAGTCCATCGAACCACTTATGTGCGAAGCCCGATAGAGTATTCAAGAATACCTAGCATTTAACGACATCGCTATACTGGTGTAGCAGGGTCGCGTTTCTAAACTTATGAAGATGATTTTCAGGATCTTTGCTACCATCATATTCCCCAATAGTAAGGGGTTTATATTCTTTGGGCAGCTTTTCTTCCAATATCTTCGAGGAGAAGGGCACTTTCTCATCTAGCTCCACCCGACGTTATTCTCGGAGGACTGTAGCTTTTCCCCTTCTTGAGTCCTTAGGCAAAGAACTTTCCACTACAAAAACTTGTGGTTGCTCCTTGTGGCTGTAGCATCTAGGATATGACTGATAATAAGTCAGACCGGGCTCTTTATAAAAGGCAGGGGGAAATTCTATGGGCTGCTTTCTCTTGGAACCTCGATTCAAGACGTGGGTCGGCTCTTTGGAAACTTCAGGCAACTTTCGCAGTCGAGAGGCGGTAGTTTGCTTCTCGGAGGCCGCCCGTTTCTTGGCTTCCTTGAATAGTTCGTACTCTTCAACTGTCATGGTTACGTTGATTTGACCAGAGTCCTCCATCTTCACGTTCCAGAACAGGTAGATGTGTTCCCATAGACGACGCCAAATTGATCCCGTCTGGAAGCTGAGTCAGACGGAGGTCGACTGTGCTATCGTCTGCGTTAACGGGGGTTGCCGAGATGCGTTGCTGGCACTATACTTCCTACAAGGGCTACCGCAAAGGATGACGGAAGATGATGACTGGGACGACGAGGCGAGGGTCTCCTGTGCACACTCAGACAAGCACCCTCCACGTTAGAGGCCAAAAACCAGGGGAAAAGTCCCTGGGACAGGCCCTCCAACGCTCAAGTCAGGTACTTTTTCCCCAGAAGTACAGTGAAACGAAAAGACGAAAAAGTAAAGGACGAATGTGAGAGGATGAGTGAGAGTACCTGCGCAAGGGAGAAAGCCTCCCTTTTTATATGGCAACGGGTACTTCTGGAGTCTAACAAGTGTCAGGGAATGTCAGGTGTCAGGATTTTTCTGGCGGTGAATGACACATGGCATCTTCCTATAGGCCGGAGGAGGGATCGGTGGGCAATGAGCCCTAGACTGTTAACATATTCCCTGACATACGGTGATTATTCTCTGACAGGTGGTTACGATTCCCTAGCTTAATTATCGCATAGTGCATGCCCACCCAGGTCTGTTACCCTCGACTAGGTCCCCGTACCTGCAAATCTTGACTTGTGGGCCCAGACCTGCATTCCCTGGCCTGTGTTTGTCGCCCCGTAAATCTAAATCTGTATGTTCAGCCCTGCATTTGCCATCCAGTAAATCCTGGTAAATCCATATCTGTATGTTCAGCCCTGCATTTGTCATCCGGTAAATCTCGGTAAATCTAGACCTGCGCTTACCGCCCTGCGAATCGAGACCCTCGCTTGTCGTTCCTTAAGTCTCGTGCTGTATATGTTGGATCGAGAAGTGCTAGAGGGGGGTGAATAGCGCTCATGACTTTCACTCGTTTCGTATTCGTAGAACTTGTTCAGAATAAAGCAGCGGAAAGATTAAAAGAAATAAGCACAAACACAGAAGATACTAGGAGTTACTTGGTTCAGAGCCTAGGGCGACTCCTACTCCAAGGTCCGTGATCGTTGATCGCTTACTGTGGGCAACAACTATATTGCGCAAAATGTTTACAAATATGTATTACAATAAGTACAATAATAAAAATTTATACCGACGACAATAATCAGAATCTCGGAGCTTCGGGTCGTCGGGGACTTGCAACAGCACTTCAGGGCATCTCTTATGCAGCAGGATGTAGAAAGGTCGCTTGGAATTGAATGCCTTGAGTGTTGCCTTGAGAGTTTCTTTTATACACTGCTGGAGGTGCCTCCAAGCCTATCCAAAGCTCCTCCAAGCCTCCCGAGTCGCCCGCGTGGATCAGCATAGAACTAGTCGCAATTTATCTAGTTGAAGGCGCCTCCAACCTCAGGTCCAAGCCGCCTCCATCTTCATCCAAGACGCCTCCAGCACTGCTTCGCAGCCAGCTCCAGCTTTGCACCCGAAGCGCCTCCAAGCTCCATGGAGGCGCCTTAGACACTATTCATCCGAGATATAACATGCTCCTTTGCTCCTGTAAAATGTGTTAGTCCCAAACACATATCCTGCAAAACAAAGTTAGTACATAATAGTCAAGGTAAATAAGATATTGACAGTCTCCCGACTGTCCGGGTCTGACTTCGGATTTCCGACCGAAAACCCTAGGTCGACCCGACGCCTACCGTTCCCTCTATGGGGAACGCGTCCTCACCTACTCCTCTCAGGAGATTTACCTTTTGCAGTTCGGTCCTCTAGACCGACAGGACTTTTGCTCAGCGTCCTAAGCTTCCGGTCTTCATGCTGGATGTCGGGTCCTCAACCCATCCAGACTTCTACCCAGTTCGTGACACCAGGATTTTAACCTAGGGTTACCGCCCCTAGGAGTTTTGCCCAAAGCTCTGACCCGCCAAGACTTCCCGCATAAGGTTACCACCCCCTATGACCTAGGGTTACCACCTCCTAATGTTTTCCACTTACCTTACCGCAGCTAGGACTTTCCTAAGACACTCAATCATACACATTAGATAACAATTAAGCTTAACTTTGAATCCCTTTGTCATTATCAAAACTAAGGTTCGATCGTCGGATGCTTCCCGCACCAATAGTATGTATGGCCCTGCTCCGTATTTTATCTTGTAAGTCCTAAACTGTACATCCTAGTCCGCATATCCTGTTCTGCATGTCTTATCCTATAAGTCCTGACTGTAAATCTTGGTCTGCCTATCCTGAACTGTACGTCCTGGTCTGCATGTCCTGTTCTGCATGTCTTATCCTATAAGTCTTGACCGGTAAGTTTTAGTCCGCCTATCCTGAACTGTACGTCCTGGTCTGCATATCCTGTTCTGCATGTCTTATCCTGTAAGTTCTGACCTGTAAGCTTTAGTCCGCCTATCCTAAACTGTACGTCTTACCTTCTGAGTTCCTACTTGTCATGTAGGCCTAATCCCTGACTGCCACATAGGCTCGACCCTGACTGCCATGTAATCTTGACTTTTGACCACCACGTAGGTTGGACCTTTGACTGTCATGTAAGCTTGACTTCTGACCTCCACGTAGGCTTGACTTCTGACCTCCACGTGTGTTTGACTGCTGACCGTCCCATGGGCTTGACTTCTGACCTCTACATGGGCTTGACTTCTGACCGTCCTGTGGACTTGACTTTTAACCGCTCTGATTATCCGACCTCTCTATCATGCACCATATCACTATATTTACTTAATTAAAAATATATTTACTTAATTAAAAAAAACACAGCAGCCGTTTCTTTATTTTTTTAATTACAAATTATTGTGGAGATAAATCATCAATATAAAATTATGTCCAATGATTTTTTAATATCTTTATTATCTATGCTTATAATGAAGGATATTTAAAATAAAAATCACCTAAATATTTCTATTATTAATGCTTTAACTAGTTTGGGAGTCAGCGAGCAAAGTGGAGAGATCATGTAGCAAGATCCATCACAGGATGCAGCGGTTGACGACATCGGCACGGCGTGGGGATGATATGGTCCGACGTCCGGATCTCTTGCAGTGGCACGTCTACGGACCACCTAAAGATGGTGCCAGCGTTCTTCGACACACTATGCATAGCAACGGGTAAGGATTCTTTTGTCCAGGATACTTATCCTCTGTTTATTTATTAATTGGATGGATTAAATCTCACCCAATTCATCCAATCAATAAATATTTGATTTAATTAATTTGATATGTATGGTATGAGTTTAAACATGCTTGAACGTCTAGTTCGCTCGAAAACATTTGATTTATTTAACAACCAATGGTGCAGCCAGGGGTGGATTTCATTGGGCAGCGTAGCAATCTAGTAATTTTCAAACTTATATATTAAGTTTAAATTTAACAATCTAATGATTTTTATGTTTCTAGTCCAGTGCAATTTAATATTTTTAAAATTTATATATTGAGCTCAAATCGGCCAGTTGTATGTATTAAATATTAAGTTCAAATTCAAAAGGATCTTCCTTTCACCTGTCGTTCGACACACCAGGAACAGCAGATCACAGAAAACACAGTTGAGAAATTCCAGGCTACCCGATTGTTTACCATACTATCCATAGACGAGTCGATTGAGTCTGGAGGGGTAGACTTCTTTAAACCGACATTCTTATTTTATATTTAAGAAAAATAAATAAAATTAGTACAAAATATTCAACGCAAGCGGTTGAGTCGGTGGTGGCCCCCAGCTGCTACACATGTCGCTCACGTTAAAGTCATTTCGCACACCACCACGGACACCCGCCACGTCTCATCTCCGACCCCTGCATGAATATAAATCAAAACAATTTAGCATTTTTTTAATAAAAACATATGAATAATAATTATATTTTTTTTTCTGCCTTATCTGATTATATGGGCCTGCCATATATGGGCTCTCGCTATCCATATATGTAATTTGTATTTTTCTTTAATTCATTATGTACTAGATCATTACGGATAGACTATGAGAGATGTCTAGAACTATGTAATATTTTTTACTATAATTATTTTATTTTATACTCTTTTGAAAGTATTTAATTTTTATCTTTCTTTTAGTGTTGCAGTAGTAATTGATCTAACAGACATAACTGTTATGTAATATAAAAGTATTAGATTAATAAATAATTTCGTTTAAAAATATTCAATAATCAGTCATTCTAATCGACTTCTGATTGAATCAGATAAATCAAATAAAACAAATTGCATAAAAGAACATTTTGATAAATAGGCGCATTGTTTGTTCAGTAAAACCAAATGCGTCTTTTAAAATTTGCTAAAGTTAAGTATACCGAAATTGAGTCAGCATCCGGTTTTTTTTAATTTAATTTTTTTAAAAAAATATTTAATATTATAATTCAATCCTTAAATTTTAAATATAAAATTATAAATGACATATCCAAGTAAAAAACAAAAGAAAAGAAAATAAATGCGCCGGTGGCAGCGGACATCCGCAGCAATAAATTATTGTGCCGAAATTATATAAAACTTTTGAAATAAAGTCAAAAATAAATAAATAATGTTTGATGATTTCGTCGAATACGTTTCACGCTCCTGCCTCACGAAAGATGGGCCCACGTGAAAGTTTTCGGAGGCATCCTATATGCCTCTAGTACGACACCACTGGCCCCAGTGCCCCATTCATATTGTCATCCCGATATTTGACCATATAATCCATTGCAATGAATGTTGGATCAACAGTGTGTTGCCAGAAATTTTGACAACTCAACTGAATTTAAAATTATTTTAAATTTAAATCAACTGAAAATAAAAATGACCTGACCTCAACTGAATTTAAAATTATTTTAAATTTAAATTCAACTGAAAATAAAAATGACCTGAACGAATAATTTTTAACTATCAATATCAATAGGGATCAATTTCTATTATGTACCAAAAAGTAATAGATTGGACTTAGTCATTGAGCAGACAGATCTGCTAAACAATAGATCTGTGTTGTCAAGTTGAGTAGTGTTGCTGAGCTGAGCAGTCGTCTAACCAGAAAGCGAGTAGTACGGTCGGGCAGGCAGTAAGGTTGTCGGGGCAGTAAGACCGACCAAGCGGGTAGACAGACCTGATGAGAGGTAGGCCGGGCGAACAGACATGTCGGGAGGACAGACTGGCAGACCGAGTGAACAGACTGGTCGACCGGGTGAACAGACTGATCGACCAGACGAGAAGACAAGTCGGGCAAACAGACTGGCCAACCAGACGACGAGACAAGCCGATCAGGCGAGATAACGGGCAGGCCGAGTGTTGGACCCCGTGAGATATTTTGATGTGATCAATCAAGTTGGTTAAGTCCTGCTTTGTTATTTGATCTCTGTGTCTAAGTGTGCAGGAACTTAGGAGCACAGGAAGTCGAGCGGAAGACGCAGCTAGCGAGAAGGACGGCACGGGAAAGGAGCCGACGGGCTCCGTGCATCCGAAGGACGAGAGAGCTGCGGAAGAGTATTCCGGTGGACGAGAAGAATGTGCACGGCGTTTTAGGGACAAGAAACCGGGATGAAAGCCTGCTCGAGGAAAAGGCCGGGAATTGGGTTCGGGTGAGCCCTATTCCGATTAGCCGCAATCACTCAAGCTATCGGAGCATCGAAAGCCAAAAGGAAGTTAAAAGGAGTTGGAGGTGCCTTCAATGAAGTGCCGAAGGCGCCTCCGCAGCCTGCACTGTCTGAGGCGCCTCAGGCAGCTTGGAGGCTCCTCCGACCTAGTCCGAGGCACCTCCAAGGCTGTTTGAGACGCCTCAAACCCAGCCAAAGTTGTTATTTGGATTCGGATAAAGTTTTATCCAATAAAACTATTAGAGGCCCCTTGAACCCCTGTTGGAGGCACCTTGGACCCTCGAGATAGACTTTTCAGGAGTTATATAAAGGCCCATGGAGCTAGGAAATAAAATCAATCAAGCAATCAACTTTGTATTCATTTCTAGTAATAGTTTTGAGCTTCTAGTGTGTAAAAGGCTGCACCATCTTCAAAGAAGGAAATCTTTCGGAGTTTTTTCTACTGCCTTGGATTAACAACCTTCTTGGTTGTAACTAAGTAAATTGCTGAGTCTTTTTCTTTATTTCTGTTAGTTTACTTTATTACTATTGCACTGTTTGAGTTGAAAGAATCGAGAACGGTATACTATTATTTGGCAGACAATTCACCCCCCTCTTGTCGACCCCACTGCACCAACAAGTGGTATCAGAGCGAAACCGCCTCAGAAGGACTAACCGCCAACTGAAGCTCAAAGATCAAGACGATGACCGGAGCGAACATTCATCCCCCGAAATTCGACGGAGACTTCGATATATGGAAGCGAAAAATGGAGATATAAAAGCATTAATAATGCTACATTTTGATAAACTTTGTATTCATTTCTAACAAACATTTTATGTAATATAAAAGTATTAAATTAATAAATATTTTCGTTTAAAAATATTTAATTATTAGTCATTCTAATCGACTTCTGATTGAATCAGATAAATCGAATAAAAGAAATTGCATAAAGAACATTTTGATAAATAGGTGCATTGTTCTGTAAAACCAAATGTGTCTTTTAAAATTTGCTAAAGTTAAGTATACAGAAATTGAGTCAGCATCTATTTTTTCTAATTTATTTTTTTTAAATATTTAATATTATAATTTAATCCTTAAATTTTAAATATAAAATTATAAATGACATATCCAAGTAAAAAATAAGAGAAAAGAAAATAAAGCGCCGGTGGCAGCGGACGTCCGCAGCAATAAATTATTGTGCCGAAATTATATAAAACTTTTGAGATAAAGTCAAAAATAAATAAATAATGTATGATGATTTCGTCGAATACGTTTCACTGGCCCCACGTGAAAGTTTTGGGAGGCATCTTATGTGTCTATGGTACGGCACCACTGGCCCCACTATGTTTATATTGTCGTCCCGATATTTGATCATCTAATCGGGCTTGAATTGAACTCAAACTATTGCAATGAATATTTAAATTTGCCTTGATTTATTTTTTACAAGGAGCTTGGTTCAAATTTAACAAGGACTGAAGTCGACATATATCCACCCCATCCACGCAAAAGTCAGATAGCACCAGGAAACACTGACAAAACAGGATCACATCAAGTTAATTAGATAGACATTAAGGCCTTTCATTTCCACAGATATTACATGTAACCAGAAAACACAACCACCTAAGGGTGAGTAAAATTGAATAAATCGATGAAATCTATCGAATTTAAAAATTCGATTTGATTTATTTAAAAATTTATTTTTTTAAAAAAAAATAATTAATTCAATTAATTTGGTTCGGGTTCGATTTTAAATATTTTTATTCGATTAAATCGAATTGACCGAATTTTTTAATCAAATCAATTTTTTACACCATAAATTTTAGACTGACCCAAATTTTTATTAAGTCAAATCAAATTTTTAGAAAAAAATGATTTATTCGGTTTGTTCGATTTTATTGAAAATTCGGTTCGATTTTATCAAAAATCGGTTCGATTCGATTTGTTTGAAAAAAATCGATTCGATTCGATTCGATTTTAACCGAATACTCATCCTTATACACATCACTCAACAAACAAATATCTTTCAACCACAACTACTACAACCACACTCAACACACAAACATCTATCAACCACAACTACTATTACCACACAAACTTTCCTAGAAGAAAGATGTACGAAGAAAAAAAAACTATAGAAGACAAGTGCAAAAAAGTATACCTACTCAAGAGAGAGGAACTCCTTTTTTATATGATCATACGTACCTCTGGAGCCTGATCGATATATGAAAATGTCGGATGTCAGAACCTGTCGGGTGATGGAGTACGCGTGGCACCCTTCTGTGGAGTGGAAGAAGGTTTCATTCGTAAATGACAACAGACCATTGGAATATTCCCTGACATACAACAGTTATTCTCTGACAGACGATTATGATTATTTGACCTTATTGTCGTCCAGCGCCTTCTGTCCCGCCCGATTTGACTAGGAGCAGCTCAGGATGATATTTTGGGTATAACTCCTGGATCGAGTCTTAATAAGAAAGACGAGTTGTGACGAGAGCCCCCTCTTCTTGTTTGAATTGCTAAAAAAGCGATCGGGAGTTCGCCTATTGAAACTAAAAGTACTATACCTGTCTATGCAGATCGAGTTGAGGAAACCAAACTAATCGGGGAAGATCAGGTCTTATTCTAGGCCGCATCTCCTATCTCAAATCTGGTATCCTGATCTGTCAATACATACATGACTGGGAGTTATGCGGTTGATGATGTCAGACCATCTAACTC
The DNA here is from genome assembly GCF_018446385.1 of Zingiber officinale. Classification (NCBI taxonomy): domain Eukaryota; kingdom Viridiplantae; phylum Streptophyta; class Magnoliopsida; order Zingiberales; family Zingiberaceae; genus Zingiber; species Zingiber officinale. Next base: position 170,364,827 of record NC_055988.1, read on the forward strand.
CTTATTCCTAACTTATGATCGTCACGTCCTTTTGACTTCTGACTGTCACGTCTCCATAACTTCTGACTATCATATCCTCTTGACTTCTAATTGTCATATCCCCTTAAATTTTGACTACCTGACCTTATCGAACCCAACCTTTATACACTGTATCAGGCCTATACTCGGAAGGAACATTAAAACTCTATGCATAATCTGCCCGCCACCTGCCCGTTTCTTCGATTCGCTCTATGCGACGGAAACCCGGCTGAGGAATATCAATTCCGATGATCCGCAGCTTCGGTGAACTGCCTTCCCAAGTCGAGAGACGTTGGATAAGGCAAGGCCACGGAAACACAAAATATATGCCGAAGTCAATGATGTGCATCGTTGAGGCCTTCTCTGCTAGATTGAGGATTGTTCAGTTAGAGAAGAAATGTGAAATTCTCTTGAAGGGACAAGCTGCGAGGTACAAATGATAAGCCTTCAATACATGTGGCCCTTTTGGCTAGTACTAGAGCTTTATAAATCCGACTTCCGGTTGCCACTGCCTGAGCGCAAAGAATCAGAAGTGTTCTGAGATCCACTACCTCTTTCTTTGTGTGTTTCTTTCCTCGCGACTTGTCGCCGATCGAAGGTTTTGTCAAACCATTCAGGGCATTGTTGTTTGCTTCATTGTGCATTGCCTCCTGCAGATCAAACATCTTCTTGGAGCGTTTGTCTGCGTAGGCCGTAGCCAAGCAATATCATATCGAAGATTTCCAACCTGACCTCCCCTTCAGAGAACATAGCCGACTGTTTATTGCTCCTGCCCTCGATGAAATCCAGGTTCTCTCTGTTTGTACTCTTTCGAACTCTAGAAGTATTGATCAAGGATCCTTCTTCTCTGCCCCAGCTGTGAGGTCGAACAACCGACCGTCTGAAACACAATTAGACTCTGAGCTAATTCCCAACTTATCATTGCTAGGGAGAAACGTCTTTGCCTCTTCAACTCCTCTCTTGAATGTTCTGAAAAACCAGATCATGAGATAATGCAGCATGATCAACATAAGTGGAATCATTCGTGGACGATATAGAGGTTATCACATGAGATATTGTCATCATGAGGTTTAAGTTTCGAATCTTGACAAAGTCAAGGTAAATATCTCCTTTATATACTAGTCACTATTCCAAAGGATGGTAACTGTCTTTAAGTTACCTCCTCTGTATTGACACTAGAACGGATTGACGGGAACGCTAGGGACGAATGTAATCATCTTTTACCACTATCTATGCACGTGGATAGCATACGTGGTAGTTTAAGAATTAAATATTTCTCCCAAATATTTATAGACATACCATTCATTAAATATCTTACACCTCTCAAATATTCTAAATTTTAAGATAAATTATACCTATTAAATATCTCACTTTTAAATATCTCAATTCCTACCATCAAATATCTCATCAATTAATTATTTATAGTCCCGTTATAATTTTATTAATTTAGATTTAATTTTATATTTAAATAAATTTTAATTATACTAATGTCATAAACATGGTTTACTTAATATTTATTTTTATTTTTTACTTAATATATTTACTTAATTAAAAAAATACAGCAGCTTCTTTTTTTTTAAATTAAAAATTATGATAGAGATAAATCATCCGATATAGAATTATGTCCGATGATTTTTTAATGTTCTTATCATCTATGTTTATAATGAGAGATATTTAGAATAAGAAATATTCCCTTTAAGTATTTCTATTATTAATGCTTTAATTAGTTTGGGAGTCAACGAGCAAAGTGGAGAGATCACGTGGCAAGATCCATCACAGGATGCGGCGGTTGGCGACACGGGCACGACATGGGGGATAATATGGTCCGGCGTCCGGATCTCCTGTAGTGGCACGTCTACGGACCACTTAAAGACGGTACGAGCACTCTTCGACACACGATACAGAGCTAGCTCTTATTACGAGTACCACCCTACAAGTAGGGCGATAAACAAGTCACTTTTATAGTATTCAAACTTTTAAACAGATAGTTATGTAAAATGAATAAATCGTTCAAATGATTTTTTTCAATCTTTATGAATATCTTTATTATAAATTTGAACGGGATTTTTTTTAAATATTATTAAATTGTTTAATTTATTTGATTATTTAAATATATTTATAGAAATATTATTAAAAAATTGTATTCATAAATATTATTTATAAATTTAGCGAGTTATATATATATATATATATATATATATATATATATATATAGTTTAATAAATTATTATTTAATTAATCTGATATGTATGGTATGAATTTAAACATGGTTGAACGCCTAGTTCGCTCCTAAACATTTGATTTATTTAGCAACCAATGGTGTAGCCAGGGGTGGATTTCATTGGGTAGCGTAGCAATTTAGTAATTTTCAAACTTATATATATTAAGTTTAAAAGGGTGTTTGACTGAGTTTATAAACTCTCTAAAATAATTTATAAGTTGTTTTGGAGCTTATAAACTCTTTAAATTTGTTTGGTAAAAATTTTTTCGAACAGCTTATAAGCTGTCCATATATGGGCTCTCGCTATCCATATATGTAATTTGTATTTTTTTACTATAATTATTTTATTTTATACTCTTTTGAAAGTATTTAATTTTTATCTTTCTTTTAATGTTGCAGTAGTAAATGATCTAACAAACATGTTATGTAATATAAAAGTATTAGATTAATAAATATTTTCATTTAAAAATATTCAATTATCAGTCATTCTAATCGACTTCTGATTGAATCAGATAAATCAAATAAAACAAATTGCATAAAAGAACATTTTGATAAATAGGTGCATTGTTCAGTTAAACCAAACCAAATGTGTCTTTTAAAATTTGCTAAAGTATACCGAAATGGAGTCAGCTTCCAGTTTTTTTTTAATTTAATTTTTTTAAAAAATATTTAATACTATAATTCAATCCTTAAATTTTAAATATAAAATTATAAATGACATATCCAAGTAAAAAACCAAAAGAAAAGAAAATAAATGCGCCGGTGGCAGCGGACGTCCGCAGCAATAAATTATTGTGCCGAAATTATCTAAAACTTTTGAGATAAGTCAAAAATAAATAAATAATGTTTGATGATTTCGTCGAATACGTTTCACGCTCCTGCCTCACGAAAGATGGGCCCACGTGAAAGTTTTCGGAGGTAAATTGCTTTTCCCACCCCCTCTGACAGCCCACCCCCTTCTCTCCCTTGTTAAATGACTTTTTTACCCCTTCTTTTAAAATAACAAGCTATTTTATTTTTTTCCAATTTTATTTACTTTCTTTAGTTTACCGTTTATTTTTTTTCAATTTTATTTGTTTCATTGTTTTATTTTTTTAAAATAAATTTTATTTATTATTTTTTTCATCATTTTTTTTAATTTTTTATCCATATTTTACTTTCAAATTTTTTATAAATAATAACTCCTAAAATTTATTATTAAAAAAATAAAGATTATAAGATATCGAATCCTCTATCTCAATATCACCTGTCCCCGTGTCCCACTCATTGCCCCAGCCCATCATCGGTGGCACCGCCGGCGGCCTTCGGTCGCCACCCCGATTAAAACTATATCCTAAGGGGAAGGTGAATACGGTCGCCATCGACACGATCAATCCCGAAATTCGGCCGGATTTGAGTAAACTTTCCTTTGTCGGCGATATGAGTCCCTGCTTAAATTTAGCCGAATTTCGACGTCGATCGCCCTGATAGCGACCCCCAGGGGTTCACTTTCTCCTAGGGTATAGTTCTGGTCGGGGCGACGACCAGAGGCTGCCGGTAGTGGGCTTGGGGCGACGAATATGATAGGAGGACAGAGAAAATTGGGGATAAAAGATCCAATTTCATATTATGAATATAAAAAAAGTATGATTTTTTTGTCGAGAAAATACTTTAAAAAAATGGTATAAAGGTAAATAATATGATGGGACTGGGAAGGGAGTGGGTGCGAAAATCTACGATTAAAAAATAAATAAAAGATTATAAATATATAATAAAAAAATGAAAAAGAATTAAAATTATAAAAAAGCTGATAAAAAAATAAAAAATAATAAAATAAAACAAAACAAAATAAAACGTGGAGGTGGGAAAACCATTGTCACTCAATAAATAATAAAAAAATTATTAAAAAATAAAACTGATAAAAATTAAAATTAGTTAAAAAAACAAAACTTAAAAAAATTAAATAAAAGAAACGTGAATGAGATGAATAAGGAAAAGGATAAAATGGTAAATATCATTGAGTTTTATGATGGGCCCGGCGAGGAGAGGGTGTCAGCGGGGTGGGAAAAGCAGCTCTCTTTTCGGAGGCATCCTATGTGCCTCTAGTACGACACCACTGGCCCCAGTGCCCCATTCATATTGGTATTGCCATCCCGATATTTGATCATATAATCCATTGCAATGAATGTTGGATCAACAGTGTGTTGCCAGAAATTTTGACAACTCAACTGAATTTTAAATTATATTAAATTTAAATTCAACTGAAAATAAAAATGATCTGAACTAATAATTTTTGACTTAATTTTTAACTATCAATAGGGATCGATTTCTATTATGTACCGAAAAATAATAGATCAGACTTAGTGATTGAGTAGACAAATCTGTTGAACAGTAAATCTGTGTTATCGAGCTGAACAGTCGAGAGCACAGGATCCAATCGGACAGAACAGTCGTCTAACCAGAGAGCGAGCAGTACAGTCAGACGGGCAGTAAGGTCGATCGGGCAGAAAGGCTGATCCGACAGTAAGATCGACCAAGCGGGCGGACAAACCTGATGAGAGGTAGGCCGGGCGAACAAACAGGGCGGGAGGACAGACTGGCAAACTGGGCGAGCAGACAGGTCAGGCGAACAAACTGACCGACCCAAACAGGTCGGGGCGAACAGACTGATCGACCAGACGAGGAGACAGGTCAGGCAAACAGACTGGCCAACCAGACGATGAGACAAGCCGATTGGGCGAGATAATGGACAGGCCGAGTGTTAGACCCCGTGGGTATTTTGATGTGATCAATTAAGTTAGGTCCTGTTTTATTATTTGATCCCTGTGTCTAAGTGTGCAGAAACTTAGGATTACAGGAAGTCGAGCGGAAGACGCAACTAGCGAGAAGGACGGCACGGGAAGGAAGCCGACGGGCTCGGTGCATCCGAAGGACGAGAGAGCTGCGGAAGAGTACTCCGGTGGACGAGAAGAACGTGCACGTCGTTCGAGGGACGAAAAACCAGGACGGAAGTCTACTCGAGGAAAAGACCGGAAATTAGATTCGGATAAGCCCTATTTCGATTGGTCACAATCACCCAAGATATCGAAGCATCAAAAGCCAAAAGGAAGTCAAAAGGACCTGGGTTCAATGAAGTGTTGAAGGCGCCTCCGCAGCCTGCACTGTCTGAGGCGCTTCAGACAGCTTAGAGGCACCTCAGACCTAGTCCGAGGCGCCTCCAAGGTTGTTTGAGGCGCCTCAGACCCAACCAAAGTTGTCATTTGGATTCGGATAAAGTTTTATCCAATCAAACTATTGGAGACCCCTTGAATCTATGTTGGAGGCGCCTTGGACCCTCGAGATAGACTTTCCAGAAACTATATAAAGGCCCCTGAGCTAGGAAATAAAATTAATCAAGCAATCAACTCTGTATTCATTTCTAGCAATAGTTCTGAGTTTCTAGTGTGTAAAAGGTTGCTCTATCTTCAGAGAAGGAGATTTTTCAGAGTTTTTTCTATTGCCTTGGATTAACAACCTTCTTGGTTGTAATCAAGTAAATTGTTAAGTCTTTTTCTTTATTTCTATTAGTTTATTTTATTACTATTGCGATGTTTGAGTTGAAAGAATCGAGGACGGTATACATTTATTTGACAGACAATTCATCCCCCTCTTGCCGGTCCTGTTGCACCAACACCAAGAAATCAAAGATATAGACCAGGCGAGCTGACCAAGGTCTACAATTGACGCAATTTTCTTGAAACAGATTTGCCTAATCTCCGGCTATGCTTCGAGACTTACTAAGATCGTCTGTTTCTCAGGATACAACGACTGACCGTGAATCCCACCCAGTACTGGTGGTCACGACAAACTGAGAGACATCCAATTACTACCATGAGTACTCTGTCGAACAAGAGTCGCACGATAAAAGAGGAGGAAACTAAGGTACCCTCTTATGTAGAAACTCAAATCAATGACAACGATAATGATTAATTAATGATCATTACTCACCGAAGATCGAAACACCAACCGTTTCACTCATTATCAGTTGACCGTTTTATTTCTGTATTAATTCCAAATTTAATACATCTATTACACAATAACAAAAAATTTACATGACAAATTTTATCCCAATCAATCTAACATTCAACGTACTAATTCTGTATTAATTTCAAATTTAATACATCTATTACACAATAATAAAAAATTTACATGACAAATTTTATCTCAATCAATCTAACATTATTACACAATAATAAAAAATTTACATGACAAATTTTATCTCAATTAATCCAACATTCAACGCACGCACGCACATCATATCCGTACACGAATCAACATAATTAAGTTCAAATCCGAATAAAATCTCATTCCTCTCCCACCTTCCAGCACTTACATCCAAGAATGAATATTTAAATTTACCTTTTGATTTACTTTTTACAATGACTTGTTCAAATTTAACTCGAGGTCAGCATACGTGATCTTTTGTAAAAATTAGTTCAAATTTAAGTTCAGCTTGATCCATATCTTTAAAATGTTTAAACTTATTCATTTTAAAAAACGACTGAAGTCGACATATATCCAGCCCATCCACGCAAAAGTCAGATAGCACCAGGAAACAATGACAAAACATGATCACATCAAGTTAGATAGATATCAAGGCCCTTCATTTCCACAGATATTACATGTAACCAGTAAACACACACATCACTCAAGCACACAAATATCTTTCAACCACAACTACTACTCCCACACGCAACAGACAAACATCTATCAACCACAACAACTACTACCACACAAAGGAGAAGGAGAGATGGAGAGAGTTTGCCCTTTATTTTTCTTTTGTATAATAAGGAGAACTAGTGCTCTTCTTCAGCATCATTCGAACACGCAATACGATACCTCTCTCTCCTCTCCAAACTCGAAAGCTCTGCGCGGCTTTCACTTGCAGTTGCAGGGGTCGCAGGTGCAGTTGGACCCGCACTTGCATCCGTTTTCGGATCCTGTACCCGTCTCTTCAAACTCCCTGCATCGATTTCCAAAGGATCCGTTAAAAGCAGAACTCATTTTGCTCCGTCTTTTTCTTTTCTCCAAATAAAAAATTTTAAAAAGAAAAAAAAAAGAATTTACCTCTTCGAATCAGCGCCAGCCGACCCCATGATCACGGTTTGAGCGGTGGTGCTCGTCTGCTCCTCTCCCAAGCCAGGGCACATGCCTCCGCAGCAGGACATCCTTCCTCCTCTGCAAAATCTAACTATCGGCTTTGTTTTTGCAGGCGGCGGTGGGGTTCGACTTGGAGATTGGGCATCTTTTATAGAGGAACTCGGAGGGTATCCACCGTCCACTTGGCGAGATCCTGGGAGAGAGGAAACTAAGGCGGTGAGGAAACGTGCGTGATTCGTCCACACGTCTCTGTCAATCAGATCGGATCGTTTTATATTGCTTGCGTTTGTCGATTTTATCAATCAAACCTATAGATTTTCTATTATTTTTCTGGGGGGACGTCGACCACTAAATTTTATGATTTTTATGATATTAAAAGGGAAAAAAAAATGAAGGAAAGAATAGACACCAAATCTATTTATGAGAAATTTTAGCATATTTACTGAATTACAATTGCAGAGACTCAGAGAAATAGGAAGGAAATTCAGAGTTCTCTTTTACCAAGTGAATGATAGGAGCAGAGACTGCCAAAGAGACCAGGCTGGCTTCTATCAAAATAAGAGACGTAATCTTTAGAGATTTTTCACCGTCAGTTTTGTCTCCCCACTGAATATAAGTCAACACATGCGACGATTGCCAATAACTTTAGGTGATTAAAAATACAATAGCTCAGCATCATGGTCCTGAAAAAACTTCTTGGCATGAGACTGAAATATATTGCATCAAATGTTCAATCCAATTCTATCCTTCCAACTTATCAAGTCAATTGGTTTAAAAAAAAATCTCAAATGCATAATCTAAATGTGTCAGTTTGGAGGTGTTTCAGCAGTCATCTTATGCATCAGTTTGAAACTGAGGTTTACAGGTCATGGACACGAGAACTAAGTGTAGTATCGGAGCATGTTGGTCTAGCACATTTCTCGCAATCCTATAAGTAAAATGTAGAGGGAATCTTATAATGGGAGTGATTACTGGATGATTGTATTTTAATTGATACTTTGTCATAATTAGGTATGAAAGCATGTGATGATGTGTAAAAAATTTCCATGACTATCTCTTTGTGATCTTGTAAAAGAGAATTTTAACGCAGTTAATGAGCAAGAAAACTATAGATCCTTTGCTTCAAGCCTGTTGATTATTTAGCCACTAAACACTTGTTAACAGTTTCTCCAAACTGTTTAATATATCTCCATTCTCAAAAGGTGGACACTGGATCTATGAATTCCATAAAATAAAATAAAGACATAAATATATCAGGATGTAATCAAGAGGAGAGATCATTAGAGCTAATTTAGCTTCAAAGTCACATATTATCCTTTAGCATCACTCCAGTATCAACGATAAGCACTGCATATGAGGATTGTATTTACTAAAGCCATATTGAGAAATGCCAAGAATACCATCAGGATTTGGGAGGCCATTTGAATTTTGAACAAATTTAGCTAATTGTTAGTCATGATTCATTTCACCAGCCCGCAAGCACATTGATAAATCACGAAAGTAAGTATAATCCTGAATCAAAGACAATAAGAAATCCTTACCCAGATGCATCCCTTTGGAGCCGGTCGGCACCTCGTGCAAGCAATTCTCGGGCACACTCCAAACTTCCCCCATGAGCTGCCAAGTGCAGCGGGTTGCTTCCAGGAAAACTGCAAATTTTGGATCTCTTGAGCACAGCACCAAGTCACAATCTACAGACTTGGGATCAAGAAGAAGAACAAGCAGTGGTTGCTAAGGAAAACAGTTATTAAACTACCGATACCGGCCAGTTGAAGCACAGACGAGAGCTCCACTGTCTAAAAGAATATGAACACAGTTGGACCATCTTTGGCTGGAAGCGAGGTGCAAGGGCATCGCCCCTGTTCCATCTCTCAAGTTTACAAATCGTGCAAAGCCCCTGCGAATCGATTAGCACATGGAAATAAATGAGTTTAATACCTTGACAAATGATTCACAGAATAAAGACAATGACAGGTGGATCCTTAGGGGACCAAAAATCAGTGACTTGTGCCGATTTTGTTGCCGACAGAATTGCTTGCAAACAATCTGAGTGACCATAATAATAATAAGCAGAGTATCTGGTAAGATTATATACGCAGTTTAATTTTATTAAACAATATCAATTAGAAGTAGATATATATACATTTCGAAAGTAAGATATAAGGATCCAAGATTTTTATTCTGTCATGTCAAAATTATGGGACCAGTTAGCACTCACAGAATTCTCAAAATTACGAGCATTCCCAACTTATGTCACTTGTAGAGAAGAGCAACGTCTGGTCCAATTCTGGATGATTCTTCCTGGTGACTTTGAAGGATTGCGTGGAACAATTTTGCATCGTAGTCCTCTTCCTTCTGTTGATTCAGTAGTACATGAATTACTAGCTGAGGAGATTCGTCTTAAGTCTTAGGTTGATAAGAGGACTGTTGCACCATCTACACCATCTGTTTTTGCAGCATCACAACGGTCAATGCCGCATAATCAAAGTATGTCAATTTCGAAGGTTTCTAGTGATGAGTGTTTATTGCAAAGAAAAAGGACATTGAAAGTCTCAATGTCCATTATTGTTGAACAAAGGTAAACTACCACAACAGCAAAAACGACCATCACAACAGTAATATCAGCAACAACGACCTCAACAACCAACATTGCTATGTCAGAATGCTTCATGGAAATCTGGTAATTAACCACAACAGTTGTCAAATGGACTATCTCAGTCTAGTAATGCAGTGGTTGTCCCCTCTTTAGATCCTTATATACTTGAGCAGTTTCAACAATTCCTTGCTTCACAGCCCTCTGCCATGTCTGCTTCTTCTCATATAAATTTGTCATCCTCCGGTACATCAGGTATATCATCCTCTTTATGAATCTGAGATTCTGGAGCCTCTCATCATATGTTACCTAACTTATCATCTTTTATCTCCTTATCTTCTAATTCATCTTTATCAGTTATGACGGCTGATGGTACTCCAATGTCATTATTAGGTGTTGGTTCTGCTGTTACAACTTGTTTGTCTCTTACTAATATCTATTATATTCCTAGTCTTACACTTAATCTTGTTTCTGTTAGACAATTATCTAAGTCTGGATATTTAATCTCTTTTTCTTCGTTCAATTGTTATATGTATGACCCACGATCTCAGAAGGTGATTAGAATATGCCGTAGGTAAGCGGGACTCTATATCTTAGATAACCTTCAAGTACCAGATGTTGCAGCTTCTAGTGTCGATTTGTTATCTTTACGATTGAGTTGTTCTTCTTCTGATTTTTATTTGTAGCATACTCGTCTAAGTCATGTTTCAACCTCTCATTTATAATTTTTAGCTTCGGCTGGAGTATTAGGAACTTTAAAAAGTCATGATATTTTAGATTGTAATGGTTGTAAACTGATAAAATTTTCTGCATTACCTTTTAATAAAAATTTATCTTTTTCTCTTAATCCTTTTGATCTTGTTCATTCTGATGTGTGAGGACTTTCTCCTGTTACTAAAAAAGGGAATCAAGATATTATGTTTCTTTTATTGATTATTGCACTCGCTATACTTGAGTTTATCTTATGAAATACAGATCTGATTATCTTACTATTTTCAATAACTTTAAAGCTCTTGTCAAAACTCAACATTTAACAGTTATCAAGTGTTTTCGTTGTGATTTAGGGGGTGAATACACTTTCAATAATTTTTCTCATTTACTTGCATTAGAAGGTACTATACATCAAACCTCGTGTCGAGAAACACCTGAACAGAATGGGGTTGCAGAGAAAAAACATAGACATCTTATTAAGACATTCCGTTCATTCTTATTGTCTGCAGATGTTCCTAGCATTTTTGGGGGAGAAGCAGTTCTTACTGCTACTCATGTAATTAATAGGATTCCAACTTCTCACAATTCAGGTTTGTCTCCTTTTCAAAACTATATGGTCATGCTCTTGATTATTCCTCTTTATGTGTTTTTGGTTGTACCTGTTTTGTTCTCCGACCACACGTTGAGCGTGATAAGTTGTCCTATAAATCTACTTTGTGTGTCTTCCTTGATTATGGTGTTGATCAAAAGGGATATCGTTGTTTTGATCCAGTTAGTAAAAAATTATATGTCTCTCGTGATGTTGTGTTTTTTGAACATATTTCTTTCTTCTCCATACCTCTTTTATCACATGACATGACTCATGCAGATCTTATTCGCATTTATCCCTTCAGTACCGACACCAACGAAGCCTCCCCCACGGCTACTCTTCCACATAACGGCTTCACTGAATCTGGTATTCTCGAGACATCTTCTCTACATCTCCCTCCGCCTCCTACTGTTGGTGCGGTTAGCACTAACGGTCTAACTCAGGTTTTGATGAATGACAAATCAGGTTAAGTTAGGTTTGTTGTTGTCTGACACTTTTATCAAGTGTGCAGGAAAAGTCCAGCTAGGTCGACGGGCTGACCGGATAGCTGGCGAGAAGTCCAAGCGGGTCGACGGGCTGACCGGACGCTTGGCAAGAAGTCCAGTTAGGTCGACAGACTGACCGGATAGCTGGCGAGAAGTCCAAGCGGGTCGACGGGCTGACCGGACGCTTGGCGAGAAGTCCAGACGGGTCGACGGGCTGACCGGACGTCTGGCAGGTAAGTGAGGTAAGTCACTGGAAGGGAGTGACTGTGAGGACGCGTTCCCGGGAAGGGGACATTAGGCGTCGATCCGGCTTAGATCCATTTCGGATGTCTAAGTCGAGATCGTGACTAGATTCCGGTCTCGGAAAGACGGAATCTAAGTCATACTCTTTCTTATCCATCTATTGAACTTTAACTGTGCTAACAATCTGTTTTACAGGATACATATTTGCCTCGGACTAACCCTGTTTTGCAGGAAAAAGGAGCTTTCTGAAACAAGGTGGTCCGGGCACCTGGAGGGGATCCGGGCGCCCGGAAGGGATCCGGGCGCCCGGAAGGCAAATTTCATCCAGCCGAGTCGTCGCCACGTGGAGCATCATGGTTCGTGCAGCTACGTCACGTTCCAGGCGCCCGGAAGGGATCCAGGCGCCCGGGACAGCATATAAAAGAAGCCCCAGGTAGGAGCTTCAAATATATAAAAGTCTGCACTGAAAACTTACTGCTTGCTCTGCTGCTCTACGCTCCTGCGACGCCACGAGGCTATTCCGACAAAGCGCTTTCTTAAAGTCTAACTCTTCTTCTCTTGTCGGTATTTTATTTCTGTCAATTCTTGTACTTATTTGTAATCTTCATTCGAATTGATAGTGATTGCCCAACGAAAGTACTCACGGAGTACGGGCCTTCGAGTAGGAGTCGTCACAGGCTCCGAACGAAGTAAAAAACACCTGTGTATATTTTAGTTTTCCGCTGCGTTTTTACTCATCTTTATCGAATCGATATTCACCCCCCCCTCTATCGAATCCAACGGTCTTACAAGTGGTATCAGAGCAGGTACCGCTCTGATTTGGTGCAACCACCAATCAGACAGGGGGTGGAAAATTTTTTTTTAATTCCAAACTAATATTATTATCTTTTTTGGAAGGTTTTTTTTTTTCCCGTTGCACTTAAAATCTAAATTGGTACAACACCAACTTAGAGTTTCTATTTTTCCCCGCACTGCTAATCCAAGACGAAGTCTTGGGATTTTCTTTTTCCAGTTAATTTAGTGTGTGCAGGATAAGATGTCTCAACAAGAAGGCTTCAGCACAGTACGTCCTCCCCTATTCAACGGGGATGATTTTTCGTACTGGAAGAGGAGAATGGAGGTCTACATGAAGACAGACTACGACCAATGGATGAGCGTTACAAAGGCTTACAAAATTCCAGTAGACAACTCCGGGAAAATAGTAGACCCTGAAGAATGGACAAATGATTTAAAGAAAAAGGCATCAATTGAAAACAAAGCCATCAATACTCTACACTGCGGACTAACACGAGAAGAACTGAACCGGGTCGGACCGCATGAAAACGCTAAGGAGCTTTGGGATAAACTGATTGAGCTGCACGAAGGAACAAGCGATGCAAAGGTAACAAAAAGAGATTTGCTGTTAAATAAAATTTTTAATATAAAAATGCAGGAAGGAGAAACGGCAAGTCAGCTCCACGCGAGGGTCAAAGATATCCTCAACGGTCTCCACGCGATAGGCCACCAAATGGAGAACCGAGACTTAATAAGGTACGCGTTAAATGCTTTTCCGCGAAATAATTTGTGGGCATCAATTGTAGATGCCTACAAAATTTCAAAAAATTTATCTAAATTAAAATTGGATGAACTCTTCTGTGAATTAGAACTTCATGAGCAAACTAACGCCGGGGTCGAGAAAGGTGTAGCTTTATTTGCAGGTTCCTCTAAAGAAAAGAAGAACAAACCCGAATCTGAAGAAGATTCCGATCAAGACTCTGAAGACGAAGAACACCTGGTGAACCTGGTAAGGAAAATGTTCACCAGGAAAAAGAGAAGCTTCAGCAAACAGGATCTTCAGAAGATCAGTTCACCAGCCGACTCAAGAAATGTCACATGTTTCGGATGTAACAAAAAGGGGCACTACAAGAATGAATGCCCAAGATTGAAACTTGACAAACCAAAGTCAACAAAGAAGAAAGCCCTCAAAGCAACATGGGACGATTCCTCCTCAGACGAATCGGAAGGAGAAAGGCAAAAGCACCAAAGTCACCTCGCGCTGATGGCTCGCGAAGCTGAAACGGAAGACGAATCAGAGGAATCGGAAGACGGGTCCGAACCCGAATCAAGCCACGAGTCCGCACTCGTTTCCGAAGGTTCCGAAGAGGTATACCTAAACTTAAATCGTAAATTCTTTAGAATTATCTCGTGTTTAAATAAAAAAGTAGTTAAGTTGGAAAATGAAAATAAATCGCTTCTTGAGGAAAATCAAAACCTCAAGGAACAATTAAAAAATTCGAATCCAACTCAAGATCAAACACTTGAGGAGGAGAATTTATCATTAAAAAATGAAATTAATAAGTTAAAAGAATTGTTGGAAAAATTCACAACAAGATCTAAAAATTTAGATTTAATTCTAAATAACCAAAAGGCATGCTATAATAAAACCGGACTTGGATATAAGTCAAACTCAAACAAAACCTTTAAATCATTATTAACCCAACACAAAGCAACTAAACAAGCTTGGGTCCCGAAAGCGTGCTTAACCACGCAAGTAGGACTTAATCAATTCTATATACCTAAAGATAAAATACATTATATAAACTTGAATAAATCAGATCAAAAACTAAAATATAAATTTAACTTAAAATCAAAATTCAAAACTCAACAAAATTTAGATTATCACCAAGTTGATTATAACTATAAAAAGAATCGACACAAACCCAAAATCTAAATTAAGGGCCAATAATTCAGGGGGAGGCTCCAGAATAGCTGGCACCTCCAAAACTAACATATCCGACAGGGTAACCCAAAACAAACTAACCCGACAGGGTAATTAGGATTAGTAAAAAGAGACCAAGTTTAACTTGACTCATGGTACTGGTGAAGTTTTTGGATGATAGTACGTTAGGGAAGCTTGGGCATCGCATGTCTAGAAAGATATGGCTTCGATCTGGTGCATTTGGCCAAGTGGAACTGACCGAAGCTACCCTTAAACGAATCCTAACCAGTTAGACCAAGATTTAGTACTAAGTTCCGTGGATAGGACTATTCGGAAAACTTCGAAAGGTTGGTTACTTCTAATGATGTCCATGAGACTCACCAAGCTTAGAAGTTTATCCGAAGAATGCCTATTTGTGGAAACCAAAGCTAAGTCTGAATCTAACACTAGTTAAACCAAAACTCTATAATCAAACCAATTTCATCTCACAAAACCATAGGTTTCCCTGATTGATAATATAGTTCGGGTGAGATGAATAAGGCTTTAAAAATTAGTTTCAAAAATTTTAAACTTAAAAATTATTTTCAAAATTTTAAACTTAAAAATCATTTTCAAAATTTTAACTTAAAAATTTCAATTTTAAACTTAAAAATCATTTTCAAAATTTTAACTTAAAAATTTCAATTTTAAACTTAAAAATTATTTTCAAAATTTTAAACTTAAAAATCATTTTCAAAATTTTAACTTAAAAATTTCAATTTTAAACTTAAAAATTATTTTCAAAATTGTAAACTTAAAAATCATTTTCAAAATTTTAACTTAAAAAATTTCAATTTTAAACTTAAAAATTAATTTCAAAATTTTAATTTTAAACTTAAAAAATTAATTTCAAAACTTTAATTTTAAACTTAAAAATTATTTTCAAAACTTTAAACTTAAAAATCATTTTCAAAATTTTAACTTAAAAATTTCAATTTTTAACTTAAAAATTTCAATTTTAAACTTAAAAATTAATTTCAAAACTTTAATTTTAAACTTAAAAATTATTTTCAAAACTTTAAACTTAAAAATCATTTTCAAAATTTTAACTTAAAAATTTCAATTTTTAACTTAAAAATTTCAATTTTAAACTTAAAAATTAATTTCAAAACTTTAATTTTAAACTTAAAAATTAATTTCAAAATTTCAATTTTAAACTTAAAAAATTAATTTCAAAATTTTAATTTTAAACTTAAAAATTAATTTCAAAATTTTAATTTTAAACTTAAAAATTAATTTCAAAACTTTAATTTTAAACTTAAAAATTATTTTCAAAATTTTAATTTTAACTTAAAAATCATTTTCAAAATTTTAACTTAAAAACTTCAATTTTTAACTTAAAAATTATTTTCAAAATTTTTAAACTTAAAAATTAGTTTCAAAAATTTTAAACTTAAAAATTATTTTCAAAATTTTAAACTTAAAAATCATTTTCAAAATTTTAACTTAAAATTTTCAATTTTTAACTTAAAAATTATTTTCAAAATTTTTTAAACCTAAAAATTAGTTTCAAAAATTTTAAACTTAAAAATTATTTTCAAAATTTTAAACTTAAAAATCATTTTCAAAATTTTAACTTAAAAATTTCAATTTTTAACTTAAAAATTATTTTCAGAATTTTTAAACTTAAAAATTAGTTTCAAAAATTTTAAACTTAAAAATTATTTTCAAAACTTTAAACTTAAAAATTATTTTCAAAATTTTAACTTAAAAATTATTTTCAAAATTTTAAACTTAAAAATTATTTTCAAAATTTTAAACTTAAAAATTATTTTCAAAATTATTTTCAAAATTTTAAACTTAAAAATTATTTTCAAAATTTTAATTTTAACTTAAAAATTAATTTCAAAATTTTAATCTTAACTTAAAAATTAATTTCAAAATTTTAATTTTAACTTAAAAATTAACTTCAAAATTTTAAACTTAAATTAATTTCAAAATTAAGATTTTTTGTTAATGATTGATTAAAAATTGATAAACTAAGACTAACATAAAAATCCTACTTGTTGTAGGAAACCAAGTGGATTTTGGACAGTGGTTGCTCCAAACATATGACTGGAGATCACACCAAGTTCACTCAATTAACCTACAAAAGCCTAGGAACAGTTGCCTTTGGAAACAACGGTAAACTCAAGGTAATTGGTATAGGTAATATTGAATTAAAAATAGATTTCATAATTACAAATGTTCTACTTGTTGAAAATTTTAAATACAATCTCCTGAGCATAAGTCAATTATGTGACACTAGGTATAAGGTAAAATTTCTATCTACAGAATGTTTGATCAAACATCTAGATAATCCAACTATAAGCCTAAAAGGCTTTAGAAAAGACAATATTTATGCCATTAACTTAACCACTTCTTCAGTCAAGTGTTATTTAACACAAAAAGAAGAAACCTGGTTATGGCATAGAAGAATGTCACACACACATTTCAGAAACATAACTAAATTAAATGGTCTAGTTAGAGGCTTACCAAAATTACCTAACTTAGATTTAACGATATGTAATGCTTGTCAACAGGGCAAACAAACAAAATCTACCCACAAACCAATTAATGAATCCCAAACCAACTCAGTCCTAGAACTTTTACACTTAGACCTATTTGACTCCCATGGAGTTAAATCAATAAATGGAAGTCTATACTGTTTAGTTATAATAGATGACTATTCTAGGTTCACTTGGGTCAAATTCTTAAAAAATAAAGATGAAACCTTTGAAATTTTTACGAATTTCTGCAAACAAAATAGAAAATGGAATTTTTCTAGGTTACTCTCTGAATAGCAGAGGCTACAGAATTTATAATAAAGTTACCTTAAGAATTGAGGAAACCACCAATGTAAAATTCAAAGAATCCAATCAAAACCTAGAACAAGCCCAACCTCAACCAGTTGACCCTGTTCATGAACATATTAATTCTGAAGGAACAAAAACCCAAAATCATGAAGAAGAAGAACAACTACAAGAAAGTCAACCTTCTAGAACCATAAGAGTCAACCCAAACCATCCTACTGATCAAATAATTGGTGACCCAGACCTTCGGGTCCAAACTAGGTCATCTTTCAGAAACCTAAGTCAAATCTCATTAATCTCAAATATTGAACCCAAAACTGTAGCTGAATCCCTACTTGACCCAGACTGGGTCATAGCTATGCAAGAAGAATTAGCTCAATTTGAGCGCAATGAAGTTTGGGACCTAGTACCTCCACCTAACGATAAGAAAATAATAGAAACCAAATGGGTATTTCGAAACAAGTTAAGTGAAACTGGAGAAATTACTAGGAACAAAGCCAGGTTAGTTGCCAAAGGGTTCAGTCAAGTTGAAGGACTTGACTATGATAAAACTTATGCCCCGGTAGCTAGACTAGAGTCTATTAGAATGTTACTAAGCTATGCAGCCCATAAAGGATTCAAACTATACCAAATGGATGTCAAGTCTGCCTTTCTTAATGGATTGATAAAAGAAGAAGTTTATGTAGGTCAGCCACCAGGTTTTGAAAGCCTAGAACACCCTGATTATGTCTACAAATTAAAAAAGGCATTATATGGACTTAAACAGGCACCTAGGGCATGGTATGAAAGACTAACCTCTTACTTAACCTCTTAAGGGTTCAATCAAGGTCAAATTGACCCAACACTATTTGTGAAATCAATAAAAGAAGATATTTTTATAGCTCAAATTTATGTAGATGATATCATCTTTGGTTCAACCAACTCAGAATTTTTAAATGAATTTACAAACCTAATGGAACACGAATTCGAAATGAGTCTGGTAGGAAAATTAACTTATTTTCTAGGGTTACAAGTCAAACAAACAAATGAAGGAAATTATATTTGTCAACAAAAATATACTAAGGAGTTACTTAGAAAATTTGGAATGGAAAATACTAAAGAAATAAAAACACCTATGGCCGTAAACACAATCCTGGATGATGATCCTAATGGAAAACCAGTAGACTTAAAACATTATCGGAGCGCAATAGGTAGTCTACTTTACTTAACTGCAAGCCGACCTGACATTTTATTTGCAGTTAGTATGTGTGCTCGATACCAAACCTGTGCTAAAGAATCTCATTTGACTCAAGTTAAAAGAATCTTTAGATACCTCAAAGGAACCACGAATGTAGGTATTTGGTATCCTAGGACCAACAACTTTGAATTAATAGGATATTCTGATTCAGATTATGTCGGATGCAAATTAGACCGCAAAAGCACAAGTGGTGGATGCCAACTACTTGGTCCATCCCTTGTCAGCTGGTTTAGTAGAAAGCAACACTGTGTTGCACTATCTACAACTGAGTCAGAATACATAGCTATAGGCGAGTGTGTTGCACAAATATTATGGATGATGCATA
Organism: Zingiber officinale; assembly: GCF_018446385.1. Lineage (NCBI taxonomy): Eukaryota > Viridiplantae > Streptophyta > Magnoliopsida > Zingiberales > Zingiberaceae > Zingiber > Zingiber officinale. The sequence goes on from NC_055988.1 coordinate 170,383,896, forward strand.
CTCTAAAAGATTTCAACTTAAATATCACAAATGTAAAAGTATTAATTGATAATATAAGTTCGATTAACTTAACTAAGAATCCTGTGCATCATTCAAGAACCAAACATATTGAAGTTAGGCATCACTTCATCAGGGATCATGTTACTAAAGGTGATATTGAACTCAAGTACATTGAGTCTAAATCAAATTTAGCTGACATTTTTACAAAACCACTCCCTGAAAGTGAATTTAGCAACTTACGACGACAATTAGGGATGTGCTCAATAGCCTAGGAAATTCCAAAAATCCTTTCAAAAATGATTTTATCAACTTATAGGCTAAACTTGTTTGTTTTCAAAATTTCCATTCTTAGACTTTCAAAAACAGTTTTTGCCTTAGACTAAGTTTACCTCCTTAGAAAGCATGTACCCATAGGACTAGTTTTTGAGCATCTCACCAACACCCTAGGGTTACCTTGCTTGTGTTTGACAAACATAGAAAGGGGTGAGATGCATAGGCCAACTGTCTAGACCTAAGATGCTTATTTCAGTGCATCAGCATAAGTCTGGACGTTAAATACAAATCAGATATTAATCAGATTAAAGTTCATCAGTCAAGTCAAACACTGACTAATTATAATTAACTTAATCTGACTAACCTAGTGAACGCTACTATCTTCTGATAGTTAGTTAGTACCTAATTGGTTAGACAGCTGGTTAGAGATAGGTATCAAATTCAGGGGGAGAAATATAACTATTTAGTTTGCCAAATTGAATTTTAAACTTAATTTTGAAAATCGAAGTTTAAAAACAACTTGTTTAAAAACTGACTTTTTCAAGTATGTTAAACCGCTTTTGAATCTAATACCTTTCTGAAAATTTGATTTTGGAGAACAAATTTTATAAACACATTCTAAAAATATGGTCTTACTTTTACCAAACTCCTTTGAAAACTAAAAGTAAAGATTTAAACTTAATTTCACTTTGAAAATTGTCCTGAGTCTAGTTCTTAAAAATTTGATTTTACTCAATTTTGACAATTTGATTTGAAGGATAAATCTTACAAAATTTAGTTTACAAACTAAGCTTCTCAAAATTATTTTTCTTGATTTTAAAAAAAATTAAAAAAAAAATAGATTTTTTCAAACCTAGTTTTGGAATTTTGGTGTTGAAAACTTATGTTTATATAGCATTTCAAACTTATGTTGAAACTTGTTTTGAAATTTAATCCTTATACACTTATGTTTGAAAATTAACCTATCTACACTTAGCATTTTTTCTAAAAACTAAAAGCTAATGCTTTAAACAAGTTTTCAAACTTTAGACTCCCCCAAGTCAATTTGATCTTTTCTTGGATTTAAAAACTCAGTTATTTTTCAAAGTCTTATTGTTTTCAGTAATTCTCACTATGTTTGTTTACCCTCGTTTTTTGATGTATGCCAAAGGGGGAGGGTTAGGTTGGTTAAGTTAGAGCAACTTAATGCAAACTTGAAAAACTAACTTAAACCTTAAAAACCTCAATAATCATGCTTGATTCTTGCATATTTTTTTCACTAACTTAACCAGGTTGTCATTCCATCAAAAAGGGGGAGATTGTTGGTGCGGTTAGCACTAACGGTCTAACTCAGGTTTTGATGAATGACAAATCAGGTTAAGTTAGGTTTGTTGTTGTCTGACACTTTTATCAAGTGTGCAGGAAAAGTCCAGCTAGGTCGACGGGCTGACCGGATAGCTGGCGAGAAGTCCAAGCGGGTCGACGGGCTGACCGGACGCTTGGCAAGAAGTCCAGTTAGGTCGACAGACTGACCGGATAGCTGGCGAGAAGTCCAAGCGGGTCGACGGGCTGACCGGACGCTTGGCGAGAAGTCCAGACGGGTCGACGGGCTGACCGGACGCTTGGCGAGAAGTCCAGACGGGTCGACGGGCTGACCGGACGTCTGGCAGGTAAGTGAGGTAAGTCACTGGAAGGGAGTGACTGTGAGGACGCGTTCCCGGGAAGGGGACATTAGGCGTCGATCCGGCTTAGATCCATTTCGGATGTCTAAGTCGAGATCGTGACTAGATTCCGGTCTCGGAAAGACGGAATCTAAGTCATACTCTTTCTTATCCATCTATTGAACTTTAACTGTGCTAACAATCTGTTTTACAGGATACATATTTGCCTCGGACTAACCCTGTTTTGCAGGAAAAAGGAGCTTTCTGACCGGAAGGGATCCGGGCGCCGGAAGGCAAATTTCATCCAGCCGAGTCGTCGCCACGTGGAGCATCATGGTTCGTGCAGCTACGTCACGTTCCAGGCGCCCGGAAGGGATCCAGGCGCCCGGGACAACATATAAAAGAAGCCCCAGGTAGGAGCTTCAAATATATAAAAGTCTGCACTGAAAACTTACTGCTTGCTCTGCTGCTCTACGCTCCTGCGACGCCACGAGGCTATTCCGACAAAGCGCTTTCTTAAAGTCTAACTCTTCTTCTCTTGTCGGTATTTTATTTCTGTCAATTCTTGTACTTATTTGTAATCTTCATTCGAATTGATAGTGATTGCCCAACGAAAGTACTCACGGAGTACGGGCCTTCGAGTAGGAGTCGTTACAGGCTCCGAACAAAGTAAAAAACACCTGTGTCTATTTTAGTTTTCCGCTGCGTTTTTACTCATCTTTATCGAATCGATATTCACCCCCCCCTCTATCGAATCCAACGGTCTTACACCTACGACTGTTCCTTCACCTCCAGAGATTGCGGGTAATCTTATTCGTCAGTCTACACATCCTCGTAAGTCTACTAAACTACCTGATTTTGCTTATTCTACTTCTTTTGTCTCTTTTGATGCCTTTATTCATCATCTTTCTGAGTATTTGTCCTATAGAGAAGCTGTTGGTATCTTCTTTGGCAGAATGCTATGGACTTGGAATTAACTGCTCTGCGTCATACTCATACTTAGAATTTGGTACGTCTACCACCAGGGAAATGTGTCATTGGTTCTCGTTGGGTCTATAAGATCAAAACTAAATCTGATGGTTCTGTCGAACGGTACAAAACTCGTCTTGTTGCTAAAGGTTACTCTTAGGAGTATGACATGGATTATGAGGAAACTTTTACCCCTGTTGCTAAAATGACTACTGTTCATATATTAATTGTTGTTGTCTCAGATATCTCAGATGGATGTCAAAAATAATTTCTTGAATGGTGATCTTCAAGAAGAAGTGTATATGGTTCTCCCTCCTGGAGTTGCTCACAGATCTGGTGAAGTTTGCAGGCTTCGCAAAGCTCTCTATGGACTCAAACAAGCACCACGTGCTTGGTTTGCCAAGTTCTCCATGGTGGTTGCCTCGCTTGGCTTTCATCCCAGTAATCATGATTCAACTTTATTTGTCAAGTGCACACGTGCAGATCGTATACTTTTGTCTTTATATGTGGATGACATGATAATTACTGGTGATGATTTTGATGGAATTGAGTCTTTGAAATTTGAATTAGCTCGTTGTTTCGCTATAAAAGACTTGGGCTTACTGCGCTATTTTCTGGAGATTGAGATTGCCTCTTCACCTAAAGGTTATCTCTTGTCTCAGTCAGAGTACATAGCTGATCTATTTGAACGTGCATGTCTCATGACAACAGGGTAGTTGATACCCCCCTTGAAACTAATGTTAGGTACTCTCAATCAGATAGTTCTCCTTTACCAGATCCTAACCTCTACCTAGTGGCGGATCCAAACAAAAAAGGAAGAGGGTGCTCAAAGAAGGGAGCTGGAGCTTATCTTCCTTCTCGCTACCCCTCGGACTGCAGTATACTGTGTTGGTGCAACCTTAGGTCAAGGTTGACCTGGTTGACCCGACTCGAGGTGACTTGACTCGAGTTGTATTTTGATGTTTGACTTGGGAAGATTGTCGGTGCAACCTTAGGTCAAGGTTGACCTACTTGAGTTGCATGTCGATGTTTGACGAGAAGAGAGTTGTATTCTTGATGTTTGACAAGAATAGGTGTTTGGGAGATTGTAGGTGCAACCTTAGGTCAAGGTTGACATGGTTGACCTGATTCATGAAAAGTCCAAGTATGGAGACTTGGCACTGGAAAAGTCCAAGTACGGAGACTTGGCACGGGGAAAAGTCCAAGAAGGTAGCTTGGCACGCGGGAAGTCCAAGTATGGAGACTTGGCACGGGGAAAGTCCTAACTGGGATGTTAGGCAGTGTGGAAAGTCCTGGTGAGTGAAGCCAGGCAGTGAGAAAGTCCTAACTGGGATGTTAGGCAGTTGGAAAGTCCTGGTGAGTGAAGCCAGGCAGTGGGAAAGTCCTAACTGGGATGTTAGGCAGTTGGAAAGTCCTGGTGAGTGAAGCCAGGCAGTGAGAAAGTCCTAACTGGGATGTTAGGCAGTGTGAAAACCCTAGTGAGTGAAGCTAGGTGAAAGTCCTGGTGAGTGAACCCAGGCAAGGGAAAATCCAGATGGATCAGGGATGATCGGACTTCTGGTGTTGGAAAGTCCAAGTAGGTCAAGGGAGTGATCGGATACTTGGCACGAAGAGGAAAATCCAGATGGATCAGGGATGATCGGACATCTGGTGTGGAAAAGTCTAAGTGGGTCAAAGGGATTGACCGGACACTTAGCGGGGAGTGCTAGCAGGTCAAGGGAGTGACCGGATGCTAGGCATGATGTACCAACAGGTCAAAGTTGACCGGATGTTGGTGTGGAAGCCTTAGGTTTAGGGCTGAGAAGTTTGGATCGGGCTGCAGACCGATCCAATGATACATGAGTCATCTGATCGGTCTGGTGACCGATCAGTGACCGATCAAGATGTTATCGATGGTTATCGATCGATCCGAGACCGATCGGGGAGATCGCGGAAAACTAGCGAGAAGAGAGCTGATCGGTCCTACGGACCGATCAGAGGTTCACTCGATGCTGGTCCGTCCCGATCGGTCGATCGGTCCATGGACCGATCATGGATGGAACAGAAGCGATTGATCGGTCTGTAGACCGATCAGGATGTTGCCTGATCGGTCTGCAGAAGGTTCTAGCCGTTGCAACGCAACGGCTAGTTTCTTCACTTCTTCTTCGCAAGTATAAAGGAGACGAGGCATCTTCTGCTCTTCTTCTTCCTCTTCTTTCTCTTGTGCTGTTGTGCTCTTGAGCTTTGTTGAGTTCAAGCTTCGTGTGAGCTTCTACGACTGGTTTCCTGCTGTTGTAGGCGTCGCTTGAAGCGGCGAGTAAGTGAAGGTTTTACAGTTGTATTGTATTTTGCTTCTTGCTGTATACTCCTTCTTGTATTGCTTTTGCAAAACTTTGTGGCGAGGTTTCTCCACCCAGAAGGAGTGATTATTAGCCGGTTCTCCGGGGACTCATCCACCGACGGATTGATAGGGCTCGTCCACCTTACGGACACGCCGAGGAGTAGGAGTTTATCTCCGAACCTCGTTACATCGACGCGTTGAGGTTTGATCTTCTTGTTTTCGTTTCTTGTTCTTATTTCCGCTGCGCTAACCCTAGTTTGTAGAAAGAAACGCGAACGATTTGGGGCGGCTATTCACACCCCCCTCTCTAGCCGAGGACCATCGATCCCAACAAGTGGTATCAGAGCGAGGCCGCTCTTCGACGGATCAACACCCGTGGGAGCAAAGCTAGAGAATGGATCTCTATGGAGAAGATGTCACCATTCCACCTTTCTACGAATGCGGCGACTTCGCGTATTGGAAGGTAAGGATGAAGTATTTTCTTATGACTAACATAATGAATTGGTTTTGTGTACAAGAAGGTTTTACTCCTCCGGTGGATGAAGAAGGAAAACCACTTGAGAAGAAGGAGTGGACAAGAGAACAAATTCACAAATCCGAAATCAACGAAGAGGTAACGAGAATAATTGAATTTTCATTGCCTACTAACATTTTGTGTAAGATAGGATACAACAATGCCAAGGAGTTGTGGAACAACTTGGCCAAGTACCATGAGGAGAGCTCCACCTCAAGCCATGAAGAGGAGCCTAGTGAGCCAAGTAGCTCACATCATGGAGGGAGCGAATTGGAAGTTGAGGGCTACTCAATATCCAAGGAAGAAGAGGAGGAGAGTTCCTCTTGTTCAAGTTCGGAGCAAGAAGAAGAAGTTTCCACCTCCGGAAGGGTTGAAGAAGAAAGCTCACACCCATCCCCAAACCTAGGTAACTCAAGCATCTCAATTTCAAATAAGTTACATATAATATGCTTTGAGTGTAGGGAGTGTGGACATTACAAGAGCAAATGTCCAAAGAGAGTTAGGAAGACTCCACCAGCACCAAAGGTCAAGGAAGCCAAAGTCCCAACACGCGAAGGCAAGAAGCACATGGTGTGCTTTCAATGCAAGCAACGGGGACACTATAGGAGCCAATGTCCGAAGAGGAGGAAACCTCACAAGGACAAGGGATGCACATCGATAGGGGGAGCTAAGGCAAACCCTAAGGTAACCTCTAAGGTTCATTATTGCAATTCTAATAAAACTCATGCTAGTAGTTTTGTTGCAATTGTTAATAATGATAAGCATGTTAACTTTAGGAACCAATACATGTGCTTAGGAGCTAAACATGTTAGCCTAGATAGGGATACTACTAGGAATGCTAACCCTAGGATTAACACTTCTAAGGTTAAGAAAAACCTAGGTAGAAACCCTAAATCAACTAGACATATGCCTAGGAATACCTCAAGGAAGAGTGATAAATCAAAAATTGAGGTATTAGAAAAGGAGAATCAAGTCTTGAGGTCAAGGCTTGATACCCTAGAAAAGGCCCTTAAAAGTTTAGAGAAGTCAACTCTAGGGCCTAAGGGTCAAAAGTCCAAGGACAAGAAAGGTTTGAGTCACAAACCTAAGTCCCAAATGGTCAAGCCCACATATCATGATGTTCCATTCGATTATGGAACAAAACCTAGGGCTAGGAAGACCAACACCAAGGTCACAAGGGGAGTCACCCCTAGAGTTGATCTTGATGAGTCCCAAATGGCCAAGGCTTTAAAGCCTAAGAGGGTCATTAGGAGGGTTGCTAGGGAAGTTATCCCTAGTGAATATTTAGTGAACCCAATGAGCTCAAGTAGGTATTGGGTTCCTAGGAGCATTTTCTCTACCCCATAGATGGGTTAGAGAGTGTCAACTCCGCTTAGAAGGGTAGTTAGCCCAACTTTGAGGAAATTGACACTCAAGGAGCATTTTCGAGGTTTTGTTAACCTTTGAAAATGAAATAGAATTACTAGTTACTCCTTGAAGAGCTAAATGTGCCTAATGGTGGAAATATCATTTTTAATCTTAAGCGGCACAATTTGAGGAAAACCTAGAGAAATACCATAATTTGGATTTTGGTTTCTCTTAGGGATATAAGGGCAATCTAGGATTAGATGTTAAATTAGCTAAGTGATTAAGGATACTTAGATAGGTAATCTAGGTATTTCATTTGTGCTAACTTACCATGATTGTTTGCCATATGCCATGTCATGACATCATATTTAATTTATGATCATTTGAAATGTCATGATAATGATTAGGTTATTTATATGTCATGCTGTATTTAAGTTTTCAAACTTTATGCCATGACATCATGACATTGGCACATGTTTTTACTTATGATATCATTTTATGCCATGTCATCATCTCTTGCATTATAATCAATGAAATTGATTTGAGGACAAACACAATTTGATATTGAGATCAAATTGGTGTTTAGAAAATGCATGAGAACTTAGCCTAAGATGACCTAAACCCATATCTCACATCAAAATTGACTTGGATGTGTTTGATACACTTTAGATGTGTGTGAGATATTAGGATCATGAGTTAGGATCAAGGTGCATAGTTCTTGTACCTAGATGAGCATAATTCAAGAAATTAGGGATCATAGGGAAAGCTTATGTACAAGTCATGTACATATAGCCCAAAGATTGTGGTCCCAAATTAAAGGGTTTTAAAATCATTTCAAAATTGATTTGAAAAACCTTGATGAAACTTTTCTAGTGATAGCATTCATCATTGAGCGAATTGATACAAAGTTGAGGTAAACTTGAACTATTTCAAAGTTTTTGAACTTTGTATCAAGATTTGAAAATGGAAGTTATTTTCAGATAAAACTATTTTTCCATGATAGTATGTGGTATGAGGAATGTATCCTCAAATTTTCATAATTTTTCGAATTTTCTGTGATTTTCTAGAGGTTTCTGAATTTCGGAAGGAGAAAAATCAGAAACTTCTGATATCAGAGTTGTGGACCGATCAGAAGGGAGTCTGATCGGTCCAGGTCTGTGTGGATCGGTCACTGTGACCGATCCAGGGAAGGCCTGATCGGTCCGGTGACCGATCAGGGCGTGCCAAATGCTGAATTTGCTGAATTTCGACTGTGGTCTGAAATTTCAGCTGTGGGAGTTGAGTTTCGGGCTTCTAAAGGTTTGAAACTCTCCAAGACATTGTTGGTGCAATGGTCAAGGGGGAGTTGACCTTTAGGGGGAGTTTTACCTAATTGTCAAGGGGAGTTGACTCTTAGGGGGAGTTTTTACTCCTTAAGACTTTTGAGGATTAGTGATATGGGATTATCACTAAGTTGATTGTTGAGTTTAGTATCAAGGGGGGAATTAAGAGTTTCAATGAAAGGTATGAGACTTTCATTAGGAAGAAACTCTTGACCTTGATACTCTCCTTTTTCTTTTTGATGTGTGTCAAAAAGGGGAGAGTGTTCATTGGAGAATTATTGGAGAACCCAAGTTAGGTTATCGGGTTAACCTAAGCTAGGGGAAGAATGTCAAGGAATGTTCGAGGAAGAACATTGGAATTCTTTTTGATGTGTGTCAAAAAGGGGGAGAATTATTGGAGAACCCAAGTTAGGTTATCGGGTTAACCTAAAGGGAGAATGTCCAGAGAATGTTCAAGGAAAGAACATTGGACATTGGAAGATGGTTGGAAAACCTAAGTTAGGTTATCAGGTTAACCTAACTTGATTATGGGTTTTGTCAAACATCAAAAAGGGGGAGATTGTTGGTGCAACCTTAGGTCAAGGTTGACCTGGTTGACCCGACTCGAGGTGACTTGACTCGAGTTGTATTTTGATGTTTGACTTGGGAAGATTGTCGGTGCAACCTTAGGTCAAGGTTGACCTACTTGAGTTGCATGTCGATGTTTGACGAGAAGAGAGTTGTATTCTTGATGTTTGACAAGAATAGGTGTTTGGGAGATTGTAGGTGCAACCTTAGGTCAAGGTTGACATGGTTGACCTGATTCATGAAAAGTCCAAGTATGGAGACTTGGCACTGGAAAAGTCCAAGTACGGAGACTTGGCACGGGGAAAAGTCCAAGAAGGTAGCTTGGCACGCGGGAAGTCCAAGTATGGAGACTTGGCACGGGGAAAGTCCTAACTGGGATGTTAGGCAGTGTGGAAAGTCCTGGTGAGTGAAGCCAGGCAGTGAGAAAGTCCTAACTGGGATTTAAGGCAGTTGGAAAGTCCTGGTGAGTGAAGCCAGGCAGTGGGAAAGTCCTAACTGGGATGTTAGGCAGTTGGAAAGTCCTGGTGAGTGAAGCCAGGCAGTGAGAAAGTCCTAACTGGGATGTTAGGCAGTGTGAAAACCCTAGTGAGTGAAGCTAGGTGAAAGTCCTGGTGAGTGAACCCAGGCAAGGGAAAATCCAGATGGATCAGGGATGATCGGACTTCTGGTGTTGGAAAGTCCAAGTAGGTCAAGGGAGTGATCGGATACTTGGCACGAAGAGGAAAATCCAGATGGATCAGGGATGATCGGACATCTGGTGTGGAAAAGTCTAAGTGGGTCAAAGGGATTGACCGGACACTTAGCAGGGAGTGCTAGCAGGTCAAGGGAGTGACCGGATGCTAGGCATGATGTACCAACAGGTCAAAGTTGACCGGATGTTGGTGTGGAAGCCTTAGGTTTAGGGCTGAGAAGTTTGGATCGGGCTGCAGACCGATCCAATGATACATGAGTCATCTGATCGGTCTGGTGACCGATCAGTGACCGATCAGTATGCTACTGATGGTTATCTGATCGGTCTGGAGACCGATCAGAAGGAGATCAGCGGAAAACTAGCAGAGAAGAGAAGCCTGATCGGTCTACGGACCGATCAGAAGGTTCCCTGATCGGTCTGTGGACCGATCAGGATGTTTCCTGATCGGTCCATGGACCGATCATGGATGGAACAGAAGCGAAGGCTTCTTCCCTGATCGGTCTGTAGACCGATCAGGATGTTGCCTGATCGGTCTACAGACCGATCAGGGTTCTAGCCGTTGCAACGCAACGGCTAGTTTCTTCGCTGTTTCTTCTTCGCAAGTATAAAGGAGACGAGGGCATCTTCTGTGCTGTTTCTTCTTCCTCTTCTTTCTACTGAGCTGCTGTTGTGCTCTTGAGCTTTGTTGAGTTCCGAAGCTTCGTGTGAGCTTCTACGACTGGTTTCCTGCTGTTGTAGGCGTCGCTTGAAGCTGCTGCTTCATCCAGTCGAAGAGAAGGCAAGTAAGCGAAGGTTTTACAGTTGTATTGTATTTTGCTTCTTGCTGTATACTCCTTCTTGTATTGCTTTTGCAAAACTTTGTGGCGAGGTTTCTCCACCCAGAAGGAGTGATTATTAGCCGGTTCTCCGGGGACTCATCCACCGACGGATTGATAGGGCTCGTCCACCTTACGGACACGCCGAGGAGTAGGAGTTTATCTCCGAACCTCGTTACATCGACGCGTTGAGGTTTGATCTTCTTGTTTTCGTTTCTTGTTCTTATTTCCGCTGCGCTAACCCTAGTTTGTAAAAAGAAACGCGAACGATTTGGGGCGGCTATTCACACCCCCCTCTCTAGCCGAGGACCATCGATCCCAACATACTGGTGGAATTTTCCGAGAGTAAGGGGGTGCTCAAGCACACCCCCGCTCTCCCCTAGATCTGCCACTGCCTCTACCATATAGTTGTGGGAAGCTTGGTTTATCTTACTGTGACTCGTCCTGATATTGTGTATGCTGTACATGTGGCTAGTTAGTTTGTCACTGCACTGACTACAGTGCATTGGGTCGCTGTTCTTCGCATTCTTCGATATCTTCGGGGGACTCAGTTTCAGAGTCTCTTATTCCCTTCTACTTCCTCATTAGAGCTCTGTGCATACTCTGATGCTGATTTGGCGGTTGACCTTATGGATTGTAAGTCGACCACTAGCTTCTGTATTTTTCTTAGAGATTCTCTTATCTCTTGGAAAAGTAAGAAGCAAGATGTTATTTCGAGATCCTCCACAGAAGTTGAGTATTGTGTCATGGCTACCACTACTTGTGAGATTGTTTGGCTACGTTGGTTGCTTGCAGATATGGAAATTTTTCTTCAAAAACCTACTGCTCTTCATTATGATAATCAGAGTGTCATTCAGATTGCGCACAATACAGTTTTTCACGAAAGAATGAAGCATATTGAGATAGATTGTCATTTCACTCATCATCATCTATAGATTGACACTATCATATTGTCTTTTGTTCCTTCCTCACTACAGTTAGCTGATATGTTTACCAAGATTTATTCCGCTTCGCGCTTCCGATTTTTATCTGACAAACTCTTAATGCTTCTGGCTATAACATCGTGAGTTTGAGGGGGGATGTTAGATTATATAATTAGAATTATTTGTTTATAGCCTTGAGGACAATTTAGTTTTTTTTTTCAATTTAGGGTTTAGGTTTTCTGATAATTAACTATATAAGACTTTGTACTCTTTATTTACTTACAATCTTTTTTTTTTTTGATTTATCAATAAAGACGACTACTTTTCTTTGACATCAATTTCTATAGAAGAAACTCGACTCACATTTGCCCCCGAATCAAGAAACTTTTGTACACACTCTATCTCCCCCAGCCATCATCAACAGAGTCTAGTTTTAGGAATAGATCCACGGAGAATGAGATTTTGCCAACCGATCAAAGCATACAAAAGAAAGAACACTCATTTATACGATTCTTCACCTATTTATCTCGATAAACGACATCAGGATTCGAAGATTGATTCAGAAGCATAGATAAAACCTGCAATCCCAAAGCGAATCAAAATCTGAAAACCCTAGCACAGAAAAGAAGTGCGGAGGAGGAGGAAAAGCCTGACCTGGACGCGGCCATTGGTGACCGCGATGTGGAGCGCGGAGATGCGGTCGTAGATGGTGGTCCGCAGTAGCAGAAAAGGGTCGTCCGTCAGGAAGCAGTCGATCGCTGCCAAGTCACCGACTTGGACTGCGGAGAAGAACTTGTGCTCGTAGCTCGAGCTGGCGCAGCTCACTCCTTGACCCATCGCCGCCCTGCCTCTCCGAGCCCACAGTGCGTCTAATCAATCGATGGAGCGCCGGCGAAAGGGAAGAGCGGGAGCAAGATTCAGTGATTCTCTCTCTTCTCTTCTCTTCAGATGCTTGAAACGACCCAATTTCCATGGTTGCTTATGTTGGAACCCCAAGGTTGTTTTGGTGTGAACAACAAGTTAAGTTAGGTCCTGCGTTGTATTTAACCTTGTGTCTAATTGTGCAGGAACTTAGGAGCACAGGTACTCGAGCGGAAGACGTAGCTAGCGAGAAGGACGGCAGTCCGAGGGACGAGGTGCTGCGGAAAAGTACCCCGGTGGACGAGAAGGAAGCGTGTGGTGGTTTCGAGGGACGAAAGCCGGAGCGGAAGATTGCTCGGGGAGCAAGAGACGCAGCTAGCGAGAAGGTCGGCACAGGGTGCGACCGAGGGACAAAGATTGCGGATGAGTACGCTGGTGGACGAGAAGGAAACACGCAGCGATTCCAAGGGACGAGAAGCCGGAGCGGAAGGCTGCTCGAGAAGATCGGAAGATGGGTTCGGGTGAGCCCTATTCCGGATGTCAGAGATCACCCAAGCAAGCGGAGCCGGAGCAGAAAGACTCGGACCAGAGGCGAGCTGAACCGGAGAAGAGAGCACGGACCAAAAGTCAACTGGGTTGACTTTTGGCTCCGGGGTGCCCGGAACTGTCCGGGGCGCTCGGAAGTGACTTTTTCACAGGATCGAGTTTGGACTCAATCCAACCGTTGGGGGATAAATTTTATCCCCCCCAGGGCGCCCGGAACCCTTTCAGGCGCCCCGACCAAGGCTATAAATATAGCCTTGGTCCAGAAGCTTTTGAACAATCACGATCATTCTATTTCCAAACACTCGTGTGCTTTAGTTGTAGTTAAGCTTCTATTTTCTGTACCTAAACGTTGTAAGAGGCTTCTCCGCCTGAAGGAGTTTTTGAGCTTAATCTTCCTTGGATTAACAACCACATCGGTTGTAACCAAGTAAACCTTTTGTGCCTCGTCTTTTCTTTTATGCTTTTACTTATCTGCTTAATTCATTTTACAAGTGTTAGCTTAATCGTTCGAGGAAGGGTTGTCTGTTTTTAATTGACAGATTATTTACCAACCCTTCTAGCCGGCCCAACGGTCCTACAAGTGGTATCAGAGCCGAGTACGCCTCAGAAGGACTAACCGCCGTCTGAAGCAACAAAACAATGGTCGGAGCTAGCGACTACCCACCAGCATTCGAGGGGGAGCTTGCTTCTTGGAAGCAACAAATGACGGTATTTCTTAACTCTGATATTGGTATTTCTCTAATAATGAAAACAGGTTATGAAGCACCAAAGACAGCGAATGGAGAAGAACTCGATCTACGCCTCTGGAACGAGAAGCAGCGTGACGAGTCAATGGCAAACGGTCGGGCAGAGTTTTACATTCTAACCGCAATACCAAATGAAGATTTCGATAGAGTTGGTGAATACAACAGCAAAAAACTTTGGGAAAAGTTCTTAAAACTCTACGAAGAACAAGTCGAGGCTAACTCCAACACCGATCCGTCATCTGAAGAGTCCGCAATAGCCCCAACAACCGAAGTACATCTCGAGGACACAGAAAACCCTTATTCACTGAGCATCGTTGAAGGGGGAGAAACTTCGGAAGAAAGCAATTCAACAGGGGGAGAACCAATGACCGACAAGGTAAGTAAGGTATGGACTCGAACCTCTGATCAATTAAATGATTCAATCGAAAAATTGCCTAAGGAGTCTTTCGAATCAGAAATTGAATCATCTAAAGAATTTTTCGAATTAGAAAATCAATTGTCAAACCTGTTTTGCAAATCAAAAATATTATTTAAAGAATTTTGCAAGTTAGAAATTTTATCGAAATTTTTTTGTAAATTGCAAAACATTTATTCGAAAGAATTATACAAATTAGAAGTGTTGTCAAAAACTTTCTTCGAATATTTTTTCGAATTACAAATTACTTTCTCGAAAGAGTTTTGCGATTTAGAAATTGAGTCATCGAAAAAGTGTTTCGGATTAAGAAATCTTTTATTAATAAATTCCTGCAAATTAAAATTTTTATCACAAAATATTCTTTCAAACGAATTTTGCACATTGCCGAAAGAATTCTTACAAATTAGATTGTCGAAAAATTTTATCAAGTTTATATCATTGAAATATTTTTGTGAAGTAGAAATTCAAAAAATTATAGAAATTAACATGATACAATTTTTTGCACGTTTAATATTTGTGGCTTTAAATTTGAAAAAGTGTGATTTAAGAAGTTCTAATAAATTGAAATGGAAATTTAAAACTTTTTGATATAAGTATTAAAATAAATAAATGCATAGAAAATTCTTTTAATGTTATCAATCTTCCTAAATTTTCTTGCATAAATTTTTGAGCTTAGAAAGTTTTTTTTTGAAAACTTAGAAATTCTTTAAAAGTTATTCTTTGACTTAGAAATCTTGGAAATATGCTTTCTCAGAAAATCATTGAAATAGATTTCTATAATCTTTCTAAGTGTCAAACCCTTAGATTGTTTTTTTTTTCTCTCAAACCCCATTTTTATTGTGATCAAAGGGGGAGAAGAGGGAAAGTATAAGTCTAGGGGAGGTAGAATTCATTTTTTCTATCATGTTGCACGTTATTGAAAATTGAAAATTGAACATTGTTTAATTTTTCATATCTATTTTTGACCTTAGCTTAACTTGGGTTGATCACACCAAAAAGGGGGAGATTGTTGGAACCCCAAGGTTGTTTTGGTGTGAACAATAAGTTAAGTTAGGTCCTGCGTTGTATTTAACCTTGTGTCTAAGTGTGCAGGAACTTAGGAGCACAGGTACTCGAGGGGAAGACGCAGCTAGCGAGAAGGACGGCAGTTCGAGAGACGAGGTGCTGCGGAAGAGTACCCCGGTGGACGAGAAGGAAGCGTGTGGTGGTTCCGAGGGACGAAAGCCGGAGCGGAAGATTGCTCGGGGAGCAAGAGACGCAGGTAGCGAGAAGGTCGGCACAGGGTGCGACCGAGGGACGAAGACTGCGGATGAGTACGTCGATGGACGAGAAGGAAACACGCAGCGATTCCGAGGGACGAGAAGCCGGAGCGGAAGGCTGCTCGAGAAGACCGGAAGATGGGTTCGGGTGAGCCCTATTCCGGATGTCAGAGATCACCCAAGCAAGCGGAGCCGGAGCAGAAAGACCCGGACCAGAGGCGAGCTGAACCGGAGAAGAGAGCACGGACCAAAAGTCAACTGGGTTGACTTTTGGCTCCGGGGCGCCCGGAACTGTCCGGGGCGCCCGGAAGTGACTTTTTCACAGGATCGAGCTTTGACTCGATCCAACCGTTGGGGGATAAATTTTATCCCCCAGGGCGCCCGGAACCCTTCCAGGCGCCCCGACCAAGGTTATAAATATAGCCTTGGTCCAGAAGCTTTTCAACAATCACGATAATTATATTTCCAAATACTTGTTTGCTTTAGTTGTAGTTAAGCTTCTGTTTTCTGTGCCTAAACGTTGTAAGAGGCTTCTCCGCCTGAAGGAGTTTTTGAGCTTAATTTTCCTTTGATTAACAACCACATCGGTTGTAACCAAGTAAACCTTTTGTGCCTCGTCTTTTCTTGTATGCTTTTACTTATCTGCTTAATTCATTTTACAAGTGTTAGCTTAATCGTTCGAGGAAGGATTGTCTGTTTTTAATTGACAGGTTATTTACCAATCCTTCTAGCTGGCCCAACGGTCCTACAGCTTAAAATAATGAACGCGGTGATAAATAAATTCCAAAAATAATACTAAATAAATTAGAAATACTGGGTAAGGAAATTAAACGCGAATTTTTCAAGGGTCTTTTCTCTATTCCCACTTCTGTCTTCACAGTCAACGCACATGATATCACCCAATTTAATTACATTTGATAGTGCTAATTTGCATTACCACGGAATCAGACCAAGGGTAATCTGGGCCAGAAAGATTCTCCATGAAAGTTAGCATAATATTAAAATATTTTTAGAGATGTCTCAGAAATTCATAGAACTTAAAATTATCCAATCAGATAAGTCTAGATTCAGGTCTAGATTCATTAATAGATCTAAATTAATTTTAGATTCGATGAATTTCTAAAATTATAAAAAATTTAATGATACACTTCATTTCTTATTTTGATATCTTTAAAGGTACTATAATATTAAGCCTGATCTAAATCAAACTAAACTTGTGACAGTACAAACTAACACCATCAGCGATGGTAATGTTTAAAAATTGATATCACAATAGTTATTACATGTAACAGATAAGAAAAACAAAAGAGAATACTAAAAAGAGCTTACATACATAAGGGATAGAAAAAACGAAGAGGCTACACCCATCCTTTGAAATATGTGCGCCTTTTAGAATGCGCATTGCGAAAGGGCTGACACAGAGCATATCAATTTTCTACCAAAGTAGGGATGAGAGATCATGACAATTGTTCCGCAAGTACACCTCTAAAATTCCAATATATCTGCTAAATCTGTTCAGACCACTACATCCTTTGATGCCATCTAATGCATATGTTTGTTATAAACTTACTATAATGAAGAAAATTTATATTTAAAAGAGTAGAGTATTTTTTATAATTGTAGGAAATATATATTCCGAGATTTTATTGGGAACATAAAACTATTCCTATGACGGAAAAAGGATCTCTGAAAACAAAAAACGAATAACAAACAGCTAGAAAGAGGAAGAGAACATCAATGAACCAAAACTTGTAAGTGAGATAATCATAGTACTTTAAAGGCAAAAATAGTTCAGCATTCATAGTTTTACCGCTAGGCCATGAACAATCCAAAATAGTTTCGAATACAATGGCGACATGAAAGTAGATTCGGTAAAGCAATCACTGGCAGCAAAATAAGAGACGACACACGCAGAGGTTGATGATGAGCTACTAAACTTAATCGACCTCCTCAATCTTCGGACCCGCACCGCTCGCACCAGCCGAGGGTCCGTCCTCATCCATTCCACCGGGCACTTCGCCACCCTGGTACATCTTAGCAATGATGGGGTTGCAAATGCTCTCGAGCTCCTTCATCTTGTCTTCGAACTCATCGGCCTCAGCCAATTGATTGGTATCGAGCCATTGGATCGCCTGCTCTATAGCGTCCTCGATTTTTTTCTTGTCTGCCGCAGGCAGCTTGGATGCGATCTTATCGTCCTTAATGGTGTTTCTCATGTTGTACGCGTAGTTCTCCAGGGAGTTCTTAGCCTCCACTTTCTTCTTGTGCTCCTCGTCCTCAGACTTGTATTTCTCCGCTTCCTGCACCATCTTCTCAATCTCCTCCTTGCTGAGCCTGCCCTTGTCATTGGTGATGGTGATCTTGTTCTTTTGCCCGGTTGTCTTGTCCTCGGCGGATACGTTCAAGATACCATTGGCATCGATGTCGAAGCAAACTGTGATCTGAGGGACACCACGAGGAGCAGGTGGGATTCCTGAGAGTTCAAATTTTCCGAGCAGATTGTTGTCTCTAGTCCTTGTTCTCTCGCCCTCGTACACCTGAATCAAGACGCCAGGCTGGTTGTCTGAATAGGTAGAGAAAACTTGCTCTTTCTTTGTTGGAATGGTGGTGTTCCTGGGGATTAACACGGTCATGACACCTCCGGCTGTCTCCAACCCAGTGGAAAGAGGAGTGACATCCAGCAGAAGAAGGTCCTGCACCTTCTCATTGCCCTCGCCGCTAAGAATAGCAGCCTGAACAGCAGCACCATATGCAACAGCTTCGTCAGGATTGATACTCTTGCAGAGTTCCTTACCATTGAAGAAGTCCTGCAACAACTGCTGCACCTTTGGGATTCTAGTGGATCCACCGACAAGAACCACATCATGGACAGTGCTCTTGTCCATCTTAGCATCTCTCAAACACTTCTCAACCGGCTCCATACACTTCCTAAATAGATCCATGTTGAGCTCCTCGAATCTGGCCCTTGTGATGGTAGAGTAGAAATCAATGCCTTCGTACAAGGAATCAATCTCGATGGTGGTTTGTGCAGTGGAGGAAAGTGTCCTCTTTGCCCTCTCACACGCGGTCCTTAGCCTCCTCAGTGACCTAGGATTTCCGCTGATATCTTTCTTGTGCTTCCTCTTGAACTCTTGCACGAAATGGTTAACCATGCGGTTATCAAAATCCTCACCTCCAAGATGGGTGTCACCAGCAGTGGCCTTGACCTCGAAGATGCCCTCCTCAATTGTAAGAAGAGAGACATCAAAAGTACCGCCACCAAGATCAAAGATTAGAACATTCTTCTCACCCACATTGGATGCCTTCTTGTCGAGTCCATAGGCAATAGCCGCTGCGGTGGGCTCATTGATGATCCTCATCACATTCAGACCAGAGATGACACCGGCATCCTTTGTGGCCTGGCGCTGGGAGTCATTGAAATAAGCAGGGACAGTGACAACAGCATTTTTCACAACAGATCCCAAGTAGGCTTCAGCAATTTCTTTCATCTTTATTAATACCATAGAAGAGATCTCTTCAGCTGAAAACTGCTTCTCCTCCCCTTTGTAGTTAACAACAATCATGGGCTTATCACCGGGGCCAGCAATGACCTTGAAAGGCCAAAGCTTGACATCGCTCTGGACAGAAGCATCGCTGAAGCGCCTTCCAATCAAACGCTTTGCATCTGAAGGGTAAGAACAGACAAATATTGAGTTACTCAACTACTACAGAATGTAGGAAAAAGACAGAACATAAGTTTAACCTAAGCACAAGACATTTAAAAAAATTTGCAACAAGCAGTCCATCAAGAGCATGACGAAGTTTAATGAGTTGTTTCAATAAATAATACACAGTTGTTCATTCCAAGCCCATATACAATCTACTTTAATATCTTTCAAGTACTCAATTTACTGCATATGAGTTCAAATTCTTAAAAAACGCTTCCGTGATGTTAATAAAGTCCACATCTCAAAGGGGGAAAAAAAAGTAATATAGAAAGTTCCCTTTAGGATTATAAAATCGTAGAATTAAGGTTACTAACTTTAATATCATGGAACAAAATGTTAGCAAGTTAGTCTTATATAGAATAATAATAAAAATAGCATCGCATATAGCATCAACCAGCAATCAAGTACAATTGCATCCCAGCAAAATCTGTAATAAAACATTTAGCATAAAGAAACTCAACCAGATTATAAATTTATAACAAAATACTGGCCTTAATGGATGGTTATTGTATATGAACAAATCTAAAAGTAGAAACAAACACACGTCATTATGAAAGAGAAAACAAACCTCTTGGACAAATTTGTACAAACTAAATCGTAAGCACCAAACAATCGGATTTCTTTTAACGTTTTAAAATAATTATTTCAATCTCGCTTTAGTGTTGTTGCCTATGAGTTCAAATTCTTCAAACAAATTTCAATTGAAGTTTTAAAAAATTCCACACCTGGATAGAAAAATATAAACGGTGGTGATATAAACAGATGAAACCAGATCCAACGGAACAGAAAGAGAGCGACCATATCTAGTAAATCATATGATCCTAATCCAAAATTTATACACTATACCATAATAATAACGCAGATCCACGAAACACCTGTATGTTCGAAGTACTAACAACTCATGACCTAGATTACCATCTATAGCACCAAACAAACAGATTGTTAACAGCTAAAATACTTGAACGGACACCACAAGGTACACAACTGCAGCAAAACATCCAGATCTAGTGGAGCTTACTTACCGAACACGGTGTTGATAGGGTTCATAGCAACCTGGTTCTTAGCGGCGTCGCCGATCAGGCGCTCGGTGTCGGTAAAGGCAACATAAGACGGCGTCGTGCGATTACCCTGGTCGTTGGCGATGATCTCGACCCGATCGTGCTGCCACACGCCAACACACGAGTAGGTGGTGCCGAGATCTATTCCGATCGCCGGGCCTTCACCCTTTCCGGCCATTATCTCTACAGATCAAAGTCAACAGACGCTGGGGAAAACGAAAAGCTATGAAACTATGCCGATAGAATTTGTGAGGTTGAGGGTCGCAACCAGAGACTGCTTATATAGCATATTTCAGGTTCGAGAATGTTCCAATGACGTGTCATCCACTCAGAGGATCCCCTCCAAACGATCTTGTAAACAAGAATATATCCTTAGATGGTATCCGTAGAAATGAACCGTGGCCTGGCAAAGGACGGTTGTTTTCAAACTGGATGTGTGTAATTATTCGAGATAGCTCGTCATCGGAGCTGGTCGATTACGGAGTCACAATGTTTCCGTGTCTACGTTATATTAATATTAATATTAATATTAATATTATTATTATTAAACGAGTAATTCTGGTTGGTATTAGAGTGGACGTGGGCCCTGCCAGTCTATTGGCGATAGATTGAGGCGCAACGTGTACAATAAATCTGGAACGAATGACCAACGTTTCTTCGCCGTTGCATCTGGGAGCATCTAGAATATTCTGATACTTTATTAAAATTTGTTTTTTAAAATGGCGTTTTGTTATTTAACACTCAAATCAACAACTAGTTGACTAATTAATTAAAAGAAATATTAGTTGACGGAACTAAAGATCATTTTAAGAGCATCCGTAACCATGTTAATTTGTTGTAATATTCATCATCTTAAAACATATAGGATCCATATATATTTTTTATTTATATCCTTTTTAACATAAACCTCATTATTTATGAATCTCACTCTTATTCATTCATTTTTTTATTATTTTTAAAAATAATATTAAAAATTTTCATTTTTTTTAAAAAAAAGAAAATAAAAAAAATTGAGAATATTCAAAAGTGTTCCAAAAGTTTTGAACACTCTCTTTTCTTTGATGTGAGTAAACATTATAATATTTATGATAATAAAAAATGAATATGTTTATCCCCAATATTTTCAATTCATCCCAAGATCAACATACAGAAGAGATAAATCATAAACATCTTTGAAATAATGACTAGCACATAAAAAAGTATTTACTCCAACTTTATTAAAATTCAAATCCCAAATATTAATGACCACTCACAATAAAAAAAAAGTATTCAATCAACATTATAATATCCATTTAACATCCCATTAAAAATACTCTAATACATTATTTGCAAATAATTAATCAAATTGAATAACGTTAAACCTAGAATGACCAGTCCAATCCATAAAAATTTCCCATCAATCATTAAAATAAATCAAAAAATATTCACAACAAACAATTCAAAAGACCAACATCTTTTAATTATATGTCCTATTTGAAAAAATAAATCTTATAAATTCATCATAACTAATATTCAAATCGTAAATTCATAAGTAACAACTTAAATGTCTTATCATTATACCATAACCCCAAGAGCAAAATTAATATAGAATAAACTTTTTAATATAACTAAACCCACCACTTCATGATCCTATATCTCAATCGAAAAAATATTTTAAAAAACCTCAATACTAATTGATAAGAGAATTCAAACTCAACACCTCAATCAACATTACCACAAATTAGAAAAATTTTAATTGATGAAAACCTGTAAAGGTGGGACTAACCATCAAAAGTTCATTAATATTAAAAAAATGTTTGAAACGCAATGATTTTTTACATTGCTATTTTAATTAAACACAAAGTGATTATGTAATTTTTAAAAAAATAAAACATGAACGAACTCCTTAAAGCATCGTAAATATAATAATAAATATATATTATTATTATAAACTAAAAAACTCAGAAAGGCAGTGGTACATGAACAGAGCATATCACTCTAACCCTAATATAACGGCGTCACATCAGGCACCGGCACTTAAGAACTCGTGAACTTGGTCACCGCCTTAGTCCCCTCGGAGACGGCGTGCTTCGCGAGCTCTCCTGGAAGCACTAACCGGACCGACGTCTGGATCTCGCGGGAGGTGATCGTGGGCTTCTTGTTGTAGCGAGCGAGGCGGGAGGCTTCCTGGGCGAGCTTCTCGAAGATGTCGTTGATGAAGGAGTTCATAATCGACATGGCCTTACTGGAGATGCCGATGTCCGGGTGCACCTGCTTGAGTACCTTGAAGATGTAGATTTTGTAGGTCTCTGTCGCTCTCTTTGCTTTCTTACTCTTCTTGCCGGCGGAAGAACCGTCCTTGGAGGGGAGGCGCTTCTCGGCCTTGGGTTTCTTTTCCGCGGGGGCCTTCTCGGCCTTCTTCTCCTTGTCCTCCGCCGGCTTCTCGGCCGCGGCCACCTTCTCCGCTGGCTTCTTGTTGGCCTTGGGCGCCATGGCGGACAGCGTCGTTGAAGTGGAGAGCAGGATTTGCGAAGCAGAGGGCGGCAGCAATGAAATGCCAAAACGTCGGCCACGCAAATCTATATATATAAGGAGAAGGTGGTTTTGATTGGTTGATGGGTTTGGCCACGGATCGGTGACGTGGAACTATTTTATCGCGTTGGATGGGTGATGGGGGGAGGAGTTACTTGACGGCTGATATTTCGGTTACTTGACGGATCTGGTAATGGTTTTATGATCTCATTGGACGGAGCCCGAATCCGATTCGGCGACGCACCCTGGTTTGTAAGACCTTGGGAGAACCGTTCGAGGGCAAAGGACAGGTGATCGCTCGACGCTGATGAGCGCTGCTTGTTGGTGATCGGATCTCATCGTCTTCGTCCTCTTCGATCCTTGAATCTCTCGAACATGGTGCGTTCCTCGATCTTATTTCGGTTTGTCACTCGAATCGAGTTGTGTGGTCTTGTGGTCGTGCTGATCTACAAACGCCCGTTGTCTTTCGAGTTGTGGTAGATCCTTGTCACTTTTGTGGCCGGTTTCATTATCGAATAACGTCTCTGGTTCAAGCGGAGTAATAGTGGAATCAGGGAGAAAACTAGATGCTGGGAAAGAAAAGGAATGAGATTCAAGTTTAGGCAGAATTGGAAAGAAGAAAAAAAATTATGGATATTTTAGTAGCGGACTAAGAGTTATATATCTGTACGGATGATAGTGTTTTACATCTTTTTTGGTATTTTGATTTCAGGGATTATCCTATTTGTATTATCTGTTATTGTTGCTGTAATGCAATTGATGATCAAGTGTGCATTTTGAAGATCAATTTTTTTTTAAAAAAAAGGAACTTGCTTTCGTGCAATGGAGTTTTATGTAGGAGAACTGGAAAATTGATTGAATCTAGACTGGAACAGTATTGAAACAGGAAGAGACTTGACTTTCATGGGTTGGGATTGGATTCACCTTTTCTGCTTCAGCAAATAATTATCCATCATCAGTTGATAGTTAGATTTGTATCTATTGCAGAAAAAAAGAAAATTTATTTATAGACACATGACTTACTCCAATATCTTATAATACAAACTATACAAGGACATTGGTGTTTGTATCCTGCAATACACAAAAACAAAATGCATCAGCATCTTGATGGTGATGTAGTGATTGAATGATCAGTTTGAATGATTCCTGTGGGTTCCTCCATAGTAGATTATCTTCAGGGAGGTTTACCTCGCACCTGTTTTAATAGGTGATTTTTCCCTTTTCTGCTTTTCCAATGATCAACAAGTGTGTTATAGAAAATGAATACAGATTGTGTTGGATGTGAAGGTTCATTACAAAATTGACCATAGAGGTGGGATGCACTAGCATTTGTGGAGGAGCTATGTTTCATTTCTCATCGATGCTTTAACATGTCTACCCTGATTCATGTTGTTTTATGATTGAATTGTCAAAATAGTTAACATACACACTTCATGTGCTTCCCTCTTTACCTCCATCCATCAGTGACCTGAATTAACTGTTTAACTAATCCAATATTTATCTTGATGAATTTAAATTGTTGTCGAGGTTCCTCATGGTTGGTACACAATTCAAACGGCTGCTTATCAATTTTCTGCCACTGCCTTTCTTATTTTCAGGATTCTTGTCCGTCCATTAAGAATGTTCTTCTGCTTGATTCCGATGGGAAACGAGTAGCAGTTAAGTACTATACAGATGATTGGCCTACACATGCTGCTAAATTGGCATTTGAGAAATCTGTGTTTACCAAGACACTTAAAACAAATGCAAGAACGGAAGGTAAATTGTACTATCGGTTTAAGTAATTGATGCTTTAACCTTTTAAATGCATGTAAATCACAAGATTTAATATTTTTATGTTAATACTTTGTAACTACTTTAAATGCTAACAATGTTAACTAGATGCAGGGTAGTTTCATTTTCCTAGTTTTTTTTTTTGGTGAGTTATTGGACATACCTTTTGTTGTTATATCCTTTTTCCTTCCAAATATTGAGCATTATAGTTATGTCATTGCTGAATTAGTGAAATGTTCATTATAAATTTTGTAAGCTGTCTTTCTAGTTTGTTAATAATGGTTAACAAAAGACATGCTTTCTTCCATGTGCTAGTTCTGCAGTTTCTTCTTTGATAACTTGCTACTCGTGGTTAAATGTATGATTGAGATGCATTGTTAACGAGATTAATATTGCATTTCCAATAGTTGGAAAAGGAACTTGACTAGAATAATGGTGAACATGTAATCTTGCCATTATTTTCTGAGTCATTTTGTAACCATGAAATAGGTGTGATTTACATCTGAAATAGGAAAGAATTAATGTTGTTAAGCATCTGCAAGGTTTTTCTTTTTTTATAATTAAACAGAAGTCTTTTAACTTTCTCACTGATGAACATAATTGAGAGGGGGCTCTTCCTCTCAAAGTTGTTAGATGTATGGAAATAAAGAAACTTATGGTACCTTAAAAGTCAAGCAATAGGAATATTTTTATTGTTGTCAACATATTTTACTTATTTCTTCTATTTGATGTCAATTTAACATTGTTACCTCTTGCAGCTGAGATAGCAATGCTTGACGGTTACATTGTTGTATACAAATTCATTCAAGACTTGCATTTTTTTGTTACTGGGGGAGATGATGAGAATGAGCTCATAATAGCAACGGTTCTTCAGGGATTCTTTGATGCAGTTGGCATTCTTCTTAGGTCTCTTGACCTTCAACTTAATATTTTTCTTTATTACTAGTAAAACATGCAAGAACGCTCTGTTTATTTTGATATACTATATGCAGCTCTAATTGCATTATATCATTACAGGAACAATGTAGATAAGAGGTCGGCACTTGAAAACTTGGATTTGATCCTTCTTTGCCTCGATGAAATTGTTGATGGAGGGTAAGATTCTTATACTCGTCTTGATTTTTGCATAATCTTCCGATAACAGATTGTTTCTTTGTTTGGTTTTCATGCAACTTAAAATGATATGATTTTGTCCTTTGGAGAACATTTTAAGGAACCTGTTTTAAGAACTTAAACTAGTAAAATTATTTTTGAAAAATTTTCAGTTCAGATCTAGCACTCTTATTTCATCCTGGTGTTTTGTAGGATCATACTCGAAACTGAAGCAAGCATTATCGCTTCTAAAGTAGCAGTGAATAGTCTTGACGGTGCCACATCCCTATCTGAGCAGGTGAATATCATACTAGTATATAATGTGCCGGTTTTATGTTAGGTTTTTGATTGATAGGTCTATCCCTCTTTTTGTAGACCATTTCTCAAGCTCTGGCAACCGCTCGGGAGCACTTGGCGAGATCTCTTCTGAAATAATTTCTTAAAAAAAAGACTGTTTTGAAAAGTTTTAGTTTATTTCTGGATGATGTTTTTGTTCCGTGGGAAACAAGATCTGTGGTGACTAGCGGTGGCCAGTGGAGCTTGGAACAATGTTGAACGCTGGTTTTAATTTGCTCTAAAGAATGATAAGAACACTTTTTTGTTGGTTATTACAACTCCGGTGGCAAGTCCAGCCGGAATACCCCTGGGTTTATGATAAGTAAATAAGTTTAAAATTATGTTGTTGAACACTCCGAAAGTTTTGAACTCTTAGTGTCGCATAAGCATACCTTACTCTTCTTCTTATTGATATTATCTAATTTTATTGTGAATTTTTATATATAGATAGCTATAAGAGAATATACCATCTAAAAAATATTTTAAAATAAATATATCTATAAATCACAATTTTAGTATTTTTCCTTAAATCTTTATATAATTTCTGTGAAAATAAAGCGTACAACAATTCAATATAAATTAATGGCAGGAGTAGATATGATGGTAAAAGATGAATACACATTAGAGATAAATTAGATTCCGTGTTAAAGATCTCGAATTTTAAATCTAATTATATTTTTTTCCGAAAATGTATTTCAATTAGAATACAATTAGAACAACCAAATTAAATATCACGGCGTTATATGGTTTACTCATGATGAACACGTTTAATTTCAGAACAATTGTATATAAATTCGTATACATAATTTTATAGAACAATGACAGAAATCAAGAAACCGCAAGCTGCTCTGTTCTTGGAGAGGCGACGATGACGGATTCGGTGGCGGCAGAGCGCGGCGGTCGCCTTCTCCAGCCATCTTTCCCACGGTGGAATTCTCCGCAGCTTTTGTCTTCTGTCGTCGCCGCAGCCGTGGTAGACGGGCTCTCTGGAAAGAAGCAAACGGGAACATCAATGAAGGATTTGACGGTCAAGGAGCACGGCGGTAGATTCCTTCCGCCTTCCCCATACCAGAGGAGGAATCCTCCTCGGGCAATGCCCCAGCTTTTCTCTGGCGGCGCAGTCGATGTCGGCGGATATGATCATGTTGACTTCTTGGTCGACAGCCTCGCAGCGAACAAACCTCTGCCAGAGAAAGGGCGGTTCTTGGTGGCTGTGGTGCAAGCGGGACCATTGATCAAAGATTTGATGGCGGCGGAGCAGGGCGGACGACTTCTTCCTCCGACAATGCCGCAGATTTTCTCTGGCGGCGCCGTCGGTGTCAGCTACGACTACGCCACCGCCGTGGTCGATAGCCTCGCTGAGAAGAAGCCTCTACCGGAGAAAGGCCGGTTCTTGGAGGCGGTATTGCAAGCAGGGCCGACGATGAAAAATTTGAGGGCGGCGGAGCGCAATGGCCGCCTTCTTCCTCCTCTTCCACCACCCCGGTGGACCAATCCTCCTCCGCCAATGCCGGGCGTTCATAGCCTCGCCGTGAGGAAGCGTCTTCCAAAGCGACGCCAACTAACGGGGGCGACTAAGCCAACGGCGGAAGAGGCAGGCGGCCGCCTTCTTCCGCTGCCAATGCAACATCTTTTTTCTGGCGTCGTCGTCGATGCTGGCTACGACCACGGTGCCGCCGTGGTCGTAGCCAGCCTCACGGCGAGGAAGCCTCTGCCGAAGCGAGGCCGGTTTTTGGAGGCCGTGATGCAAGCGGGGCCGACGCTGAAAAATTTGATCGCGGCGGAGCACAGTGGCCGCCTTCTTCCGCCGCTGCCGCACTCGAGGATTACTCCTCCGGCACCGCCATTGCTTCAGGTTCAAGTTCCCGGTAGGAATTGGACCGACGGTCTGGTTCGTGGTTCGCTTCCGATGTAGAGTCTAGTTCGCGGTTCATAATTAGACCAATATTTTAAAATCGATTTAGGAAATTAATCACTTCGATGCGATTTATTTGCTATGATTTTGAGGGTAATTAGGTACAAATTGTTTCTTTGTCTCTGAAGAAAACCTTTTCACAGAAAATTAATCAAGAATTTTACTTTGATGATTCTTGTTGAACACTATCTGAAATTACGAGAGACTGAGAGCACAAAGATTTTTAAAAGCTAATGCTTTAACCAACATTGTGAAGATGAATAAAAAGACAGTATCAGAAGGTCGTTATTGCACTAAAACAGACCGACATTAGATTTCATGGTAGATTAAGACACCAAATGATGTCTATCATAATGCTTAACACAAATTGTACTGAGCTTTATTTGGACGCAAGAAACTAACTAACTAACTACTAGCTTAATTGGGAGGGAAGAAGATTTCATCGGAAGTCCTTTTAGATCTGAACAGCTTCTCTAGCTCAGGGGTGGTGTCGAACGCAGCTTGCAACACCTCCGAGGACATCGACTTCCACACAGAAGTCTTTCCGGCTAAATGAGTGAACACAGGGCTGCAAAGTTGCATAAAAACAGGTGGATGTTAGATGATATCGAATTTGTTTCTTTTAAGAAGATGGGAGTGTTGAGAGAGAAATATACTTAGGCGTGGATATGATAGAGAACCACTCCATTCCATCAGCATCGGCAATCTTTGATACAACAAAGAACCTTGGCACGATGAAGAGATAACCAGCCTTCACATGTGTCTTGAGAACACACTTGCCGTCTATCCCGACCACCTGAACACGACCGCTGCCTCGCACGATATAAGTCACCTGGTAAGCTGAATCACAAGAGAATCCAGGAGAACACATGGCATGGCCATTGATCCTCACGAGATCAGCACCAAGGCCAACCTGTCCGACCAGTGGAAGATTCTTAGTGTTCAGGACTACAACACACCCACCGTTCTTGATGTCCACGTCTAGAGGCGCTTCCTCGCAGTTGAGGACTATGCCCTCTCTATCCTTCGGTGAAGGTTCAGGCATTGCTTGGCCAACCTTAACCTTGACAATACCAGAATTGGTTTGGCTGCTGACAAGGTTGATTGCCTCATCTTCAGTTAGGTCCCAAGCACGACTAACAAATTCAGTACTGAAGCCTGTGAAGATGCCATTGGTGCCAGTGATGGGGAAATTGGTGAATTGCCCAGCCTTGTGGCCCTTCGAAGTGTCCCCGAGGAAGAGTACCACAAGTTCAGTGTCATTGGGATTGAACCACCAGGTCACAACTCCAAAAGGAAGGGCAATAGCATCGCCCTTCTTTATCGCAATTACCTTCTCTTTTGTAGCCTCTGGAAGCACAATGCCAAAAGTTCCAATACCTGTTAATCAAAAACATATTAGGCCAAAAAACTTCTAGGATCATTCAAGTACTTCCTTGCATCAAAAACATATTAGGCATGATTGACTGCGATGTGCTGGGCTAGTTCAGTTATATGATGACAGTTGCTAGCTTTCACTGCAAATTTCAATGGTACCCATTATTGTTGTTTCTTTCAAATGCTTTCTAGATGCATAGCTGCATTTGATTCTTCCTAGCAGTTAAATTGTTAGCTATGATACGGAACTGAAATTGTTCTTTTATTTTGTCATGCCATAGTGATCGGTGGTATTTTTTTTTTCTGTAGTTAGGGAAAGGCAATTGTGTCATGATGCTTTCTGAGGTTTTGTATCACCTTCACTACGCTACTATTAAACTGCTACTAATGTAACAATATATTGCATTAGTGAACTGAGGTTCACTATGTGCTATTAATTTTTCAAAAACAAAACAACAATTGAAGTGATAGAGGGATGAAATAGAAAAGATCATCTCCTCTTCAAATATGTTTGTTTGTCTCTTGTATACACATGAGAAAACAAACTAGCAGCTAATTGTTTAAATCCAAAATCAAGAGGAAACTACTGCTAGTTATCAGATTAGTGTGATGATAAACAAATTGTTTACTCAACTTTAAGTCAAATTAGCACCTCTTTCACAATCAAATGAAAGTGAGATATATTATAACAACAACCAGAACAAACAACGTTTGATAAATACAATCTAAAGGCTAAAATCGTCAGAGGAATGCAAATTGAACCCACAGGAATGCATAAGCACTCTGAATAAGAAGTAATAGTGGATCAAATCAATATAAAGGATCAAACACTTTTAGGCAAGCAGATTCTGAACAAGAATACAGAACCAATCAGATCTAATAATAACACTAAATCCATATGATATGCTTGCATCCATCAATAGTAGGCCATCCCTAATACAAAACTATCACGAACCCTAATTGGTCTTGAGTCTATAGTTTTGTGCTCCATAACTTAAAATTTCCATGGAAACTCACATAGTCGCTCTGCCAATAACTGGATAGTGAAAATAAAAGCGGGGAAAGGATCACAGAACTCGTATTTACAGGAACGCCAAAGAACAAATGAATCATCGATTCTTTTCATCCGACATCAAACAGATCCATCTAATCGCTACTCACGAAAAATGATGGAGAAACCGACCAAGAGTGGAAAAATTAGGGGAGAAAACAACGGAATTAAGAAGCTTCACCTTGGAGGACGTAGGCAACCTTAGCGGAGTCGGAGTAGCTCGGGAGCGACAATCCCCGCTCCTCCAGCGCGAGCTTCGCCGCCCCAATGCTGGCGGCCCGGAGCATCGGGAGCTCCTCGCTGCACCAGGCGTAGTAGGCGCCGCCGTCCCCGCCGTACGATTTCTTCGAGAGCCTCGGCGTCAAGTCGATATCCATCTCTCTGCGGGTATAAACGAGAACTTTGAGACTATCCAAAGGGGAAGTTTAGGCGTCGTTTTATAGACGGGCAGTGGCAAGCAAGCGAGGAAGAGATGATAAAAAAAAAAAAAAAGGATAAAACTTCTAAGAAAAAATAAACTTTGCTCCAAATTTTATCACATTATCAAAACGGAACATGTCGAATAGCCAATAGGGACTGGCAAACTGAAAAGAAAAAGAAATTCAAATAAACTCTTTGGGGTAAACTGAAATTTGCCATAAACTCAATTAGTCCGATTCAAATAAAAAGCGGAATATATTCCCAAACAATAAAATATGGGTTGACGCAGCATTCCACATTAAGATTCTACCAATTCCATTTTATGAAATAATTATTTTGTTTTTATCCAGGGATATGAAAGCATCGACAATAGATTTTGGGAGCTCCCATTGTGGGAGGGAGCCCCCCATGTTTGGGTAGAAGGAGCTCTCGGTTTTGGGAGCCGTTGTTTCTTCTTCTCTTTTTTTTTTTTTTTTTTTTTTTAATTTAAAAATTAGGTCCTTTATTTTAAATAACGTATTTTATTTTAAATTATTAATATTATTTAATGATAATTTATGAATTTAAATTTTGTTTATATATAAGATAAAATATAATGAAAAGTATGAGGTCCTAAAAGGAATTGTTTAAAAGTATTTTTTATAATAGTGGAGAGATATATAATTATTTTTACTTTTTTTTATGTGATATTAAGGGAACTCTTAAGAAGTTTGTATGTTATGTATTTATATGATACTTTTAAATTTTGGAAGTATAAAGATTAATAATTTTTTTATTTTAACAGTGGAAAAATGATATGCATATGGAAAGAATCTCAAAGAAATACTCAATGATAGATACATAAATTGATGAAACTTACAAAAAGTGAAATGTTGGACTATGAATTTATGTATTTATCTCTAATCATTTCTTTAAGATTTTTTTTGTGTGCATATCATTACTTTTAATTGTGTATCTTGATTTTATCATTCGACTAATCTAAATAGACAATTCAAGTCTATATGAGATACCCAATTAATTAGAAGGTGATAAATTTATTATAATAAAACAAGGGAGCAATTTTTGACGGACGTATGTCCTTAAAAAAAATTCTTCTTACCCCTTAGTCAATTTAGCAATCAGCGATAAGTTAAATTACCTCCTTTCACATAACCTAGGGTAAGCATAACCAATTTTGTTATAATAACAATCCAACTTCATATTTTGCTCACCAAATAAATTCAAGAAGCACATTGGCTCCTAACGTGGCACCCCAATTTCATCTGTAGTTTAATCATAGTAGGTGTGTCCTATGTTAATAATTCAAATTTCTAACTCTTCAAACAAATTAATCCCAAAGGTGACTGGTTTGTTCCAAACCTAGATATTAGCTATTGGGTGACGAGACATTTGCACGGAGGAAAATACCTTACGGCGCGTCATAACTAAGAATTGAACCATAGGTGTTTGAAACCACTAAAATGTCGTTGCCATGGGCGATAACTCAGGGCTACAAATCTTGATATTATTCTTTGCTCAAGAACTTCTAGCTCCCACGAACTGACACGGTTGGTGCCTACATGTGATGTTGCTTCAATATGTCATGTAGTCAATTTTCAACATATGCAAAATGCATCGTAGGTTGCCTAACCCCTATGCAAAGAGCTACTGTGTTGGGCGAAACTCTTATTATTTATCTCATTTCAAAATCATATATGGAGGAGAGACTTTGGGGTGAAAGTTATTATAACTTCTAATTTAAGAGATTGATTGTTGAAACTTATCAATCACATCTCCAAGTCATCCTATTCGGTGGAACCGGTTATTAATGGACTACTCGAGAACACCATAGAAGACCATTGGTGCAAAAGATGAAGCTGTTATTTTAACGATCACTTAGGGTGACTCTACATTCTCTAGAAGGGGGGGTGTAAATTATGAGAAAATTTATTTTAATATAGTGACATTTAGAGCATCAACATCAGTTTCCTTAAATATATAATTTACCTTTTATATTTTATGTAATTTTTTTATTAATTATCTTATTCATTTTTTAAATTTAGATTTTATAAATAATAGGAGAGAAAAAAAAATAAAGGAATGAATTGAACGAGAGAAAATAATAAATAAAAGTAGGAGAGAGAAGAAAATAATAAAAAAAATAAAGATAATAAAAATTTTAGAATAGATAAAAGATATAGTAAAAAAAATATTTTCAATATTTAATAAAGTAAATAATTTATTTTAAAATTTAAAAAATATTATAAAAACTTTAGATATATATAACAATAAATAAAAAACAAACATCTAATAAAATATTTTTTTATCGATCGCATGATCTCTACAAATAAACATGACAGACCAACGCGTGGGGGCAACTCGAGAACACCATTATTGTATACGGACGGTGTCGATTAATCTCTTAGCTGTCTCATAGTTCGACTGAATTATTGGGGCGAAATTAATTATAACTAATTATCTCACATCGGTGAATCGAACGTTCACGCAGATCCAGTGTTTTCATCGCGACAGGCACCAACTGCTTGCCGATCAGGCAGCGATTGATCGCGCGGAGAGGGACGGCTCCGCTTCTCGTCCCGGTCGACGTTAACGGCGCCCTATATCTGTCAAAAATAAATAAATATTTCCCTTTATGATATTTATTAAATAGTTTTTTAAAAAATTTACCGAAAAACTGGAGCAATTGTCTCTCTCTCTGCTGATTCTGTTGCGTTTGAAAAGTTAGAGATTAGTTCACCAAATTGACCGCTTCCGTGTCCCTTGTCATTACCACTTTAGCGTTCGCTTCCTTCTCCTTCTCTCTCAGATTGGGCGATTCTCTCTTCTCTTCTCCAGATCTAGACGGATTCTACGTCGGTTCATTGGTTTCCAGGAGAAAGACGATAGGGAGCCGGCTAGAGAGATGCCCGATTGGGAGCTCCAGCGCTGCTGTGATCACAACCAGGGAGTTTTCATCATCTCCGTCGCCGTGTTCACCGTCGTCATCCTCGCCGTCAGTTCTAGTTCTCCCCCTTCTGTAATACTGATCTCTATGGTTTTCTAGTACCTACCCGACCGACCGCAAATAAAAAAAGTGCCTTTTTATCCGATTGATCTGATAAAGTGTGTGACTTTAGTGGCGAATGATGTGGTATTGGAGTAGTGCTCCTGCCAAAATGTTTCTTTTTTTATTTGACTACCGTTGCTTGGTTCTATTGACATTGGTAGTTTCGCGGATCTTGGACTTTTCTACTTGCTGATCTGGTGGTGTTTTGATCGCTTGTAGTTGTGGAGGACAGTGCTGCTGACACCTTTCAAACTCATCACGGTGTTCCTTCATGAAACGAGTCATGCCCTAGCCTGTAAATTAACCTGCGGTGATGTAAGGAAGCCACTTCTGTTGCTCAGTTGCTTCTTTTCCAGTGAATTCGTGATTCATGCTTTACCTGCTGTTTTATATTGGGCTCCATCTGCCTTAACTTCTGCCTGGAGATTTCTTCTTGTTTGTGTTGTACATTGCTCACTCAGTAGTCCGTACATACATATCATTACCAAGCAGCCTGCTCGAATAGCAGAATCAACGGGAGTTTTGATCTTGTTGAAATTGTCTATGATGCGGTGATGATGAGGGGCCCCATCCCGCGGCCACGGTGAAGGTCAAAGTCAAGACGGTCAACGCGTGGATAACATCGGCCTGTCGGGCGAAGCATGCCCGACCGGGGGAGAACGCCCCGATCAGCCGTTGCCTTCGACACGGGGAGGAGTCAAACGACCGACGCTCAATGGATTATTGGACATCAAACGGAGGAGGCGACGAGGTGCAGAAGCCGAGCCGAGCGGCTACCCCGCTCGGCAGACAACAGAGCTCGACATTGACACAGGTCAACTTCGGCCGAGCAGTTATCTCGCTTAGCCTGACAGCACGTCTCGGCAGTGGCAGAGTGGAACTTCGGTCGAGCGGACACACCCACAGAAGTAGCGAGGTTCTGGCCGACCGGACGGAACACTAGAGCGGCGAGATCCCGACCGAGCGACCAACTCGCTCGGCCTAACAATACACTCCCTCTGATATCCATTGACATCCTTTAGGGAGTTGGTGCTGCCGATACCGGGCATGGACAGCCAGAAGATCGTATGACGGAGGCTTCCAATGTCACTTTAGAGATATGCTCGGCCTGTTAAGGTATTGCGTCAAGACACTTTACTAACAAGTCTTTTCAGGGCTACTGGAGCCCTATATAAAGCATCGGCGGAGATACGCAATACACGAGACACTGTGCTCTCTAGTTTTCATTTTTGCTCCGCCTTATACTTCATCGTCGGTGACTGACTTGAGCGTCGGAGGGCCAACACCGGGGACCCCTTCCCTGTCTCGGCACTGACATCATCTGTGTTGTAGGTCCGAGCGGAGTCTACAGACGGTCAACGGAAGTGCTACATCCCTGGCTTTCCATCTTTTCGACATTCGGACATGATCATATTTGGCGCCGTCTGTGGGAACGTAACTTGCATCCGAGCCAAGAAGACAGAAGCTAGGTGCGGTCGGACTCAGGCCGAAGATGCAGAGGACACCCTCCAACAGCAATTTGTGAATGTCATACTTCTGACCGGCCAACATGGAAGCGGCGTTGAGATAGTCCAATCGACTCTTGTATTGGAAGCAGAGACGCCACTTCGAGCTGCGAGTCGGGAAGTCTGGTCGCTCGGGAAGGCGTACAAAAAAGAAATATTCCCTCCAATGCTTGTTGGAGGTCGGTATTTTGTCGAAGAAAACCAAGCCCACTCGGGCTTGGAAAAGGAAAGTCCCCGGCTCGGACAATTTTGGATAATAAAAATAGTGGAAGATCTAGGGGTGAGAGGAATGCCGTGCAGGCGGAATAGAACAACTACCCTGCACAGTAGCCGAAAGGAGTTCGACACTAATTGGTGAAGGGAGATGCAAAAATATTTACAAATGGCTGGGAAAAGGGGATGAATGGGAAACCGCAGACCGAAGGTAAATTGATCTCTAAAGAATGTGAGACAGTCGGGCGGCGGAGAATTTGGCCGATCAGATGGAGAGGGAAGAAAGACTTGATAATCATGAGGAAACTCGAATGCAGCTGTCAAACTCTCAGAGTCGCCGGCGTCAAACCGGGACTCGGTAGAGGTGTACCAAAGCCCAGGGATGCCGACGGGAGGCTGTGAGGAACTCACCATCGCAAAAACAAGGGAAGGTGAAGAAATGTGAAGCAAAGAAAGCCTACTGGCAAAATTATTGTCGGAACACTATGAGACGTCAAAAAACTTGAAGACAAGGAAGTACAGACACCGAAAGACGAGAAAATAAGGGGCGATGAGAAGGAAGCTTACTGAAAAAAGGTCGCTAGAGGAGCAAGGAAAGAGGAACGTCGCCGGAGCACAGAAGGAGCGTCGCCGAAGAACTCAAAGAAGTGCGCAAAGGTGGTTACGTGCACGGGCTTATAAGCCTCAGGGCCGGTCGACCGTAGCCGTCCGATCTACGTCGCAGAAACCCAGGGCGAGATATGACCGTTGAATTTGAACTGTCAAACGTCACATCACCAGCGGATATCTGTCTGTCACGTCAGGCGTGCGGCGACAGTGGGCAGGACAAGTGGCACATCGCCACGGGTCAACATTTAATGAGGGCATGGGGGCACGCTTAGCCTTAATGCGAAGAGATTTGCACGATTTCCCAGAAATATGGGTGACGTAAGCTTAACTCGCGCTCGCCCAAGACAGCCAAAGAAAAGTTTTCACAAGTATAAAGCTTTGTTGCGTCGACCGGATTGAGGGAGCATACCTACGGCCGAACGACAAGCTTCAACAGGCCGACCGGCAGAGAGCGGTCACATCCCGATCAGAAACCAAGTAATGCCGAAGGCCGATCGGGTGGAAAACTGCTCAGACAATTGTCCAGTCAGTCGGACTTACAACCTCCTTCGACTAGACTTGAGGGGGAAGCATGTGATGTGGTGATGATGAGGGGCCCCACCTCGCAGCCATGGTGGAGGTCAAAGTCAAGGCGGTCAACGCGCGGA
This sequence comes from Zingiber officinale, assembly GCF_018446385.1. NCBI lineage: Eukaryota > Viridiplantae > Streptophyta > Magnoliopsida > Zingiberales > Zingiberaceae > Zingiber > Zingiber officinale. The sequence goes on from NC_055988.1 coordinate 170,420,364, forward strand.
TAACATCGGCCGGTCGGGCGAAGCATGCCTCGATCGAGGGAGAAGACCCTGATCCGCCGCTGCCTTCAACACGGGGAGGAGTCACACGACCGACACTCAATGGATTATTGGACGCCGAACGGAGGAGGCGACGAGATGCAGAAGCCGAGCCGAGCGGCTACCTGCTCAGCGAGACAGCAGAGCTCGATATTGACAGAGGTCAACTTCGACCGAGCGGCTACCCCACTCGGCCTGGCAGCATGTCTCGGCAGTGACAGAGTGGAACTTCGGTTGAGCGGACACACGCACAAGAGTAGCGAGATTCTGGCCCACCGGATGGAACACCAGAGCGGCGAGATCCCGGCCGAGCGACCAACCCACTCGGCCTAACAGTACACTCCCTCTGATATCCATTGACATCCTTTTGGGAGTTAGTATCGCCGACACGGGGCATGGATAGCCAGAAGATCGTACGACGGAGGCTTCTACTGTCACTTCAGAGATATGCTCGGTCGTTAAGGTACTGTGTCAGAGACACTTTACCGTGTCTTTTCAGGGGAACTTTGAGAAGCGTGCTCGTCTTGGGAAGCATGCACGCACACTACAGGAGCCCTATATAAAGGGAGGTCCAAGCATCGGCGGAGATACGCAATACGCGAGACACTGTACTCTCTACTGTTCATTTTTGCTCCGCCTTCTACTTCATCGCTGGTGACTGACTTGAGCGTCGGAGGGCTAACGCCGGGGACCCCTTCCCTGGCTCGGCACTGACATCATCTGTGTTGCAGGTCCGAGCAGAGTCTACAGATGGTCAGCGGGAGCACCACATCCCCGACTTTCCATTTATTCGATATTCGGACAGGATCAGTCTGTAAACAGATTGAGAAAACTGGGACAAATTATGTGCCTTGACTTGGCTGCCAGCCTACCAAAGTTTGCCGACCAACTGTGGTATTGTTCATGTTCAAATAGGCTCTGAACAGATTGAACTATATTGGGACACTCATATACATTACTTCTACTAATATAGCCGTGAAACTTTTCACCTGGAAAAGACTTAATATACATTGCTTCTACTAACGTGGCCATGTTTGACTTGGAAAAGATTTGTCTTTCCTCTTCCGAAGGATTCCATTAACACTAGAACATTCAAGGATAAGGACAGTATGCTTACATCTTTCACACGAATCTGATAATTTGTGTTTTAATTTTTCAGAATACAGTTGCGTATACAGCTGGTCAATGAATTGGACAATTTGATCCCTACCTTGATGTTCTTTTGGTTCAACTTTTTCATAAAAATTGGTTGATCTGATGTACCTACTAATAACAATTTCTATATGACTGATGATCATAAGAAAGAAAAAAATAATCACCAACATCTTGTTTAGGTGATAAGCATGAAATTTTCCAGGCAAGCCTATCAAATTCTGGTACTACTCGCACATACTCCAACATACAAATGGCTGATGCTTTACATGAAAATCAGCATCACTTTTATACATCAACTTTTTGGGCCAACAAAGGAAACTCATGAAAAATTTGCACAATACATACATCTTAAGCATAACCTTTTTCCCTTGGATCGTAACTATTATTGGTCTTGTCTTATATGAATTCGGGTTTTAGTCTTAAATGCTCTATTGGCAACATTTCTCCACTGTGCCTATGGATGATTAATGATGTCTGATTACCAGTTCATAGCTTTTTTCCCCTCATTTTGGTGTGACAATAGGAAGTCTAATGAATCAAATGACTCAGTAGTTGGAACAAAGTCACTCTCTCACAAACCAATTGGGGCTTAGGGTTCCTAGACTTTTAAAATAAATTTTTTATTTAGCGTCATTTGTCATCTTTAATAATATTTTCTTATTTCTAGAGAATAGTAATTCAATCTTCCGCTTTCTTCTTCGTCAGTTTTTCCTATAGGATTTGCATTTGAAGAACCCTTTTTTTTTCTAAAAGAAACATAGGTCAGTTGATCCTCCCTGGCGGTGCCTTTTTCAGGATTCTTTTAGATGGCCAAATACACACAACTTAGCTCCCAATTTAATCTCACTATATTCTTGACAGCAAGCACCATCAATCTGCTAATTGAGTTGTGCTCTCTTTTACTCAGTTTAACAACAAAAAACAGGGAAATCTAATGAATGTCTGTTGTCAGTAATGATCTAGGTGTCAATTGATATGCAATAAACAGAAATCGAACTTTAAATGGTGGAACCAATAGATTTTAAATCTCCAACTGAGTCAGAATAAATACTCTAATGCAAGGACTCTGCATCAGGTGACAATTTTGAACTGCATTGATCTTTTTCTTCAATCGCACAGTTACCAAGCCTAGTATCTTTAGTAACAATGATCAATGCAATGGAATCCACAAATCATCATGATAAAACTAAATGCTGTTGGATTAACTCTAGCTGCTAGATGGTCACATTGGCCTACTTAATTCTCATAGTAGAGGTGTAATGTTTCTCTTGGAAGGGACCACTATGGAGCTGCAAGCTATCTCTGAGTCCCTGAAAATAAGGATCTTATATTGGTTGGATTGATTTGTTAAATTGTCAGCAATCCAACCCATTGAGGAGAAGTGTTTCAAACCCAGCTACATGTATTTACTGTGGGAACTAGATGAGGACACATATCACATTATGATTATAGAGAGGCAAAACAAGTTTTGCATGTGAACACAGAATGCATGAGATACATAGCTAGCATACTTAACATATTGGCAGGAGAAATTAGACCATCATCTAATTTTTCTCCATTGTCTCCTTTTACAATATTCTTGGAGGCTTTTGGGACTTTGATTTCAGCTAATTTTTCCACTGTCTTGTTCTACCTGAGATGTATTCCATGGAGCCCTTTTTGTGTATCACCTATGCATGAAAGGACAATTGGCCTCTCTCATTTTTCACTGAAAAAAGTCTCAGGATCTGCTACTAAAATCCAGTGATATTCACGCAGTTTGATCTCTTGCAAGGATTTATTAATTATTCTTCAAGTGTTTATCCCCTGACCGTCAAGCTTTAGTTTCTTAATTAGACCAATCAATTTTTTTTGTCCAATCTTTATAGTTCTGTCATTTTGTTGATTTATTATGGTAGAAAGTGATGCTATCTTATAGAGTGTCACAGTCCGGTATGCCATTGGACTATTAACAAATCATACGATTCAAACAGGTTGAAGGTATACAGGTGCATGCCAATGAGGGTGGGGTCACACACACTCGTGGTGGCATCTATTGGCTCATTTTACCTGCTGGATGTAATAATTCTACTTTGAACTTTCAACTTAAACTGATCATTTGTACCAGCTCTTTTGATTAAATAATTGCTTAGACAGACTCTTTCCATATCATCATGGTGCTTTATTATAAATTATCATCAATGTCAATCCAGATCTTGGCTCTTCATTTTGGGGAATGGTTTTCATTCTTGCATCGACTAATCTTCTCACAACAAGAATTGCAGCTGGTTGCTTTCTTCTTGCTCTAGTTGTTGTATTATTTGTTGCACAAAATGTAAGGAATTATACTTTCTTAATGATTCTACTTTTTCAAGTCTTTACCTTGTGTCGTCGTCATTTCAATCTTAACCAAAACATTGTTTTTTTCCTATTCATATCCTTATATGCTATGTTTCTGTACTAACGATATCCAGTGGTTGCTCCGAGGACTTTGCATAGGTGTGTACTGAAAACCCAGTTACTTTACTAATGAAAACTTGGATGGGGATTCTGAATTTAAATTGATTCGCTCCTGTTCTCTAGGCTTTATCATATTTCTTGCCATTGTTTGGCTTCTGCAAGAAACTACAACAGTTCGCATTCTCCGGTTTGTTATTCTGTTTATAGGTACAAATCTGTTTGTCTTTCAATTTCTTCTTTTATGAACTTATCCAGACTATAATCTCCTTTGTTTCTTCTCAATGTAGGTGTCATGAACAGCTTGTTTTCTGTCTATGGTAAGATTAACTCGACACATTCTGTCATTAAATTCTCCTCTTGAAAAACCATCTGAGGCATTATATACCGTAGATATCTATGATGATCTAATATCTCGAAGAGTTCACTCTAGCGATGCCGAGAAGTTTGCTGAAATTTGTCCATGCCCCTGCAATGGTGTTGGGTGGGGGGTTATTTGGTGAGATTCATTACTGATGGACGAATTCATCAGATAACATATTTCACCTTCTATTATGCTCATTCTCCTTATTTAAGATTTTGTTTTCTTTTCAGGGGTTTAATATCATTTATATTTCTCTGTGCATCCATTTATCTTGCTCTTGTTATTCTATCTTGAGGTATACTTTCTTTTAAATGCACATAATCTCAACCAAACTTTCAAACATTGAATCTGTTTTGTCCATTCGCAATCCCAGGTACCTTCTTTTTTAGATTGTGCTGATATCTTTATTATTTTGTGCAGGTTTATTGAGTTTGTGTAAAGATTCTCCTGACATTTGAAGCAATTGTAGATTTACAATATTCATCACTGGTTCAAGATGTTTGGAATGGATCTCACCTGATTGAATTTCAAGAAAAAACTTAATTTGATCTTATTTCATGTGCTGTAAGAAATTCATAGTAAAAAAGAAGTCAATTGAATTAACATCTCTTTGAATTAAATGAAATTAGTTGATTGAACTAAAAATATTTGTTAGAATTAAAAGGTAACATTTATGAACTAGTATCTCTATATATAGAGAAATACTAATATACATACTGAGAGAGAGAAAGAGAGTCATCCACATAAAGAGATCATAAATACATATTAGACTAATTGTAATTTTAGTGAATGTTCATTTCAAGTAGTAGATAAGCTGGCAATTTAAATAGGTGAAACATTTTTAATTATTTGCATTATTTTTTATCTTCGACATTAAACATTAATACAAAGACGGAAGTTTTCTTTTTAGGTTATTAAGAATTCATTAAAAAACACATTTAAAATTATGAAAATTTTAAAGCACGTAGATTTGGTAAAGATTCATTTATTTTTCATTTTATCTCTTCCACCAATTACCATATGTTCTTTAAAATTAATATTCATCCAGTGATAAGGATAGGCGGACCCACTCAGGTAGAGATCAACGACACGTGGAGGTCAAAGTCAAGAAGATCAGTCTTAGGGCCTTACCGATCGAGAAGGCCACCTAGCCGACCGACCGGGATAGCTTCCAGATTGGCACGAAGAGAGCCGAGTGGTCTGCTCGGCTGAGCTGCAAGCAACTACGACACATTCCTGTTCGAGTATGTGACCAAGTGGCTTTCTCGCTCGGTCCGGTATGCTTGCATTCCCGGGCGCCATGGGGTCGAACGACCATCCCGTCCGATTTAGTAACAAACAAAAGACTCAGAAGATGATAAAAAGGGCAATTGGTGATATTAGCCTCGAGGCAGCTGCCGCCGATCGACAGCATGGTCGACAGCCAGGGCGTATAGAAAATCATATGGTGGAAGTTTCTACTGTCATATCAGGGATATGCTCGGATGGTTGCGGTATGCATTAGACAGGCTTTTCTGACACATCTGTTTCGAGGTATGCTTTGGGGAACGTGCACGCGTCAAGAAACGTGCACGCGCCCCCAGGGATCCTATATAAGGACCTTCAACTTCGACAAAGGTATGGATTCTCATATACTGTAGCCACAGTCTCGTTACTCTGCTTCCTCACTGCCTTACTTGAGCGTCGGAGGGTCGTCGTCGGGATCCCTTTCCCGGCCCGACTTTGTTGCAGGTTCATCGGATGTCCACATCATCACGGAGATCATACGGAGGCAGTAGAAAACGTCACATCCTCGGCATCCATCGACTCAGCTCTCGGAGAGGATCAAATATCATAGTGGCGGTCCTCTCGGGATGATCTAGTGGTTAGTCCGTGAGATGTTACTATCATAATAGTCGTCCATGATTATCTCCTTCGTGTTGATCTCAAGATGAATTAATGGGGATATTGGGATGAACGTATTCATCTTTTATCATCATTTAAAATTAATATCATAGTGATATTGTTTTTGAATGTAGCTTAGATAGAGGAGGTAAAATAAAAAATAAATATATTTTAAAAAAATTTACTTGGACAATTACCGTGTATTATAACTTAGAAATAAATATTAACCTATGAAATTGTTTTCCAAGTATCTCGTTACTAATTGGAGCTTTAAGTCCCATCAATCGATCAATCAAATTGACACAAAATTTTAATTTTTTGTCATCACTTTGTCCAACAATTTGGTAGCCGTGCTAGAGGATTTTAGGTAGCGTAGTGGTTAAAGGAAATTAAAAAGAATTAAATGACCGCCTACAATTGGCAATCTCAAGTTAGGCTTGCAATTAGAATTTGTCGGCTTTTTTCTTGTCTCTTTTCTCCTCACCTCAAGATTTAAATAAAATCATAAGCATCTCCATGTGATCCAAGAAGACTTGCAAAATGGACGTCAATCAATCTCCGCACGGATCGCGGTTTCTATCTCAATCAATGCATCAATCTTAATTCCATCCTAAGGAAAAAGTGTTATTTTTTTTACAAGCATTAGTTATCTAGTTCTTCAATAGTGCACCGTAATTTTTAAAATATATAAATACTCTATCATTGTATCATAACTAAGAACCAACATTAATATAGAATTATAGATTTGAAAATTAAAAAATGTTAAATTTTTAGACTGTCTATTACGAGTGATTCTTGATTTATCCTGATAATTAATAGAAATTTTCATAGGACCAAACGATTACGGCAGAACGTTATAGATTTGAAAAACTTACACTTGTGCCTTTAGATATTGATTTTAATGGCGATTCAGTTTAATTATGAATGCTGTCTTGACTTTTTAAATAAGCATAAAGTGTCATTTATTGGTATTTTAAATATTCTTAACATGTTGTATTTATATTTATTTATTTTAATATGAACCAGTTATCGTGTCATCTTAAATTCCGCAGAGACTGTCACACGTAAATAAATAAATAAAAAAAGAACATTGATAATATCAAAAAATTCTAACCCGTGATCGAGGGAAAGTCTTTATTCATTTCATGAGCCTACAGCCACCATCAACGCCGATTAAAGAGTTATGTCATATATTAATGTCTTCAAAAAAAATAAATAAACATATATATATATATAGGCCTAAATTTATATTTCTAAGAGTGTAATGTAGTTGGAGTGACATTGTTTGTCGTAAAGTGATTAAATTAATATTACATGATACAATGCAATATATAAAAATTTCTTTCGATTTTTTAAATTATATATATTATAAAAAAACTAAAATTTTATAACACTAGGAGATGTAGGGGGTATAAAATGGACTAGGATGGGGTTTTTGGATTGAATTCAAATTGAAGATTGTTTGTGTTGGTATAGATTCAGACTTGGATTTAAATTTAATATTTAAAAGATTTTTTATATTAAATTAAATTTTATTTTTAAAATTAAGATTTATGTAAAATGTTAGGTTAGTATAATAATGATAAAATATAATATAAAAGTGAAGAATTATGGAAGGGTAATTTAAAAAAAGGGATCGGATAGGTTATTCTGATGATTTAAATTCAGATTTAAAATTTTTAAAATGAGTTTAAGTTCGGATCGAAATTTTTTATAATATTTTTATTTTAATTTGATTCAAATTCATCTCATCCATTGAATGAACACTAAATATATTACAACATTCACATCAATTTTTTTATTATTATATCTAAAATTAAAGGTAAATAATTTACTTTATTAAATTTAGACAATCATTTTTCACTACACATTATATCAATAATCCTAAAATTTTCATCATTCTTTAATTTTTATTTTTTTTTTCTTTTCTTTTTATGAAAGGAGAAATTAAAAATAAATATTATTTTATTTTTATAATAAAAATTTCATTTTAAATTATTTATCAAATCTAAATTTAAGAAATAAGTATGATAAATGACTTTAAAAAATTTAAACTACCATATTTAAAATTTAAAGTAAGTGTTTTTTTTTTTTTTGGGATAAATAGTTAATGTTTAGTATGTACCCACCGTCTCTCGATCATTTGACGAGAGTATCGTGGGTCCTGTCTGAAGCGACACAGGGCTCATCACGAGCTGATCAGCGCACATGGCCCAAGAATATACACGCAGTGTCCTGTCCGAGACAGCGGACAAAATTTCTCTATCGGTCAGATGTCCGGGTCCTACCGGAATCGGAGGCCCGAGTGGCATCAAAAGTCCTGTTTCCTGTTCAGCGGGTCTGCCATCGTCGCAGGGACCATCGCTTGGCGCCCAAGCGTGAGACGGAACAGAAGGCTACTTCCATTTTGAACGTTCAAAAACGCTTCCTTTTCTCCTTTCTCACGTATTAAAAAATCCATTTTTGGCCCTGAGTACGAGAAGGCTGTGCTAGAAGCCCCCACTCTCCCTCCCTCTTCTCCTTCCCTTACGATTTACGATTCCTCAGCCGTATGCATCCTCTTCCTCTTCTTCTTCGACGTTTCTAGATCTGTAGTTGCACTGCCCCCTCGGGGCGTCGCAGAAGCTGTTAGCATCTAGGGTTCGGGGTCCCTTCTTCCTTGGAGCGGAGTGGTGCGTTCTGCTTTTGAGCTGCTTATATACGTCGGTTGCTCAGTTTTGGTCGTCAGATCTTTGGGGGACTCTGGAGGTCGGAAATGTACAAAGGAGTCTTCGGGTACCACCGCGCCGAGAAGGCGCGGAGGGCGGAGTTTGGTTTGGAAAGGGCCGCGGCAGCGGCGTCTTCCCATGGAGAAGGTCAATGTTCTGCACCTAATCTTAGTTCGAGTTTGTTTCTTTTCTTCCCTTGGGTTCTTGTGTTTTCTGGGTGCTCTCGACGTTGGGATTTCATGATCTGACGCGAGTGTACGAAAAAAATGAGTCTTTTCCGTATATATACTTTTTGTTGCGTGTTTTTTCGAATGGTCTCGGAATCCTTGGCGTCTTCTCTTCCCAACTGCTTTTCAAAGTTTTTACATAGCATCCGCTCCCTTTCTTTGTGCCTGCAGGTTTACTTCGAAAACAATCATTTAAAATTACTTCTTTGGGAGTACCAAATGTTTCTACATTAGGATCCAGATTCTCTAGGCGATTTGGTTTTCGTGTCTAGGACGCTTAACTAAGAGATTCAATACCATCATCAAGATGCTTTTACTTGCAAATGTTTGTTGATTTCTTTTGTTCTACAATTGATAACTCCAATATTGCATAAGATTTGGTGTGAGCAGAACTGATCCTTTGTCGCAACAAGCACCAGAAATACTCGATACATGCCGCTTCTAAATCGTTCCATATGCACCTGCTATGAGATGCTTCTTGCCGTCTTATAGTTTCAACTTTTGATTCTACATTCACGCTATTTTGATTGTTTTTTTAACAAGTGACAAGAAAAATCTTATTTGATTTTTTCTTTTCAAACTTGGATTTTATTTCAATACGAAGTTTGTCTTCTGAAATTTGGACCCTAGATGCTTCTTTGTTTTGCTTCTTGTTGAATTACTTTAACGTCATCCCATGGCTAAAAGCATCTTATCTTCTCCGGGGTTATGGCATCTAATTTTTAGTCAATATTTGCTTTGGTTTATAGAAGTATTTTTTAAATTTTCATATGGGTAACACCAATTGTGTCATACAGTTTATTTGAAGTATAGTTAAGCAAGCTTGTCATTAATTTCTGAAAGGCACAGTTATACTGGAGGCTACCTTCCAGGCCATGAGTGGATATACATATTAGGCTACTAGGGGTGTTGCTAGCTTTCCCAAGTTGGCCATCTGTTCGTTTGTTCTTGTAATATAAGTAGATATACCTTCATGATTTGATAATCCTTTATCTTGTGTGCATGTCATTCACTTCTGGAAGTTGCTAAATGGTCATATAGAGATCCACTAAATATGAGATTTGCTTATATGCCTTTGATTTCTTGGTCTATAACAAAAGGAGTAAATCATTTGCTATATTATTCAATGATTGTTCAAAAGATATGATATATGCTGGTGTTGTCATAAGAGAAAGCACTCTATGGTGTGATGGATGTAGACTAACTGGTTGGACCGTATGAGATCTCTCTTGTTCTATCTGATCTCACTTCTCTTGTTTTTATCTTTCTTCCTTGAAGCTCTCTATCTTGTTTCCATGACATTTATAGATGCTTGTGTGTCTAACAATTGGTGAAATATCACATCTCTAGCAATTAATATCCAAGTTGTATCATGATTCTGTCAATTGGTAATAAGGATTTTAACATGTTGCCGTAGAGCTCAAATGGAAGAGGTGGAGAGTTATCTTAGTTCATGAGAGCCAACTTAAAACTATGCCAAGCACCTCAAACTTATTTAGTAGCATATGCAACTATGTGCAAGTAAATAAGATATTTTGGTAAAATATCTTGTTCTATATTTTGCAAGTCTTTTTCACCAAATTATGGAGATGTGACTAACGTATACCCATGTAATTTGTGAAATAGTTTAACCAAGTTTCTAAAAGTCTGTCTTGCTTTTCAGTTGTCTATTTGTACTGTTTTATCCATAATTTCTATAGTAGCTTGTAGATGAATTTCAGATTATGCATATATTATACCTTGTGGGTCTTATATTAGATTGGTTCTTTTATTGCAGGGCATGACCAATTTAAGCGACAAACAAATGTGGCAAGAATGGCGCAAGATTATGATTGCAATAATTTCTCTTCTCTTGAAGAGAATTCTGTAAGTGGTTTGCTCTACTAATTCTATGGATACCTAAAAATTTCTTTTCTGCTAGCTGTGACGTTTCACCAAAAAAATTCAAAATGTGTAAGTAATGTGTTTTGTAGTTAGCTTCTTGCCAATTCTTTTAGTAAAAAAAATGCTACTTGAGTATTATTTTTTACAAGCAACCAATATTTTCTGTTTGACTTATTGGTTTAAACTTTTTTTTTGTTATTTTCATCTGTGAGTTTGGTACAAATCCTTTGTTAACTGACATTCTATTGGTTTTATTTTGATAGTTTACCCTCAAACTTAAGCAAAGCTCATCTAAGAGAGTGATCGCTAAGCCAATTCAAGAACTAATAGATGAAGAGATGTTGATAGAAAAAGAGAGTAGGCATCACTCTCCTAGTGTAGTTGCAAAATTGATGGGTCTTGATACAGTTGCACCTCCACTACCTCAACAAGTCCATAAACAAAGGAAGAATGTTGAAACTAGTTTTCAGTCAGTTTCCTCTACAGGGTCTCACGGAAAATTTATACAATCGATGGAACATTCATGCCTACATAGCTGTAATAATCAAGAATTCAAAGATATTTTTGAAGTAATGGAGACAACAAAATTTAAAGGACATAAGAACCAATCAACTCGAAAGGAACGACAAAGTTTTAAAGGAAGTGAGACTGAAAAAAAATTCTTAAGGCAGAAGTTTATGGATGTCAAACGACTGTCAACCAATGAAGAACTTCACAACACTAAAAAATTTGATGATGCATTGGAAATTCTCCATTCCAACAAAGACCTTTTCTTGGAAATTCTGCATGATCGACATTCCTTGTTTGCCGAGCATTTAGAAGATGTGGATCTTGGGCATCTTAGTGAAATTACAGTGCTGAAGTCTTCAATTCAAGAACTAATAGATGAAGAGATGTTGATAGAAAAAGAGAGTAGGCATCACTCTCCTAGTGTAGTTGCAAAATTGATGGGTCTTGATACAGTTGCACCTCCACTACCTCAACAAGTCCATAAACAAAGGAAGAATGTTGAAACTAGTTTTCAGTCAGTTTCCTCTACAGGGTCTCACGGAAAATTTATACAATCGATGGAACATTCATGCCTACATAGCTGTAATAATCAAGAATTCAAAGATATTTTTGAAGTAATGGAGACAACAAAATTTAAAGGACATAAGAACCAATCAACTCGAAAGGAACGACAAAGTTTTAAAGGAAGTGAGACTGAAAAAAAATTCTTAAGGCAGAAGTTTATGGATGTCAAACGACTGTCAACCAATGAAGAACTTCACAACACTAAAAAATTTGATGATGCATTGGAAATTCTCCATTCCAACAAAGACCTTTTCTTGGAAATTCTGCATGATCGACATTCCTTGTTTGCTGAGCATTTAGAAGATGTGGATCTTGGACATCTTAGTGAAATTACAGTGCTGAAGTCTTCAAAAGATGGCAGGTGTAGAAACAGTAAAACTGCAAAGTCGGAGAGAAAATGCAATAGTTACTCTCTCAAAAACAAAGAACCTCCTTCTTTCAGGAAATCTCCACCAAGACCTATCAAAGGATACTGTAATTCTGCATCACAATATCCTTCGACTTCACCATACTTGGGTAAGACTGAATCTCTTGTACATCCTACTCGTATTGTAGTTCTAAAACCAAGCCTTGAGAAGACTCAGAAGATGTTTGAGCCTGTTCCTTTTTCACGTGAAAACTTACGCTTTGGTTCAAGAAAGCCCACAAAATCTGTAGTTTCAGCAATTAAGGAGTTGTATGAGGAAGGAAGAGATAGTACTCAAAATATCGGACATTTGTCTAACAAGGTTAAGGGCTCCAGAGAAATTGCTCGGGAGATTGCAGGACAGATGAAGCATACTGAAGGTAGTCATTCCAAGAGAGCAATCAACTCAGAACTGAAAACATGTGCTCGGAAGGAAAGGTCATGTACTAAGTTAAATAATTTTATGCTCAACAATTCTGAATCATATTACTCGTGTCCACCCCACTCTGATGAGAGGTGTAACGACTTCAGCCCTTCATCTTCATACTCAACTGAAACATCAGTGAGCAGAGAGGCTAGGAAACGCATGTCTGAGAGATGGAAGATGACTCATCAGTGTAAAGATGGCATTGCTGCCAGGGGTGTGAACACACTTGGTGAAATGCTTGCATTATCTGATAGAGCGACATCAGATGCCAATGTGATTCCATTGGATATGAGGAAGGTTTCAACCGACTATTTTGCTGGAAATGAGGTAGTTGGGTATTGGGACTCTCCATTAATTAATCGCAGCAAGGATGAATGGGTAGATGAGAAATCTTCAAAATTACTAAGGTCCAAGTCTCTTCCTGCTTCTTCTACTGCCTATGAAGGGCCAAAATTAAGCTACAGAAAACAAGGTGGCGGCAATACCTGTTACATGCTCAAGGATGTACTAAATATGAGCCCTGATGTTTTTTCAGATGCAAATGTTGGGATGTGGCAGAAGCCTTTTGTCGGAAATTCTGGGTATTCCAGCAGTAAGCCTCACCAGTCACAGCCTATTGGAGAAGATAACAAACTACCTGAGCTTGAGATTCATGTTCAATCGGAAGAACTGAGGAGCAACATACATGTCAGAATTCTCTCAGAAGAAGATATTTTACATCCTTTACAGTCTGACACTGAAACTATGTACCCCACAGAGACCTTGCTGTTTCCTGTTTGTGAAAATGGAAGCATTTCAGCAACAACACAAGAGAATGTGAAGCAGTTGTTTATACAGTCACTGCCCGAGCCGGATGGGTTTTCTGTTTGCAACAATGATAGTACAGATAAGGTGCTTTCCTATTGCTCTGAGATAAGTTTGAGCTTTGCTCTGATCCTATAGTTTCATGATATCATAATCTTTTCATCTAACCATTTACTATAGATAGTAATATCAAAGGAGCTATGATTCTTCTTTTAATATGATCTTGCAGCATTTTGTCTATTTCTTTTGGCATGATCATCATGATAGCAAGCAGTTTATACTGAAATAATTTGACAATTATTCTACTTGCAACTCAACATTTTTCTATCATTAACAATCTGCTATGGTTCCCTACTATTTAGAGACTTGATACCCAGGGCCAGCCCTGGAGGAGGGCGGCACTGGGCGATGGCCGTGGGTCCAAAATTTTTTTTTTTAGTATTATGTATTATAGGCATGTAATTCGGGCCTTGAATAGTTGGGCCCAAATTCATATTTCAGAATTTTTGATATTGTCTTTTACTTTTATCTTTTTAGGTATGTAATTAGGGCCTTGAGTAGTTGGGGACCAAATTTATTTTGGACTTTTTTTTTTCCGCCCCGGGCCTCCTCTGTAGAAGGACCGGAGCTGTTGATACCATACCAGTCTGGTCAAATCCATTCCATTTACAATGTTAGGATCTTAAAGTTATTCTTTCTTTTGTTCTTTATCTAGGTTCCTTTTTTTTTTTTTTGTAAAATTCTGCATTTTTTTCTGTACTAAAATCATTTTCTTGGGCATTTTTTGTGGATTCAGGATGATTTGATTCAGCATCCCCAACTAGGGACATGTGGCCAAGTACTTGTTCTGAGCACCAAAGAAGGTGAACAGCCAAGCCCAATTTCTGTCCTGGAGCTTCGATCTGAAGAAGAAAGTTTATCTTCTGGATGCTTTGAGAGAATCAGTGCTGATCTTCAAGGTATGAGAAGAAATTCTTCGTGTTCTGTTTCAAGCTCTTAGCATAGAAATATGACACTAAATTTTCCTTTCTTGCAGAGCTGAGAATGCAACTCAGACTTCTTAAACTGGAGTCAGCAGAAAGGTATGATGCAGAACTTGACATCACCACAGAGAGAGACGGTGAACCCGCAGGAGATAATCAGTTGGCTCTACCAGTAGAGGAGAAACTTGAAGACTTTACAGATGATGACGATCGAGACTTTTCATACTTGCTTGATATCCTCATCGAGTCCGGTATTCATGGTGGTAACCAAGATGGATTCTCTGCTGCGTCCTACTCTCATGATCATCTTGCGAGTCCAGATGTCTATGAACAACTTGAAAAAAAATATGGTGCTATGGAATCGTGGTCAAGAGCAGAAAGGAAGTTGTTGTTTGATCTCGTTAGTTCCAGTTTAATGTGGATGATGGCCCCTTCCACCAATGTGCACCCCCACAGGCCATCAAGTAAGTCTATATCGGCTTGGAAGGACAAGAGCCTTGCTGAAGGTCTGTGGCAAATGGTAGATATTCAAAGGAAGGAACTGAACTACAACTTGGATGAGATGATTCTGGACCCAGGTTGGTTACGGGTTGAAGATGATACTGAAGTTACTGCGAAAGACTTGGAGCAAATTCTAGGCGATGAAATCCTGGACGAAGTTATTTTGGAATTTATCACTGGATAGGCATCGAGCTGTTTGCTATTGCCTGCAATAACACTTGCAAGGGAATATTTGCCGCACTGATCAATACACTGATGGCTGATCAAATGCCAACTGTGTCATCTTCAGAATGGGTCTGGCAAGATCAACCTTTACATGTCAGCCATCTTCAATATGAATATGAAAAAGCAGATCAGCTATTCATGTAAAATCTTTAAGAACCATGCAAACCTTAATTAAAAATCAAGTTTCTCTTTGATTGAATATGTTCAGAAGTTTCGAAGTAGCGAAACTGAAAGCAGTAAAATTTACAGTTAGCTGATGCAGTTTCATTTCTCTTGCAATATATTTGGTTAGTAGGGAAAATGAGTTTGAAAAACACAATGTTTCTTTTGATAGAACTATTGTTTACTTACTTATAAGCCTTTGTCTTTTTTTTTTTCTTTCTTTGAAAAATGTTTTATTCTGATATAACGCGGTGGCTAATCTGGGAGGTGATTGTCCCAGTTTCATAAATTTTTTTTTATAAATTATCAAAAT
Source organism: Zingiber officinale (assembly GCF_018446385.1). Lineage (NCBI taxonomy): Eukaryota > Viridiplantae > Streptophyta > Magnoliopsida > Zingiberales > Zingiberaceae > Zingiber > Zingiber officinale. The sequence continues at coordinate 170,435,953 of NC_055988.1, forward strand.
AAATTATGCAGATGAGTTTTAGCGGATGGTCTAGTATTACAAGTTTTTATGTATCTTAGGTGAGATTTAAATTTTGGTTATTTAAGGAATCTACACCACCTATAGTTTATAGAATCATAGTCAGATTAGTTGATCTTAAGATTTGGAAATACCAAATCAATCTGGGATCGTTTGGAATCATTTTTCTCTGAAATCATAGCATAATCAGAGTGATCATATAGGATTAATCGTCCCAAGACCAACACGAATAAAGTAAATCACGAACGGTTACTAGTCTTTAGAATAATGACTAGTACATAAGGGAGGTATTTATCTTGATTTTGTCGAGATTCGAACCTCAAATCTCATGATGATAATACCTCATATACTAATCACTAGACCGTTCTGAGAAAACTAATTTATTATATAAGATCATGATTCTACAAACTATATTGTTTTATGACTTTTGGCATTGTTGCTATTATTCATTGGAAAAAAAACAAAGATGATATCGCTGATATCAAATGATTCATTAGACAGATAAATTAGGCGCCAACGAGAATGGATTGTTGTTACTCTTCGTGGACCATATTAAAGGATTTGTCTAACTGTTACCTTTTTTATGTTCTTCAATTTTTATTCAAGAAAAAAATCATGCAACGCGAGTGGAGATATATTACAGGAAAGATTTCATTCTAAATATTAATTTCTCTAGAAAAACATATATACTTATTATAAATTTGGGTATTTTAAAATAATTTAGCTTAAAGACGAAATTAAATTAAATTAAATTGATAATTATACCTCATTAAATTATTAAATTAAATTAAATTAAATTGATAATTATACCTCATTAAATTATTATTTATTTTTTTATTTAGATGTAATCGGATATAAAAAATGAGGTCGTTTAATGGTGACTGGATTCAACGTGCAGGCCACCCGGTGACGGCCCGACTGCGCTTCGTTTGCGCCGACCATCCTCCTTTCTTTTCCTTATTTAACCCGCGACAGCGAGGATGGCGAAGGTCGCGATGCCGTCTTCCCTCCTCCTTTCTCCCCCGTTTCTTCCTGCCACAAAGAAAATACTTCCTTTCCTTCTCCTGTACGCTTCCACCTTTCTTCCACTTCCTTCTTCCTTGTTCGCTCCTCTCTCTCTCTCTCTCTCTCTCTCCCTGATCTGTTAGGTATCTTTCTCTTCCAGAGAGGGATACAGCGACAGGAAGAGATACATAGAGATGCTGCAGAGAGCGGCTAGCAACGCGTACTCATGGTGGTGGGCGAGTCATATCCGGACAAAGCAGTCGAAATGGCTCGACAGCAACCTCCACGGTCAGTTTTTGATTCTCGCTCCGTTTTCTCTGATTGTTTGCTTTTCGTCGTGTTCTTTCCGTGGACCGACGCGCTATGCTTTATTGCTCCTTTTTTTCCCCCGGAAAGTTCAGATTTTATGATATTTATACTTGTTTTTTTTTTTACTGAATCGGACAAATTATGGGATGCGTCCGAAGATTTTTAGTAGGGCTTTCAATTTCTTTTTTTCAGTCAACGATTCAATCTTCAATGAACAATCGACAAGTTTACTTAATCTTTACTTAAAACATTACCCAAATAAAAGATCAATAAACATGTTTTTTTTTTCAATTGATTTGGGAGATTAGCAATACATAGAACATCATTTTGCTACTGCTTCGTGAAAGTATTTTTACAAGAAGTAACAATTCAGTTCAGATAATTATTTCATTGGAACGATCAGTATGATGAACTATCAGTATGAGAGTCTTAGTGTTTAATTTATTCATGGGGATCTCCACAATTCATGTCTCTGAAACTAAATTAGTGCTCGCAAACATTTTTGTTCTGAACAGTCTGTTTTCGTGCCTACTTTATATGTTAATAAATATGTGACCAATCTGTCATCCTACTTCTTCATTTTTCTTACAAATAAACTAATGCAGAAATGGAGGACATGGTGAAAAAAATGCTCAAGCTCATTGAAGCAGATGCCGATTCCTTTGCTAAGAGAGCAGAATTGTACTTTAAAAGGAGACCGGAGTTGATAGGTTTTGTCCAAGATGCATACAGGGCTTACAGAGCTTTGGCCGAAAGGTATGATCACATATCTGGAGAATTGCACAAGGCCAACCACACTATAGCAACTGCTTGCCCCGATCAAGTCCAGTATGCCATGCTTGAGGAGGAGGATAATCTTCCAAAAGCAATTATACCTATTGATCCAAGTAAAATTAACAAACCTCTAGTAGAAGGACTAATGAACAAAAGAAGAGAAAGTGAATCATCCATAAAGAAGCAACAGAAAAAGACTGATGTGCTTCAGATAAGTGAAGAAAAGGCCCGAGAGGAAATAGGTAAGCTCCAGAAAGAAATATTGGTTCTACAAACTGAGAAAGAATTCATCAAGAGTTCATATGAAAGTGGGATAGCCAAATATTGGGACATTGAAAAGAAAATCATGGATGCGCAAGAAAAAGTTTCCCAGTTGCAAGATGAGTTCAGTACCAGTGCAATCATTGAGGACAATGAGGCACGTTCTTTAATGACAGCTACGGCTCTTAAATCTTGTGAGGATGCCATGGTTAACTTGCAGGAACAGAGAAGGAAATCCCTGGAGCAAGTGAAAGTAGAGTCCGAAAGAATTAAGGTTGCTAATGAAAAGCTGAAGATTCTCAAAAGTGAGAATGGCCAACTGGAGGTGGAAAATGCAGAGATGTCCGGCAAAGCCACACAGATGAACTTTTCTTCTGAGAAAATTGAGGATGATGCTTTAAACAAGGCAAGGCTTGACTTACAGTCCATCTGTGAGAAAACTAAGATGCATTTTGAGACGATTCCTGAAAGTTCTGTGATTGAAATTGCTGAAAAGATTAATGAGCTTGCTAATAAAGTTTTCACATTGGAAATGACTGTTTCATCACAGTCCGCGCAAATTAATCAATTGACTTTGGAAAACAATGATCTTGATAGATCCCTTCAGAAATTGGAAGAGGAGAAAATGACTCTCATCAATGACTCAGATGCATTGTCTAAAAGGCTGAAGGAAGCTGAAGAAGAGTTAACCAAAGTTCAAGCGATTGAGAAAATTATCCATGATGAAGAATTCAGTTTCAGAGAAAACTTTGTAGAAACCTGTCACAATCTCAGCAATATTTCAGAGAAGCTGCAGTCTTTTAAAGCTACAGAAGATGGTTGGACTCAAGATGCATTCATAGAGGATGAATCTTCAACACTTAACACTGAACCAGAGCAACTATTTCAAGGTAATGAAATAACTGAAATTGATGTCATTAATGACGATTTGAAAGAGGAAATTCATGCAACTCAAGAACATGGAAATTGTCAGGAAGATGCTTCCCAAACTGAAGCAGGTTCTCAACTGAAGGGTGCTTTAGAAAAGACTGACGTAGCAACTGAAGCACTGGAAATTAACGGATTGGGGTCATCACAAATCAATTCTAGCGTGCATCTAATTATCAGTTCAGAAAGTTTGCTTGATGGAAAAGATCACACTCCTACCTTTTGTCATAACAGTCCTAGTGGTTTAGACAGTAATGAAGGGATTTTGCAGGTGGAGTACACACCAGTATTAACAAATAACGAAGAGATGAAGAAAAGACTCTCTGAAATGGAGGAAAAAAATGACCAACATATTCAAGATACAATGACTTCTTTGATAGCAGAACTGAAGAACGTCATTGTAGTGAAAGATGAGGAGATACAGATGCTGCGTCAAAAGTTGGCCTCTCCAAAGACAAGTTCTGTTCTTACATTAAACTCGTGGCATGGCCAACAAAAGGTTGAAAACACATCTGACTCTTCGATGTGCCTACAGAACTATAAATCTCAAGATTCTGACACAGCTGATGTGCTAAACCCATCATCAAATAAAAGTGACTCAATTGCTGTGTCTACCGAAAAGGGCCTTGCTGAGAACATCGATGATGATCACATAAATGAGCAGGATAGTATTTCACCTATCGCAGAAAAGTTCAGAAGGGATATTGATACTCTGATTGAGAGAAATTTTGAATTTTGGCTAAGATTCAGTACATCATTTCATCACATGCAGGAGTTGAAATCCAAATATGAAGACCTACAAAATGATTTCAGTAAGCTGAATAAAAAGGCATTGGCTGAGGATAGCCCTTCAGCCAATCAGGATAGGAAATCTGAGTCAGCACCAGTAGCCACAAGACTGAGAGAATTGAAAATGGAACTTGGCGTATGGTTGGAAGAGAGTGCATTGTTGAGAGGTGAGCTGCAAAGTAGGATCTCAAGTCTTTCTGAATTGCAAGAGGAGATATCCACTGCTATGAATACCAAAATGGAATCTGTGGAAGTTTTGTTCGCTTCTTATGAAGCTGCAAAGTTTCATGGTGAGGTAATGAATATGAAACAGGAGAACACTAAAGCGATTGGTGAACTGCAGTTGGGGCAAGACCAAGTCAAGAAGCTTCAAGCTGAAATTGAGGATCAGTTGTCTAAATTGTGTGAAAATTTTGAACCTTTTCCTCCAGGCAGCCCTCATGATGACTTGGATAGTCCTCCAAGGGCTAGAGTACCCTTGCGCGTTTTCCTTTTTGGTGCCAAGCCTAAAAAGCCATCATTCTTTGAACGCATACAACCGGTGTTTCAGAAACAAAACATGAAGCTTAGAGTTGGACGCCGGTAAGTTGCTTAAGTTGTGTAAACTACTTTTTAGATAAAAAACTGCTCACATCTGTCTTATACTGAATCAACTTTTTGTTGAATTATCTCGACAGGTTTAAACAGCTTCAGCAATCAGAAGAGTAACTCGTTACTAGTTGCAAAGTAGTACAACTACTCCCCTTACGATGTGAAGAGGCTCGTCAAACATTTATTTTCTTGTTTGGAGAATGCCTTTGGTTTGCTTTATTCCTTTTCCTCTGCTGGCTCACTGGAAGAGCTTTTGTTAGTGAATTCCGTTGGCTAGCTTTGGAACCAAGAGCATTTTCTTGGCGAAAATTGTTTCTTGCTTTAAAATTGTTTCAGGTTTGAGTTGTGGTCATGCATGTAAAATAGGTGATGCCGATTCTTTGCAGAGAAATAAAACCTCATCTACTTTTTTTTTTTTTCAAACCCCAGATTCCTGTCTCCCAAATTGTGAGTGGAAAAGTAGTCAACAACTTGTATATTGTCGTCCATATTTAATCTTCTAGTAGTTTATTTCATAGTGTAATTGGAACTGATGCTGATTAGTCTTGATTATCACTTTGATTATTCCAGTAGGAAATTTCACTAACGCAGGTACGTCCTTTACAACTACTAGAACTTTTATTTTTTGATTCTTTCATCTTGGACTAAACAACAAAATGGTTTCTCCTAGTGCATCTACTGTGTGAAAAATACAAGGGCTTCTGCTTCAAATCATGTAGTTTCTTGTCGGCCTGAGAAAATGTTTAAAGTGTAATTCCAAAATATAATTTTATATATCAAAGTGCTTTTATTGTGCTTATTCCTCGCGTGAATAGGACGCCAAAGGGAAATACTTTTTGAGTTGTTTGAATAAGAAAGAATTATGCTTACGGGTAGAATTGCATGTCGAATTACAATTTTTTAGGATTATCTGATTATCTCAAGAATCCATGGTTGATGCTTCTCTCTTGGTACTTATAAATACATGCAGGAGTATACATTCCTTCACAAGCACTACAAAATTTTCTATCTGCTGTCACTACCGATCGTTAATTCCTCTTCTTATTCTTTTCTTTCTTTTTTTGTCAATCTCAAACCGAGTAAATGCTTGCTCTTCTAATGTTTCTCTTATCTGAACAGAAATTTGAGGAAAAGACGAGATGGGGAAGGAAAGCATCAGCAAAGGCTTGAATGGCTGGGGTTCTTATTCAGGCTATGGATATCCTCCGGCGACCGGAAATTGTTATAACCATAACGGTCATGGATACTACCCTCCAGCACCATCATACCCTCCTGCCGCATACCCCCCCTCGCATTATCCTCCTCCTTCCTATCCACCATCACACCAAGGTAATCGAAAAACAGAACTTCTGGATTGTAATTACCACAATCTAGAAGATCTCATTGTTAGAATTTTCATGGCCGATGTCACAGATGATTTTTATTTGACAGTACTGGTTCAGTCTTAAACTAATACATATCAAATGCCAGGACATGGATCTCGTGTGGGGGCAGCGTTAGCCACCGCCGCCGCTGCTTATGGAGTTCACCGCATAGCTCATGGTTCTCACCATGGTGGCCATGGCTATGGAGCATACGCGGGGCATATGCCCGGTGGCCACTACGGCAAGTTTAAGCATGGCAAGTTCGGAAAGCACAAGCACGGCATGTTTGGAGGCAAGTTTAAGAAATGGAAGTGATACTAACTGAGACTAAAGATGAGATGATCATATATCGCAATATTCTTCTTTCTGGCTTCAGTCACAGTAGTGGCTCTATGGCATAGATATTTCAATATGTATTTGTTGCTTTGGAATACTTAATGACTGAATAATATATAATTATAATATTGTATTTAGTAATTTAGTTACTTGTTCATGCAAATTTATACGCTCAACTAATTATATTATTTGAGTTAAAACAACAGTAAATTATAGAAAAATCTCCAATCACAAATTTAATTTTGCATGTAATCTTTAATCATAAAAAATTTTATTTGCTTCAATTCTCTCATACAAATATTGTTATCTAATTGTTCTTTGATTTTTTAGGTATAAAAGATCAAAAAATGAGTATAATTCCTATTAAATTCAGTATTTTAAATTAGAATTGAGTATATTTTTTTATTAAATTGAGTATGATTTTTTTTTCTGTTTAATATAATTTTTCCTAAATTTAATATCATTTAAAGAAAATCTAGTATATTTTTTATCTAATTAAGTACCATTTAAAAAAGATGTAGTATATTTTTGATCCAATTGAGGTGAAAAAAGAATCATATTTAATTTAATAGAAAATATATTATATTTTAATTTAATATACTTAATTTAAAAAGAATTATACTCATTTTTAGATTTTTTATATATAAAAATATCAAGACAATTAAATAAATATGTTTGACTAGAGAATGGAAATAAAATTTTTTATTAATAAGAACTGCATATAAAATTTTATTTATCAATAGAGGCGGCATGTAAATTGTTAATTATTTTTTCAACTAGAATCAGCCGACGGTCAAGATTAATCTGATAATCAATCTCCACCTTCCCCTCCAACGCACGGCCGGGATCTACCCAGTTCATAACCGTTTCGAAGCGTACCGTTACCTTGCGATAACGAACCAATCGGGTCGGGTTGGAAGATTAACGGACCCAGTGTAGGATCCTCTTCCCACACCCACAGGCCACCACTCGCTACTGCCTCTCCTTCCTCGAGACAACACGCACAAATCCGTCGCCTCTCCCTTCCTTATTCTCACCGCCCCACCTCTCTCTCTCTCTCCCTTCGGCTCGTTCTCGCTTTCTCCCTCGCTAGGGTTTCCTCTTCCGCGTCCCTAACTCCGAATTTTCTGCATCGGCTCGTAATCCAATCCTCGCGCTTGCCTCGTCTCCTCTCTTCGCGGTACGTTCGTCCTCTCCTCCCATTCCCCGTCGCCTCCTCGAGTGCTCCTTATTTTTATTGTCCCTGTCTTTAAGGTTTCGATTTCGTTCGTTTCGTGTTTTGTTTGATCGACTTCGGCTTGTTTTGGTTGTTCCAGGCGATTTTGCTTTTGCGGGAAGGTGAAAGGTTGTTTCTTCTAAAGGGTGATAGATAAATGGCGATTTTGAAGAATGCCTCTAGGGTTTTGAGGACGGGCGGTGGTTCCCCGCCTCAGAGTGCGTCGAGCCAGGAGGAATACGGAGAGCTTTGTGCAGGGATCGGCAAGTCGGAGTCGTACGCTTCGGAGGCTTCTTATGTGGACTCCGGCATGGAGACGGACGAGTGTGATCGGTTAGAACTCGGCGATCCCGGAGCTCAATTGTGCCAAGTGGGGAACCAGAGCTTTTTCGTCCCGCTTGAGCTCTTTGATCTCCCCGACCTGGGTTCCATCTTGTCATTGGAGACGTGGAATGAGTATCTCACGGAGGAGGAGCGCTTTGCCCTGTCTGGGTACCTTCCAGACATGGATCAGGAGACCTTTGGGATTACCCTCAAGGAGCTGTTTTCTGGGGAAAATTTTCACTTTGGTAGCCCGCCCATTACTCTTTTCAGTCAGTTGAAAGGTGGGTTATGTGACCCGAATATCATTCTTTATCGCCGTGGATTGGTTTCCTTGCAATGGCGTGATCACTACCATTGCCTGCACAGCTATCAAAATTCTATGGTGAGGAGTCTTGTCAGCCTGAAGGATGCATTTCAAAGTTGTGCTGGTTATTCTATTCAAGAAAGAATTCAGTTTCTGAATACAGTGAAGAGACAGAGGCCTCTTGAGAGGAATGAGGATGTTAGTTTTGAAACAAATTCAGAGGAAGTAAATATGGATCACCTCTACTCAAGTTACAGCTCTAAGGCCTCTCGTCAATTTCTGAAGCCTTCAACTGACATTAAGCTTCGCGATATTGGCATGGGCAGGGAGCCTGTGATATTTGGTAAAGGGAAAACAAAAGGAGTTTTGAAGGTTACTACTTCTAAGTTTCCAGCACAGGAAAGTGCATCTTCTGCACATTCTTCATCTTTGAAGTATGGAATGTCCTCAAAATATAAAGCGAAAATTCCACAGTTGCCTGTCACTGCGAAGGATAAATATACAGGGTTTCATTTGGAATCTCCTCCAAAAACTATGCATTATACTGGTGAAGATCAAGATGACATGGAGGAAGAGTATGTGATTCCACCAAAAGACTGGAAATCTGGACACAGAAGCATTGCAACTAGTAGTTTATTTAGAATAGGAAAGAATGAGAAATCAGCGAAAAGACATGATGCGAACATATATAGTGATGAAGAGCCTGCAGACTACAGTAGTTTCAGCCATTCTTGGAGGAAAAATGGAAATGCACATCATATGGTAACTATTGCTTCTTATGGTGATGAATCTCCTGAAAAGGCAAACAAGGCTAGAAATTTTGAGAGAGAATTGTCGCCTTCTACCACAGGTGAAACTCAAAACCTTATGATGAGTCGTCTCATGAGGCAAAATAAGTTCCATGAGGATTCAATTTTACCAGATCATTTCCTGAAACTGGATGGTTTGAACCACAGAGCTACTAAATGGAATATCAAGCATGAATATGGAACTGGAGACGATGGAGTTGATTATAATTTGAAATCCAAATCTTTCAGAACTTTTCCAACACAGACCAATGATGTTTATCTCCACAATGATCATAGAATCAGAAACTCACATAGGAAGATGAAAAATAATTTGAATGAAGTTGAGGATATGAGCATGAACTACTCGAGAATCACTACTATGGCTGCTCAGAGTGAGGAGACAGAATCTGAAACATCTGACCAGGTCGGGAATGGTGGGAGTACCAATCCTATGATCAGAAATTTGAGGTTTCGAGGTGCTGACACTGAACCTGGTCATTCTTCTATTGTTAAATCAACCTATGACTATGAAAAGCATGATGAACTCATTGATGAAGATAGAAAATGTCCTTCCACCTTTCCTGATGTTGATAGGCATGTTTATACACCAGATATTGATTCATATTCTGTGAAAATAAAATGTTCAAAATCGGTGAAGAAGGGCATAAGGCAAGACACAAGTGAGAAGTTGAAAGATGCTGAGAAGAAGCACACAAGGATGGTCAACATGGATCATTCTTCACAGCAATCATTTTATGCGGTTGATTACAGAGGTGGGATGATGGATGAACATTTGGATAACTTGGATGAAATTTCAAAGTTACAAGGCAGTAATAGCAAAGCTAATAGATTAGGGAATACAGCCCAATTCTCTGATTCTCAGTCCATGCATGCTAATTCTGAAACATCAGGGCTTCCCCTAAAAGGTTGTAATTCTGCATCAAAGAAACCTAAATGGAAGGTTAATAATGGTCATTACCCAGATGAGCCAGATGATTCCCTTTATTTGAAAAAACCCAGTGCAAAGCAGCAGAAGGGTAAAAGGAAAGTAGTCGCAGAAACTGACACTTTGACTGCAGTAAGTTCTGATCTGGGTACATCTAAAAAGGATGCAGAAGATGTAGAACCTAAGCCAAAATTACAGAAGAAGCCATTCACTCTTATCACACCAACTATTCACACTGGTTTCTCATTTTCCATAGTCCATCTACTTTCAGCTGTTCGAAAGGCAATGATTACTCATCAGATGGATGATTCCACATTTAATGATGCTCATCTTCAGAACAGAAACTGCAGCACAATACAAATTACAAAAGAGCTGAATGAGATGGGCCTAATAGAAAATAACAAGCACCTTGCTCATTCTGTCGAGGCTATGGTTAACCAAGCCTGTTTTCCTTCTCTTGCTTTTCAAGAGATTGTTGAGCGAGTAAGATCAAACCCTGGAGATCCATGCATCCTTGAAACACGGGAACCACTTCAAGATTTAGTCCGAGGAGCTTTAAAGATATTTTCATCTAAGACAGCACCTTTAGGAGTCAAGGGTTGGAAGCCCCTAATATTACATGACAAGTTAAATAAAAGTTGGTTATGGACAGGCCCCATTTCTTCTGGTTTGCCGGACAATGAAAATGCAGAAGAGGAAATTTCTTCAGAAGCATGGGGAATTCCATACAAGATGCTTGTAAAGTTGGTTGATGCTTTTGCTAATTGGCTCAAGAGTAGCCAGGAGACCCTCCAGCAGATTGGGAGCCTCCCTCCTCCTCCTACTTCATTGCTTTCTAACTTGGATGAGAAGGAGAGGTTCAAAGATCTGAGAGCTCAAAAGAGTCTAAACACTATTGGTTCAAGTTCAACTGAGGTAAGAGCATACTTCCGCAGAGAGGAATTTTTAAGGTACTCAGTTCCAGATCGGGCCTTTTCCTACACAGCTGCTGATGGTAGAAAATCAATTGTTGCTCCATTGAAGAGAGGGGGTGGAAAGCCAACATCAAAGGCAAGGGATCATTTCATGCTTAAACCTGATCGACCACCTCATGTTACTATTCTTTGTCTTGTTCGAGATGCAGCTGCCAGGTTGCCTGGTAGTATTGGAACTAGGGCAGATGTTTGTACTCTGCTAAGGGACTCACAATATGTTGTTGAAAATGTTTCTGATACACAAGTGACTCAAATAGTGAGTGGGGCTCTAGATCGGTTGCATTATGAGCGCGATCCTTGTGTACAATTTGATAGCGAAAGAAAATTGTGGGTTTATCTTCATAGAGAGAGGGAAGAGGAAGATTTTGAGGATGATGGAACCTCATCAACTAAGAAGTGGAAAAGGCAGAGGAAAGATCTTGAAATTGGTAATGATGTTGACACTGGTTCCTTGGCTGTTTGTGACTTTTCCACTGGCCTGGACCATGATCACAACCTAAATGTTGGAACAACATCTTTTGGATCAGGAGAAATAGCTGAGCATCTTAATGAAGATATGGGAGTAAATGTAGAGAACTTTCATTCTCTTATGGACACAAACATTGTTAGTGAGGGCAATAGTAATTGGAATTCTCTGGGATTGAATCTATTAAATGAAAACAGGTTGGTATGTCAAAAGAACTCCACTGACGAGGATTACAATGATGAGACATTTTGTCAAGAGAGGCCAGTTCAGTTGCATTATGACCACATTATGAATAAAAGATTATACTAGATACAAGCTTGTTTATGTTGCAGAGTTACTCAGGTAATTCTCATGTTCATCTTCGGTTTTTTAAGTGTCATTTTTTTAATCCAGCAGTAAGCAGTATACCTTTAGTTTCTGCTCACATAAATTATGCTACTTAGCTGCGACTTGTCATTGTTTTACCGTATTTTGATTTGTTCATGCTAAAAGATCTGCTATCCTAATTTAACTTCATTTTTTTTCTTGTTTCTTTTCCTGCTGAATATTGTTTATTTGAATGTGTTTTGAAAATCAAGTTAAAGTATATTTGGATCTATTATTGTATTATCTTTCCAAATTGTCACTTGATATGACTTTGTAACACCCTTTATTGAAGTGAAGTGAGAATCCTATTCGGTATGCCATACAAGTCAGTTAATTTGACTGAATACATATTTGTTGTCTTAAAGTTTATTGATATGGTTGAAGTTTGCTATGAGTTTAGTTCCTACTGAAAGATAAGTAGTTTATGCTTGCTCATAGTTGGAATTTCCTTTGTTTTGTGCAAGAACTTGGTAGTCTTGCTGGTACGGCAGCAGAATAAATCGATAAAGTGTATGTTATTCATTCTTGATGATAGTAGTAGTTTTCATATTCACTGGCCTATGCAAACGCAATTGAATCATTGTACTCTGTTGTATGTCTTGCTAAACTCTGAGCCATGGATTCTTGAAGTAGAAATTTTGCCAGAGGCTGGTATTTCACAAATAGGTTGGTTATCTGGCCCTCTGGTATTGCTGGAGTCTAACAATCAGTATTGTAGCTCTAAGATGTTCAAACAAAAACTCATATCAACTAGGGATAGTGTAGATTTGTAGAACCAATATAAAGACGAGCGAAATTGGTACACTTATGTGTAGGGGCAAATGGTATACATAAGCGCTAGGAGCCATGACTATTTATAGGCTTAGTCAAGAGCAGGATTTATTGTTTCTAGTCTATGCCTGCAAACCTGTATCGTGTCAAGAAGATATCTAAGCTTTCATTGATAATGTGGTAACAGTTTGCAGTTTGTACAGTTTGGTCCGGATTATTGCATGTCTCTTTTACCCGTTGCCTAGGTATTTGTTTTGCAAGATAGAATGGGAGTTGTTTTACGTAGGCAAATGTGCTAAACATGAGCATCGAGATAGTTCATCACTTAAATTGCTAGAACATACTCGATAAGTTTTTTTTAAAAAAAGTATTTTTCAATTCAGATGTTATTCAAGCATTCTCTAAAAATCTTAGAGGTCACTAACACGCTCATAATTCATGTTTCCTGTGCAGGCAGGTCCGACCGTCCAAGATGTGACACATCACATACGGCCCTGTTATTGAGGCATGTTTTGTTTGCAGCATGAAAAGAGCCAATTGAATTTCACACTGAGTCTCATGTTCAAGCTCAAGGTGTGTTGGTGTACATATATTTCTTTTTTCCTTCATTTGTGACGTGTTAGCCAAAATGGCTAACGCTTTAGTTAGGAGTCATAACAACTTTTCCTGTGTTAATAAACATGGAGTGTACAGATGAGGTATTTATCCGTTACTGACCCATTCCATTCTTTTTCACTGTTTGAAATCTTACTTTCAAAACTGCGTATATCTTTGAATTGCTCGGTTGTTGAATGTTGATAAATGATATGAATTTTATTGCTTCAAAGTACATTTCGTAAGCACATTGTATTTTTTGTCAATAAGCATCTCTGTGAAGCAAGAAATCCTGGTAAAGATAGGAATGAACAGACCAACACAACGTGCAGACAAGTGGTAGATAAAATGATACAAAGACGGACAACACTGGTATTTAGCGTACAATTCAACAAGGAACGAACCGAGGGAAAAAAAAACTAGAACCTGTATGGATTTTTTGTACTTTATGCTATCATGCTCTAGAATAAACTGCCCCATAGTTTGTTCAGAAATCTCTATAATACCTTGACAAATCAGGCAAAGAATGAAACAGAGAGGATATGAATGACTAAACGCCTCATCAATTATACTATGTACAGCATTGCCAACTACATCCTATATACCGTCACTGGCTTCAATTTTTTGGGCTTTAAACTCTTAACTGAGCCGCGTGCATTGTCTTAAATCCTCATTTATCTCCTTGGGAGCAGATTTTTCTGCCCAAAATGATTGCAGTAGTTCTTCAAATGCGGGAGTTCTGAGCTCCTCAATGAATGCGATACCTGGCAGATTAATTGATCGCCTCCTTGGCGTGGAACATGATGGCATATCCACCTGACCAAAATCTTGAGTGAGACAGGCATGGGCAAAAAAGAAAAAAAAACCAATGCACCCGACTTGGACTGGCAGAAAACAAATCCTACCATGTATTCTTCTTCAAAGCATTTTCCTGTGTTTTCTGTGATCTCCACAATCTTGTGGCAATGCCCGCTCCTCAGTTCCCTTAGCTCCTCGCGGCATGATAAAAGCATGGAATTAACGTCTTCACATGCTTCATGATCGAGTTTCAGTGAACCTGAAAACAAAATCTTCAATAAACTTTGGCTATCCGAAGTTTTTAAATCATGCAACAAAAAGAAAAAACAAAACTAAAGGTTTTATGCAGAAGTAATGGTTACATTCAATTGAGGAATGAAGATCCTTGTTTGCAGTCTCTACATCTTCAAGTGTTGCTGAGGCAGCCATGGACAATTGACCGTGTATTCGTTGGTTGGCTTCAAGCCCATTCCTGTATAAAATTACCCAAAACCAAATGAAATGATGAGCAGATATGGTGGTGGTAATTAGCTACAGATAAACTGTTAATAAATTACCTGAGTATAGAATCTAGTGATGTCATGTTTCCTTTATCAAGGTTTAGCAAAGAACTTTGAGCCAATTTCCATTGCTTTGAACTCAATTTTGCCTTCTCCATGCTTTGATAACCAACATGAATGTCATGTCGCTAATTTGATTTAGATGATAGTAATTAATGCCAAAATAGAAATATATTTCAATTTATTACCAGTTCCTAAAACCATCATCTAATTCAAGCTTTCCAGTTTCAATAGCCGCAATGTCCTCCACATAATGAGCTTCAGTGTCTTCCATATGAGTTTTCCATTGTTCTTTCACCGATGAAGAAGAATTATGAGCAGTCGACATTTCCTCTTCGAGACAACTTGTTCTCTGCGCAGCACTTCCACGAAGATTATCAACTGCTGCTTGAACCTGAACAACATAGTCAGAAGTTAAATCAATGAAGATTGCCGCCAGACTAAATTTTAATAGAGATCTCACTACTAATATTAGACTCTGTTGAGAGTCTTATGCTAATTTACAGGAATTGAATGGTTAATTCGTTCAAGTGGTTTCATGAGCTAATTGTATTACAATTAGGTTCAAAAGTTTCAAACAAGGACAGCACACATTTTTTTTTTCTTTAATGAAAATGGTGTTCCATACCAGCATTGTCTTTCGGGCACTTGAGCTTGCAAGCATCTCTGCTACTTTTTCAAGCATTTGTTTTTCCTCATTAGCAGCGCATTCCTGTAAGAAAAGCTAGTAAGCAAGTACAGGAAAAAGAAATCTGTTCACTTCAATCGATCAAATAATGAAAGAACGGGATCACAGACCTCAAATTTCTTCTCAAGCTCCAAGAGTTGCTTGTCTTGCATAGTTTGTGATTCATTAAAAATCTTAGTCAGTGATGAAGCATGAATATCAAGGGTGTCAAAAAAGTTCGATGCAATTCTTGAAATAGCCCTTGTTGCCTCCACAGCTCTGAGATGGGCCTTTTGTTTCACAAGAAAAAGGGATCAATCAAAAATTGAATTCCAAGAATTGCTTCACTAACTCTCTTATTGGTTAAAGCAAACTACCTCACGCTGCTGTTGTGCAAATACCACTAACTTATCCTCTTGTTCGGAGAGGCTCACTTGCAGTTCATGAAGGAGCTGATCAGCCTCCAAAGAAATGCCTTTGAAGCACTGCAAAACAACCGAATAATAAGGCGGAACACACTTGAACAATCATAACCACATAGTAAAAGCCTTACGTCCTCAAGGGTAGAAGAGTGCATTTGCACTTGAGAATTTAATATTCCAAATGTTGAGAGCGAATTTTTGTCAAGTTCACCAGACAATTCATCCAAAGCTTTGATTCCAGAACCGTACAGGGCCTTCAGCCTTTCAACATGACCTCGGACTCCCTTGGTGGCCTGTTACATGCTTTCTTAAGTCTTAACTATAAGATTAACATACCCAACAACACCAAATTATCATATATTACTTCTTTTTTTTTTTTGTGGAAAAAAAAACTAAAGCATCAAGATTGTAGATACCTCAGCCTTTATAGAGACAAATATTTGCATGTCTTCTCCCACTCCTTTAAGTTGGGTCTCCTGCTGCATCACGGAAACTGAGACAGTTTTATGCAAAATCTCCAGCTGCTGGGTCAATTGCGACTGAAATTTCTGGACGAGTATCCTATTTCCATCTTCTATCTTATCTTTCCTCTCTACAACCAATTTCACAGACCATGAACGCTGAATAGCATTTCAGTTCCACTCCAGATGAATAATAAAAATAAAAAAGAAACAGAACGAACCTATTTTAGAAAATAATCCAGAGATATCCACAGTCGCACTTTCTAGCTCTGACCGAAGTTCATGTGCACGCTCAACGAGTAATTTTTCTGTAGGAAGATATATCTAAATTATTTACTACTGTTGGAAATGAGACCTTCTAGCTTTGCTTATATGAACATAAGCAAATTGTTGCTGTCAGACCAAGGTATTCACTCGATAACTACAGATTGTCATTGATGTCACATTACCTTGTCAAGCTGTTGACAACACATACTCAGATGAAAAACATTAATTCATATGACAAGGATTTCTGGTACTTTAGCCTAACATCATAAAGTACAACTAAACTCTTAGTAAAAGAGTCCACCTGTTTCAGTTATTGATATCCAGAAGGCATACTATCCTCACCTGATTGGAGAAGATTTGAGATAAAAAATTCCTTTTCTTTTATCTTTGAAGTTGCCTGTCTATATCTTTCTTCTATGTCGAACAGTGAATGCTCAGTTTCTTCCAGTTTTTTCTGCAGAAAACGAGAAGCTAAAAATTAACAGCTAACCAGAAATTGAAGCCATTTGTTGCAAAGATTAGAAAGTACCTCACCTGAGTTTGCTTAAGGTTCTCACTTAATTCTGCATTGAGCAATTGCTGACTATTATAAAGTTCTTGAAGCCCAACTAGTTTCTGATTAAAACATATCAGACCAAATTAAAGAATCTATTGAAGACTATGAGAAGAGGTAATGTTATCGAAGATATAACTATTAACCTTGTCTTTTAAATCTAAATCAAGCTCCAAATGCTCTATTTTCTCGGCCATGGCCTGCAGGACAAATAATTCAGCACATAATGTTAACAGATTTGCATCCGTACAAAAATGTTAAGATGAATTAGATGTAACCATTTTGAGTTTGGGAGATCACATAAACCTCATCCAACTCCAAATTATATATTTAAGTCACATTATTAATCTAATGCGACAACTTTAAATAGGTAAATAAAAAAACTAAAATCAAAACAAATAAACCTTGCTTTTATCCATAGAAATTTCTGAAAAATATTTAATTATGTCGTCTTTTAAATTAGGCCTAAAATGGAGAATTTAGGCTTAAAAGAAGATAGATTGTATATCCATAGTCAAAATACAACCTTCTTCTCAGCTTCTTCCAGCAAGAATCGATCCTTTGGGATGTAAATGCCGTTCTTCTCTCTTGCAGCAAATACCTCTGTTGGACAATAATGATGCAACAGAAAAGGTCAACAAATTTACATGTTGCTGCATCAACTAAATAATTTATTTAATAATCCGCATACTATCAACTAGTTGACTTTACATTTTAACCCTTTTTATCCACATACAGATCCTTGTTAATCCACATACAAATCATTTTTTTTTTTTGGAAAGAATTTGGTCTCACTCTACCAGCATATTTTAAGCCTAGCTGATGCAAGTATTAAATTTCTGCACTTAGATAAGTAAATAAATAAGAGTTAGAAATCTGATAAAAATTGACATATATTAAAAGGCCAAATGACTTGAGAGTTAGTGACGAGTCTTGGGATGAGAAATTTGTTTCAAGTAAACTACATATTCCTTTTAGCTTACTTTATTATTTTTAATTGAATCTTACATATCACGATTCAGGGGAGTGTTATATATAAATAGCAAAACTGAAAGAGCAGTGACTCCAAGATGCTAGGATTACTAGAGAATAAATGAAACCTTGTTTAAGACGGTCAATTTCTGTGTACAAGTCCTTGATCACAGCAGATTTCAACATTTTTTGGTTAACCTGTAATAAAAAAAATAACAGGCGCTAAGTTATTACTTATGAAGATCGATTGGCCTAATATTCACAAATAAACTAAAATACCTCAGGTCTGTTCTTTATATTTTTTGCCCTGTGTGCATAGTCTAAGGTACTGAGTGTCTCTTCCAAACAATGGATGGAAGGCGATATGGTGGCAATGATGCAGGTTTTTGTCTTGCCTCCCAGAGAGTCTCTTAGCAATCTTGTTAATTTGCTGTCTCTGAAACCAAGAAATACAGTAAGGGTGATTCATTTGATCGTTATGGGATATGTACGGAGAAAGTAAATTTAGTTGAAACTAATTTGATTTCACCTGTAAGGAATATGACCAGAGTGTTCAACAAGAGCATTAATAACACGACCAAGGGTGAGCAAACTTTTATTTATCTCTCCTGCCTCCCTTGCTCTACCCTGTAATAGTACGTTTTTTTATGGTCAACACTAGCCAAAAATTCAGTTAATTATGCATAACAAAAGATTCAAAAAGAAAACTTCAGAAGAGGAAGTGAATTTGCTAATCCACCCACCATCAATATGAATGAAACAAAATTATGATATGGAAATGAAGAGAGGATTTGTCAATAATTTAACATATACTGAAAGGCAGTTAGTCAATATGTCTATTACTTACGGAGAACTAAAAAAAAACGAAGTGTATTACTCACGTCTCTGGCACCAGATCTGGAAATATTCTCTGAACCAGCAAGATCCACAAGATTAAGCTTTCCACATTTAATCATCTCTTCTCCTTCATGAGTGTATTCCTTAATGTGAATTGTGATGGAAAATATTGAGTGAGATCTACTGCTTTGCTTGTTGAGTAGAGTTTCTGCAGTACGCCTTTTTGTTGATCCTTTATCTAAAATTTTGTAGATTTCACTAGCGGTATACACCACCTCTTCTTCTAGCCCTCTAACAAAGACACCTCCCTTCCCATCTTCCATGAGAGCAATAGGCTTCTTGGATTTGTCATCAGAAAATTTAGAGTCATCTAACGTCAAAAGATCAGTTATCTCCTCATTGTATAGTTCAAGAAATGTCACTTTCATGCTGTATTCAGCACACTGAGCTTCAAGTATGTTGAATATCTGCCGAACTGCTCTAGGGATAACTCCGGCATCACTTGGGAACTCGCCATTCTACAACAGTCAACTAGTCATAAACAAATGGATCTGCTAGCTCAAGCTACATCTGGAGAGGAAAAAAAACCCACCTTTGCCTTGCTTCCTCCTTCCATGGTGTACGTTTTACCTGTACCAGTTTGCCCGTAAGCAAAAATTGTACAATTGTAGCCCTCAAGCACTTCATTAACTATTGGGGAAATAGCTTGGTCAAACAAATCCTTTTGCTTGGATGCCGGGCCGAAGACCTACATTTGATTATAGAATGCACTCTAATGATAAATAATATACCTAGAGAAGGAAGAATCAGAAATTGTATTGCATACATAGCTTGAAAAGAGAACCTTATCAAACACAAATGTCCTGTCTATTTGTTTGTTAGCAATATTCTGAACAGCTGCAACTTCTCTTCGGTACTCATTGCAGGATATGACTATGGGAGTGTTCATCCTCATCTCCTCCTCACTTAAAGGTCTGCAAAACGATCTGAATCAATGGAGGAGAAGACAAAACTAATAACACTTACATGAGTAGAAGGGCACAGTATATTTGACCCTACCTGCATCTAAGTATGACTTGAACATTTACCCCCTTTTCCTTGTCAAACTTGCCACTGGCATTCCCATTCCCCTCAGCCGACCGGAGATCTCTCCCAATTTTCTCAGTGGATCTTGGAGTATGGGAGGGTGAGACGGGAATCATCCCCTTCTTTTGCGAGCTATCCATTACTCAATAACCAGCTATGCCACCTACAGAACAAATCATTTACACTCTTAGATTCATTCGGAAACAATACTATGCATTTTGCTCAACCACATTCTCAACATCGCTTCATAAACAAAACCCTGATTCCGAGAAACAACTGAAGTTAACAATTACTTCGAACACAAGCCTAAGATCCACAGATCAGCAAGTCCCACCAGAAGCTTAAAGACGATAGATTAAATTCTTCCCCTTAGAAAAAAACAAAAAAAGAAAATCGGTTGTTTACTTCAATGAGAAGAAGCACCAAACACGATACAGCATTGATCAATACAGATTGCGGTCACACAAGCGCGAGGAGGCGGTAAGATTGAAGAAATCTCAAGGTCAGGAGAATTGGTACCAAGAAGATCGAATAAGGTGATGAAAGAGACCACCCAGCGGCCGAGAGATGGGCAATCAAGAAGCTCCACAAAAGACTTCCATTTCGCACGCACAAAACAACACATCAAAAGCTCAACTTTTTTTTTTTTTTTTTTGATACGAATCGTCGCAGAACAACATCGAAGCAGAAGAAGGAAATGAGTGGAAAGGCGCGATCGATCAAGGAACGGCGAAGCAGGCCGCTGCACTCACCAAAGTGAAGACTGAAGAGATGGAGATGAGATTGTACT
This sequence comes from Zingiber officinale, assembly GCF_018446385.1. Classification (NCBI taxonomy): domain Eukaryota; kingdom Viridiplantae; phylum Streptophyta; class Magnoliopsida; order Zingiberales; family Zingiberaceae; genus Zingiber; species Zingiber officinale. The sequence continues at coordinate 170,456,489 of NC_055988.1, forward strand.
TCTCGTCGTCGCTTCGTCTCCTTCGATTCCGTTCTGATTCGGCAGGATTTGCAGAATGCCAAACAAAGATCACGCAGAAACGGATCTAATTGGGCATGGCGATCGAAAGCAAGGAAAAAAATTGGAGATCTGACGAAGGAAATGTAGCAAGAAAAGGAAAGAAGCGTGCTGTTACTTGTACTGTGCGTGCGATCGAGTGTCTTTTTAATTTGAATTAAGATGGAGGTTTTAATTTACGGCGTGATCGAACCGCTTAAGCAAACCGGTTCAAGTAAGGTTTGTTTACTTCTTCCCTTTTCAAAATTTTCCAAATTAAACCGGTTCCATTAATAAACAAACCCTAACAACAGAAAACAATACACTTAAATCCCTTCAATAATTCAAGTAGAAAAGGCACGTGAGACATCTGCAAGTCCTACCTTCTAAATTTTACTATCCGACTCATCTTTCAAGTGACTGTTTCAATTCCAGATGAGTTTTTTACTAGTCATCTTGTTTCAATTCTAAGAAGTACAAATGACAGTCCACATAATGGTCCAACGATTCTAACACAATGATCTAACGATCCTAGTGGTTCAAATACGTTAGGTGAATTTCTCGCGCTCTCTAGATTTTGAATCTGGGTGCATGGAGAACCTCAAGATATACTTACCACTGCGAGTAATTAAGGTCTTCTTTCCCTCGTAGGACTCGGTTACAATATTGTTAAGAAAGGAATCCAAAGGCAACTTTGGCCATTGGAATGGCTCTAGTTCCTCATTAAACCTCTGCATATCTGCACTGCACTGCAGATCTTTTTTGGGGGGAAATTGTGGTCGAAGCATCATGAAACCGAGCACTGACAGTCAATGAGAGAACAACTGCTGTAAGTAATATCTTTACAGTTGGTTGGTTGTCTTTAATGATTGCGTCCATGAGCAGATGCAACTTACTTTACTTGGTGCCCACCCTGCACTGCACCAGTACTTTGGGAGCCATTCAATACTGCTAGCAATCACTGAGTCATTCATTTTACAGTATCGGATTGTGGCAATTACTAAGAAAAAGGGGGAGAAAAACTTCAGTCTGCACATGCATGTTTGCGAAACTGCACAGACCTGAAGCATGAAAGATTAACCGGCCCAAGGGGAGCCAAATCCAATTATCATATATGGCAGGCAGCAGAACATTCTACAGAGGAAATCAGGGCTGTGATCGAGCTTGTTATCTTTTGTAAAGCGAGTTCACGTGAATGGAGAAATGAAATGGGACCTCATCATCACATGCAATCTATGCGTGCTCGCTATCTATTCTCATTTCTGAGCTTGTGTCACTTGCGATCCTTGGCTCACAGTCACAGGCTCGGTGCCTTTTGATTTTCCTTATAATAATGTTTTTGTCTCTTTTGTGTTCGCATTGGATGAATTGTTTCTATCAGGCCAGCGATCGAGTGCAATATTCATACGCCAAATGCCAAACTTTGGTGGCTTCTGCCTATTTACTTTGTATCAAGAAACTGTCAATACAATCAATGCCACTTTATGTTTCTTTCAGCAGTTCCCCGGACTCACATGAGATTGAGAACGCACCAAACTAAAGGAGAAGCAAGCAAGTTGGTGATTTGTTGCACTTGCAGGGAAAGATTTGGTGCTTTGGCTTGGATTGCACTCTAGTTTTAATGAAAAGTACATAAATTTATTTATTCTTCTTGTCCTAGAAAAATATTAAGATTGTTTCCGAATGTATTTATTCTTATGATGTATTCTCGAGTGATTCTTCAAGCTTCTTTAAAGCATATTTCAGACTCTTTTCAGCTCTCATCCAGCAACGTGTTTCCTCAGTCAGCTTGCTTTCCAACTCTTTCTTCTACTAAGTTAAAACCCAACATTGATTTGTTTTCCAAAAAAAAAAAGAGAGAACACAATAGAAATGAATCTAAATTAGAAAATGATCGATGTTGAAAGGAAAAGAAGCAGACAATTTCGGCCAGTTTATTAGCTTCCTCCTTTGCGGTCCTTGTGGCCCTTCTTTCTGCTTGCAGCCTCCCTCTCAAGAGTTCTATCGTCCTCAAATCATCGTCCTCTGCTTTCTCTGTAAAAACAAGAAACTGTGATCGATCACCACCAAGGCATTATGCTGTGTAGGGAGAATATATCGTGCCATTTATATTACCTGGAGCAGTCATATTGCTCTGGTATTCGATTCAGATGAAATGATTCGTAAGAAAACAGAGCGAGCCTTGATAGAAGAGAACACAGAGATGGAGATGCAACCAAGAAGAAGAAGAAGAAACGGACGTAGAGTAATTAAGACGAAGGTTTCCAGCTTGTTTTGCTTTAGGCCTGTGAGTTCTTGCTGGCTTTTAGTTTAATGCATGCGGTTGTTCTTCCACCTTGCTGCAGTTACCAAACGAAAATCCGAGAGCTTCTTGGTTAAATAGCTGGCCGCCGCTGCCGCCGCCACTAATCTTCCCGGAGTCCAGATCTTCTTATATATAAAAAAAAACCACGGATAATTCATTTTTAATTACAGTCGTATCAGAATTCATTTTTAATTACTGTCATATCAGAATTACGATCCGACTGTAATTAGTTATGATTCCTTCATATGTTTATCATCTCCAACATGTTATAGCTTGAGTTGGAGCGGGCGGCCGAAGGTCCCCTGCTCAGCATCCGACAACCTGGACATTTGCTCACTTCCGGTGACTTCTGATCGTTCGTTCTAACCTAAATTATAACTTGATAAGGACCGTGAACCCATAAAAATATCATAATTAATTACGATCGAATCACAATTACGATCAGAATTCATAAACTCTAGTACTTAGTCTGGAGGTCTAGAGTTCGAATCCTGGGGAAGGTAAAAATCCACTGACAGAGGTGGGAAGACCTAGTGAGTAACGACACGGCCGAGGGTCATCGGTCGACGGCATAACGGGTCGCCAGTTGGGCCGCCCAAGGGACCGTCAAGGGGCCGAGGGGTCGGGTCGTTACAGAGAGAATCACCTTTCTAAACGACTGGAGTACGGGCCTAACAGAGTTCTTGCGTTCAGGGATGGTACCTATCGATCCGGAGGACGCTCGCTTGATAAAGAAGAGAGCCGATTGGTTCACGGCTTCACGCTGATCGACGACCAGCTCTATAAGAAGGTCTTCGCTCGACCTCTACTCAAGTGCGTCGGACCAGAAGGCGTCAATTACATCCTGAAGGAGGTACACCAAGGTACTGCGGGGGTCACTCGGGCGGTCGCGCGTTGGCTCAGAAAATACTTCTAGCTGGATACTTATGGCCGACCCTCTAGGAGGACACCGCTCAGATGGTGGCGACTTGCCTATCTTGCCAGAAGTATCACAACATGCCGCACCGACCGACTGAGGAAATAAAAAGGTCCATGGTATCGTGCTCATTCGACCAATGGGGCATAGATATCGTGGGGCCTTTCCCTATAACAATTAGTCAGCGGAAGTTTCTGCTGGTGTTGTTGGACTAATTCTCAAAATGGGTAGAGGTTGAGCCACTTGCAAGAATCACCGAGTGGATGGTCACCAAATTTATTTGGCAGAACATCGTCTGTCGGTTCAGGATCCCACGCCGACTCATGTCTGACAATGGGAGGCAGTTCGCTGGTCGGGAGCTCAAAGAATGGTGCAAAGGCTATGACATCCAGCTGTCCTTCACCTCAGTAGCTTACCCCCAGGGCAACGAGCAAGCGGAAGTCACCAATCGGGAAATCCTCATAGTCTTGCATGCTCAGCTCGACCACATGGGAGGCAGCTAGGTTGATGAGCTCCTTAGCGTGCTGTGGGTGCTTTGCATGACTCCTAAAAAGGTGACCGACGTAACTCCATTTCAATTAGTGTACAACGGCGAAGTAGTCGTCCCGGTGGAGGTCGGGGTAGAATTCGATCGAGTGCAGACGACGATAGGAGCGTCGAGCGAAAGATGATGGAGCTTGACTTGGTGGACGAAACAAGGGCAAAAGCTGCTGTTTAGCTAACAGCCTACCGACAATGCATGAAGCATAATTATAATCGGCGGGTGATCCCTAGATCCTTTCAGGTCGGGGACCTCATCTAGAAGAAAGTGAAGTCGATCGGCGATGTCGCCAAGCTTGAGGCACCATGGGCAGCACCATTCAAGGTCGTGCAGAATCTCCGTTCGAGCGCCTATTATTTGGAGGACGAAGAGGGGAGACAGCTCAAGAGGCCCTGGACCGCGAACCATCTGTAACCCTACAGGGTTGGATGAGAGGTGCGCAAGTGAATCATGTATTTTGTGGCTATTGTGTGTTTGCCGAGTGCAAGGAAAAAATTTGAATAAAAAGAGCAAAGACCTCTTTTAAGTGCGTCTTCATCAACGGTCGAACGACGATCTTAAACCCGGGTGCAAATATAAACAAATCATCAAGTGACGACGTTAAACGCTTGTCTCCCACAACGGTCGAGCGACGACCTTAAACCCTCGTCTCCCACAACGGTCGAGCGGCAACCTTAAACCCTCGTCTCCACCAACGGTCGAGCGACAACTTTAAACCCTTGTCTCCCACAACGGTCGAACGACGACCTTAAACCCTCGTCTAGGGGTGTCAATTCGGGTGGGTTGGATCGGGTTGAGTTTTTTTTTTTTTTAACCCAACCCGAACCCGAACCCGAACCCGAGTTCAACCCAAAAAACCTCAACCCGAACCCGAACCCGACCAACCCGATCAACCCGAACCCGACCCATATAACCCGAAAATTCGATTCAAAATGATTTTTTTGGGCTATTTTCCCTATAATTCTTCACTTTTATCTCAATACTCCATCATTATCATACAAACATGATATTAATATATATAAAAACATCTAAATTTTTAAAATAAAATTTGATTTAACCTAAAAAAATCACAAAACCCTATATTTAAGTCAACTCGGGTCAACCCGAACCCGACCCGACCCAACCCGAAACTTTTTTACTCTCCAACCCTCCAACCCGACCTGAACCTGAAAACGCTCAACCCGAACTTGATTTTTTCGGGTCGACTTGGGTTGGGTCGTCGGGTCGTCGGGTTGGGTTCATTTTTGACACCCCTACCCTCGTCTCCACCAACGGTCGAGAGGCAACCTTAAACCTTCGTCTTTACCAACGGTCGAACGATGATCTTAAACCCTCGTCTCCACCAACGGTCGAGCGACGAGCCTAAACCCTTGTCTCCACCAATTGCCGAGCGGCGACGTTAAACGCGGGTCAGTTTCAAATCGTCGAGCGGCGATGTTAAACGTAGGTTTTCGCTAAATCATTGAGCGAGAACGTTAAACGCGAGCCTGCTTCCAACCGCCGAGCGTCGACATCGTATCCGAAGCTTCATCAACTAGACAAGTGGCAACGACAGGCCCAAGACTACGTAGGCGGTCGAACGGCTGACTGCAGATAAGGGTTGCCCAAAAGTTCCCAAAAGGGCAAATAAAGGGCCCGTTTAAGGGAATGCCCCAGAATACTTCAGGCCCAGCAACTTGAAAAGAAAGGCGAATCGAGTGGATGCGCATAAAAATCACGGCCGAACGAAAGAATTATGAGGCTACAATACGGTTAGAGGAAGAACGGAATGAGAAAACAATAAGAAAAGTCACACCGAACGGCGGAGCATGCATTAAGACTTGGAAAAGCTTACAAAAGAAGGATTACAAAGATCAAGCTCTCAGCCTCACTCTAAGTAGTCTAACATGTCGTCGGGCAGAGCAACTGTAAGCTTATCCCGACTTATGACTTTACCCATCACAGCGGTCGGCAAATGCCCCCCTCGTGAAGCTGGTTGATCGTCCCTTTGATAGCCAAATCAAAGAGGCGAAGGGCTCGATCAGTGAACCTGTCGCAGAACGCGTTTGAATGGAGGTAGGCTTGCTTCATGGTTTCAAATTTGCTCCCTTCGACATCCTGGTAGATGCGTAGGGCCGCCCGAGAGCCCTCCAGCTTGTCCTTAGCGGCGGTTATTTGGTCCCGGAGGGATTTTTCTTCGAGCAAGCGGCTGCTCCGCTCGGTCATCATGAAATCTTCGTCTTCCTTGAGCTTCTGGGCAAGCTTCCTGGCCTCCTAATTCTTTAGCTCGAGGTCATTGATGGTCCGTTGCTTCCGAGCGATGGTCGACTCTATCTTTTTATTGAAGGTGGCGACTTGTTTTTTGTATTGAGCTAGCATCACCTCCTGGTCGGCAGACTTTTTCCGCTCAGTTTCCAAGAGCTTGTTACTTTTCTCCAGATCGGCCTTCAGCTTCTCGACCTCGGAGAGGGATGGCCTTTGGGAGGAAGAGGCGCCGCTCGAGATCTTGAGTTTCCTGAACTCATCCTCCAAATAGGCCAGCCTATGACATATGACCAAGCTCTACACCTAGTACTACAGGTAAACAAAAGAAGGTTAGGGTCGAATGGAGGTAAGCCATGAATTTACAGTAAGGAACTTACCTCGGTGGGCATTTGGGTATGGTTGTTGGCCAAGGCGCCTGGAGGAAGCATCAGCGCACGGGCCCGGGTGTCCTGCCAGACTTCGGCGAGCTGCCCCCGAAATGAAGATCTGGTGCTCAGGGGTCTGGGATTGGGTGTTCGGCTCGCTGTAGTCCTCCGTTGGCAAGTGGAGAATCGCTGTGACAAAGCGTCGGCCGCTTGAAGCCAAGTAGAATGAGGCCGCTGTGCCAGAAGCCGGCAGGATCTCGGACTGATGGACTGCTACGGGCTTTGGTGGTGATGGTATGAAGGCGACAGGCGATGCAGCCATGACACCTGGCGGTAGCTTAGCCAAGGAAGGTGTCCAGTCGGACGAGGAAGCCTCCACAGTTCAGGGAGTATGACCAGAGTCAAGGTTTCGACCCTCTCGATCAATTGCGCCCCCGAGGTAGCAGAGAGTGGAGATGACTCCGCTCAGCGCCTCTTGCGCCGGGTCAGCGACACGTCGGAGGAAGCCAATCCAGAGGGCTCCTCGCCAGGAATGATTTGGCGCTGCTCCGACTGAGGCTGGGAGCTAGGGCTGTCCCCTCCGCTCAGCGCATGGCTGGCCGCACCTTTGCCTACTTCTGCGAGCGCCTCCTCGCTCAGCCCGAGTGGGTCTTCATGAGAGTCGACTGGTTGTCGACCTCGGCTTGCCAACTCTTCGGCGACCACTGTCTCGATCGTGGCGTCCGAAAGCTTCGCTTTATCGGACACCCGTGCTCGCATCATGATTCCAATTGCAGAAGAAAAAGAAAAATCAGTTAGCATCAAAGAGAAAGGATAAAGAGGTGGCATACCTAGGCTGGTCGGCAACCAGGTGCGGATCGAGCTGAGTTCGAAGATATAGAGAACACCCTTAAGTAGTAGCTTGTGGATGTAGTACTTCTGATCAATCAACATAGAAACCGCATGGAGATAATCCGATCGGCTCTTATATCACTTCAGGTCGGGCTGAGGCGCCACTTTAAGTTGCCAACAGGTCGCGAATTCTGGCCGCTCGGGGAGATGCATGAAAAAGAAGTATTCTTTCCAGTACTTGTTAGAAATCAACATTTTGTCAAAGAAAACCAGGTCGACCCGAGACTGGAAAAGGAAGGTCCCCGACTCAGATTGCTTAGGATAATAGAAGTAATGGAATACCCGAGGAGTGAGAGGGATGCCGTGCAGCCGAAACAAGACCGTGACGCCGCACAACGGACGGAAAGAGTTCGGTACAAGTTACGGGAGGGAGATGAGGAAGTATTTACAAACGGCGATAATGAAAGGATGGGTGGGAATCACAGACCGGTGATAAAATGGTCTCTGAACAGACAGATGGTCTCGGTCGAGGGATTATTGGGTCGATCGAACAGAGAGGATAGAACGATCTCGTACTCGGGAGGGAGTTCAAAAGTATTTCTTAGAGTCTCGGCGTCGCCCGCATCAAACCGAGACTCCATAGTGATGTACTAGAGTTCGAGAACGGCGACCGACGATTGCGAAGAGCTCGCTATTGCAATAGAAAGCAAAAACAGCCGAAGAAATGCGACCGAAAGAGCGAAAAGACCACTGGAAGGTCACCAGGAATAAGGAGGGAAGGAAGCTTATGGGATGAGGATCGTCAGAGCGGGAAAGGAGAAATGGTCGAGGAAGACACGCAGAAGGCCGTCGAAGGAAGAGAACAAAGGATTATCGATGGACAACATGCACAGGATTGCCGGAGAGCACAAGGCGCAGGAGCACGAAGGTTGGGAATGCGACAGCAAAAGTATAGAGAAGGCGGTGAGGTATTGAGCTCATATACCCCGGGCTCGGTCGAGCAGAGCCGTCCAATCTAGGTTGTGAAAACCTAGGCGAAGATCCGATCGTTGAATTTAAACCACCAAACGTCGGCATCAATACCTATCACGTCAGGCGTGCGCGCGGCTGCGTGCGTGACACGTGGCATGCTACCACGGGCCAACAATTAAGGTCGGCATAAGAACCTACTTCGCCTTAATGGAAAGGGATATGCACACTTCTCGAGGAATTGGGGGTGACGTCAGGCCAACCTCCGTTCGCCCAAGACAGACGGAGGAAAAAGTCTACAAGTGTAGGCCTTTGCTTGTCCGATCACATCAAAGGAGCATGCTTATGACCGAGCGACCACCTTCAAAAGGTCGATCGGCATGCATCAGGCCTAGCCTGATCAGGCCGTACGGAAAGGAAGACCGATCGGGATGGAATCTGCTCACACAATAGTCCAGTCAGTCGGACCACGACCTCTTTTGACTAGACTTGAAAGGGAGACATGTGATGCGGTGATAAAGAGTGGCCCACCTTAGGAAAGGTCTTTGCCACAATAGAGGTCAAAGTCAAGGCGGTCAACACCTCCTATCACAGGCTGGGCGAGAGAGTGGTTCGCCCAACCAAGATATGAAAGGCCCGATCCGACATCATCACTAGCTCGGCCACCAGCTGAGCTAAGACGCTCAAGACAGGAATAAACGCCAATTGTATGCAAAAGCAGGCCGAGCGGCTATCCCGCTCGGCCTTACACCAATGATCAGATCAGCGGAGTAAAGTCATAGAGCAGACTACACGTGGACAACACTACTATAGCCGAGCGGCTATCCCGCTTAGTCAAGATACACATGCAGCAACCAGATAGTGGAAGTATCGACCGAGCAATTACCTCGTTCGGGCAAGAAGTAGTTTCGTTAGCCAGACAACGGAGACTCTAGCCGAGCGGCTATCCCACTCAGCCCAGGAATGGGCGACACTTGGATAGGAAACTCTTAGTCGAGCGGCTATTCCGTTCGGATGAGGAACAGACAACGGGATATCCTTCAACATCTTTTTGGGAGTGAGTGCCGTCGACGGACGGCGTGGTCAAACAGAGGATCGTACGACGGAAGCTTCCACTGTCACTTTAGAGATATGCTCGACCCATTAAGGTACTATGTCAGGGACACTTTACTGATATGTCTCTTCAGAAAAAGTTTGGAATTACGTGGCCGCTTTAAGAAGCGTGCACACATGCTACAGGAACTCTATATAAAGGGGACCAGACATTGGCGAAGGTATGCTTTTATCGTGATCTTTATAGTTGCGCTACAGTTTTTGTTGCTTCTTGATTCGCCGGAGGCTGACTTGAACGTCGGAGAGCCATCGCCGGGATCCCTTCCCTGGATCGACACTGATGCTGCTTGTGTTACAGACATGTGCGGAGTCCCTCGGACGTCAGCAGGAGCGCCACGATCCTAACATCCACCTCCCCGACTTTCGGACAGGATCACATAATAATAAAAATAATAACCTATTAAATCTTTTATTCGAATATGGATATTAAAAATAATTTTTTAAAAAACTAACTAAACAAATTAAACAAATATTTAAATAATATCAACACCATACCCTTAACTCGGGCAACTTTATATAAATTTTATTTAAATAAACAATAAATTTCTAACTTCATTCTATTTGATTAATCAAACTATCTAATGTATCTTTTTTATTTTATATATACTAGATATATAAATATTTCAACTCCATCAATTAAATTCAATAAATAGGGTGATGCGACTTACCAGTTTTACTAATATTTTAATCACCTTAGGTGTATTATAATATTTCACTAATTCTTTTTTATTAGCGTAACTATATAAGTGTAACTATGTATGAATTGAACCCTAATTATGAGAAATACATCCGACCTATTACCCCGCACCAGCCACCAGGTTAGGGCAATTACATATACGACGAGAAATTACTATTTTTATTCTATAAATTTTTTTGAGGTTAAAAATATAATGTTTTCAAATATAGAAGATGAAATAAAAAAAATAAATTACAAAGTAAAATAAATTTCCACTTTATTTATGGGCGAGCCGGCGAGGCGTTATACTTACAAAAAGGGAGGTAAGCTCACAGGAGGTATCTTTATGCACTCCAAATTCAAATCGCCCGCTTCGATTTCTTGACTCGTGGTAACGTTAAGCGGTGCGCAGATGCCCAAATAAACATTTACATTTTAACAATTATTTCAAATTTGATCTCATCCGATTTCCCCTCTCTCTCCCTCTCTCTCTCTTTGCAGCCTTTCCTCTTCCTCTTCGTTCGATCTCGCCGATTATCGAGCATGGAGAAGCTCTCGCTGATCGACGTCACGCAGGAGGACGATTTCCTGGCTCCCTCACCTTGCGGCGCCTTGATCGATCCAATCTCGCCAGGTTTAGGTCGCACCCAATAGTTTATACATCGATGTGCTGGATTGTGATAGCGCTTTAAGATCTTCTTCGCTTTCAAAGCAGCTATTAGTCGACAGTAATTTAATTTTCTTATTCATGCCTCCATTCGCTCTCTTAAATGGTGAGCCAAAGTATCTGTCGGGGCTGGAGAATTTTGCTATGTTTTTGCAGTTGAGAGTTGAGATCTTGATTAGTACGGGCTAGTTTTATTGATCCTGCATCTATTTATGATTTTACTTATTGAAGATGCGATTTTTTTTTTTCCTTTTAAGCTGGCCATGATGTGAATTTTGATCGGATTGTTGTATGTTTCCCAGTCATTCCATTCGTCTTGCCGATCTTGTGTTTGTTGTTATGACTCATCGTTTCCTGGGTGGTTCTTGGGACGGATTGGGTGCGGATTGGGTGGGGATATTTTCTTACTCTCTCTATGAATTAAATATTTTGCCTAGGTAATTCTCTGGATGGAAGATCATTCTTAGTTACTATCAACAAGCCATAGATCCCTTTAAATATCAAAAACAGCGTAAATTTTTCATTAGCTTATAGATTGTCATAGAGCTGGTCCGTGAAAAGGATAGAATCTTGATTTCCTTATATCAAAACCAAAAGTCATTTAACAGTTCAGAGTAGCTCATTGCTCCATATTTGTGTCTGTCTTTGCACAAATAACAACTGTGAAAATACGTACTTAAGTTTTTTTTTTTCAAAAAATATAATTAACCTGAATGTGCTTTTATAAAGTACAACCTGTGCTTTGGAGTTCAATGTTTTATTTTACCTTAAATCTCTAACTTACTCGCCTTTGAGATTAACATTAACTCCCATAAACATTTTGTAATTTTTACACCATTTTCCTCTATGGCTATGTTAAACTTGTTCTTTATAATTACACTGCATCCACATCTATTTTGATTGTTTCTTCAGTTCTCATGTAACTCGTTGTGCTAGTTTAATAGTTTGAACAATCTATAGCTGATCACTATAGCTAACTTGTGATTTAATGATGTATTTATCAATCATGTTGTAGTACCTGTTATAATTTTCCAGGCTTTTCTCAAAACAATTCAGGGAACAATTATCTTGAATCAGTAATTAAAAATTCTGATAAAGATGTTTGCCAAGAAAAATTCATCAAACAAGTAGACGAAGTGCTCAAACTTTCAGAGTCTCCTGAGCAAAATCAAACAAAACCTGGCAAATATAATTTGCGCAAAAGTTTAGCTTGGGATAGTGCTTTTTTTACCAGTGAAGGTACAGTCATCTTGCTTCAAACCTTCTTGATCTTTGAATAAATTCTGTAAGCTAATTTTATTTTATTTGTTGTTCACAGGAGTTCTGAATCACGAAGAGCTGGCCATTGTGAATAGCACATTCAAGAAAACTGAATCTCGTTCACTACCTATGATTTTGGAAGATGTAAGAAAGTCATCAGAGTCAACTTCAACTTTAGATAATGATTGCTGGACTTTAGAAAACCTTGAGGTAGATTTATTCGACAATGTAAGAGCCTCCATCCAAAAATCTTTTGGTAGCGACGACAAAGCTTCCAGATCGATAAAACCGAGCAAGAAAATAAATCCAGGTAATTGTTACTCAGATGCTTGGTTTATTTTTTCTGTAATTGTCGGTAATTGCTATAGAAACGTCAGCTTTGTATGCACAAGGTCAATCATAGTACAGTGTCAATGTTTGTGTTGTCACTGTTCCTAAGTAATGCACAACCATATTCTTTTGCAGCATTGGCGAAAGTTGAATCCATATCTAATAGCAAGGTACGTTTCTGCCTTTAAATAGGTATCTCCCTTGAATCATCGATGTAGATAAATTTACCCATAACTTGAGTCATCTCAGAAGAAGTCTCCAGGCCTCACTGAACATGATTACGAGAATAAATCTAAAGAGGCAACTGTTGTTTTGGTACGTACGTGCATTCTAGTTCATTTCACAAATGTTTTTTAATAGTCCAGTCACTTTGATATTTGACTATAGTTCAAGCATATTCTGAGTAAATCTTGCATTTCTTGCTTTACCCAAGGCATCCAGTGGTAAATCTAATTCAAAGATGTTATTGAAGCCTCCAAGAGTTCTGCCTAAAGCAACTCCACCAACTAAGACAACTTGTGTTCCAGGAAATAGTCAGAAAAGAAACGGTACCACAAGAGATATTGCAGGTATCCTTTCTGGATCTTCAGGCATTCTCAACCAATCGAGTCAAATGGCATTCAGTGTGTAAACTCGTAAATTCTGATTGCAAGCTCATTTCATCTGTGTTTTGACTTTTGCAGGGAACACAATTAATCAGGAATCTTTGACGTCATTGAAAAAAATAAATGCAGGACCTTCCAATGTTAACTTAAGATCCTCCCAATCTCTAAAACCTTCATTGAATTTGGTCAATAATTCAGGAGATAAAGCAAAGAAATCTTCCCAAGATTTAACAAGGATGAAAAGTTCTAGAACCATCAATCGTTCCGCTGGACCTATCTCTAGTAAAACATCTATAAGGCCAAGTGGAGCTAAAATTGTTTGCAGGGAAAAAAAGAGTGCTGCGATTTCTTCGAAGTCCAAAGTCAATCTATCTTTAACTGCTTCTCCAAGTTCCTCATTTGACAGTGTTGCTTCTGGATCTTCTACTTCAACTATTTTCGGCTTTAAATCAGTTGCCAATTCTATTGAAGGCAGTTCACCCCCTTCTTTAGAAGGTGCTGAAAATGATGAAGTTTATTTGTCTGGTCTCAAGTCAGGTGCCATTTCTGAAGATCTTGGACGTTCTCAAGAAAGATGCAAACAGTCTGAGCTATCAAAAGTGAATCATCAAGAGAGCTGCACTAACACAAACATTGGTGCCAAATGCTTCAAGCCATCAGGTCTGAAAGTGCCAACTCCAAAAATTGGTTATTTTGATGCGGTAAGCCTATAAAACCCCCAACTGCATATGGTTCTTTCAACTACTTCTATAGGACCTTATTTTACTTTGTTTTGAATTCTCAGAATAAATCCATAACCTTCAATGCTAAAACATCTCAGACTCGCCAACAACCCAGTACTTTCAAATCCACTACTGGAGTACGTAAGGTTGAAGTAGCGAACAAATTAAAACCAGGCAAGATTCAGCTAATAAATAAGGCTATCCCTCAGGATTGTTCCAAATTTCAAACCTCTGCTCCATTTCAAAATCCATCAAGAGAAACTTCATCTCCTGAACAGCTACCTATGCATCTGGGATCCAACAACTCAATTGTCACATCAAAAGCACACTTGGAAATGAGCTCCATTGACAAGGATTTTTGTTCCCCAAAAGGTCATACGCCATGCAAGGGCGGCCTTGAAGTAGTCCAAGACAATAATCTGGATTCTGCACTGCCAAAACCAACAAGAAAAGACCTAGATTCTGATCAGCATCCAGACCACCTCAAAGAACTCTCAGTTTCTATTGATCGAAGTTCCAGTCTTGGTACAAAGAACGCAGATGTGCCATCTTATCTAGATGCACAGGAAGCAGATACTCAGAAGAGTCATCACAGTGATTTACCTACTATCACAGGAAAAGAAAATGTTTTCCCTGCACAATGAACCAATCAGTCTGAGCTAAAACTAGAATTACAGATCATGCTAATTGGAGCACAAGTATTCTTTATCTCATTTTAGGGAGAAATTGTGCTGGCATTGCGAACTTCAATTAGCCTCCGAGTCATCTCTAACATTGTCCATTGAGTGTCTATCCAAACTCTAGTTTCATCATGCACTGGAATGATAAGGTGTGTTTGCAGTTCATCTATCTGCATTTCTGCAAATATTCTTGACGAAAATTTAGTGGAATATGCTCTTTAGATGAATAAATTGATATTTTGTACCTCTATTTCACATACAAAAGCCATTTTTTTTTAAATGTTGAGATTCATTAGTAATGATTTTGCTTAATTGCTTTACCAGAAATTATCCATGATTGTTTTATTTCCTGTCCTTTTATCCAAAACTCACTCGTGGGCTCTAGCTTGGAGACGGTTGTAGGTTGCATTAAAATTGAACTGTTATGTTGAAGTAATTAGGTACAACTTTAGTACCTTATAGAATAAGAAAATTAATGCCTCGTAGCTATGATGCTATGGTTGTCATCATGAGATTTGGGGTCGAATCTCGGCAAAGTTGAGGTAAATACTTTCCATATGTGCTAGTCACTAATCCAAAGGTTAGTAGTCGTTCGTGATTTATCTCCTTCGTGTTGGGTCTGGGACGGTTTGATGGTGGCGCTGGGGGCGAGCGTATTCGCCTTTTGCCATTATGGTGAGAGGTGGAATGGATTTTTTAGGTAATAAGGATTCAAATCTCATCTTGAGCATATTATATTGAAGGTGTTTAAAAAACTTATCATGTTGGGTTGTTCTTTAGGATTCATTTGCCCTTCTTAGTTTTTTTTAAATATTCGGTAGAAAATTTTCATAGGATTGGGTTGCTACCTCTAAGATTTGTTGGATGAAAGAGTTGGATATTTGGATTATTAAAATAATAAAAAGGAAATAAATATGCCAAAAGCCATCAATAATACTTGAACTTTTGTTGCCAATTGGGCCCTTGGGGCACTGAGTCTTTTTTGTTGTGCCCTTTCGTTGTACTCCACCTTTGCAGTTCATTCGGTTCCTCAGCCTTTGTGGTCGATCCTGTTTCTAGAGCCCTAACTGTTGTTGTGTCTTGACCTTCTAGTCGTCTTGTCTTTGAGTTGTTGTTGTATTTTAGTCTGCAAGCCGTTGTGATTTTTTTGGAGCACTAGTTGTTGTTGTGTTTCAGCCTTTGAGCCACTGTTGTGTTTTGGCTTATGAGCTATTGTTATGTTTCGATCCTCCTGCTTTATGCAGCCTCTGGTTTCATGACAGCACCTTTGGTTTGTTCTTGGGGGCTTGGTATTGTTTATCTGCTTTACATACTTTGCCGAAGATCTGACTTGAGCTTCGGAGTGGAAGGTTGGGGCAATCCCAATTCCCTATAATTGTCCGTCTATCTTATCTTGTCTTTTAGCAGTCTTGCAGGCACCATTGACAGGAGACTTTCTGGTACCTTCGACTCCTAGTTCTTGGCTTTCTTTTGGAAGTATGGTGATTCAGTCAACCTAGTGTTAGGACCAAAAGTAGCTAGAGGGGGGGGGGGGGGGGGGAATAGCTCGCCGCGTTCGCTCGTTGCTTGTTCCTTCAAAGATGTGCAGCGGAAATACAAAGAAACAATCACACATCGCTAACACGGTTGGTTTACTTGGTATCCACCTCACAAGAGGTGACTAATTCAAGGATCAACACCAACACACACACCCTCCACTAAATAAAACTCTCCTTTATGGTAACTACCAAGGGCGGAGAAGCCCTACAAGACTCAATACAAGAAGAGAGGGAAAGGATACAAGAAATACAAGCTTACAAGCTTAAAATGAGTATAAACCCTAACCCTAGCTTCTCTTCTTGGCTTTGATCCGCCTCTTGACTTGGAAAACTTCCAAGATCCTTCAAGAACTGGCGATCTGAGCTTTGTGAGTGCTGTGGAGGAGCTGGCGAGAAATCTGGAGTGAATCGGAGAAGAGATGCGAAGAAAATGAGCGCCTGCGGCTATCAACCCTCGGATCCCGATCGATTCGAATGTTTCAATCGATCGGGAGGCTTTGGATCGATCACGGATCGATCCAGCGCTTATGCTCGAAAGCGCTGGATCGATCCACGGATCGATCCGGCGCTTATCGCAGCCGCGTCTCAATCGATCCACCGATCGATTGGAACATCTGGATCGATCCACGGATCGATCTAGAAGCTCTCTGCTTCAGAAGAGCTGGATCGATCCACCGATCGATCCGGCGATCCCAGCGATCGATCCAACACTTGGTTTTGCCCAAACCAAGTTCCAAGCCTCTCAAACCAACATCCGGTCAACCTTGACTGTTGGTACATCATCGCCTAGCATCCGGTCACTCCTTTGACCTGCTAGGACTTCACCAAGTGTCGGTCAATCCCTTTGACCCACTTAGACTTTTCTATCCATGCCAAGTATCGGTCACTCCCTTGACCTACTTGGACTTCCCAACACCGGATGTCCGATCATCCTTGATCCATCTGGATTTTCCCTGCCCGGCTTCACTCACGGGACTTTCACCTAGCTTCACTCACTAGGGGTTTTCATCCGCTAGCTTCACTCACTAGGGCTTTCACGGCTTCCTCACCGGGACTTTCACTAGCTTCACTCACTAGGGCTTTCACCGGCTTCACTCACGGGACTTTCACCTAGCTTCACTCACTAGAGTTTTCCTTCTGCCTGGCTTCACTCACCAGGACTTTCACTTAGCTTCACTCACTAGGGTTTTCACCTGGTTTCACTCACCAGGACTTTCACCTAGCTTTACTCACTAGGGTTTTCACCTGGTTTCACTCACCAGGACTTTCACCTAGCTTCACTCACCAGGACTTTCACCTAGCTTACTCACTAGGGTTTTCACCTGGTTTCACTCACCAGGACTTTCACCTAGCTTCACTCACCAGGACTTTCACCTAGCTTCACTCACTAGGGTTTTCCTTCTGCCTGGCTTCACTCACCAGGACTTCCCTGTCAAGTATCCGGTCAACCTTGACCTACTTGACTCTTCTTCAATCAATTTCTTATTGTCAAACATCTAAACTCAAACCAAGACTCAGCTTGGTTACCCAGGTCAACCTTGACCTGAGGGATGTTGCACCAACACCTAGAAGATAGCTCATTGCCCTCTTCCCCTTCCGGTTATATGGTGACTCATCGCTTTTAGATGGGATTACTATGATAATAACATAAAATTGTAATTGTGATGAGTCAAATTATCTGTAAGTTTATAACAACATCATCTAAAGTAGCAAAGGAGAATATATATTGATCTTGTTTGAAAGCGGAGAAGACAGTTGGCTAGGAAGGTGGCTCTGATGTTGATTGCTTGAAGATTCTGATTCAGCAAAAAGTGACTTCGAACTATCTTGTGTGTCAAAAAGAGCATTAGTGATCGAGCTAGGGAAGGGGTCTCGGCGTAGGTCCTTCGACGTTCAAGTCAGTGATTGAGTCGAGTAGAAAAATAATAAGATGAACAATAGTTATGAATGTGTAAAACTGTGTAGCATTCTGTGTTGGATCAGATGAGTGCGATAGAGGGGGGGGGGGCTGAATATCGCGCTTTTAAAAACTTTTCTTTTTGTATTTAAAAACAAGTAGAGTAAGCAGCGAAAAGTAAATGACTCGATTCGGTTACTTGGTTCGGAGTCTAGGTTGACTCTTACTCCAAGGATCGCGATCTTTGACCGCATCGATAGGCAATTCATTATAATCCTTCTTTCCGAAATCCTCGGAAAGAAGCAGATCGTACAAATGAGTAAGATAGTAATAACCTACTATCTTACAAATGAAATAATACAATGTAAGCTAAGAAATGATATATCTACAAAATATATAATTTGAAGCTCGGTCGGTACTTTCTAATGGAGTAGCTTCAAGAGTCTTAGATGACTTGTAGCACGATCAGCTTGCACAGAGGAGAGCTTTGAGATAATCAGTAAGTATTGTTCAGCCTTAGACCTTGAGCTTCTTTTTATAAGATTGTCGATGTTTGGTCGGCCGATTCTTGGGTTCGGTTGACCGAACTAGCTTCCTTCCTGGCTGAGATCCAATGCTGATTTGATCTTCGGTATTAATTAATCATTAAGGGTTCGGTCGACTGATCTTTTTGTTTGGTCGACCGAACAGACTCTTTCCATGTTCGTTGAGATTTGCTGTGATTTGCATTTATTGAGCCTTTAATATTGATCGTTCGTTCGATCGATCCTCTGGTTTGGTCGATCGATCAGAGTAGCTTCCTTTTGCTTTTGATTGTTGCTGACCTGTGTCGAGTCATCCTGGTTCGGTCGATCGATCCCTACATTCGGTCGATCGATCCAGCCAAACTTGCAACACAGAGTTAAACAAAGTATCTCTGCAATACAAAGGTTAGCATAGTAATATATAATGCATGAGTAATATTAGACAGTAGAACTGTCTTGATTTTAACTTGGAAACCTTTCCATTTTCTTCAATCGGATCAGCGACCTTAGGTTGTTCCCTTCAGGAATTCGACCTCATTGTCGCTCCTCCAGTTGTTTACCTCAACTTACCTGCCAAACATGGTCCTCCAGACATGTTTGGACTTTGCCTGCTCAGTGTCTGATCGCCTGATCCACTAAGATCTTTCCTGTAATATTATATTAGTCAACTGCAATACTAATGCAGAATATAATGGTAAACTTAAACCTAGATTTACCGAGATCTGTTGGTCCGGTCGATCGTGCGCGGTCCACCGGAAACCATCCGATCAACCTTGCTTGTAGTTCACTCCTCCAAGATTTCTCATTACCTATGATTGCCACCCTCTAAGATTTTCTCCACCTGGTTTCACTCACCAAGACTCAGTATTCGACTACCCAGGAATCAGGTCTTCCAAACATATCCATTTGGCTTCCACGATATACCGAAATTTTCCTTGCTTTAGTATTCGGCTATCTAGGGATCAGGTCCTCCAGACCTATTCACTTGGTTTTCACGATATATCGAGATTTCCCTTGCCTAGTCTACAACTAGGACTTTCCTAGATCAAACTTTATACTTAAACATATTTGTCTGACATTAAAACCTTGGAGGTCGATTGCACCAACATTTTGTACCTTCGTCTGTAGATGGAGACCCCTTTTATTATGTTATTATTTGTCTGTGCACTAATCTCAAAGTGTTTCTAAAAAAAGAGCCTATAAAGATGCTCTGATAACTTTCTTAAAATGGACTCATAATTTTTGCATTGGCAGAGATGAAGTTTCTAATATATAGCTTGCATGCAGAATATTTTCTGTCCTCTATGACACAAGACAACAAAAAGAAATATGAGACCGTTGGGTTGAGGGGTCCAACATATGCTTACATGTCAAGCTGATTGAATTTCTCCTGTGACCTGATTGACAATCACTTGTAAGGGCAAGCTGATTGGATTTATAGTGCTATCGGGGGCTCGTCCCTCACCCGACTTATCTGTTTAGCCATTGAGGTTGATCAGACCAAGTGTTATATTTGTCTGATTAAATTATAGGTCCGTTCGACTAGATGGCTTGATCGGAATAATTGATAATGGTAGGCTGAATGATGTAGAGGACTTTACTCTGGAGAGTACCAAATCGGTTCAGAACTTTAACCATGATCTGATCGGCCAAAGGGTTTCAGATAATCGTATGCGCTAGCCTAGAATGCTGATACTTTTTGACTTTCACTGCCATGTTAGTCAGCCTTCTTGGCTTTGATCCGACACGAGGGGTCTTACCTCAATCGCCGTTTCACAAGTCTCCTCTTCAAATTTAGTCGAAAGAGGCTATAAGGTTGATTGATTGGACAATTATGTTGTTTGTGTTCTTTGTCCTTCGATTAAGCGTTCATTCTGTTTAATGTCACTCGACTCAATACTAATGTTATACTTAGTTGTTAATGTTTCTCAAATTTCCTGTTTCCTGATAGGATGCTCATTCATTATATTTCCACTCAGCTTGTGCTGATGTCACTCTAATACCTTGAAAACAGGGCACACCTTCATTGATGTTGAACATGATGAGCATACATTTTCATCATAAATCTGTTTATTGCCTCTCATCCCTCATAAATGCTGTCGGTATTTGGCTGCCACATGCCAAACGCCGATGGAAAGAATATTTGATATGATAGACGTTTGTTGAGATTTGATGTGACTGTTGTTGGTTCAAATTTTTATAGTCCAGATTAAATCTCCTTTCTATGCCTTGATCGAATGGCTCTCAAGGATCTTTAGTAGGGTTTTTAAGGTTTATGTTTCAATGCCACTTCATCGTTTTTGCATTCCACTCATTTTCTCTGGTTTCTGCTTGCTATTGTCGACTATTATTCAAACTCCTTGTTCTCTTTGTAAGTTCCATTTCTCCCACACTTTCGATCTTCTTTGTCCTCTTTTCATGGCGTCCTCCCTTTCTGTCGCTGTCCATGGGCTCTGGGACACCTCCATCGTCTCTGATTTTAGCAGCGAGGAGATGAACAAGATGCGTCTCTTCTACCACATTCCTCCTACTTATTGAATCATCATCCCTTCTAGTTACGACAATCCTCATCTTTTTCTGGTAGACTTTTTGGTCTTTTTCACGGATCAGTTCCTAGTCGACCTTCATTTTCCCTTACACTATTTTTCTTCGAAATTTGCTCTTGTTTTTTTATTCTTTTACAACAATTAGTGCCTAAGTCTATTAGGTTGCCATGCAGATTCATCGTACTTCTCTGTCTATACCAAGTCCCCTTGCACCCCCGAATCTTCTACTAGTTATACTATATGAAGAAATTCAAGCTGGACATCTTCACCTTTCAAGCTTAAGTGGGTGCAGTATTTTTTGATAAAATGCCCTTATCTAATAAAGGATGAAAGTCTCAGTACTTCCTTTCACCAGCCCATCCAGTAACCTTCTCGATCGGGCGACAATTGAAATTGCTCAACCCTCCCAAGTTAAGCAAGTACAATGGGAGCCGGTCTACCTCATGACTCCCGCTCAGCTAGCCAGTCTGAAGTACCATATTTTTAAGTTGCTGACTGAGGGAGTGTTGTATATATTTGGATCAAGTTCCTTCGAGACCAGACTGCCCAACAGCTTTGGTGAGAAGTTATCCTTCTATTGTTGTTGTATCTAACTGATTTCTTTTTTTTGTTGTGCAACTAAAATCATGTAGAATGCCTTGCTGATTGACTCCACAAAGTTAGCGGACGAAGAGATGGACGCTCGAGGGAGGCTGAGTTAGAAAGCCATGGGTTGTTGCTGATCGGCCCATCCGAGGATCCGATTGATGAAGAGGAAATGAGCCGAGCTGTCGGGAGCGATGCAACCACTAACACCGAGGAGTTGCCACCTCCACGACGTTCCTTGTTGTCAGTAGTTGTTCCCTCCGAGTCCACAACCTTCGTCGAATCCTTGCTCCGTCGTCAACATCGTAAAAGATGCTGATCGACCACGCTTGTGTTGGTACAATTTCCTTAGGTCAAGGTTAACCAGGTTGACTAAGTTCGAGTTGTCCTAAGCTTGAGTTTCAATATTTGACAATATGTGAGGAAGTAGTCAAATAGATCACGACTGACGGGATATTCACAATATGTGTTTCGGAGATTGTTGGTGCAATTGTCTGTTTGGGGAGATTGTTGGTGTAATTTTCCTCTGATCAAGAGTTGACCAGTTTGATATGTAGAAGAGTCAAGTAGGTCAAGGTTGATTGGATACTTAACTACGAAGTTCTAACTGGAGGTTAGACAACACAAGATTAACATGAGGGCTAACAGAAGAAGAAAATCCAAGTGGATTAGTGTTTGATCAGACACTTGGTGTTGGAAAGTTCTGGTGAGTGAAGTTAAGTAGTGAAAAGTCCTGGTGAGTGAAGTCAGGTAGTTGGAAAGTCATAGTGAGTGAAGTTATGCAGATGGAAATTCTAATTAGTGAAGTTGGATGGGAAAGCCTTGGTGAGTGAAGCCAAGCAGTTGAAAAATCTTTGTGAGTAAAGCTAGACAGATGAAAATCTTAATGAATGAAGACAGGTTGGAATGTCTTAGTGATTGAAGCTAGTTGAGGAAAGTCCTAGTGAGTGAAGTTAGACAATAGAAATCTAGGTGAGTCAAAGGATTGACCGGACATTTAGTGAGCGGAAGTCTAAGTGGGTCATGAAAGATCAGACACTTGGCACGAGAATGTAAGTCCAAGTGTGTAAAGGTTGATCAGACACTTGGCACGAGGAGAAAAGTTCAAGTGTGTCAAAAAATTGATTGAACACGTGGTGGAGAAGTCCAAGCAGGTCACGTTTGACTGGATGATAGGTAATGAGAAGTCTCAACAGGTCACAGTTAACCGGATATTGGACAAGGTAATCCTTGATTTGATTTAGGGTTTAGACTAATCAATCAGTGGATCGATTGTGTGTCATCACGAAAAGGCACGGTGAATCGATCAATTGATCAATTCAGCTGAAACTTAATTGATCAGTTGATCGATTGAACTATGCTAATTGATTAAGTGCCTTCGCGATGATGTGTGTTATCAATTGATCAGCTAATCGATTAGGCGTGATTTCTTCGTTATGCATAGTGCTTCGTAATCGATCAGTTGATTGATTATAAGTGGTTTTGTGTTAAAGCACAGAGAGCTGAATCGATCAGACTAATCGATTTAGGATGGCTTAAGAGATTGGGATAATCGCTTACGATCGTTTAGCGATCAAACAGAAAGGAGCGTAATTGATTATGCCCTACTTAAGCTATTATGGTAATCTCTTAAAGTTTGAAAATATAGTCGTTTTGAGCAGGTTACTTACGTGGTAATCGCTTAAGAGAATTTTAAGCGATTAAGGCACTCGAGAGCCCTAGAATAAGGGTTGACGCCCATAGTAACGACGATCTCTCCTCTTCGCTTTGATCACCAGTTCTTGGAAGGTTTGAGAGACAAAGTGTTGATTCATTTTCCACCTTCAAAAGACATTCAAAGCAAGAAAAGCTCAAGGGATTCAAGGTTCAAAGTGTTAAGTCGTTTTTGATTTTGTATTTACGTTTATTTCCTTGTTTTCAGTTGTATTTCTTGTTCTTGAGTTGTACGAGGTTTTCCACCTTTGAATTGTTCTGAGAAGGAGTGTTTACATAGTGGAGAGTGTGCTTGGGTGTGGATACTTGAATTAGTTACCTCTTCTTCAGGTGAATACCAAGTAAATTCTTATGTTAACATTGGTGGAGCTTCGCTTCATGTTTTCCACTACAAATCATCATTGACGAAGCAAGACGAGCTATTCACCCCCTCTCTAGCTCCCGAAGTGTGTTAACAACTTATCCGATTGACCACCTCTTTACCACCGGCCTCTGTCGAAGCCTCGGTCGCAGGTGCACCTTCTAAGCGAGGGGAGCACACGAGCACCTTTTGAGCGAGGGGAGAGCTCAACCTCGGTTGCTCCTGAAGTTGTAGCCGGTCGATATACTTCAGCTTGTCCAAGCGGACACCCTCACTTTCTGAACTGCTAATCGGAGCTATACCAGCACAACCTGTCTATTTTCTACTGTCGTCTCCGACTGAACCAGCCCCACTTCTTTCGATGATAGAGTCATTTGCTCTGTCCAAGTCAAAGACCATATCCTAATTCAGCTCATAACCAGACGAATAGGGTAAACCTCCACTGGTCAAGGCTACCCTTAGGTTACCCTCTCATGAATGGCTTTGCATCCATTCGATTGAGTTGCTTGCTTCAGAGCACATAATAAATATCCAAGGCCTCCTGGCTTAAACTTGGGTAGATTTCTGAGCCCGAGCGACGGCAAGCTCACCCGAGGAGTTAATCGATCTATTTAGCCAAGACATCACTGGGGTAAACTTTACACTTGCACATTCTCCTTTCTCGTATATTTCAATTAACTCTTTTGTTTACTTTGATAGTTTTGGGTGGATGACCCGACTATATGCCAAAAATTAGCCAAGTTGCGCTATGAACACTAAACTCTGCACAACTCAGTAAGGGGAGCGAACACATCCCAAGGTTCAATTGAATGCCTATCAATAGAAGTGGCACAATTAAAGAAAGATTTGGAAAGTCAATCCGAGATACTGTTGGGGGTCGAGCGGACCCTCACCGTGGACAAAAAGAAATCATGACTAGACTATCCAACTTGAGAGGCTTCAAAAACAAGCGTAAACCTTTGAGTCATACCTCTCGTCTGGTAATTCTCAGAAGTTTAGGGTCATAGATGATTTAGACATCAAGAACAAAGAGGCTCGGGCCTTTACCAAGAAGCTAGAAGATGCAGAGGCCACACTCCTTTCCGAACAGGCCAGTCAAGGACCTTCAACTCGAGGAGAAACAACATGCTCTTAATACAAAAGATGTCGAGCCGGGGACGCTTAAGGCCGAGCTGGAGGCGTCAAAGGCCGAGCTGGCTAGTTGTAAGGAGGGGGACCCCGATCGGCTAGAGGCCTTTAGAGTGGAGTATCTACGCTCAAAGGACTTCAATCAAATGCTCATCGATCAGACCATCAAAATGTTTGGCACGGAGCAGAGGAGGCTTAACAACTATGAGAGGGGGGCTACTTGACAACCAATATTCTTAAGAATTCCATTCAGTTTCAAAAGATCATGGAAAGTATTCCAGAGGACAACTATGAGAGGGGGGCTACTTGACAACCAATATTCTTAAGAATTCCATTCAGTTTCAAAAGATCATGGAAAGTATTCCAGAGGACGCCTTTCTAGACTTTGCATAATTTATTCTGTAAAAATTTTCTGTGACTTTGTAAGAACTTAACAACTATGTGGTTGTAAATACTTCCCTTTGCTTTTAGACTTTCAATGCTTTTATGCCTTAGTATTTTGTCATGTCTCTTGCTTTCCTTAGACTTACATCTTCTAGTTTATTAGAGCGATATTTAAGTGAACATCCACTCGGGTAACTCCACGATTAAAAGGCTTAAAGAGCCCCTAAATAACTACTGCTACTTTAGAGTTGTAAGTGTGCAACATTTAGGCACATGGACGAGTGTCTTTGCAACGTGGTCAAATGTCATGAGATTATGACATTTGGTTGTGAGAGCAATCTTACTTATAACTTGGTCGAATGTTGCGAGAGTCTAGTATTTAGTCGTGAGAGTAAGTTCACTTATAACTCGACCATATGTCTCGAGAGTCTAGAGTTGGTCGTGAGAGCAAGCTCACTTATAACTCGGTCGATCGACACGAGAGTCTAGGATTTGGTTATGAGAGTAAGCTCACTTATAACTCAACTGAATGACACGAGAGTCTGGGATTTGGTAGTAAAAGAAGATTCACTTATAACTCGGCCGATCGACACAAGAGTTTGGGATTTGATCTTGAGAGTAAACTCACCTATAGCTTGATTGAACAATGTGAGAGTATGGGATTTAATCGTTAAGCAATTTCACTTATAACTCGATCGAACGGATCGAGAGTCTAGGACTTGGTCATGAGAGCAAGCTCATTTATAATTTGGCCGAACGACGCGAGTTTTTGGTGCTTAATCGTGAGAGCAAGTTTATTAATAACTCGACCAATCGATCTCATTTATAATTCGGTCGATTAGTACAAGAGTTTGAGGCTTAGTTGTGAGAGCAAGCTCACTTATAATTCAGCCGCGTGATGCGAGAGTTTGGAATTCGTCGTGAGAGCAAGCTCACTTATGACTCATCCGAACGGTACGAGAGTATGAGATTTGGTTGTGAGAGCAAGTTCACTAATAACTTGACCGAACGACGCAAAAGTTTGGGACTTGATCTTTTTGACTTGAACTTGCCTGCATTCATTGAGTATAAATTTCTACAATCTACATTAATTTAATACAGGCGTACTATCAGGTTCGAAAGGACTGTAGATAATTTGCACTTCAGGATCGATCCAAGTTTTTTCTTCCGAGTTTTGTAGATAATAAGAACCTGAGTTGGGCTTTCATACTACCTTGTATGACCTTTCCCATTGTGGCTCCAATTTGTTGAAAATCGTCGACTGACTTTATTTGCTTCCAGAGTAAATCGTCGACCTAAAAACATTTAGAGATGATCCTTCGATTATAACTTTGCTTCATTTACTGTCGATATGTCATTAACCTAGCGGCTACTTTGTCTTTGATTTCGTCCACAAGATCAAGCTTTATAAGGTGTTGACTAGAATTATCCTCGTCGTATAGTTGCCTCCGATCGAACGCTATTCCACCCACTAGGCAACTTATCAATCCAACTTCCCCCAATATGATCGAGTTTGGTTTTGAGCCTCTTGATGATTTCGTTGTTAGTGACCTCTGCTTGGCCGTTGCTTTGGGAATAAGCCACGTAAGCAAAAGATTGCAGGATGTTATAACTTGAGCACAATCCTTGGATTTTCCGCACTTGGAATTGCCTTCCATTGTTCTAGACCAACTTATAAGGAATGCCGAATTAACACACGGTTGTCTTAGCTAGTGTCTCGACTTCCACCCATTTGAAAAAAATAATCCACCGCTACTAGGAGTAACTTTTGTTGACTGGACGCCATTGGAAAAACCCTTATAATATCCATACCGACTAGTCGAACGGGTAGGAGACAATAAAGGTCTTCAATAGTTCTGTGGGCAAGTGCAGAATCTTTTAGTGTTTCTTACATGATAAATAAGTTGTCACAAGCTGAGCCGAGCTTGCTTGTAAAGTAGGCCAAAAATATTCGGCTAGTAAAATCTTCCGAGCAAATGATTGATCGTCTGAATGACTTTCAGATAAATCTTAATGTACTTCTTGTAGAATATATTGTACATCGTCTGATCCGACGCACTTTAGCCGCGGACGATAGAAGGCTCTCTTGTATAAATGATCTTCCACCAATGTGAACCGACTGAATCTTTTTCTTATCATCTGCGCTTGCTCCCGATTGGCCAATAAAATTCCTTGTTACAGGAGAGAAATCAAAGGCACCCGCTAATTACTTTGTATTTCTTTTTCAGCTTGTCGCTCAATATAAGCTACCAATAACGTTTGCTCGACCGACTTATCTAGATACCAGGGGCTCAGGGAACAAGCTAACTTGGTTAACTTGTCCATGTTGGTCCCTTGCGGATGGTAAGAGGGGATAAATTGCTATGTAAAAAAAGAAAATAAAACACCATTCTCAATTTGATCGGGCTTTAAAATAATTATACTTTAGAGATATTGCAGAATAAAAGAGAAGTACGAGACAATCAATTTACTTGGTTGGCAATCAAAGGATTGCTATTTCAAAAAAAATGAGCTCACTATGAAGATCTCCTTCTCGAACTAAACGTTGGAGGCAGAGAAGTCTCGTACACGGAAATCAAGCTGATAAATGAAAAATAGAAAGAGAATTGAAGTACAAAGTGTATTGTTCGAAAAGGAGAATATCAGGGTTCTATTTATAGCCCATTGGTTGAAAATGATTGTTTGCTGATGTGGCACGATCCGGGCGCTCGAACCCTCTCCGGGCGCCCCTAGCGTGGTAACTCTTATTGTCTCGCACGCGATGGAGTTGGTATAAAACTTTATCCTACCCCGGGTGCCTGGATCCACTCCGGGCGCCCGGACCTTTGCTGATGTTGATCCACAATGTTGCGAAGTCGAGGCGCCCTGGCCGGACTAAATTGGTCCGAGCGCTCGGAATAGCTTCGTGCGTTCGGACTAGAGTTAACTCTATGTTGACTTTCTGTCCAGGTCTTCTGCTCTCGCTCTGTTCGCTTGGGTGATTTTGACCATCTAGAATATGGCTCATCCGAACTCATTTTCTGACTTTCTTGAGTAACCTTCTGTTTCGGCTTCTTGTCCCTCAAAAATGTCGCTCGCTTCCTTTTCGTCTGTCAGGGTACCCTTTCGCAGCGCCTCTTCCCTCGGACGCACCGAGCTCGTCGACTCTCTATCATGTAGTTTTTCTCGTTAGTTGTCTTTTTCGCTTGTTTTCTTGAGCTCTTAAGTTCTTGCACATTTAGACATAAGACATTAAAAGATAACATGATCTTCCTTGACTTGGTTGATTACATCAAAACTATCATAAGGTACTTACAATCTCCTTATTTTTGATGTAATCAATTCAAATTAAGTTAGTGTAACCAAAAAAAAATAATAGTGAAATAACTATACTTAATATTCAATTAATAACATTTAAAAAATAAAAACAATTGCCCTTTTCTTGACTTAATTTCTAACTCTTCCTTTTTAATTACATTAAAAATAGAGGAAATGTCGGAAAATAATTTAAAAATAAATTTGAATTATACTCTAAGGGTAAAAAATGATGAATATTAAAAATGGACTTTAAAATTAAAAAATCTGAACTTTTACTATTTATAAAGTAGTTTTAGAAAAAATAATTTTAAATTTATTGTTAAGTCTTTAAAAATTTTGAAAATTCTTATAGTAGTTAAGTTGACATATCTAAAGTTAAGATAAAATTTTCAGAAAAAATGAAATTGACTTAAGTAATAATAAATTATTTTCTACATAAGGTTATATTTTCTGAAAAATAGATTCTAAGCTTAAAAAATCGTAAAAATCTTTCTGAAAATGTAATAAAGCAAGTATTTTTACCGAAAGAATAATTTTTAAAAATTTATTCTTCAAAATTTTTAATATTAAAAATTAACATTTGGATAAATAATTCATAGAAATTTCAATAATGATTAAAAAAACTTGAAAACATTTTTTAGACAGAAAACATGATAAATTTTTACAGAAAAATAAAGTTTATAAAAATAATATTGTAAAATACTTTTAAATTAAAAAATGTAATTTTTGTTAAAAAATTCTTAAAAACTAATTCAATGGTTAAAAATTTTTAAAATTTTTAAGTAATGAAATTCTCTTTCTTGGAAAAATTAATATCAAATTAATTTCGAAGAGAAATCATACGAAAAAAATTTTAGGCAATTTTAAATAAAATTTTTGAATTCAAATAAAAATAAAGCATGTAAAATAATTTTTAATTTAAGCATGATTTTCGAATTCAATATATTCTTACCTATTAGATTAATTAGAATTTTTTTTGAAATATATTTTAGTGACAATTTTATAATTAGAAATGTCAAGTCCTTGATAATTTTTAATTTGTTGAATATGCATAATTCTTCGATTTTTTTTTTATTTTTTTATCTTATCGAAATCTTCTAATCGTCAAGATATTGTTAAGGTTATTTTTAATTCCTTATTTTCCTTTTAAAATTTTTCATTTTCAATTTCTAATTTACTAGAATTTTTCGATAGTATTTTTTAAAATTTAAATAATTTATCAGGAGGTAGAGATCATACTTGACTTATCTTGTCGATCTCGTTATTTGATGTTTTCCATGTAGTGATGCTTTCTTCTAACATTACTCTCTCTTCATTGATGCTAATTTTGGTTGAGCTTGCTTCATCTTCTTTGTGAGTTGCTATCAACGCAAGTTCGACGTAGGCTTTAATTTCTGACTCTGACATTTTGTCCCATATCACTTTTAGGTTCTTGTGCTTCTTTAGAGTTAGTCTTTTGTCCTTATCCTTATCTTTGTTTTTCAG
The DNA here is from genome assembly GCF_018446385.1 of Zingiber officinale. Lineage (NCBI taxonomy): Eukaryota > Viridiplantae > Streptophyta > Magnoliopsida > Zingiberales > Zingiberaceae > Zingiber > Zingiber officinale. The sequence continues at coordinate 170,486,207 of NC_055988.1, forward strand.
TTTTGGGTAGTTGTCTTTATTGTGCCAGTCTTCATTGCAGTAATGACATCTCATTCTCCTTTTTCTTCTTTTGGTCTGCACTTGATTGAATTTATTAGCTTTAAAGAATTTTTTAAACTTTTTTACCATAAATGTTGTTTCGTTATTGTCGTGAAATGTTTCGGACTCTGGTTCATCCATTTTTTCCTTTAAGACTATATTCTGTTTGGATTTCTTTTGATATGCACATTTAGTTTCATGTATTTTAAATGTAGAAAATTATTTCTCTAAATTATTTATTTACAAGTCCCAAGAGATATAATATGCATCTTTTAGGGTTGACCATTCAGGTGTTCTAGGGGAAGCGTTAAGCGTATATCTTAGCAAATCTCAATTAGTTATCTTTTCTTTGAAATTTGTGTGTTTGGTGGATAGCTCCTTTAGCTTGGTGTGCAGTTGAGGAACTGTTTCACCTTCCTTTAGTTGTAGATTTGTCAGTTGGTTCCGAAGTAGATCTCTCATTGCGAGCTTGGCTTCAAATGCTTCTTTGTGAAACTTTCACTTGTTAGTTGGTTCCGAAGTAGATTTGTCAGTCGTTCATTCTTCTCGCTAGTTGTGTCTTTCGCTTGTCTTCTTGTGCTCCTAAGTTCCTGCACACTTAGATTCAATACATCAAAATACAACATCAGCTAATTTGACTTGGTTCATTACATCAAAACTATCACGGAATACTTACAGTCCATATACTGATTTTTGGATCAGGGAAATTTCTGTAACTCTACCCCTTGGAATCCAGCTTTTAACTTTTTAAATACCTCTAGATGTAGTCTCAACCGATAATTATTTATTTCGAAATAAAACGATAGTTGTTGAGCTGTTAACTAAGAATCCGAGCAGATCAGGACTCGGGAAGCTCCTGTTGGGAATCTTGTATATGGTCGTTTAGAAAGGGGGTTGGATAGACTGCGCCCCCAAATCGATTGCTTCCTACGTATTCGTTAGTGCGCAAGTGTAAATACAATACTAAATACGAATACAAAAGCTAAAGACAAAGAAAGACAAAGCAAATCAATATACGTCGATGTAACTTGGTTCGAAGATTATGACTTCTACTCGACGGCTGTCCGTAAGGTGGACAATCCCTCAATCCGTCGGTGGATTAGTTCTCGGCAAACTCCAGCTAGCTCAAGCCTCCTTATGAGTGGAGAAATTTCACCACAACTCACCAAGACCTCTTGGATTACAACGAACTCTTGAGCACTTGGTGACTACTAATTAGGGTTAACTACCACTAATTTCGTCAACCTTAACCAAGCTTCGAAGCCTTGGTTATATAGGCCACGGGTTGGAAAATCCCGCCTACCAGTCGACTGGTGAAAGTACCAATCGACTGCTCCACACTGGTCGAGCGAATAGAAGCATTCTGTTCGCTCCTAATCGACTGTACCAGTCGACTTCCATTTCCATCAGTCGACTGGTACCTCGAGTACAGTCTCTCAGCACTCGGACCCTCACCCTTACGACTCACTTAACTCTTCGTTGCAATCTTGACCTCTTGGCTTGAAACCTATTTCCTTTGGTTCTCGTCTTTCGAATGCACCCAAGCCTGCGGCACGTCCCAATGTCATTCTTCACGTATGCGTCGAAGTCGCTTCCTTCAGCCCTTGTCCTTGCTGCATTGTCACCCTTACGACTGACTTTTTCTTGGTCCTCTTTAGCCAAAGGGACTTGATGTAGCCCTGATATGCATCCAGTATGTATATCACCACGCAGCTAGCTGTTGAGTTGACCACCTGATCGATGTGTGACATAGAGTAGTAATCCTTTGGATATGCCTTGTTTATATCTCTAAAATCAATGCATACTCGCTACTTGTTTTTGGGCTAGGACATCGACATCATATTTGCTAACCAGTTCGGGAATTGTACTTCACAGATATGCCCAACTTCAAGTAGCTTGTGTACCTTCGCTGGGATAATTTGGTTCTATAAGGCTTCAAAATCTCTCTTTCTCTATTTAATCGCTCGAGCGTTCTGGCAGACATGAAATGCATGCTCCATTACTGTCAGTGAGATACGTGTGAGATCATGGGGCGCCCAAGCTTAGATGTCATTATTGTGCGTCAAACAGGCAATCAACTCTGTTTTGTTGTCAGGGCTCAAATCGGCTGCAATTTATATGATGGCCTTCGGTCGGTCGGGGTGAATATGTACTTCCTCTTTTTTTTTTTCTTTTTTTTTTCATAAACTAGGGTCAGGGGAGCTTCTTGAATGGCGTTAACCTCTACTCGTTGAGTTTTTCAAGCAGCACGAGCTTTAGTCTTTACCACTTCCACATAGCATTTGTGTGCCACTGGTTGATCTCCTTTTACCTTGCCGATTAGTCATCGACTAGGAATTTTATCTTTTGCCAGAAGGTGGAGACGACAGGTCGAAATTCGTTTAGCGCCGGTCGGCCCAAAGTTACATTATAAGCCGAAGGTGCGTCCACTGCGATGAGGTTTGAGCGACGGGTCCTCATGAGGGGCTCCTTTCCAAAGGAGATGACCAATTGGACTTGTCCGATCAACTGTACCTCGTTATCAATGAACTCGTACAAAAGCGTTGTCATTGGCTGAAGTTAGCTTTTGTCTATCTAGGGATGGCAACGGGGCGGGGCGGGGCGGAGGCGGGTTTGCCATTCCCATCCCCGCCCCGTTTTCATTTTTTCGGGTTCAAGGATTCCCCATCCCCGCCCCATTTCTAAATTAATTTATATTATTATTATTATTATTTAATAATAATTATTAATGATAATATTAATATTAATATCAATATCAATAATATTATTATTAATAATATTTTCAAAATTTTTAATATTAATATTAACACTATTATTAATATTTTTAAAAAAATCATATTATTATTTATTAATATTAATAATAATAATATTCGGGGCGGGTTCGGGATGGGGATAGTATTCCCATACCCGCCCCAAACCCGCCCCATCCTCGAAAAATCGGGGATCCCCATCCCCATTTCGGGTTTTCCCCGCGGGGCCCCAAACCCGCGGGGAAAATTGCCATCCCTATGTCTATCTGATGTTGCTCGAGCATCTTCTAAAAAAATGATGTTGATCGAGTTATCTATATTAACAATAGTGTGATGAATATTATAGTTAACTATCACAGCATTAATAATTAGGGCATCATCATGGGGTATTTCCATCCTTCTAAATTTTTGGGGCTAAAATTGATTTATGATCCACTGTGCCTTCTCTTCATCTGACCGCGCGAATCTCTAGTTGGTGAGTGTGTGACTTCCGTGCTCGATTGGAATCATCATCGGTCGGGCCTCTTGTAATCATACGAATGCCACTCGGGTTACATTGCTACGATTTTCTTTTTCCCAAGTCAACTGGCGGGGTTGTTTTGCAGAGGCTTGAGTCGGGGCTTGGTTATTTCTTAATTGGGGCCTTTGCTGATTTCAATCAGCTTTTGTCGAACTCTGCACTGGGGTTTAGTCAGTCGTTGATGACGTTGATGATTGGCTGGAATGGATTGTCAGTTAAACCCTTGTTTGACCACTCAGCACATTTCCTGATTATAATGATAGCAATTTCAGTGTTATGTTCCCGAAGGGTAGTAGGTGCAAAACACAGGAGTCTATTGTCAAGGCTCGGGGAAGTGTATTCGCTCGACTTCTACATGTTGGATCGCATATAACCTCGGCTCATGGTGATGTGATGGGTGGCCCGATCGGGGCCCTTTAGGCGACAAAGCAGGAGGGAGTGCTCGTCGCTTGGGAGCGGAGGCGAGAGCAGAATGAGCAACCTATTTCTTTCGAATAGACTGAGTTTCTTCCACGTTGATGTACTTGGTGGCTCGTTCGAGCAAATGATCAAAGTCCTTCGGAGGCTTCTTAATGAAGGATCGAAAGAAATTATCATTTGTAAGCCTTTGAGAAAAGACACTCACTAGAATCTCTGGGGTGGCCGAGGGGATGTTCATGGTCACTTAATTGAATTTTTTAATATATGTCCTCATAGTCTCCTTAGGCCCTTGTTCGAAAGAAAACAAGCTCAACATCGTCTTATGATAACGGCGACTACTAGAGAAGTGATGAAGGAATGCCTTGCAGAAATCCTTAAAGCAAAAGATGGACTTGGTCGGGAGCCGGTTCAACCATCTTTGTGCTGAGCCAGATAGGGTGGCGAGGAACACTCGGTATTTGTGTTCATTCGTGTATTGATGGAGAATAGTTGCATTTTCGAATTTAAGCATGTCGTCCTCCAAGTCGGTTATTCCTCTATATTCTTCGATCGACAGGGGTTGGAAATGACTTGGCAATTTATCATCTAAGATTTCTTAGGAGAACGACATGCTTGTCCTCTTGGGAGAGTCGCTGGCCATCGAAGCTTTATCTTTCCTTAGGTTATGGGCAGGTGCATTTTCAGAAGATGATCCCTGAGGCCTTTTCGCTCGGCCCATGCCATCCAGCGGCATTCGAAATAATGATCGATGATATGCAATCGGCGATGGAGGTACGGGCGGAAGGCTTGTCGGCTGCACAGGTGCCAGTGGGATGAATCTATTGGAATCCGATCGAGCCTTCCACTTGGGTCTCGTGCTTAGCCTGCAGGCCGATTATAGATACAACTGAGTCATTAGGAAGCGGGTACTTAGTCGTTGCTTGTTGTTGTTGTGCTAATCTAGCCGCTCTGACAACTATTAATAGTTCTAAATCTTCATGCAACAAAGTTATTATGGTGAGTCATCTAGTTTCGTCCATTTTCATATCTCGGATGTATGTGAAGTTCCCACAGACAGTGTCAAATGTGATCCTGTCCGAAAGTAAAGAAGATGGTTGGTTGGGAAGGCGACTCTGATCTTGATTGCTTAAAGATTTTGATTTAGCAACATGTGACTCTGAGTCGTTGTGCGTGTCAAAAGAAGTGTTAGTGTCCGGGCTTGAGAAGGGGTCCTCGACGTAGATCTTCCGACATTCAAGTCAGTGATCATGTCGAGTAGATGAACAGTAAGATGAATCGTAGTTATGAGTGTAAAACTGCGTAGCATTGTGTACATTCGCTTGTAAATGGAGATCCCCTTTTATAGTATTACTATTTATCTATGTATGAATCTCAAAGTATTTCTAAAAAATGATAGATCATAAAGATGCTTTGACTTTTTTTTTTTTTCAAAATGAATCCGCAATCTCTACGTTTTGCAGAGAGAAAACTTCTAATGTACAGCTTGCATGCAGAATATTCTTTGTTCTCCGTGGCACAAGACGTCAAAAAGGAATTAGAGGTCGTTAGGTTGAGGGGCCCACCATATGCTTACATGTGAAGCCGATTGAGTTCCTCCTGTTACCCGATCGGCAATCACTTGTAAGGACAAGTCGATCAGATTTATAGTGTTGTTGGGGACTTGTCTATCACTCGATCTATTTGTTTAGCCACTGAGTTCGATCAGACCAAGTGTTCCCTTTGTCTGATCGGATTATAGGTCCATTTTGTTAAATGGCTCAGTTAAAATAGTTGATCATGGTAGCCTAAGTTATGAAAAGGACTCTACGCTGGAGAGTGTTGACTCAATGCATTGACCCATAATGCTGAAACTGCTTCTTTGACTATTATATTCTTTGACTATTATATCAGTTGACTTCCTCGATTTTAATCCAACTTAGGAGGTCCATCTCAATAGCCGTGTATATATAATATAATATAATATAATATAATATAATATAATATAATTATATATATAGTATTTAGCAGCCGAATCATTCAAAAGCGATGCCTCAGCTTTTGAAAAAGTTTGATTCTTTACTTCTGTTGAGTAGGTCAATGAATCGATTATGGCTTTTTTTTTTTCTTCTGGTACTAAAAAATAGTTCTCTTGGCGACATTGGGAGGGAATGAAATTAATAGAGTCAAATACGAAATGAATATAATTTATATTTTTTATGTTTATATTTATGTTTAATATACAGAACTATGTGAAATGATAAAAATTACATTTATGTGAAATAATGGATAATGATTTATCTAACTCCCTCTATAATTTAACTTCTTTTGCATCCCAGTCTTGCCTAGTTTGCTGAGTACATTTACTCGTTCAACCCCATCAATGTGTCGTCTTCATGCCGATTGTATATTTGTTTTATTTTGACTTATTTGCTAACATGTCGCTGGCATGATTTCATCGGATAAACTTAACTATTCAACTCTAACTTTCAACCTATTAACCTTCTTGACCTGTGATATTGACTTCCACTTTATTCATTACATCCTTATTTTTTTTTCCATTGGATTCTAAATGAACCGAATGTTAAAAATAAATTGATGTTTAATTTGATAAGAATTATTTATATTCATTTAATTTATATAAAATTAATTATTTAAATAAATTTGTTGAACTAAATGAATAGATTTAAATACATATATGTTTAAGTCATTAATATTCATGATAATGATAAGGATGGTGAATAATATTTATCAATAAAAATTTTATCAACACATAACATACTAAACAAAGAAAGAAATTTTTAAAATGAAAAAATAAATTTATATTATTAAGCTCAATAACCAATTAAATAAGATTAAAATATAAAAATTTCAAATAATAATGAATTGAGAGTTTGATATAATATCTAAATGAATCAAACTTTAGCTAAGTTTGAAATAAGCTCAACTTCATAAAAATTAAACAACGCCAAGCTTGAGTATCGATTTATTTTAGCGGTTTGGTTCATTCGATAATCTTATCAAATAAACTTGAATACCACAAAGATGGACTCATTTACAATCTTATACATTGATCTTGTCCAGAATTTGAGTCAGACGAAGATCGGCTAAGATGTCGGTATTGATGGAGAGGTGACTTGGGCACACCTAGCGTATATGCATAGGAAAACGAACCTCCATGTGGAATTGAAGGACGACGATGAAGAAACTGGTGGTACTTAGGCTCTGCGCACACTTAGATAAGTACACGGAAAGTTAGAGATCAGAAACTAGGGAAAAAGTCCCCGGCGCAGGCCCTTTGATTCTCAAGTCAGAATCAAAGGTATTTTTTTCCCAGAAGAATAGTATATGAAGGAAAAAGAAATGTAGAAGATGAGTGCGAATATGCACATACCTGTTTAAGGGAGATGACCTCCCTTTTTATATGACAATGCGTACCTTTAGAGTTTGATCGCTGTTAGAGAATATCGTGTCAGAACCTGTTGGGTGATGGAGGACACATGGTGCCCCCTCATTGGTTGAAAGAAAGTTCTATTCGCAGATGATAACAGAACATTGGAATATTCCCTGACGTATGACAGTTATTCCCTGATAGGAGGTTACGATTCTTTGACATCATTGTCGCCTAGTGCTTAATGTCCCGCCCGGGTTTGACTACGGGTAGCTCGGGATGATCATTCAGGTGTAACACTTGGCTCAAGTCTTGATGAGAAGGATGAACTGTGGTGAGGGCCCCATCTTTCTCATTTGGATCGATAAAGGGCCGATTGAGAATTGTCTTACTGAAAGTATCAGGCTTGGCTATGCAGCCAGGGCTGAGGAAACCCGACCAGTCGGGGCAGGTTAGACATTACTCCAGGTTACATATTAGGTCTCAGATCTGAAACGATCCTAATATGTCGATATCTGATCGGGAATTATGTGGCTGATGATGTCATGCGACCTAACTTCTTTCCCTTTTTATTTGCTGACTGTCACATTCTCTTGACTTTTGACTGTCCTTGCCTGCCACGTCCCTTTGATTTCTGACTGCCCTTGACTGCCACGTTCCTTTGACTTCTGACTGCCCTTGACTTCAGACTACCACGTTCTCTTGACTTCTAACTGTCCTTGACTGCTACGTCCCCTTGACTTTTGCCTGTCACGTTCTCTTGTCTTCTGACAGCCTGGCCTCATTGGGCCCCACTTTTATTCACCGTATCACAAGCCTCCCCTTCAAGTCTAGTCGAAGGAGGCTCAAGTCTGACTGACTAGAACCAAACTCGAGCTTCATTTACTTTGCAATTATAAATGTTGCTTCTTTCCCCAGACCATCGGTATGACAATTTGTTTAATTACTTAATCAACTTCGGGAGAAGGGCCACTTTAATATCTGTAGAAGTTGGCTTCTCCTCTCCTATTTAAAAGGGGCTGAGCCTCACTCAGAGAGACACACTTCCCTTTAACTGACGTCCCTTAATCATGGATTCGAGCTCCGAGTTGGATGAATTGCAACACCTTCGTCAGCAACTGACTTATATGACCCACCTGCTTGCCCAGAAGGATACAACATTAGCTGAGATAATGCAGGAGAGGGACCTTCAGTCTTTCATTCATAGGGAAATTGAAGAACTTTGGCTAGTTGCCAAATCGCAAGCCCATGCTGAGGTAGCGTTGAAACAAAAAAATTATTTAGACCTGGATAGCCAAGCTCAATTCATGATCTACTTCAAAAAGAAACATGCCTCTTCCATGTCCCTTCTACAAGAAGAAGAAAGGATTAAAGATGAAACCATTGCTCAACAACGGCGCATTCTTTAGTTGGTTCAGGCTGAGTTAGAAAAGACTCGAATCCATCTTGAGCAAGCAGGTCAAGCATAACACAAATGCTCGGGGTGCCGACCCACGGCTGGCCCCGGAAGAGAGTTCTGAGCACTTAGATGACTCCTATGTCTGATTTACGAATGAGATTTTTTTTTAGGGGTGCTTCCCTGTAATTTATCAATTAAATATAGATCTGCTCAGGTTTCAGTCTTTATTCTTGTCTTTTTACTCCTTTCCCACTGGAACTTTCTTACTTTATGCAAACATCTTTAACAAAAAGGGTGTTTTTAAATATCCACGAATTACGTGACCATAGCGACACTAATTGTCCTTAGGAAAATTACTTTTCTGAGACATGCCAAAGGCCTATTCATCTATCACCCCTAATGGAGTGAATTTAAAATACGAGAAGTTGTTGGTCGTGAGCGCTAGTCGCATGAGCAGTCTCGCTTATAACTCTTGCCGGGGCGAGAGTCTGGAGTACCGACCGAGAGGTTGTTAGTCGTGAGAGCATGCTCACTTATAACTCGCGCTGGGGCGAGAGTCTGGAATCTCGACCGAGAGGTTGTTGGTCGTGAGAACATGCTCACTTATAACTATCGTTGGGGCGAGAGTATGAATACCGACCGAGAGGTTGTTGGGCGTGAGAGCACACTCACTTATAACTCGCGCTGGGGCAAGAGTCTGGAACACTGACCGAGAGGTCGTTGGGCGTGAGAGCATGCTCACTTATAACTCACGCTGGGGCGAGAGTCTGGAACACCGATCAAGAGGTTGTTGAGCGTGAGAGCATGTTCATTTATAACTCATGCTGGGGTGAGAGTCTGGAACATCTCGATCGTGAGAGCATGTTCACTTATAACTCGCGCTGGGACGAGAGTCTGGAATCCCGACCGAGAGGTCGTTGGTCGTGAGAGTATGCTCACTTATAACTCGTGCTGGGGTGAGAGTATGGAATCCCGATCGAGAGGTCGTTGGGAATTGAAGGAGATGCGCTCGTGGACTTAGCCCAATCCACCTGCGATCATGAAGTGTATCACATAAGTCATATGTTAAATTTTAATCTTACTTTGATTTCGAGGTTGGGATGAGGTGCCCAATTTTGATCAACGCTTCCCGTTGCCTTCTACTCCATTTCCCGTGGTAGCCACATGGAATTTTTGGTTCTCGAAGCATGGTCCTCCTGAGGTATGGTGCCACTGTTTGTATATCAACTCCAAGATTTTTCTGTCTTTTCAATTATAATGTCATTTCATAGGGAGTTGACATGTGCCTCACGAACTTTTCTTGTTATGATGCGTGACGTACACTTTCTGCACGCGACCCCAGGATGCTTCTCCCTTATGATCTGACGGCTATCGTGTGCCCCGCCATTTCAATTGTCCGACTCGAATCCCGATGTTCCTTAAGGGCTTCGGTTTAAAAATCCTAAAGGTTTCTAACAGTTGTTCATTAGCACTTCGTCTTCCTTCGATCCTTCCTCCTTTACTTGTTTCTACTCGTTTGATGTCCCCTTCGTGTAAGTGTTTCTCCCTCATCTTCTGTTCCTTTGTTTGTTGATTTGATAATGGCTGGAGAAACGGTGGTACCATGGTACATGTATTTTTGCTCGAATTTTGATAGGAGTGATCTTAGGTTTGTACAATCTAGTTTGCGACTTTTCGAAGCATATCAGCTTCGCCTTCCGGGACCTAATGACCATCCTTATCCTCCTCCCGTCGGCTTCGTGACCATCTTCAAAGACTAGCTTCTCAACGGTCTTCGATTTCCTATCCCTTTTTTCTTCTCTTCCTTAAGTCAGTATTTTGATATCCCTTGTCTCAGTTTTCTCCTAATGTCTTTCGCGCTATGTGTGGAATGGTAATCTTATGTCGACTGTATGAGATCTCTTTGACTTCTCAACTCTTTCATCATTTCTATTCCCTTAAGCGTTTAGAGCCGGTCGTCTTCATGGTGCAATCTAGGACCAGCTATAGATTTTTTGAGGGCATGCCTTTTTCTATGTCCAATTGCTCGAGTTTGTAACCTGGCCTATTGAATAACACCTCAATCTTCCCTCTCCCTTTGAATTGAGAGGCCATCAGCACCAACTTGCTTGTTTGACCACCTCTGAAAAGCTGGACGGAGTGCGACTGCGACTCTCTTCTATGATCACTCGACTTTCCTTGCATATCTCCACTAAATGAGGTATTTTCCTTTGTCTATAGAAGTCGTTTTGTTCCGTGCCTTCGCCCTCGACTCTTCTGCTATGCCCAGTGCGATCTTGCGGAAGCGAGGCCAACAGATTATGGTTGGCCAAGAGGTCCCCTAGGTCAGTGCCTCAGCAGGGGCCTCTTCTCAACAGCCGGAGGACCCTGAGACCCATGAAGCTGAATCACTCCCTAGCGAGGTAGCTGCTAGTGAGAGGGCTCCCAATCTAGCTCCCGAGCAGCGCTTACGCCTTCAACGCAAATGAGGACGTGTGACTCCATCAGTCCAATCTTCACCCCAGAGGCTGCCTTTGTCGCGGGTATTCTCCAAGGCCAAAACTCATGCCCGGGTGAGCACTCCGCTTTCGTCAAAGGCTGCAGCCTCTTCTCCTGTTCCAATCCCCGCACAAGAGTAGACAACCACCCGAGCAGAAGGCCCGCCCATGACTTCTACGCCTTCTGCTCCTTCGTCCTCGAGCCAGCAACCGCCTCTTGCTCCTTCTTCTTCTTCTAGCCCCAAGGAGCGTCGCAAAGGACGGTACACCTTTACTTTTTCATTTCAGCTGCCATCCCTCCAAGTGTTGGGTCTCATCCCTTTCACCAGCACCTCTTCCAACTGCGGTCAGGTGCAACTTCATGGTGCCTTGGCCAATTCATGGAAAAACATGGCCGATCAGATTTTGGACTTCCCCCAACTGGACTTGGCTGACCAATTCTCCCAACGACTAGTGTCGGTAAGTTTTATCTGCTTTCCCTTCATGACCTGGGAATACTGCTAACCCTGCCTGCACCTTTTACAGACCTGTGTCATGGGGCTGAGCCTCTCACAATATGTGGCCGGTCTCCACCGAGAGAATGAGTCCTTGAGGACTTGAATTCAAGAGATGACATCTCCTATGATTGCTGGTCGCGCTTTTGACATGACGACTCTTGAGAGCCTAATTCACTGTCACCTGCAAACGGCAGAGGACCGTACTCGAACTGCCAAGGGACCTAGCTTGTGCAGAGCTCGATAAGGTGAGGTACCGAGAGATTGTGCTGAGGACCAGTGAGTCCAAGCTTAGATCTGAGGGTACGAGGCGAGCTGAGATCTTGATCGACCTGGAGGCAAAGGACATAGAGGTTATCAGCCTCTCCTCCCAACTGCAAGATCTTCAAAAGGCACATGCCTCCCTGAAGATAGACCTGGTGGTAGGGGTGGCAATTCGGGTGGGTTGGGTCGGGTTGGGTTGGGTTGATTTTTTTTTTTTAACCCAACCCAAACCCGAGTTCAACCCAAAACACCTCAACCCGAACCCGAACTCGACCAACCTGATCAACCCGAACCCGACCCATATAACCCAAAAATCCGATTCAAAATGAGTTTTTTGGGTTATTTTCCCTATAATTCTTCACTTTTATCTCAATACTCCATCATTATCATACAAACATGATATTAATATACATAAAAACATCTAAATTTTTAAAATAAAATTTGATTTAACAAAAAAAAAAACCACAAAACCCTATATTTAAGTCAACCCGGGTCAACCCGAACCTAACCCGACCCAACTCGAAACTTTTTTACTCTCCAACCCTCCAACCTGAACCCGACCCGAACCCGAAAATGCCCAACCCGAACTCGAATTTTTTTGGGTCAACTCGTGTTGGGTCGTTGGGTCAGGTTCATTTTTGACATCCCTACCTGGTGGCTAAAACGACAGATCTGTCTGCCAGCGTTGATCGGGAGGCTACCCTATAGAAGCAGTTGGAGGCAGCTTAGGCTGCTCTCAAATCTGTGCAAGTGGAGCTTTCAGCAGCTAAGGCAGAGACAATGACTGCTCACCAAGAGGTGGCCAAGGCGCGGGACGATATTAACAAGGCTAGGGAAGAGCTGAAGGATTACCAGAAGGGCAAGAACTTTCGTCTAGCAGCTCACAAGACCTCCTTCCTATTCTCTAAAGATTTTAGATCTAAGATAGGCAACCTTATCGACCAAATGCTTTGCTATGGTGGCACAGGGGCCTTGCTACAACCACAAGAGAAAGGCCTGCTCTGGTCGACTTCCCCTGAAAACTTCCTAGACCGGACCCGTCTCCTGAATGAGTTGCCTAATAAAGCCTTCCCCTCCTTTGAATAGTTTGTGTTCTCTTGTAATTACCTTCATTTTGAGTGATGATGTAAAGCTTCAAATTTCTGGGCGACTTTAATCTTGAAATTTCTTTTGGAAGTTGTGTGAGGGTTACGCGCATGGACATGTATCATCAGTGCGAAATGTGGTGCTAGAATGTCTAAGGGAGTTTGTTTAAGACCTTAAGACATTTTACTTTATATGACTAAGTAACTTGTCAAGTGTCTGACCCCTTCGTGGATGTCTGGTCGACTTATCACCCGGGTAGGCCTCTACAAGGGTCATTCCACCTTATCGGGTGTTTAATCCTTGCTGACCACTACCTCTCCTCGAACGGTTTATGTAATATAACTATTCGATTGGTTGCGAGCTATAGTGATTTTCGAGTCATCCCGCTAGCCTGGGTGAGGCTCACTGTAGCATCGCCTATTTCCAATGTTATATAAACTTCCACTCATATTTTACCATGTGTCTTTTTATCCTCCTTCTTCTGACAAGACCACTTCTGCACAATATTCTAAGATGATCCAACGACAAACATTACTTCTATGGCTATGGCTGACGTCAGCTACCTCGTCTATGGATCTCATGATTGGCACTGATGTCGAGGCATTATTCTAAACATCTCCCTTGACTACTATAAATATTCTGCTTCTCTCATTTAGGCTTCTTGTTAATAGCTGAAGTCGTCTTCCCTTCTCTTTTTCCTTCAGTGTTTTTGCTTTCCGGAGTCTCAACCTTTAGCGGTGTAGACCTAGAAGATCTCCGATTTGTGCATGAAGTGTCCACAGTCATGCACATCATCATACTTTCCAAGGTCCATCGACTCTTCCGACCACCTCAGGGCTATGTACTTTTTTCAAAGAACAGATTGTGGTCGATCTTCATTTTCCTATCCATCCCTTATTCTCCAATGTGAGTCACTACTTTCACATTTCCCTTTGCCAACTCACCCCTAATTCCATTTGGATTCTATGCGGGTTCGTTCTCATCTGTGACTTGTGTGATATTCATTGAACTCCCCGCCTATTTCATTATTTCTTCACTCCCATATGTCATAGTGAGAGTATTTTTCTTTTGCAAGCTTGTACCTGGACTAACTTTTTCGCACCCTTACCCCCTTCAAGAACAGAGTGGAAAGATAAATACTTTTTCCCTCCTCTTTCCCTCTGCTATGGAGTGACCTATCGAACAACAATCATCTGTTCCTTTGGCGCCTCCTTTAGGAGACTACCGCTCAGACCCTACTTTTGTGGAGGCATCATCGTAACTAGAGGGCTGGTGCTTCGATATGAGCGTGTTGTTAACGGAGGATGTGCTATATTTATTTAAGCTGAGTCTCGTTCCTTCAGAGTTACTGCACTCCCTAGGTAAGCATTACCTTCATCCTAACTTGCTCTTGCTTGTCGTGCTAACCTTCATTTTGTTGCAGCCGACACTCTCGCCCGATCGTCGCTGACCAAGCCCCTTCCCCTAAACTCTTTGGAAATAAATTGCCAAGGGCGTAAATCTTGAGTAGGTGGGGTCTTCCGCATTCTACTCCAACCGCTCTCGGGGTGGCTACCACTATTGTCTCTCGACTGGGCACCTCTCAGGCGACACCTCTTGCACACTCTTTTCCAGAGCTTGCTGGGCGGACTCATCCTGCTCCTCTCGCTTGTCGCCCCCAAACTCTGGAGGAGGGGTCCGACTCAGACGAACAACCACTTTCGCGTCGACCAAGGCACATACCTGTTGGATCCCGCCCGATAGCTGAGGCTTATGCTACGACTTCACTGGCCCGGTCAGCTCCATCTTCCGTTCCGGATTCACAACTCCTGGGCGACCCAATTATTCCTCCAGAAGCTCGATCAAGAGCCAATCGAGGGAAGGCCCCGGTCGTTAAAGAAGATATCGACCAAGAGCGACTTTCTACACCCATCTCCTTGGCCCGGCCTTCTTCCCCTCGATCGCCTACTTCCTCTCAACCTGGCCCCTCCACTCAACCTGGACCTACTTCCTCTCAATCTGGCCCTAGCGAGACCGCTCACGGATCATCCCGACCTTGGCATTCTCGTTTCCGTGCTACTATGCCCTTTAAGTGGGGACTGTGTTGCAACCTCGCTGCCCAGGTTAGCTCTATCCTACTTCTGGGACAACTAGCGATTCGCTGGAAGGAGACTATACAACAAATGGATATCCTCCCCCTGCCGGCTTAGGTGGACCTATTCTCCGAAGGCGCCACCGCGGTAAGCCTCCACTTTCTCTTACTACTCCTCTCTTCCTATTTTGACTGTCTATTTATATGAATAGATTTTTACCGATCGTTGTACTTGAGTCAGATGTTCTCGCATATACATCGCCTGAATAAGATCTTAAAGGATCATGTTGCTGACCCGGAGTCTCAATTTTTTGACCCTTGTTCGGTCGTGTTGCAACTAAAGGCAGAGATGGAGACCCTAAGAAAGGTAAATGCATCCAAAGAATAGAACCTAGGCGAAACCCTACTAGAGTGTGGTAGGACTCAACTAAGCCGTGCGTCTATGACTTGAGGACTTCCGGAGTGCCTCGCTGAAGGAATTAAGCTTAATTCAGGTCAAGATTGTCTGACCTGGGTTTTTGCGCATATGCTTGTAGTGCTCATTTCTTGACTTTAGATCTTTCCCTCAAACAACTATAGTTACAAAGGGGTAACATTTTCAGACATGATAAGGTTGGAGATAGTTAACACTCCAGGGGCGGTCTAACCTTCTACCCCGGGCGTCCTGTAGGTAGTAGGCACTGGACGCTAATTTCTTAATGACCTTATAAGGGTCGTCCCACTAAGATGCTAACTTAGTTACTATTGGAGTGTATACTAAAAGTCTAGCTTTTGTAAACATTTATTTTTGAAATAAAAGAATCACATTGGTCAATATCTACATTTATTTGTTAAATGTAATTGTTCGATTAATTTATATAGTAGACAACATGGTGTGTAGTGTCACACACAGAAGATCATGTTGTCGGTTCTTTATAAATTATAAATAGTTGCTCATGACTAAGATGGAAAGGAACAAACCATCGGAATAGTCGTAGTGTAATTAAGTATTAGTTTATCTTGATTAATAAATTACACTGGTACACTCTAAGTGTATTGAGTAGGACCATTTTAGGTAAGTTCTTTTTATTAAATCAGTACAAAAAGAACTAGACCTTAATTATTATGAAAGTGTGTGTTCTTAATCCTAATATAATAACAAGCACATATATTTAATATTTATTTTTTTGACTTATCAAAGGGTGAGGTTTAGCTCGATAAATCAATATGCCCGATAAGTTGGGAAATGATATTACTTATGGTGTGTGTTGTTGATTATAGAAGGAATCTGTGTCCTAGTTATCTAGGTTGAGAATGCCCCCAAGAGGATCTCATAAGGATTGCCATGTTAAACCTTGCAGGTGGACTTAATCCGACATGACAATGAAGTTGAGTGGTACTACTCTTGGAGCTAGATATTAATTAAGTGAGTTGTCAGTAACTTACTTAATTAGTGGACATTCGTAATCTTAAACACAGGGAGATTAACACACTAATGATAAGAAGGAGCCCATAATATAATTTGAGATTGGTGCGGTAGTGCGATAATAACTCTCTAGTGGAATGAGTTATTATCGATGAACTTGAGTTGTGTGTTTGGGGCGAACACGGGATACTCAAGCTCATCGGAAGGCCAAAACCAATTTCTCCTCTAGGTCCCTGTCGTAGTCTCATTATAACCTCAAGTTCATCCAAATGTAAGGCTCTTCTTGGTGTCCAAGAAGGGGGCCGGTCCAATGCTTGGTGACCATGCAAGGGCCGGCCACATCCTCTTCTAAGGGGCCGACCCTATTGCTTGGTGGTCAAGCTAGTAGGGGCCGACCACAATAATTCAAGCAAGGATGGTTGTTTTGAATTTTTAAAATCTTCTCTTTGTAGAAAACTATAAGTTTTAAAAGAGAGATTTTAATTTTTAAAACTTTCCTTATTTGAATTAGGCCACATGTTTTAATAGAGAGTTTTAAAAGTTTTGAAACTTTCCTTTTTTAATCATGCTCATGGTTTAGAAAAAAAAAGGAAGATAAGTTTTAAAATTTAAATTTTCTATCACCATGTTAAAAAAGAAAATTTTATAAGATAAGTTTTAAATTTTAAAACATGGTTTTAATTTTTAGAACTTTCCTTTTCTAACTCCTACTTTAGGAAATAGAGCTTATAAAATTTTATAAGAGTTTTGTTTCTTGTAAAATTTTATAAAAAATAACTATTCCTTTCCTCTTATAGGGACCGACCACCCTTGCTTGGTGCCCAAGCAAGGTGGCCAACCATATTTAAAAATAAAATCATCATCAATTAATTTTGGTGATTGTTTCAATCAAGAGAAAAGAAAATGGAAAATTAAAAGGGATAAGGAAAAACTCTTGGAAGATTTTAATTTTTGTAAAAATTCTTCCCTTATTTACCTTGGGCAAGTATTATAAAAGAAGGGGTGAGGAGGCTTCATGAGACACAACAATTCTTATTCTCTTGGAGGAGTCTCTCTTGGTGGTGGCCGACCCTCTCTCTTCTCCTTTTCCCTTTGCTCTCTTCTCCTTGGTGGTGGTGGTGGCCGGATTTTAGAGGAAGAGGAAGAAAGCTTTTGGGTGGTGTTCATCTTGGAGGATCGTTTCCCACATGACGTCCAAGACGAGGCGAGGAATACGGTAGAAGATCTCGAGGTCATTAGCATACAAAGAAAAAGTATAATTAGCAATTGTTTTCCGCATCATGCTAGTTATTTTTCTTTGTATGAATTCTAAACACAAGAGGCATTAGATCTAGTTTTTTCGAATTAGTTTTTCGAGTTTGTGTTTTCTTCTTTTTCGAATTTGTGATTCGATTGTTCTTTTTGGTTAACCTAGAGTTATTTAAGGAAATTAAATATTAGCTTTCGTTAAAAGGCTTTATCTAGGCGGTGGTGGTTGCTCCCATATCCAAGAAGGTCATGTGCCTCGCCATGCAGTCCTGGAAGCCAATTTTGAAAATTAATATTTAATGGAATTAATAATATAGGTGGATTTGAATCAATAGTGTTAAGTTCCGCTTGCGATTCAAATCTAAACCATTAAGAACATATAAGTTAAATTTGGAATCAATGATGTTAAGTTCCGTCTGCGATTCTTAATTTAATTTCTAAAGAACACAATAGGTTATTTAAGGAAAGGTTCGACACTTGTACAAAAATTTTTATACAGTGGAACCGGTACGTTTTCCTAGGACTAACCAACAGTTACCTCTCTGACCGATTTGATCCTTTTTCATACTAAATCCCCTTCTCCGAAGAAACGGGGGATCACCTTCTTGTCATAGGTCTGCCGCATCCTTTTCCGCTATGCGGTTAACCGGGTAGTTGTCGCTCAGCATTCTCAGGGTCATACAATAATCGCCGATCAGACGGGACTCCAACCTCGATCAACACGACTGCTTCGTTGCCGTAGACGAGATGGAAGAGAGTAAGTCCTGTACTCTCTCATGGAGTTGTACGGTATGCCCAAAGAATGTTGGGGAGCTCTTCAAACCAATCGTCACCCACATGTTCGAGCTTGACCTTCAGCCCGCGCACTATCTCCCGGTTAGTGACCTCCGTTTGTCCATTGCTCCGCGGATAGGCCACGGAAGTGAAAGCCAGAGTGATGCCAAATCCTCGGCACCATTCCTGAATCTTGCGTTCTTGGAACTGTCGACCATTGTTTGAGACCAACTTATGAGGGATTCCAAATCGGCACAGTATGTTCTTCCATAGGAACTGGATGATAGCTCCCTCCGTTATCCTACCTAGGGCCTTTGTCTCCACCCATTTGGAGAATTAATCCACTACCATGAGTAGAAAGTATTTATGCTCGGGAGCCATAGGGAAAGGTCCCACGATGTCCATACCCCATTGGTCGAAGGGGTAAGAGACTATTGAAGTTCTCAAAGTCTCGGTCGGCTGATGGGTCAGATTCTGATGTTTCTAGCAAAAGAGGCAGGTGGTTACTAACTGCTGAGCGCCCCTTTGCAGGGTGGGCCAAAAATACCCGACCAGGAGTACTTTGCGAGCCAACGTTCTTCCTCCTATGTGGTTATCGCAACATCCCTTATGAACCTCTTGCAGGGCATATTTTGGCTCGTCCGAGCCTAGACATTTAAGTAGTGGTCGAGAGAATGCCTATTTGTACAATTGGTCCTTGATCAATGTATGTGCATGAGCTCTTTTTCTGATTGATTTGGCTTCTTCAGCATTGACCGACAAAACTTCTTGCTGAAGATAAATGATCATTGGAGCTCTCTAATCGATTAGCTCTTCCAAATTATTCTGTAGGTCAATTTGAGCGATCAAGAAGCTCTGGGCTATTGACTTGTCCAGAACCCAATTGGTCAAAGAGCTAGCCATATTAGCTAATTCATCTGCTCTCTGGTTGTCCGTTCTAGGAATCTTGGTCACTGTGACTTCCTTGAAACCCTCATTCATTTTCTCATATGTTTCTCTGTATAATTGTAACTTCTCATTATTGACTTTGAAATTACCAGCCACTTGCTGAGCCACCAGTTGAGAATCTGAGTAAATGACTACTCAGGTTGCCTCTATATGCTGAGTTGCCTGCAATCCAGCCAGTAATGCTTCATATTCCGCCTCGTTGTTGGTGGCTCTGAAGTTTAGCCGGACCGCTAGTTGCATGATGTCTTCCTGAGGGGATATCAGAAGTATCCCTACTCCGCTCCCTTGCTGAGTGGATGACCCATCAATATATATTTTCCATGTTTCCTCAGAGTCAGGCTGATGGACCTCCGTCAGAAAATCTACCAGGGCTTGTGCTTTAATCGTTGTTCAGGGCTGACACTGTATATCATTTTCTCCCAGCTCAGTTGCGCATTTGATGAGATGGTCGGCTATCTCCATGTTAGTAAGGGTCTTCCCCATAGTACTATTGGCCAGGACGGTGATTGAGTGTGCCAAAAAATAAGACCTAAGGCAGAGAGTCATAAGAACCAATCCGTAAACTAACTTCTCAAGGGTCGTGTATCGAGATTCGACCCCTTTCAATAGATGACTGAAGAAATACACTGGTCGTTGTATGTTGTCCTGCTCTTTCACCAGAACTACCCCCACGACCCTAGGGATAGCTGACAAGTACACCCAGAGCGACTCCCCAACAATGAGTTTAAATAATGAAGGCAAGATCTCCAGATGTTGCTTCGGTTCCTCAAAAGTCTTGCTGCATTCTTCATCACACTGAAACTTAGCAGCCCTTTTGAGTACTTTGAAGAAAAGGAGTGCCCAGTCTGCAGATCGGGATATGAACCGAGAGAGCATTGTAATCCTGCCCACCAGCTTCTGCGCTTCTTTCAGATTCCTGGGTGCCTGTATATCCTGGAGAGCCTGAACCTTTTTCAGATTGGCTTTGATCCCACGCTCAGTAACGAGATATCCCAGGAATTTTTCCCCTCGGGCTCTGAACAAGCATGTCAGTGGGTTTAACTTTAAGCCATATTGCCACATGGTGCCGCAAGTCTCTTCTATGTCAGAAATCAAGTTTATTGCCACGATGAATTTGATGAGGATGTCATCTACGTAGACCTCTACCTTCCGCCCTATCTGCTCCCCAAAGATCTTGTCCATCATCCACTAATAAGTAGTTCCTGTGTTGCGTAGACCGAACAATATAACTGTATAACAGAAAGTACCGTCGGCTGTGATGAAACTGACTTTCTCTTGATCCTCTTGGGAGAGAGGGATCTGGTGTTATCCTTGATAAACATTCAATATGCAGATCCTCTCGTAGCCCGAGGTTGAATCCACCATCTGGTCGATCCTTGGTAGCGGGTAGCAGTCCTTAGGGCTAGCTCGATTGAGGTCTCAGAAGTCGATACAGGCTCTCCACTTATTATTAGGTTTGGACACTAGGACCATGTTAGAGAGCTAGGATGGGAACTGTACCTCTTTAACGTATCTTGCTTTCAATAGCTAGTCCACTTTAGCTCGGATGATCTTATTTTGTTCGGCCAAGAAGTTTCGCTTTTTCTACTTGGCCGGTCGAGAATCAGGCAGGAGGTGTAGCTTGTGCTCAACTACCTCAGGCTTGACTCCCGATAGCTCTTCGGGGGACCAGGCGAAGACATCCCTATTGCGTATTAGGCATTTACCCAGATCTGTCTTGATATCGATTGGCAGATCACCTGATATGCGGGTGATGCTCTTCGGATGCTCTGGATAGAGCTGGACTTCCTCCTAAGGGATGAGTTCTTCAGCTATAGGAAGGGGTTCATCTTGGATGACGTGGATTCCGTCATCCTAGGTTCTTTGAACCTTGCGAGCCTCCATCTTCACCATATCGATATAACATATTCGAGAGACCAATTGCTCGCCTCTGACATCCCCAACATGATCTCCCACAGGGAATTTAATCTTCTGATGGAAGGTGGAGACGACCGCTCGAAACTCGTGTAGTGCTGGTCTTCCCAGGATGACATTATAAGAGGATGGTGAGTCCACCACGATGAAAGTGTTTCTCTATGTCCTCACTAGGGACTCGCTACCCAGAGATATGACTAGCTTGATTTGGCCCATTGATCTTACCTCATTGCCGGTGAACTCGTACAATGAAGTAGCTATGGGTTGGAGCTCACTGGTGTCGATTTGCATGCCCTCGAACACATTCTTGAATAACACATTGACAGAGCTTTCGGTGTCAACGAAAACCCTGTCCACGTGGCTGTTGACGATGATGACTTTGATTATTAGGGCATCATCATGCGGGAGTTCCAATCCCTCCAGGTCTTGCGACCCGAAACTGATAATGGGCCTTGCAGCTTGTTCTCGGCTGCATTCTACTGTATGTATCTCCAAGCAGCGTTCATGAGATTTCCGTGCTCGAGTGGAGTCTCCATCAGTGGGTTCCCCAGAGATCATGTCAATCTCCTGGATGACAACATTTTCCCTGTTCTCTTCCTCCAAGGATTCTACTTGCTCCTTACCCTAGCCTGGTCGTTGACTTGGACGCAATCTCAAGTGGAATGAGTGTGAGACCTATGGTAAGTATAATAGCGGGGCCCTCACTGACCGGGTCTAGGGGCTTGGACAACTTCTACCCATTGAGCCGTCCTGGAGTCTTGACCAGGCAGAAATCTTGGTCGGGCATCCTTGGAGCGGGGAAAAGGCCGAGCTGGAGGTTGGGGCGGACTTTTCTCTGGCTTGTTGACAGTAGCAGGCGCCTTGTCTGCTTTCTGCCGAGTCGCCTGGGCTTCTTCTACGTTGATGTAGCTGGCTGCCTTTCCCAACATCTCATCAAAATTCTTCACAGGCTCTCGGATGAGGGCTCGGAAGAACTCCCCCTCCACCATGCCATGGGAGAAGGCGCTCATCAGTATCTCTAAGGTAGTGGACGGGATGCCCTGGGCTACCTGGTTGAAGCATTTAATATAGATTCTCAAGGGCTCGATAAACCCTTGCTTGAGGGCAAAGAGATAGTGGTCTGTATTTTGATACTTCATGCTACTGGCTAAATGGCATAGGAAAATGGTCTTGAAATCTTGGAAGCAGGTGATGGACCCGTTCGGTAATCCATCGAACCATTTTTGTGCTGAGCCAGACAGAATGTTTAAGAACACTTGACACTTGATGGTGTCGCTGTATTGGTGCAGCAATGTAGCGTTCCGAAATTTTTGGAGATGATCTTCTGGGTCCTTGCTGCCATCATAACTCTCCAATAGCTGGGGGCTTGTACCTCTTCGGTAGATTTTCCTCGAGTACCCTTAGAGAGAAGGGCACTTGCTCCTCAAGCACTTCCGTCTGCTCCTCCCGGAGGACTATGGCTTTTCGCTTCTTTGAATCTGGAGACGGGGAACTCTTGGCCATGGAGGTCTGCAGTTGCTCTTTCTTATTATAATCGGTCGGGCATGACTCTCGATAGAAGGCTTGAGGGAAGTCCTCGGGTTGTTTCCTTTTAGACCCCCTGTCAGAAACGTGGGTCTGGTCTTTTGAAGCTATCGACATCTTGTGTGGATGTGAGGCAGTGGTCTATTTTTCGGAAGCCCCTCGCCCCTTGGCCTCCTTGAACAGTTCGTACTCTCCTGCTGTCATAGTGACGTTGATCCTTTCGGTATCCTCCATCTTCATGCTCCAGAACAGGCGAAGAAAGTTTCCACAGATGATGCCAAATTGATCCTGTCTGAAATCTGAGTTAGACGAAGGCCAGTTGAGATGTCGTCTATGTTGATGGAGAGGTGACTTGGGCACACCTAGCGTATATGCATAGAAAAATGGACCCCCATGTGGAACTGAAGGACAGCGATGACGAAACCGATGGTACTTAGGCTCTACGCACACTCAGATAAGCACACATAACATTAGAGACCAGAAACTAGGGAAAAAGTCCTCGACGCAAGCCCTCCGACGCTCAAGTCAGGTACTTTTTCCCAAAAGAACAGTGTACGAAGGAAAATGAAATGTAGAAGACGAGTGCAAATGTGCGCGTACCTACTCAAGGGAGAAGACCTCTCTTTTTATATGGCAATGGGTACCTTTGGAGCCTGATCGCTGTCAGAGAATGTTGGATGTCAGAACCTGTCGGGTGATGGAGGACACATGGTGCCCTCTTATTGGTTGAAAGAAGGTTCTATTCGCAGATGATAACAAACCATTGGAATATTCCCTGACGCATGGTAGTTATTCCCTGATAGGATGTTACTATTCTCTAACATCATTGTCACCTAGTACTTTCTGTCCCGCCTAGGTTTGAATAGGGGCGGCTCGGGATGATCGTTCGGGTGTAACACTTGACTTGAGTCTTGATGAGAAGGACGAGCTGTGGTGAGGGCCCATCTTTCCAGTTTAGATCGCTAAAGGGCCGACCAGGAATTGTCTTACTGAAAGTACCAGGCCTGGCTATGCGACCAGGGCTGACAAAACCCGACCAGTCGGGGTAGATCAGGCATTACTCCAAGCTACATATTGGGTCTCAGATCTGGGACGACCCTAATCTGTCGGTACCCAACTGGGAATTATGCGATTGATGATGTCATGCGGCCTAACTCCTTCTTTCCCCTTCTATCTGTTGACTGTCACATCCTCTTACCTTCTGATCGCACTTGCCTGCCACGTCCCTTTGACTTTTGACTGCCCTTGACTGTCACGTCCCCTTGACTTCTGACTGCCACGTTCTCTTGACTTCTAATTGCCTTTGACTACCACGTCCCCTTGACTTCTGACTATCATGTCCTCTTGACTTCTGACAGCCTAGCCTCATTGGGTCCCACTTTTATGCACCGTATCATACACTATGTAGTTTTTTGTTTGTAGTCGTGCTTTGGGGGCACTATGATGCGCTGGTAAGAGGTGAGATATGTTGGAGCAATCCCAATGGTCTGTGCGACCATGTGTTTTGGTGTTTGGGCAAAGAGTTTAAGTTATGTTCACCATTATATTTAATATGTGTATGTGAGTGTGTAGCTTTACAGGATACATATATGACTCAGCTTGATGGCTTGGGGTCCGATGAAGGATGGAGCATCCGAGGAACCGTGGACAAGGCAACAAGGACAAGAGCCGAGGGAAGCGACTTCGAGATATACGGGAAAGATGGCATTGGGGATGAGCCGTGGGCTTGAATGCATCTGAGGGAAGAGAGCCAAAGGATACAGTCTTGAAGGCAAGAGGTCAAGGCTGCAAAGAAACATCAAGTGAGTCCTAAGGGTGAGGGTACGAGTGCTGAGAGACTATACTCGAGTACTAGTCGATTGATGTAAATGGCAGTCGACTGGTATAATTGACTGGGAGCGAACGAAATACTTTTGTTTACTCAGCCAGTGTGGAGCAATCGACTGGTACTTTCACCAGTCGACTGGTATCGAGCCGTTGGTTTGTAACGGTCGAATCTCCATAGAGGACAGTCGACTAGCACTTTCATCAGTCGACTGATAAGCGGGGTTTTCCAACTCATGGCCTATATAACCAAGTCTTGGGAGCTTGGTTAAAGTTGATGAAATAGAGGTGGTTAACCCTTATTAGTAGTCTACCTGTGCTCTATCATCTCAAGTGTTCTTGTGAGAGTTGTGGTGAGGTTTTTCCACCCACAAGGAGCTACGTGAGCTAGCCGGAGTTTACCGGGGAGTTATCCACCGACGAATCAACATCGTCCATTTTACAGACAGTCGTGGAGTAGGAGCCCTGATCTCTAAACCATGTTACATCGACGTGTATTAGTTTGCTTGTTTTTTCTTTGTCTTTAGTTTTCGTATTTGTATTTGTATTTAGTATTGTATTTCTGCTTGTGCATTAACGAATACGTAGGAAGCAATCGACTTGGGGGTACCGACTATTCAACCCCCCTTTTAGCCGGACACAAGATCACCCTACAAGATAGACTCCATAAGCAATAAGAGTTCAAATCTTACCAAGTGCACATTATATCTGGGGAGTTTGAAAATTTTATGATGTTGAAATGTCTGTTAGGATCCATATGCACTTCTCGATTATCTTAGTGGTCGGTGAAAAACTTTCATAGGACTAGATCAGTCACTTCTTGGTTTAATTGGATCCTAAAACATTTTTTTAGCTTACGAGAATGCCATTTAGGATTTTACCTTTAGGGTTTAGGGGTTGCGTTGTAATATTAACCACATAAAATTTTTAAATAGGAAAAAAATTATATGTGTGCACGGGATGTGCGACATAAGGTTCGCGATATATCAAACCTATATATTATGCTACACATCCCGACTACCCATGTTTGTGGCTGATTGAGTGGGATTCTAGGCGTACGGATCACTCTTGGGCACCTAGAGTGTTTGAAATTGACTCGGGGCACCTGTAAGTGATCCGAACGTTCGGAATCCCACTTAGTCATTCACATACATGCACAATCAGGATGTGCAGCATATTAGAACTATGTATATATAACTTTTTTCTACTGCAGACGTTATGCATGCCTTAGAGGCTTAATAAGAAAGAGCTTAGGAACCAAAGTCTTCCTGGTAGTATATGATACTAGATTTTTAGATGATGAAAAAGTAGTCATAGGACTTATTTAAGTAGACATGAACAATAATTTAGGTATCATCTATTTTTGCTCAAACGTCAATATGATCATTCTAGATTTTATTAAGCACATTAAAATCTTAGTCTAAGTCAAAGACTACGGAAACTTCTAAGGACATAATGTTCAGATTGACATCATTTTCTTAGGAAAACCCATAATTCAAATAAATAATAATACTTTTAAGATACAAATTAATAACATCATTGAAGCTCCGACAATAACCTCCTTTTATAATGGCACAAAGAAGTGGATCGGGTGTATCATCCTTTGCACTTCAATTATCTGCAAATGTATCACCTTAGAAACTCTCTTATTTTGAAAAGATCAACGAGTTTGATTAAAAAATTTTAATTTTTTAAATTGTAGGGTTCAGTTGATGTTGGACAGAAACTGCATTGGAACAGTGTCTTAGCTCATTTTAAAAGTTTTTTTTCAAGCATCCACAAAGAAAGGAAGACATTATGGATCTGTTATTTTACATGATCGACAAATAACGATGATCAAACAGTCACTCTTTAGTATTTTTTGGACATATAAAATATATAGCATATCCGTGATATATGGCCAATATATTTCAAAATTGGGATTCAAGTTATCAAATCTTTAGATTCTTAGGTATAATTTATAATTATCAATTTTAATCATGAAGTAGTTGTATAGTAAAATAAAATACTTTGAAAATGTTAATATTTTAGTTAGCTAATTGCCCTGATAGTGGAGTATTATGACAAACGAGGGTCTGATTTGATCTCATATCAGGCTTAACGTGTGCCTGATACAATCCTAAATCAGGCCTAACGTGAGCCTGATATGATCTCATATCAAGCCTAATGTGGACCTAATATATGATCATATCAAGTCCATCGTGGGCCTAATACTTATGTATATGTTCGTAGAAGTTAATTAATCATTTAACTTGTTCAGGTGTTCCAGTTGCCTTCACAAGAAGAGACGTTTCATTGCTGCTTGGTATTACAGACCGAGGTGCTTCGATTTCGATCAATTCAACTTGAGCATCCGGTGACCTCTTTCTAACTTATTTTATAAATAAAAAAGAAGCAACCAGATTAAGAATTGAGGAGTTGTTTAAATTTTATGCTAATTGCGTTGAAGAAAAGGAGGATGTTTTATTATTTTGCAAATTCAACATTTTGTATATATTTGTTTGTATTTTATTTTCTTCTAGTACATATAAGGTCCCTTTATGTCTTATAGATATAGTATAGATGATTTTGAGAATCTTGTTAGATTCAACTGGATTGAAGCTATCCATGAATTTATGGCTCAACAATTACCTAAGATTAGGGATATATTTTCATCAACTCAAATAATACATTCCAACACCAACCTCCTTTACCTAAAGGGTTTTGCTGGTCTTTTGGCAGTGAGTTTATATTTGATGTTAAATTTAACAATATTTTGCGGACATGTATGAATAGCTAATACTTGTGATGATGAATCATGCATGATTTTTTGAGCATATTCCAATCCAAAAATCATACAAAATTGAAGGAGCAAGAATAAATAAGTGGAGGAATATTCTTTCACATATTAGTAAGGTGAGGGATTTGTTCGATCGAGTCTCATCTAAAGAGGTAAATTTTGAATACTATGACTTAAGTTAGGTTAATATCCTTTTTTAACATGTATTTTAATAATTTGACAGGTTATGATTAACCTAATCCCTACCCAATATGAGGAATCATTGGTTAAGAACCTTGTTGCCATTGATGACATTCCACGTCCAATGGAGGCATCACAATTTGAAGGCAATGAAGAAGGAAACCAAAGTAATAAGGAATGTTGTAATTGTATTATTCAAGCAAACAAAATTAAGGAGCTAACAATGGAGAACATGCATTTAATGATAGAGTGAAAGAATTACTTAAAATAATAAAAAAATAAAGGCATACAATCTCCATTAAGCGAGCCTGTAGATGATCCTCAATGTGAACCAGTATCTTTTGGAACAAGAAGTAGGAGAGGACGTGACATAAGTTACTATGATTACAGGAATACTCCAATTGATAGTCTATTGTGACTCCAGATTTTACCTAAGAGGCCGTGGAGGAATACACAAATATGCGAGCTTGTGGAGAATGTTTCAAGAGAAGTAGATGGTAAAAAATTTGTAAAACAACTTGATGTTGTGGAGAAAGGGAAAGGAAAAATTAATATGGATGATATAGAAGAAGAAAGAGACATCATCACATTAATGGAAGACAATCTTGAAGAAGAGGCAGAGAAGGATGCAGTTAGGGTTGCTAAACATAACAAAATGAGGAAATAAGCTATTGTTGTAAGTCTATATTTGCATATTTTTTAGTATTTTATTTGATTTAATTCATTATTTAAATTTCTTTTATGTTGATAGGCATAGTTTGTAAAGAAGCATATAAAATATTGACTATTAATTGGTGATGTTATTTATAGTGTTGACTGTGGCTTCTTTATGATACAATACATTTGATGTCTTCTATATGATCTGAAGATGGAGTTCAAATAAGGAGACATGAAAAAAAAATTAGAATTGATGTAATTGTATTAATTTTGAGGGATAAATTCTGTAAAACATCGGATTAAATATCCATAGTGTTGTAAGCTAAAAAGTTGGTAGGAAATTTACAGGTACAATTATGTAGTGTTGTTAGTTTTATATCTGTGTATATTATATTTGATGTTTAATACAGTGGTATGTATGATATGAAAAGTGTATACTAAATTGTCACAGAAATAATAATACTATTGCATAGTGAACTAAAAATCACAATATCCAAATTACCATGCTGCTGCTGCTCAGTGAAAAGAGACAACTTATGTAACTTATACTTCTCACTATATCTATCTTCTAAAAACTAAAAACTTGGTAACGGTTGAGTTTTTTTAGAAATCCAAATAGGCTAGGTCCAACACTGGGTTTCAAGTCTATAAGGTTTGCTTGGAAATATGAATTAGACATGTAATTTGGGAACTCCAAAGTAACTAAGTTATGAGTAAAAAGAATTGTTGTTATCCTTGTAACTCTAAGGTTCACATGTTCCGTGCCAACTGACATGAAGTAAGAACTTCATTTGTAGTAGTTATAATTAAAATTTGACACCATATATAGCTTCTCCTCTCTCAAACCTCCATAGGGAACATGATTTTAAATAAATCCGTAGGGCCATCAATGAATTTTGGTCAAAACTCACTGATGGACCTAGACATATCTGATTGCACCCATTTCAAGTCTTGTGAGTTTCTGGTATTGCAAGGACGACTCCAACGGTACTACTATCCATTATTGATTTAAAACTCTCTAGAGGTGATTAAAGTGTAGGACCGTTAGATTCGATAGAGGGGGGGGGTGAATATCGATTCGAAAAGTAGAGTAAAACTACGCAGCGGAAAAGTAAAATAGACACAAATGTTTTTTACTTCGTTCGGAGCCTGTGACGACTCCTACTCGAAGGCCCGTGGTCCTTGACCACTTTCGTTGGGCAATCACTAACAAGTCGAAATATGATTACAGAATAATACAGGAAATGCTAGTGAAAATAAAGCAATACCGACAAGGAAAATAAAAACCGAAGGAGCACTTTGTCGGAGCGTTGTTGGCGTCGCACTGAACGTCGAGCAGCAAGACCAGCAGTAGAAGAGTTCTCAAATTAATTATTGATTCTGAAGCTCCTGCCTGGGGCTTCTTTTATATGCTGCTCTGGGCGCCTGGATTCCTTCTGGGTGCCTGGAATGTGACGTAGCTGCTCAAACCGAGATGCTCCACGTGGCGACGACTTGGCTGGATAGAATTTGCCTTCCGGGCGCCCGGATCCCTTCCGGGCGCCCGGACCACCTTGTTCTAGAAATCTCCTTTTTCCTGCAAAACAAAGTTAGTCCGAGGCAATATATATCCTGCAAAACAGATTGTTAGCACATTTTATCATAGTAGGAATTAGCACAAGTAGTATGACTTAGATTCCGTCTTTTCGAGACCGGAATCTAGTCACGATCTCGACTTAGACATCCGAAATGGTTCTAAGCCGGATCGACGCCTAATGTTCCCTTCCCGGGAACGCGTCCTCGCAGTCACTCCCCTCCAGTGACTTACCTCACTTACTTGCCAGACGTCCGGTCAGCCCTTCGACCCGTCTGGACTTCTTGCCAGCTATCCGATCAGCCCGTCGACCTAGCTGGACTTCTTACCAAGCGTCCGGTCAGCCCGTCGACCCGCTTGGACTTCTCGCCAGCTATCCGGTCAGCCCGTCGACCTAGCTGGACTTCGTGCCAGACATCCGGTCAGCCCGTCGACCTGTCTGGACTTATCCTGCACACTCGATCAGAGTGTTAGATAACGACGAACTTAACTTAACCTGATTTGTCATTCATCAAAACCTGAGTTAGACCGTTAGTGCTAACCGCACCAACATAAAGGTTATAAAAAATTTCAACCTTATTTTGGGCATGATATGGTTATTACGAGGCAAGAATTTCATTTATAGTGGTTATAATTAAGTTTTGACACCATATATAGCTTCTCCTATCTCAAACCTTCATGGGGAACGTGATTTAAAATAAATTCAAGTACCGTAAAGCTATCAGTGGATTATGGATCTAGACACATCTAATTGTACTCATTTCAAGTCTTGTGAGTTTCTGGTATTGCAAGGGCTCCAAGGATGTTATCCATTACTGATTTAAATTTCTCAAGAGGTGATTGAACGTTGCGAAAAATTTTAACCTCATTGTGGGCCTGATATGGAATACTATCAAGCCCAACGTGGGTCTGATAGTATCATATTAGGCCCAACGTTACCGTGATAGGTTGGGACATTACCCACTTTGTTCAACCGATCATTACCAAATTTTTAATCCCGATATCAAAAACTTGAGATCATCTCTCCATTGTATAAACTAAAAACTTACTACAAGTTGTGAATTAGTATAGAAATTTCCATATGCTAGGTTCAACAATGGATTTCAAGTCTGCAGCGTGGGATAGGAAAATTCTAATAGTATTGTAACATAGTTTTAATCTTTAACTAAGTTTTGACTTAAAATAAATTAGTGGTGGTTGTTTTTGTAACTTAAATGGTGTTCATTAAAATCCATAACTTTGCCTCTCTCAAATCTTCCTATGGAATATGAATTTGAAGAAATCCAAATATCCTAAAAAAAAGAGTAATATATAGAATAAAATATATAGATAAAATATTACATAAATAAATTAAAATTTTAAAAAATTATATATATATATATATAATCCTTTCTTGGTTATAGTTCATTGAATACAAATCAGGTGCACTATTCTATGCTAACTAGCATGGAGCAAGAATTATAATGGTTATAATTAAGTTTTGACACAATAAATAGCTTCTCTTCTTTCAAATCTTTATAGGAAACGCGATTTTAAATAAATTCAAGTACCGTAGGCCATCAGTGGATTTTGGTCAAAATCCACTGTTGGATTTAGACATCTCTGATTGCACCCATTTCAAGTCTTGTGAGTTTCAATACCAAAACTATAATGTTGTTCTGTGCCTTCTTTCGACCAACCTGACTACATAAGGCTACGGGGACATAGAACTATAATGTTGTTCACGCTTCATGGCCAAAATTCCTTGCTTCGACAAGGGTAAATACGATCCATGTATGTCACATTCCAATTATGTGAATGAAAATAATGCTCATAATATGGAAGTGTATCCATATTCCGATGAATGATGACGCCAATAACATGTGAGTAAGGCAGTCTAAAATTTAAAACTCTCGGCGGTTACAATGAAGCACCCCATGTCTCTACTTCCATTATCTAGCTTTCTTTCTCCTTGAATCTATTTCTTTGGTAGCATGGGGTGTCAAAACAACATACCATTTTGAGACTTCCTCCCTACGGTTAAAGAACCATTGAGCTACCTTTCTTTTGATATTATCAATTAACCTATTTATGGGAAGTTCACGTGTATGCTTGAACAAAGCATTTAAACTCTCTACACAATTGATGGTTAGCATTGTGTGTCTTCTCCCACTAAAGTGTGCATTAGCCCATCTTTTAGGGTCAATATTCTAAAACCACTTATGGTCATCTCGATGTTTTTTAAGCATGGGTTGCATTATGAGATCATATTGGAGTGTTGTGTTTGGTCGAGCTGCTGCCCAAAACAAGCCTAAACCTGACCTACTACCAGTATCTGTTACCATATTGCAAGACATGCGGTGACAACAAAAAGCATGATGGGTGGTTGGGTAGAGTTTCCTAACTGTTGATATAATGTCACGATGTCTATATGATACTATGCTCATTAACTGTGCATTAATAGCAAAGAATCTATTCGTATGATCAAAAAACTACTCCCAGACAGATTCACATTCAACTTCAGCGATTCTA
This sequence comes from Zingiber officinale, assembly GCF_018446385.1. Lineage (NCBI taxonomy): Eukaryota > Viridiplantae > Streptophyta > Magnoliopsida > Zingiberales > Zingiberaceae > Zingiber > Zingiber officinale. The sequence goes on from NC_055988.1 coordinate 170,518,431, forward strand.
AAGGCTACTAGGAGGGCATTGTCATTAGCATCAATTACTCTAGTCATCAACAACACATTTGGATACTTCCCTCTTAGATGTATGACATAAATTTCGATCAATTTGTTAAGATAAGACCTGAATACTCTTCGACAGGCTCCAAAACCCCAAAAACAACACTGGAACTAATTATCACCATTCCTGTGTGTGTCACATAAGTTTCAGGATCCTTGACTCTTAAGTCACGCAGATATAGTGAAAGATATCTATAAGCTTGGTCATAATCTTCAACAACCTTCTTCATCGCTTTCTCTCGAGTTATGTATACTTTTTTGTATAATATTGTCACTCCAAACCTAACTTTTATATCAGATATAATCATACTTGGTTTATACTATTTGATCCTGTCCAAAATCTGAGTCAGATAAAGGTCAACTGAGGTGTCGTTGGTGTTGACAGAGAGGCGACTCGGATACACCTAGTGTGTGCACATGAAAACAGACCCCCACGTAGAACTGAAGGACGACGATGACCTAACCAGTGGTACTTAGGCTCTGCACACACTCAGACAGGTACCCGGAATGTTAGAGATCCAAAAACAGGTAAAAAGTCCCAGGCGCAGGCCCTCCGACACTTAAGTCATGTACTATTTTCCTAGAAGAACAGTGTATGAAGGAAAAAAAGAAATGTAGGAGACGAGTACAAATGTGTGAGAGAGCGTAGCTATACAAGGAAGATGACCTCTCTTTTTATATGACACTGCATACCTCTAGAACCTGACCGACGTTAGAGAATGTTGGGTGTTAGGACCTGTCGGGTGATAGAGGACGTGTGGTGTCCTCTGATTGATTGAAAGAAGGCTCCATTCGTAGCTGATAACAAACCATTGGAATATTCCCTGACGTATGACAGTTTTTCTCTGACAAGAGGTTACGATTCTCTGACATCATTGTCGCCTTGTACTTTCTGTCCTGCCCTAGTTTGACTAAGGGCAACTCGGGATGATCGTTCTTGTATAACGCTTGGCTTGAGTCTTGATGAGAAGGACGAGCTGTGGTAAGGGTCTCATCTTTCCTGTTTAGATCGCTAAAGAGCTGATCGGGAGTTGGCTTACTGAAAGTACCAAACCTGACTATGTGGATCGAGCTGAGAAAACCTGACCAGTCGGGGAAGGTTAGACATTACCCCCGCTGCACTTTATGTCTTAGATTTGGGACCCTGATCTACTTGTACCCGCCCAGGAATTATGCAGCTGATGACGTGAGGCAGTCTAACTCCTTTTTTCCCTTCCTAACTATTAGCTACTGTTGGTGCAACCTTAGGTCAAGGTTGACCTGGGTGACCTGACTCGAGTTGACCTGACTCGAGGTATATTTTGATGTTTGACAAGAATAGAAAAATTTTATTTTGATGTTTGACAAGAATAGGAACTTGGGGGATTGTGGGTGCAACCTTTGGTCAAGGTTAACCTGGTTGACCCGACTTGAGTTGACCTGATTCGGGAAAAGTCCAAATATGGAGACTTGTCAAGGTAGGTCCATTTGTGAGCGCAAAAGATTTGTGGAACAAGCTCATCGAGCTCCAAGAAGGAACCTGAGACTCTCGGATCGCCAAGAGAGACTTGTTCCTAAACCAACTACAAAATCTCACCATGAAGGAGAACGAAACGGTAAGTGAACTACACGGGAGGTTCAAAGAGATCATCAATGGTCTTCATTCCATAGATGAACGCGTAGAGAATCGTGATCTTGTAAGGTACGCTCTCAAAGCCTTTCCGAGGAATGCCTTGTGGTCATCTATGGTAGATGCCTACAAGGTCTCCAAGGAACTTTCAATTGTTAAATTAGATGAATTCTTTTGTGAAATGGAACTTCATGAACTTGCTAACAAGGGTCAAAAAGAGAAAGGTATTGCCTTAGTTGCAGGAGAAAAGAGCAAGGATGGAAGAAGGAAGAAAGAAAAGAAGAAGGAGAAAGAGATTCCTACATCTTCATCCTCCTCCGAGTCCGATGATGAAGGTGGATCATCATTAAGCGAGATGGCCAACTTCGTAAGGAGAATCATGAGAAGGAGCCGGAGATACAAAGGGAAAGGTAAGTCTATTGATCAAAATGTTGATAAGACTAATGTTACATGTTATGAGTGTAGCAAGAAAGGACACTATCGGAGCGAGTGTCCAAAACTCAAGAAGAAGGAGGAAAGGGCCAAGAAGAAGAAAGTCTCAAAGCTACTTGGGATGAATCCTCCTCAAGCTCATCGGAGGAAGAGAAGAAGGAGAAAAGCACTCGTCAATTAGCGCTCATGGCAAGGGAGGAATCGGATTCCGGAAGTGATACATCAGCCGTGGCTTCATCATCTTCGGATGATGAAGAGGTAACTTCTCCTCACTTAGAAAAATGCTATAAAACTATTGCACATTTATCTACTTTGCTTAAGAAATCAAAAACTGAAATCAAATCATTAAAAGATGAAGTAGAACACTTGAAGACTCTTAGGGAAGATGAGGTTGATGACCTACATCAAGAGCTTCTTAAGGATGAAAACAAAGCCTTAAAGAGTGAAGTTGAGAAACTCAAGAAAATGCTTGAGAAATTCTCAACTAGCTCTAAGACCTTAGATATGATTCTAAAAGCCCAAAGGGTGGTCTACAACAAGGCTGGGTTAGGATATCAACCTAAGGAGTCTAGTTTCATTTCCCTAGTGTCTAGAACCCAATTTCATAGATCACATGCTTCTAGGGTTCATGAGACTAGGAAGGGTGTGACCAAGGCATGGGTTCCTAGGTCTTTCATTGTAGATGTATTAGGTCCCAAGATTTGGGTACCTAAAACATCTATCTTTCGTGTCTTGTAGGCATTTGTCAAGGGGGAGCATCTATCAACTTGGTTTGTTGATAGTGGATGCTCTATGCACATGACCGGGGACAAGTCACTCTTTACTATCCTTCAAAACAAAAATAGAGGTAATGTGTCCTTTGGTAATAATGGTAGCCTTAAGGTTATAGGAGTTGGAGATATTCATATATCCGAATGTCTCCAAATCAAAAATGTCCTTCTAGTCAAAGGGGACATTATAGGAGTCAATGTCCAAGGGGGAGGCAACCTCACAAGGACAAGAGACCAAGCACATCTATAGGGGGAGCTAAGGCAAACCCTAAGGTATCCTTTAAGGCACATTCTTGCAATTCTAATAAGACATATGCTAGTAGTTTTATTGCAATTGTCAATAGTGATAAGCATGATAACCATAGAAACCGATACATGTCCTTAGGTGCCAAACATGTTAGCCTAGATAAGGACAATGCTAGAAATGCCAACCCTAGAGTTAACTCATCTAAGGTTAAGGAAAACCTAGATAGGAATCCCAAAACAACTAGACATATGCCTAGGAATACCTCAAAGAAAAATGGAAAATTAAAGCTTGAGGTATTAAAGAAGGAAAATCAAGTCTTGAGGTCAAGACTTGACACTTTAGAAAAGACTCTTAAGAATTTGGAGAAGTCAACTCTAAGGTCCAAGGGTCAAAAATCAAAGCCCAAGGACATGAGAGGTTTGGGTCACAAACCTAAGTCTTAAGTGGTCAAGCCCGCTTACCATAATGTTCCATTCGATTATGGAACAAGACCTAGGGCTAAGGAGACCATCACCAAGGTCACAAGGGGAGTCACCCCTAGAGTTGATCTTGATGAGTCCCAAATGACCAAGGCTTTAAAGCCTAGGAGGGTCATTAGGAGGGTTGCTAGGGAAGTCATCCCTAGTGAATATTTAGTGAACCCAATGAGCTCAAATACGTATTGGGTTCCTAGGAGCGTGATTCCTTCATGCTAGATGGTTTAGGGTGTGCCAACCTTAATTAGATAGGTAGTTAACCTACTCATGGCAAAAGGTGGCATTTTAGGAATTTTCAAGGTGTAATCAAGCCTTGAAAATGAAATTAAAAATTATTCCTAAGGTGATTAGGATGTGCCAACCACATTTGAGGAGTTTTCTAAGGTTAATTTAATTGCCACATAGTGATCTAAAAATCTTTAGTATATGATTTTAGGTCTATTACACTTAAGAATATAGAATTTATGGTAAAATGATCAAAATTATCAAAAATGACAACTAAGGCTAGAATTAGGTATTTTCTATACCTTTATATGTTATTTTCCATACATTGCTTGTCATATGTCATGTCATGACATCATATTTATTTTATTATCATTTGAAATGTCATGATAATGCTTAGGTTAGTTATATGTCATGCCTTATTTAAGTTTCATACTTGATGACATGACATCATGACATTGGCACATGTTTCCACTTATGATATTATTTTATGTCATGTCATCATCTCTTGCATTTATGATCAATTAATTTGATTTAAGGATAGAAACACAATTTGATATGGAGATCAAATTGTTGTTTAGAAAATGCATGAGAACTTAGCTGAAGATGACCTAAACTCATATCTCACATCAAAATTGACTTGGATGTGTTTGATACACCTTAGATGTGTGTGAGATATTAGGATTATGAGTTAGGATCAAGGTGCATAATTCTTGTACCTAGATGAGCCTAATTCGAATTTGAGGATCATAGAGAAAACTTGTGTACAAGTCATGTACATTTAGCCCTAAGATTGTGGTCCTAAATTGAATGGTTTAAGATCATTTCAAAATTGATTTAAAAAACCTTGATGAAGCTTTTCTAGTGATAGCATTCATCATTAAGCAAGTTGATACAAAGATGGATTAACCTTGAGCTATTTCAAAGTATTTCGAACTTTGTATCAAGATTAAAAAATGGGAGTTATTTTCATAGAAAACTATTTTTCCATGATAATATATGTTATGAGGAATGTATCCTCAAAATTTTATAATTTTTGGAATTTTTTGTAATTTTTTAGGGGTTTCTGAATTTCGGGAGAAAAATCAGAAATTCTTATCAGAGAATTGTGGACCGATCAGAGAAGATTCTGATCGGTCCAGGGAAGTCTGGATCGGTCACTGGACCGATCCAGGGCAGTGTGGATCGGTATGGTGACCGATCCAGTGGAGTCCTGATCGGTCTGGTGACCGATCAGAGCGTGCCAAAATGCTGATTTTCGACTGTTGTCTGAAATTTAAGCTATGAAAGTTGGTGTTTTAGATTTCTAAAGGGTTGAAACTCTCCAAGACATTATTCGTACAATGGTCAAGGAGGAGTTGAACTTTAGGGGGAGTTTTACCTATTGGTCAAGGAGGAGTTGACCTTTAGGGGGAGTTTTACCTATTGGTCAAGGGGGAGTTAACTTTTAGGGGGAGTTTTTACTCGTCAAGATTTCTGAGGATGAGTGATATGTGATTATCACTAACTTGATTGTTGATTTTAGTATCAAGGGGGAAATTAAGGGTTTCAATGAAAGGTATGGGACTTTCATTAGAAAGAAACTCTTGACCTTGATTCACTCCTTTTTTATGTGTGTCAAAAAGGGGGAGAATGTCCAGAGAATGTTCAAGGAAGAACATTAGAGTTTGGGGAGAATGTTCAGAGAATGTTCAAGGAAGAACATTGGAGAACTATTGGAAAACCTAAGTTAGGTTATCGGGTTAACCTAACTTGATTATGGTTTTTGTCAAACATCAAAAAGGGGGAGATTGTTGGTGCAACCTTAGGTCAAGGTTGACCTGGGTGACCTGACTCGAGTTGACCTGACTCGAGGTATATTTTGATGTTTGACAAGAATAGAGAAGTTATATTTTGATGTTTGACAAGAATAGGAACTTGGGGGATTGTGGGTGCAGCCTTTGGTCAAGGTTGACCTGGTTGACCCGACTTGAGTTGACCTGATTCGGGAAAAGTCCAAGTATAGAGACTTGACACGGAAAGGTCCAAGCAGGGAGCTTGACACGGAAAGGTCCAAGCAGGGAGCTTGGCACGGGAAAAGTCCAAGTATGGAGACTTGGCACGGAAAGGTCCAAGCAGGGAGCTTGGCACGGGAAAAGTCCAAGTATGGAAGATTGGCATGGGAGGTCAGAGAGGGCTCGGTAGCTCGTTCTCTGGACTGGATGGAGTCGGAGAGGGCTCGGTAGCTCGTTCTCTGGACTAGGTCAGAGAGGGCTCGGTAACTCGTTCTCTGGACTGGATGGAGTCGGAGAGGGCTCGGTAGCTCGTTCTTCGGACTAGGTCAGAGAGGGCTCGGTAGCTCATTCTCTGGACTGGATGGAGTCGGAGAGGGCTCGGTAGCTCGTTCTCCGGACTAGGTCAGAGAGGGCTCAGTAGCTCGTTCTCTGGACCGGACATGGAATTCGGAGAGGGCTCGGTAGCTCATTCTCTGGACTAGGTCAGAGAGGGCTTGGTAGCTCGTTCTCTGGACCAGACGTGGAAGTCGGAGAGGGCTCGGTAGCTCGTTCTCCGGACTAGGTCAGAGAGGGCTCGGTAGCTCGTTCTCTGGACCGGACGAAGTCGGAGAGGGCTCGGTAGCTCGTTCTCCGGACGAGGTAGGGTTTAGGGCTGGGAGCTCTAAACCTGGATCGATCTGGTAACCGATCCAGTGATACGCTGGGTTATCTGATCGGTCTGGTGACCGATCAGTAACCAAACAGAAGCATTCTGTTGCTTATCTGATCGGTCAGTAGACCGATCAGTGATCGATCAGTAGCATACAGTGAAATTCCTGATCGGTTTGCAGACCGATCAGGAGACGATCAGAAGGAGATCACCTTCGGAAGGGAAAAGGGTCTGATCGGTCATGGGACCGATCAGGGAAGGGCCTGATCGATCTTGTGACCGATCAGGACCCTTGTGGACCGATCAGGATGAAGCCTGATCGGTCCACATCCTAGCCGTTGCGGAGCAACGGCTAGTTTCTTCTGTGTCTTCTTCGCAGGTTATAAAAGGGATTGAGGAGCTACTGTTCTAAACCCTTCTTCCTCTTCTTTCTACTGAGCTGCTGGTGTGCTCTTGAGCTTTGCTGAGTTCCGAAGCTTCGTGTGAGCTTCTTCGACTGGGTTCCTGCTGTTGTAGGCGTCTCGTGAAGTTGCTGCTTCAACCAGTCGACAAGAAGGCAAGCTAGGGTTATTACATTTGTGTATTGTACTTAGTTTAAGTTGCTGATGTGTATTGTACTTAGCTAGGGTTATGACAAGAAGGCAAGCTAGGCAAGCTAGGATAGATCAGGAAGGCTTTAGGTTTAAGGCTGGAAAATTGGATCGGTCTGCTGACCGATCCAGTGATACTATGGGTATCTGGATCGGTCTGCTGACCGATCCAGTGATACACTGATTCTCACTGTGGGTCATCTGATCGGTCTGGTGACCGATCAGTAACCAAACAGATTGGGAGAAGGAATAAGAGGGATCGGTCGGTGGACCGATCCACCTATGGCCTGATCGGTCCACAGACCGATCAGGGCTCGGCAACCAACTCTCTGTGAGAGTTGGGATCGGTCTGGGGACCGATCAGCCTAGGGCCTGATTGGTCCCCTGACCGATCAGATCCGCCCTGGACCGATCAGGGTGGAGCCTGATCGGTCCAGGCCTAGCCGTTGAGTCACAACGGCTAGATTTCTGTGTCTTTTTTGTCTTCTTCGCAGGTTCAGGTTATAAATCGAGGTTGAAGGCCTCTACAAGAGAGATTCTGGTTGACTTTTTCTTGCTCTTGCGATCTGAGCTTTGCTGAGCTCTCCATTACTGAAGCTTCGTGTGAGCTTCCCTCGGCTGGGTCTCCAACTGAACAGTTGCTGCTGTGGTTGGCATCCGTGAAGTTGCTGCTTCATTAACAGTCGATGAGAAGGCAAGCAAACTAGTGTTTTTACATTCATATTATTCTTGGCTTCTTGCTGTATTTCTTGTACTCTGATCTTGCTGTTGCAAGAGAGATTGTGGCGAGGTTTCTCCACCCAGAAGGAATTTTCATTAGCCGGTTTTCCGAAGTCTCATCCACTGACAGATTGATAGGATTCGTCCACCTTACGGACACGCCGAGGAGTAGGAGTATCATCTCCGAACCTCGTTATATCGTCGCGTTTGAGGTTTGATATTCTTCCGTTTCGTTTCTATCTTTTATTTCCGCTACGCTAACTAAAATTGTAGGAAGAAACGTGAATTTGGGGTCGGCTATTCACACCCCCCCCTCTCTAGTCGCGCCCGAAGGTCCTAACAGCTACCACATCCTTTTGACTTCTGATTGCCACATCCTCTTTTCTTCTAATTGTCACGCCTTTTTGATTTTTGTCTGCCACGTCCCCTTGACTTCTGACAGTCTGGCCTTACTGGACCCCACCTTTATGCACTGTATCACTATTCATTAGCAATAAATTGCTCTTCAACAAAAGATGCTAAAAAGGAGGAAGAGCATGCTTGATGATCAACACTTTCCCTAATGGTGCTATATTGGTGTTCTTTTACCTATTTCATAACAGTGAACTCTACATTCCCAGCCAACTACTTTTCATGTACATGGTTAATTGAAGCAAACGACTTTTATTTTATTTTCCCGGATGTCGACTGGATTATATCTCATATGTTTAACCATGATATGTTTTACAAGTTCATTATTGAACTCTTGTAGAGACGAAAAAAATTTTCCAACACAAAATTCATGCTTTTCTGTTGTCTCTTCAATTGGCCTTTAGAGCAATCGAGAATTTAGAATATATGGATCATCAGCTATTGGGAACTCCTCAAAGTCACCGTATTGTTTTGGAGGAATTTCATATTGTTCGATCTGCATATCATTAGCTAAGAATTCTTGTACATCTATATTGCATTGTAATTCTTCTCCAATTCGGATATAATGTCCTTCCTCCTCACTCCAAGTAGGCTCAAAGTAATCACCAAGTGTTGTACAAGAATTCAGAATCTCATCTTCTAGAATACTTGCTTTTTCATTTAGATCAAATGTCAAGTTGCTGCTTATATTTCTATTTATATTCTGCATATCACTATACTCCGAAGATGATGTAATATTTGTTCTAGATAATTCTCTTATATTAGCTCCATGCCCAATGCAAGAATTTGCATCAAACGTATTCCATATCTCAAAGAGAATTTCTTCAATTATATAATTGTCCTTGATAAATAAATTACAAACTAATTTAACAAACTTACAACTACATAATCAAGTGTTGTTGTACATACTAATTTAGCAAAGACCAAGTATATGGTGTACATATTAGATTTTCATAATTTATTAGTGGTTGTGACACAATCCAACTGATATTGACCTATGGTTTTTGTAATTTTATATAATTTCAACCACTAGGAAGGATTAAGCGAGAACAAAGTATATATGGTGTAAAAGTAAAACTTTAACCAAAGATCACGTTGGACCTGATATGATCGCATATCGGACCCATGTTGGGTCTGATATCATCCTATATCAGGTCTGAATTGAAGCGGAAACTTCTCATAACCTTGGACCACCATTGAGAGACCCAAATAAACAATGGATAGCACAATTTAACTCCTTACAACCACAAAAACTAACAACACATTAAATGAGTGTAATAAAACATGTTTAGGTCCATAAGTAGATTTTGGTCAAAACATATTGATGGACCTAGGGTAATTGAATTTATACAAACTCTCAATCACTATGAAGGGTTGAGCAAGGAGAAGGTAGATATGGTATCAAACCAAAATTTTGATCAAAGAAGAAAGTGGACATGATATGATCACATATCAGACCCAACGTGCTAATACCTACCATTTCAACCTAACATCCATGAGCAAGGTTTAGCTAAAATCTAGTATCACAGTGGTGCACCTTGCAAAAACTGATTAAGTATTGGAGTACATCATATTGCAAATGTTGTTGAATATTTATTCCCCACACATCCAATGAAACCATAAATTCGATTTTTGTCATCATCCTTTGATATCAAATTGTAATTTTTTTTATATCACAATCGTATTTTACAGCAGTAAATTTATACATATATCGCTAAATCTTTAACTAATATTCTTCTACTAGTTTCACTCTTACTAGAAGTTTGTCTTTCAATGCCGATATTCTTAACCGTTGTTGTCCTTTGAACTCTTCTCTTGAAACTCTTACGACAATATCCTTAAACCCTAAATAGTCTTTTGTAATCCTGTCAAACAACACGAGAAAGTATGGTAAATAGAGGAGGTTCATGATTGTTTCATATTTATAAGACCAGACAGAGGGATAGAGGGAGAGAGAGAGGATGAGAGAAAATGCATTTGAATCATAAAATGATTTTCAATTCAAAATATAGTTTAGATGTTAAAAAAATTGATGATTGAAAAGAGAAGATTGACAAGTTAGTGGGAGAATTTTATTTTATTTTTCTACATCCTTTGATATATATAAAATTATCATATATTTTTTAGTAAATACAATATTTATATAAAAAGCGGTCCGTCAACCCGTCCCAGGATCAATACGGAAGAGGTAAATCACCGACGGCTACTAGCCTTTAAAATATCGACTAGCATATAAGGGAAATATTTATCTTGACTCTATCGAAATTTGAATCCAGATTTCATAATGATAACATTTCATACGTTAGTCATTAGATCATCCCAAAAGATAATACGACAATTTACCAAAGGGCGCACCTAGAGATTTAAATTTATCAAAAGGCGTACGTTACTTTGGTATTTACCAAAGAACACATTTTTTTTAAATACATTTCCTATTTTACCCTTCTGACAATTTGACTTTTTCTACCGTTTTCTTTTCTTCACTATATTTCTCTCTCTTCTCTTTTTTGATAGGCAGAAATACTAACATTAGTTAATTTTTTCATAAAATTTTAATACATTTGAAGAAGTAAAAAAAACAATAAATAGCATATTTGAACTCCTTGCAATTTTAGAAATCTACTAGAACTAAAATGAGTGTAATCGGAACTCTCTAGGTGATCAATGGGTTTTGGTCAAAACCCACTAATGGACCTAGAGAGCTCCGATTGAACCCATTTCAGTTTCTATGGATTTTTGATGTTGTAAGGAGTTCAAATATGGTATCCATTATTTATTTCGGCTTTTCATAGTTGTTAACATGTAAAATCAAAGGATCGATAAAAAATTCAACGTTGGGCCTGATATGGACTCATATCAGGCCCAACGTGGACCTGATATGATTTCATATCAGGCCCAACTTCCATGTTGCAAAAATTCAACCGTCGTGGTTCACATGTGACCCGGCAATACTCAATGTACCTTTTACAGATTGAGTTTAGAGCTTATACATGCTTTGTGTATATGGAAAACAATAAAAAGATTAATTATGAGAAAAATAAATACCGCTTGAGCCAATTTTCCCCTTCTGCAACATCAGTACTTTTAGTGGTTGTAGCACCACTTGCGTACACTTTGATAATATGACTTGCAATTTTCTGTATGATACCTAAAGTTAAGTCAATCTGAAAAGCAACAAATAATTCCAGCACAAATCTTAAATTAATATGCACCTTATCTTGCTCATACAATCTGACATCTTTCACGATGAAGATAAGATCAAATCTAGAGAGAATGGTTGTCTGCAAATCAATATTATCCTGTGTGCTCTGAAAAAAAACAAGAAATCATCTGAGCAACTGAATTTTTTTTATACCGAGTAATTAACTAAAATAACTAAGCCCTTGCCAAATTTAAAATGTTCAACTAACTTACTTTGAGATCATCATACCGTCCAGATGGAGGATTAGCAGTAGCAAGCACTGATGTTCTGGAATTGAGTATTGTGGTAATTCCTACGATAGCAATAGAAATAGTTTGCTGATCATTAAGATATGGAAGTTGGGCCTGATATGGAATCATATCAGGCATTCCATATCAGGCCCAACGTGGGCCTGATATGATTAGGCCATATCAGGCCTAACGTGGAGTTTTTTTACCGATTCTTTGATTTTACATGTTACAGCTATGAAAAGTCGAAATAAATAATGAACACCATATTTGAACTCCTTGCAACATCAGAAATCCATAGGAACTGAAATAGGTTTAATCGGAGCTCCCTAGGTCTATCAGTGGGTTTCGGTCAAAATCTACTGATGGATTTAGAAAGATCTGATTGCACCCATTTCAATTTCTATGGATTTCTGATGTTACAAGGAGTTCAAATATGATGTCTATTATTTATTTCTACTTTTCATAGCTATTAACATGCAAATCAAAGAATCGGTAAAAAACCCCACGTTGGACCTGATATGGACTCATATCAGGCCCAACGTGGGCCTGATATGGAATGACATCAGGCCCACATTGGGCCTAATATGAATCCATATCAGGCCCAACGTGGAGTTTTTGTTGATTTTTTGATTTTGTATGTTAACAGCTATGAAAAGCTGAAATAAATAATGGACAACATATTTGAACTCCTTACAATTTCAGAAATCCATAGAAATTGAAATGGGTCAAATCGGAGTTCTCTAGGTCCATCAATCGGTTTTGACCAAAATTCACTAATCGACCTAGAGAGTTCTGATTACACTCATTTTAGTTCCAGTGGATTTCTAAAATTGCAAAGAGTTCAAATATGCTTTTCATTGTTTATTTTTGTTTCTTCAAATGTATTAAAATGTTATGAAAAAATTAACTAATGTTAGTATGTTCTGTCGATCAAAAAAGAGGAGAGAGAAGAGAGAGAAATATAATGAAGAAAAGAAAACGGTATAAAAAAATTAAATTATCAGAAGGGTAAAATAGAAAATGTACTTAAAAAAAATAAGTTCTTTGGTAAATATTAAAATAGCGTAGATCTTTTGATAAATTTAAATTTTTAAATATATTTTTGATAAATTGTCGAAGATAATATATATATATATAAATAATTTGTTTGTTGTCCGTATTCGGCGATCTCATCTTAATCACTTATGGGTAATAAGATAATACTTTTTGTTTTCGACAGTTGGATTCTATATAAAAAATCCATTATACAGTGCCGCATGGCCCAGGGGTCCTTAATGAAGTGGTGATATCAGTGATTAAGAATGACAGTGACTACATATATTATCGCCCTAGCTTTCTTCCATTCGTATGCGTCTAATCACTCTTCGTATGTGTGTCAGTCTGTGTGTTTTAATTAGCCTTATTGACAAACTTATTTGACCAACTTATATTTATCTTTATTTTTATAATGCGCTTTTTCTTTGCAAATTGTAAATTGTAAATTGCAAATTGCACATTACAAATTGCAAATTGCAATTGCAATTGCAATGCAAAAGAGAGTAAAAGACACGGAAAGATGGCCGAAGGCCAAAAAGTGGTTGGCGTAAAGACTCCACCTTGTTTTTTCCCCATAAAACCCGGAGAAGCAGAGCGCTTGCTTGTGTCAGTGGCACTGCAAATTCAGCTAGCAGAGACGAAGATGATACGGGGCAGCACCAGCCTCCTCGGCGCCTCCAATTTCGTCGCTTTCCTCGTCTCCATCCCCATCCTCGCCGGCGGGATCTGGCTCGGCGCACGGGCCAACAACACCGACTGCCTCCGCTTCCTCCAGTGGCCCATCATCATCATCGCCGTCACCGTCATGGTCATCTCCCTCATGGGCTTCGCCGGCGCCTGCTACCGCCTTTCCTGGCTCCTCCAGGCTTACCTCTTCGCTATGTTCTTCGTCGTCGCCGCGCTCCTGGGCTTCATCATCTTCGCCTTCGCGGTCACCGACCGCGGCCGCGGCCAGGCTGTCGTCGGACGCGGCTACCTCGAGTACCAGCTCTCCGACTACTCCGGCTGGCTCAGGGACCGCGTCGACGATCCTAGGTACTGGGAAAAGATCAGCTCCTGCCTCCGCGAGGGCCGCGCGTGCTCCGGCATGGCGCGGTACGACCGCGACCCGACCACCGGCGTGTCTGTTCCGGAGTCCGCCGATATGTTCTACCAGAGGCAACTCACTTCGATCGAGGTCGGTGCTCGCATCCCCTTCTCGAGCTCTTCCTTGATCGCCTTCTTGATCGAACTGCAAAAAAAAAAAAACTTATAAATTGAATTTTCAGACGCAAAAATGTCGACTTTATGCGACGATCGAACAAGATTTCTGCGAGAAAATTGCCTTGGGAGATTAAATTTTTCTTCAAAATCTCAACTTTCGATGATTTTTAGCAACTTCGATTTAGCTTTCAGTTATGTCAACTTTATTCAGCATCTATCTATCGAAGAAGTGTGCGTTCTTGTCCTTTTAGTACTACTCTTCCATCTGATCCCCAATCTTACTTAGACTTGAAAACGGTAAAAAGGCTAAGAATAAAGTGTCTTTTTTTATTCCCTTTATCTTTCTTTTCTTCAGATTCTGCTTCTTCTGTTTCAGATTCTCTCAAAAGAGTTACAAGTGTTTTCGCCCATATTTTGTTTGTTGGCAAAAATCAATAGTTTTTTTTTTCTTTCTAAATCATCTTTAATCAGTATTGTTATATCATGTCTAATTTCTGAATTGATTGAACAAATTATAATGGGTACGAAATCATAATTGATGGATTCAACTACTTTCTCATTATAGTTTTTTTTCACTTGTATGCATGTTTAGAATTTTATTTATGATGTGATTATTTAGATGCAAAATATATCTAGAAAAAATTTCATTTTAACGTACATAGTCAATTTTAATTGACAATATAAATTCAACTCTATTTATCTATTATTCACTCTATAATAATTATACAATCGAAACTGTTATACTACTTACCAACTTTTGAACTAACTTAGTTTAGTGGCTAGATAGTTATAATAACTATATCTTTATAGCTATTATAATACACTCTGAGAATAATAAAGTGAAAGTAATTGTATAATAACAGAGATTAGTATTTTTGTCTAGTTTCTAAATAAAGTCAGAGGAATAATAATAATAATAATAATAATAATAATAATAATAATAAACCGGGCCTAAAGTGATTTTTGCAAAGAAAAATGATACGCACAAGGAAAAAAATTCAATGAAAATCTCAAGGATAGACACATAAAGTGATGGGGCTCACAAAAAATAAAATGATGGATCATGACTTTATGTGTCTATCCTTAAATTTTTCATTGAGATTTTTTCCTTATTCATATCATTGTTCTTTTACAAAATGTCATAAGAGCATCAAAAGAAATAGATCTTCTCCATAACACTTGCCTTCATGATTGAGGAACCAAGTCCTTATCCAAAATGAGCTGTGGGACCCTGGCATTTAAGTTCTGAATCGTATCTTACAACCAATGTTTAATAGGCAGAGGATCTATTAAACAAGCTGCTTAAACTGCATCACATGTCTTGCCTTAAAGCCACTCGATCCTTCAGACACTAATATATTATATCCTTCCTTAAATCCTCTTCTAAGGATAAGATCCTACTGGATGATTCCAGGCTATCATTCTGATGAAAACGACCTGGTCCTCTGTTTATCAACTTGCCAATAGATCTCATATGAAAGTTTTTGGCAATATTGATAATAATTTATATTTTTGTCTTAAATTTATATGCATTATGTAGTCTGGATGCTGCAAGCCACCGACCTCATGTGGCTACAATTATGTGAACGAGACATTTTGGACTCAGGCCGGGGTGGCGGTCGACGATTCAGACTGCGTCCGGTGGACAAACGACCAGCAGCAGCTGTGCTATCAGTGCGACTCGTGCAAGGCGGGTGTGCTCGCGAGCCTCAGGCACAGCTGGAGGAAGGTCTCGGTCATCAACATCGTCATGCTCATCCTCCTCATCGTCGTCTATGTAATTGGATGTGCCGCGTACAGGAACGCACAAAAGGTCAATAACAACGAGGCCTTCGGGGTGAACAGGATGACCAAGTCGAGACCCAGCAGGTTCCAGTTTTAGAAGATGAGCGAATTGAAGGAGGAAAAGCCTTTCGAGTGATTCAGTTTGCTTCACGAAACTACTGAAAGGATAAGTGCTGTAACTCGAGTAAATTAGAGAACTGATCATGTCGATCATTCTAAACTTCCTCCTCCGGCGTGGGTTCAGGAATCTAATAATCTTAATCTAGTGACTAGTGATCCGAGCTCTAGATCTGATGATTCACTGCTTACTGCTACACCTTCTAGTTAATAGGTAAAAATCAGCCAGCTTCCTTTTTTAAAAAAAAAATCAGCGTCTTTCTTTGATTTGTATGACTCCCAATTTTACGCTTTAACCGTGTATAATTATCAATTGCTCATGGTGCAGTAAGATTATCTCTCACCTAAATTTTCCATTTAATTTTTGAACACATCAGACACACTTTATAACAATTACAATTTTATAATGATTAAGGCATAAATTTTAAGTTAATTTCGTAGTATAACAACTGCGAAATCATAGCTTCTATAATCGAAGTTAGGTTCGACGTTAAGAAAATTAACTGATGTGATAGTCAAAATTAAGAAGGGGTCAACTTTCATGTCGTATCAATATCATGTCGAAATAAGCCTAGTATCATCGCTGAATGCTCTAGTCGATCAGACCAAAAGGTCGATCATTTTTGGTCTATCGAACACACTAAGCACATCGCTCGACTGGACCGAACTTTATATTTAAGTATAGTGATCGAGTGTAAGATGAACCCCCAACGTAAAATCTGACTGAGATATTGTTCGAGCGAATGTCGAATCCCCATCATACGTCCACCAAGCCCAGTGTCGGTCAGACTTACAGGGTTCAACTCCCCACTTCTCTAAATACAAGACTCTCAACTTACATCCGCCCCGCCTCAACACCAATCAGACTTACAGGGTCCAACTCCTCACTTCTCATACGCATAACTCCTAGTCTACAGCCGGTCGGCCCAGAGTCGATCGAACTCTCTCTAAAAACATCATTGTCAGAGAATCGTAATAACCTGTCTGAGAATATATTATTATTCTAACATATACATGCAACGGAAACTTCTTCCAACCATGGAGAAGCTAACGTACATCCTTTATCACCCAACATACTCTGACACCAGACATTCTCTGTCGCCTTATTAATGCGGAGATTATGAGAGATGGTATAAAAAAAGAATCCTCTCCGTTGGCCATGACAAGCTCAGGTACGCGAGGTCTCACTACTGTTGGGGTTGCAAGGTTGCAAACATAGTCCCATATTGAAAACACATGGAAAAGATCATGGGTTTATAAGAGAAAGATATCTCCATTGGCATGAGGCCTTTTGGGGAGAGCCCAAGAGCAAAGTCATGAGGGTCTAGGCCCAAAGTGGACAATATCATGCTATTGTGGAGATATCTAAATTCTTTTCGATCCTACAATTGGTATCAGAGCCCGGACTGTCAGAAGGTTTAACCACCGACTGTGCACAAGAGCTATGGTCTGATTGAACCATGTGAGTACAATATTGACCTCGAACAGAGAAAGTGGGGGCTCCTATGTTTGGATCAAGAGGACCAGACACCAGGCAGGAAGTCCTAGTTGCGGCTAGGCAAGGAAGTCCTAGTAGGTCGGGTGGACCGAGGGGCAGGAAGTCCTAATTGGGGCTAGGCAAGGAAGTCCTAGTAGGTCGGGTAGACCGAGGGGCAAGAAGACCTGGTTGGTCAAGGATCGGATGTGGGAAGTCCATGGTCCTTTGTTTGAGGGGGGGATTGTTGGGGTTGCAAGGTTGCAAACATAGTCCCATATTGAAAACACATGGAAAAGATCATGGGTTTATAAGAGAAAGATATCTCCATTGGCATGAGGCCTTTTGGGGAGAGCCCAAGAGCAAAGCCATGAGGGTCTAGGCCCAAAGTGGACAATATCATGCTATTTTGGAGATATCTAAATTCTTTTCGATCCTACAACTACCACAGTTCATCAGTTGTTATTATTATTCTTCTTCTTTTCCATTTCGCTCAGCTACTATTCTGAATTGAGTGTCGAAGTGTCTGTGCCCTGGCTCGGTGACTAACACTTCCTTCTCTCAGTTCCTATCTTTGTTGCGTACGTTCGCTCAGTGTCACTTTACTCCAACTCAGAGTCTTCATACGGTCAACATCAAAGCCACCTCGACACCGCCCCATAGACAGTGCACCATCTTCCCCGCTTTCAAACAGAATCAAATTTGGCATCGTCTATAAAAACATCGCCTGAATCTAAAACACAAAGATGGAAGAAACTGGATGACTCACCACCGTCACCTTATCACAAGAAAACTTAGAGCTGCTAATAACGGCCCGAGCGTAAAAGTTAGTGCAAGAACAACAAGCAGCGATCGGGGGTCCTCTACCTCACTACCCGGTTGCGTCAATAACAAGCCTTCACACCGAGTGAGGGACTCAAGGAGAAGCCCTGACTGAATTCCAACAGGTTCATTCTCCTCCAGTAGGCTTCATGCAAGTGCCCAACAGCCGATCAGCTTGCCACCCATGTCGTCCTCCCTAATTGTGTATCATAGGGCATTGTTCCGTACACCGTTCGACAATATAGGACGGATGGAAAGACCCAAGTATCATCTTCTGGAAGCGCGCTCACTCGAGATCCGCGAAAGGGAAAGGCTCAGACCCCTAATGGTTCTCTAGAGCGGTTACGTATGTCATTCTCTCAAGAAATTTTGGAGGACAGACTGCCGAGTCACTTCCGCCCTTGCATGATCGGAGAATACGGAGGAGCGACCGACCCAGAAGATCATCTACTTAAATTTAAAAATGCAATTATCCTTCAGCAATACACGGATCACATTAAGTGTCGAGTGTTCCTTACTACTATTTCCGGCTCGACATAAAGATGATTCAGTCAGCTCCCGATTGAGTTCATTTGCTGCTTCAAAGATTTTCGCAAAACCTTCCTGCACCACTTTAAAAGAATTAGTAGAATTAAGTAGACATTTATTATATATCTAAGGATCTAGAATTAAGTACTTTAAAAGAATTATTTTAACATTTGGAGTCCATGAAACAAGATATGCAGATCTGAAGAAAGAGCCAAAGCACAACATTACCTTAAAGGCAAAAACGGACGAACGAGATTCTGCATCTTCTCTCGATGATGACGAAACGATACTCATTGTAAGAAAATTTAAAAAGTTATTTAAAACTAAAAAATTTAATCTAAATGCAAGGTACAAGAAGAAAAAGAAAAGTAAAATGCTACCACTGCAATAAAAAAGGACGCGTGAAAAATAACTACCAAAAATTGAAGAGCAAGGACAAGGACAAGGACAAGAACAAGAAGCTAGCTCAAACTGACAAGTATAGAAATCTAAAGGCAACGTGGGATGAAACGTCGTCCGAATCGAAGATAGAAGCACTCGCCGGAGTTGCGCTAGTGGTAAGTCACCAAGAAGATGAAGACGAAGCAAGATCGTCCGAAATGAGCATCGAAAGCATCGATGAAGGAAAAGTGACATTAGAAGAAAGCATCACTTCAGAGAAAGCTTCATATTATGAGATCGACAAGGCAAATCAGGTACGGTCTTTTCCTCCTGACAAGTTATTTATTTCATAAAAATATTATCGAAAAATTACTGTAAGCTAGTAAAAGAAAATAAAGAGTTAAAATCAACCTTAACTATATCTTGTTGACTAGAAAATCTTGATAAAATAAAAATAAAAAATAAAAAATTGAAAATAGAAATAGCATATTTGAAAGAACATGCATACTCACATATTCAAAATGTTAGAAGATATAATAGTTTAAATTAGTATTTTAAATATCATAGGAGTCAAATTAGGAAAATATCACATAAATATATTCCTAAGAAATTATTAATTAATGCGGTAGGAAGAAATCTATTTTGGGTTTCAAAATCATATTTAGATTTTTATTTTTTTTTTGGCTTTCAGAGAGAAAATTAAATATTTACTTTCATTAAAAGGTTTTGTCTAGAAGTGGTTGTTGTTCCAATAATCAAGAAGACCTAGTGACTCGCCACAGCCTAGAAGTCAATTACTGAAATCAATGTTTAATTCCTAACTGTGAAGCATTTAATTATTAACTAATACTTTCAAGTGTTTATCAAAATTTCTGTTAAAAATTAATTAAAAGTTAATTTTTTTTTAGAAAGATAACTTTATCACTTATCTATAGGAAAATTTTAAAATTTTTCTGAATGTTAAATTTTTTTAATTATTCAGTAAACTTTATTTTTCTCTGAAATATATCATATTCTCTATTAAAGGAAAATTTTCAAATATTTTCTAATACATTATTACTCGATGTTTTTTTTCATACTTTTGAATTTAGAAATTATCTTGACTCATTTCTCAATATCCAAATTTTTTTAAGCAAATTTTTTCAATTTTTTTTTAAAAAAAACTTTATAGATCCAATTTTTTTTGGAGTGTTCCCTTAGACTTTTCAGTTTAGACTTTCTAAGTAGCATTTTAAAGTACCTCATTTTAATGTGATCAAAGGGGGAGTAGTGAAGATTAAGTCTAGGGGAAGGATAGTACAATTTTTTTATAATTTTTGTACTTGCAAATATTTATAACTATTATTTGTTTGTAATTTACCCTAATTTAACTTCGGGTTGCTAACATCAAAAAGGGGGAGATTGTTGGTACCCTAAGATAGTTTTGATGTGATCGACCAAGTCAAGTTAGGTCCTGTTGTGGTTTAACTCTTGTGTCTAAGTGTGCAGGAACTTAGGAGCACAAGAAGTCGAGCGAAAAACGCAGCTAGCGAGAAGGACGACACGGGAGAGAGCCGACAAGCTCGGTGCATCCGAGGGACGAGGTGCTGCGGAAGAGTACGTGGGCGGACGAGAAGGAGGCATGTGACGTTTCCGAGGGACAAAGAGCTGGAGTGGAAGGTTGTTCGAGAAGGTCGAAAAATGAATTCGGATGAGCTCTATTCCAGATGACCGAAATCACCCAAGCAAGTGAAAATCAATGCGGAAGACTCGGACAAATGCGAGCAGAACCGAAGCGGAAGACCAGGATCGAAAAGTCAACAAAATGTTGACTTTTTGGTCTGGGCACCCGGACCCCTTGGACAGCCGAAGGGCGCCTTGTTTCGGCATCATCACTGATACGGGTTCAGCACGGTCCAAGCGCTCGGAACTGGTCCAAGCACTCGGACCAAAAAAATTATCCAAACGCAACATGGCACGTCCTGTTGCGACAGGGATAAAAGTTTATCCCCCTCCAGGTGCCTGGAACCCTTCCATGCGCCCCGACCAGGGCTATAAATACAACCCTGGTCCAAAAAGGTCAGAACAACACTTGTAATTGATTTCTCTTTAGTTTTGTTATGTAATTGAGTGCTTCAACTGATGTAAGAGGCTTCTCCACCTGAAAGAGATTGTTTAGTGAATTTCAACTTCCTTAGATTAATAATCCCCCAAGTAACCCTTTTGTGCATCTTCTTTTTCAGTCTTTTTTTGTGTATGCAAGTGTTAGACTAATAAAACTATAAAGTTCGAGAAGGGATTTTGTTTGTTTTTATTGTGCAAGTTATTCACCCCCCTTTAGCTGGTCGCCAAGGGGCCAACATATTCCAGACTCTCAAGTCATCCGACCAAGTTATAAGCGAGAATGCTCTCGTGCCAATATCCCAGACTCTCGAGTTGTCTGGGTGAATTATAAGTGAGCATGCTCTTGCGCCTATAATCCAGACTCTCGAGCCGTCCAGTCGAATTATAAGCGAGTGCCTATATTCCAGACTCTCGAGCCGTCCTGCCGAATTACAAGATGCTATAAGAGAGGCCTCCATCAAAACTTGCAGGAAAAACAAAAGAGAGAAACAATTGATGGTATAGACATGTACAGGAGTGGCAGTGAAAGGTGGAATTAGCATGAGTCATGACAGACGCAGAAAAATGGGCCAACAGGGAATCTATGAACACTCATTGGAGAGACGGCAGGACTTGCAAATAACAGGGTATTCAATTCACCAACTATCATCTGCACTAAGTAATATGAATAGACAAGGATTCTCAAGGAATCCTATCCCTAAAAAATCATATGCTCAAAATACAAAGTGCAGGCTTCATGCTGAGAACTGCAAAATGATAGGCCTATGAAAAGAGGCTGAATGGAGAGGTAAAAATGGTTTGGTCATCCTATTGAGCAGGCCATGCATGGTGCGAGTGAACTTGGCCTCGCGGCAAAAACTATCCTGAAAAAAATGCCTATCCAACTTATTTTGGATATGGCTGCTCTGTGATTCTCTATTTTTCACAATGAGAATTATTTGCCAACCAATGCAGTCAATGATATGTAAGAGTGGTATCTTAAAATACAAATTATCCTAGTAAAATTTCAAATTAAGTCCTCATCGAGTGGAAGACAATGTCTTAATAAGTATAAGAAAATATCTCGTCTAAACCATCATCAAGTCATTATACAACTAGCAGAGGTTAGAAGATCAGGATCCAGATAATCTTTTAAGATACCTGTGTGCCTTTGGACATTTTGCTTCATGCATGCATCTCCTCTTGTTAAATTCTAAGTCAAACTCTATGTTGCGCAACTAATAACCTGCGGCAAAAGGTGAAGAAAAAATTATCAGAGGCACAATTCCTTCAAAAGTTTAGACCAGTCAGACAAGCATGACTTATTGAAAAGAGAATAAATCCTCATATATTAGCTAATTGATCAACTAAGAACCATACATCACTAAAAGTTGTGATCATAGAAGTGAGAACTTGGAGTAATTAACAACGCTAGAAAGCGTTCGTTCTTGCTGCTTCAAATTATCTCTGCGACAAAATTCAGAACCACAACACTAAGGAACTTCAACTCAATTGCACACGAACCACAAGCAAATGATGTCTTTAGAATCTTTTAAGTTGGCATGTTTAGAGAGACAAAGGGTACATAAGTGATTTTAGTTTGATTAGTAAGTGATGATGACATGATGGGAAATATTTGTTAAAGATGAAGAACATTTATGTATCAAAATAAAATGAATAATTCCAGAATCAACTAGGATGTTTGAGTTTGGAGCTACCTCAGTTGTATTAAGATTCTCCAAATATCTAGGTTTGCACTCTAAATGGACCTAGTTTGAGACAACTACTAAAAGATTGTGCAACTGGCAATTTTTATGAATCTTGACCGATAGACTACACAAACCAACAAGTAGGGGCTGATTTTAGGACATATCTAGTGTGACGCCCTACTTCATGTCAAGAAGATACATTTGAGGATTACTACTAAATAAGGTTGTTTTAGGGCATGTTTACAAATGACTTCTCTCTTAAAAGTTTAAAATTTGAGGGAAAATAGTTGCCCAAGTATATATCAGCTGAAGGATAACACATGAATGGATAATGTACTCGAATTTTAGTTGCAAAGAGGGCGACAATTATCATTCAACAAAAAAAGGGCAACAGGATGTTAGAATATGCCCTAGAAAGACATAAACGTCTACAAAATGTTTATTAGAGAGAAAAAAATAAAGTAGAAAAGTATGTCCAATAACTTACAGAATTTTTGGCCAATTTCTTCCTTGCAGCTATCGCATAGAAGAATCCCGCTCTCCTCTATCGCTGGAAAGTAATACACGAGTATCGTATTTACTATCCAGAACCATCCGTCACCGAGTACCATTCTGAGAGTCGAGCTAGCGATTACCTAACCCAGAAAACAAGCACATGTTAAATCTTGAATAGATCTGAGAGATAAAGCGGCGACAGCAGGAGTCTTACCTGGGCAACGGTGGGGTACCCGAGGTACACGCGGGAGCATAGGGTGTGGAAGGCCATCGGGCACCGTTGAGGAGGTAAAGGAATACTCTGAAGTAGAAGGCGAAGAAGAACGCGTACTGGAACTGCTGGAAGGCCGTCTGTGGGAATCCTAGATCTCGAAGGCAGCGCTCATCGCGTAGGTGCGCGACTGGGCCTCCTCCATCCATCTCAGGGTATGGGCCGGTGCCATCGGTGGTCGCCGACTAGCGGGAGGAGGAGGAAGGAAGCTGTCGACGATTCGATCCGTCTCTTCTAGAATGTCGGTGCCGGTTGGGCGAATTCAAAAATGGATGCTCTTCCACGTGTTCGACGCGTGCTCATTGATTTTACCATTTTGTTGGACAAAATTCTAAAAAAAATAATTAATCAAATTAGATAAGAATCTGAAACGGACCGATCCCGTCGCATAAAAATTTCCCACCGACGAAACCCTTGAACAAGTCTAGAGATCTTGCTTGATAAATAATATTTGTTATTAATTTTTTTAATATGTATCTAATTTTTATAATCTGACTAATTCCGAAGATAAATCGAAAAACATGGCCCCGTACTTATCTAGGAGGAAAAAAATTGATTCCATAACCTAAATACAAAGTAGGTTGATTCTGTTATTTCTCAATTATTATTTTTATTAATTCAAAAAGGTTTAATTTACAGATAAATTCA
The DNA here is from genome assembly GCF_018446385.1 of Zingiber officinale. NCBI lineage: Eukaryota > Viridiplantae > Streptophyta > Magnoliopsida > Zingiberales > Zingiberaceae > Zingiber > Zingiber officinale. Next base: position 170,542,586 of record NC_055988.1, read on the forward strand.
AAATGTGATCATCTAAATTGATTGTATCCCTATATTCTTTTTTTTTCAAAAAGGTGAAACGTTCGTCCCCAGCGTTCTCGTCGTACCCGACCCAAGGTCATCACGAGAGAGATAAATCGTAGCATCCGAGCGAGCATGTGACGGACAACCCCGTCGTACTCAATCCAAGGTCATCACGAGGAAGATAAATCGCAGCATCCGAGCGAGATGTGACGGACAAGGTGTAATACGGGGATAGAAGATTTATTCCGCAGCTGCCCCGAGGATCAACCCTGCGACCTCATTGTGGCAACCCCCGCCACATACCAACTCGAATGACCCCCCCCCCCCCCCCCTTATCCTGTGGCAAACGGCGATTCGCTCGTCCCTAGTGCCTCCGCCAACCCGTCACTAGGCCAACACGGAGGAGGTAAATCACAGGTGGCTACTAACCATTAGTGCAAATGGCTAAGACATATGAGAGGTTATGCTTAGTCACGCCGAATTTCGACCCCAAGACCTCATGTGGCAACACTCCATGCCTTAACCATCGCACCGCCCCGAGGGGACAACACCCCTTATCCTGTTATGATGTCACGTTGTCTACTTAATGTCCCCATAGATTTAACTGAGTTAGTAAGTGGCGGGTTAATTGTCATATAAGATTTTGGAATCGATTCTCGAGGTTGGCGAAGCGTAAATTCCTGTACAGGAAGTGTAAATTCCTGTACCCTGTGTAAACTCTCCCCGCGTGGCACTTACCTTTTCAGTCACCTTGATTTACCTCCTCTGTGTTGGTCCTGGAATGGACTGACGGGGACGCTAGGAGCGTATTCACCTTTTGCCATACATTATCTACTTATTATTTCCTTAGCTACCGGTCAGTTCCAACCATGGACGGTAATCCTAACTTCCACCATCCTTGTCTTCGACTTCAAGACCACGCTTTAATTCTCTTCCGACTTTAGCAGCGTCACTCACCTCGCTCCTCCCATTGTCGTTCGTCCGTCCTCCCCCGACGATATCGTCTCCTCTCCATCTCACTTACTCATCTTCATGTCCTTTCCTTGCCGTCATTAGTGGCCAAACCCTCGCTCTTGGAGGTGTAGTCGTCAATATGGCCACCTCTGCACAACCATGACTGGATCGACATATCCTCCACGCCGACATACCTTTACATCGACGCCGAAGGTGAGTAATTGTAGATTGAGAGGTCATACGCGAGAAGCTCAAGCATGGTCTGACACCGCACTTGAGGACTAACTATCTCTATTTCACCATCGACGACAATATCGATAAATTAATTTAATAATTTCATAAATAATAAAAATTATTTATTAAAAATTTAAAATTCAATAAAATATAGAACGTGCTGGGCGGAATTTAGTTAATTCGGAATCAACTAAGTCTATCTACTTCTAATTCTGAAATGTACTATAAGATTTATGAAGCTTGGAGACAGCAGTGGGCCTCTGGCAATGGTTACATCTTTGTCCTATACCTACAACTTCTTCTTGCGGTTCCATCAACACTAGTAGATGTTTACTTATGTTTTCTACTGCCATATATGCCTTCCAATGTGCTTGTGCGTGGGCAATCAACTTTGTTAAAGCTGTAGGTTCAATTATAAAGCCCTGAATTGAAAGGCACCACGGTAAAGTAGGAAATAATGGAAGATAGCTTTTCTATCAATCTGTTCTCTTGTAGGATTGCTTCAATTATTGCAAACTAGAAACAATGTCATCAAACTGTTTCATATGATAATTAGTTTGTGGACACGAATTATATGTTAATTATCAGTATGTGGATCGAATATCGATCTCATGAACAGAAGGTGACAAACCCTCATTGCCAAGTCAGAGCAAGGCATCGTATTCATTCGTCTCCACCCCAATGGAGCAAAGCTTTGCATCATTCCAATCAGTTCCTCATTACCTTCTAAGAATATTACTTGTAGCTCTATAGATAATCCCACAGGCCGCAACCATTTCTCTCTCTCTATATATATATTTAGTAGCTTTCTCTGTTATATATATCTACGATAATTTATCAGAATATCAGTCATTCATGTTTCGATTCTGCACCTGTTTCCGGCGGCGCCGGCGGCGCCGGTCGGCGTGGCACGAGTACAGGGTGTGTTGCTTCTTCCGGCGCCGGTTCAGGCCGGTGTCGACCGATCCGCCGGAGGCGATCAGGAAGGAGTTCGAGGAGTACGCGGACGCCGGCGGTGTGATGGGGGTCCAAGAGCTGGCCGAGTTCCTGGCGGAGGTGCAAGGGGAGCCCATAGACTCCGGCACAGCGCAGGCCATCATCGACGACGCCAGGGAAGCGAAGCCCCTGAAGGTGTTCCAGAAGAAGAAGGGCCTCTCCCTCGACGCCTTCTACGGCTTCCTCTTCTCCGACGACAACGCCGCTCACCGTCCCGACGGAGTACGCATGCAGATTAGATTAGATTAATCAAATTAATACTTCGATATTCATTCATTTATTGAATTCTCTCCGATTGGCAAGCACTTCTTTAAATTGCTCCAGGTTTCCCAAGACATGACTGCTCCACTGGCTCACTATTTCATATACACTGGCCACAACTCCTATTTAACAGGCAATCAGATCAGCAGCCTCTGCAGTGATGAACCAGTCATAAAGGCATTAAAAAATGGAGTGAGAGTCATTGAACTTGATCTCTGGCCTAATAAAACACACACTGATATTGATGTTCTTCACGGAGGGTACATTTACTCAATCTACTCCTCTCTCTGAAATATAAATTCCTGTCTGTCTGATCGATATCATTAACTTTGCAGTACATTGACTCAGCCAGTGAAACTCATCAAATGCTTGACCTCCATTAAGAAATTTGCCTTTGTAGCATCTGAATATCCAGTCATAATCACTTTTGAAGACCATTTAACTGCGGAGCTTCAAGCTGTAGTAGCTCGGGTACAAAAAAAAATTAGCTAAGTGTTGCGATTCTTTGATTCTGATATACGTATACATGTCATTTTGATCACTCTGTTATTCCCTGTATATTTATTCAGATGCTGACGGAGACTTTTGGAGCCATGCTGTTTACTTCAGACTCCAAGTCGCTAGAAAATTTTCCTTCGCCAGAAGCATTAAAAAGGAGAATCATAATCTCCACTAAACCACCAAAAGAGTACCTTGAATCATCATCCAAGGTGTCTAAGGAAGAAGACGAAGAGCAAAAGGGAGGCCAAGTGAAGCCATGGAGTGGAGAGCTTTCAGATCATGAAGACAAACCTACTGATGTCAGTAATCTGTAAAAAAGAACGCACGCACACACACACACACAAAGAAATTTGTGTCTGATATAACTTGTTCACTGACAGATTCAGCAACAAGTAAGTGATCAGCTTGATCGTGAAGAAGAGGATCAGATAGTAGCGCCTGAATACAAGAGTCTGATTGGAATTGCAGCAAAGAAACTGAAGAGTGATTTAGGGGCCGCTCTCAAGATTGATCCTCACAGTGTGAGTCGTCTCAGTTTAAGTGAACTGGCATTGGAGAAAGCTACTGACTCCCATGCAACTGAACTCGTGAGGTACTACAAAATACATCTTTGTTGCCTTACTGTAAATCTTATTCTGCAAACAAGAAACAAACAAAGAAAATTATAAGATGATCTTTCAGGTTTACTCAAAAGAACTTGCTGCGGATATATCCCAAGGGCACTCGAGTTACTTCTTCCAACTACAAACCATTGCTTGCTTGGGCGCATGGTGCTCAGATGGTTGCACTAAACATGCAGGTATACAAATATGTTATGGTCGAGCCGCAACCGACTGTAGAAAGATAGCTGTTTCAATTGTTGATGAAGTTTCTGATGTATACAGGGGCATGGCAAAGCATTATGGTTGATGCAGGGCATGTTCAGAGCAAACGGAGGCTGTGGGTACGTGAAAAAACCAGATAGATTGTTGAAGAATGATGATCCGAATGACGTCTTTGATCCCAAAGCTGAACTGAAAGTGAAGAAGATTCTCAAGGTGAGAGTGTATAATGGAGATGGCTGGCGATTTGATTTCGACAAGCATCACTTTGATCCTTATTCTCCTCCAGATTTTTATACAAGGGTAATTAATCATGGAAATATAAGCAGCAATTAGCTAATTATTAATTTGAACGTATTTGCGATGTTAATTACAAGAATTGGATGATCGAGGAATTGGTGTAGGTTGGGATAGCTGGTGTGGAAGCTGATACAGTAAAAATGGAGGAAACACATGCAATCGAGGATGACTGGACGCCGGTTTGGGATGAAGAGTTTGAGTTCCGGTTGAGGGTTCCCGAGCTCGCATTGCTCCGGATCGAGGTTTACGAGCATGACTTGTCGGATCCCGACGACTTCGCCGGCCAGACTTGCTTGCCGGTGTGGGAGTTGCGGACTGGAATCCGGTCGGTGAAGCTTTGCGATCATGAGGGAGAGACTCTCCCGTCGGTCAAGCTATTGATGCGCTTTGACGTCATTGATGTGGCTTGAGATCCTAAAGTTAATGTAGGCCTAATGGGCCGGGCCGGGCCGGGCCGGTTCGAACTAGACGGATGTCACGGACTTAAAAGTGGAATTCAATTCAAGTCAATTTCACTTCCGCAAAAGGAAACTTCTTCTTCGAAAACAAAAACCGACAATAAAATAAAATAAAATAAATAATATATTGTATCATAATTATCGTCAAAAGTGGCGACAGCCTTCCCTATCTTGCGTTCCATTCGACTCCACTCTTCGCTGCTGCTCCTCCTTCCCATCATCTTCTTCATCTTCCTCCGATCGGGAGAGCTTCTTGTTCGCCAGCCCTCGGATCCAATATTTGGTCTCCCTTTCATGGAACTCGGCTCCATCTCCTCCGCCCCCCGAACCGTCGAGGAGATCTTCAAGGACTACAGCGGCCGCCGCGCCGGCATCGTCCGCGCCCTCACCCACGGTTCGGTCCCTCTTTCTCCCTCTGGATCTTTTTTGTTTTTGTCTTCCTCTTGCTTTACTTGCTTAAAATTTTGCTGCCTTTGTCGGTTTCGCAGATGTCGACGAGTTCTACGCCCAGTGCGATCCCGGTGTGTAATCCTTGGGTGTTTATGTGTGGATCCGGCTGGGTTCGGGTGTTTTTTTTTACCGCGTTTGTGGGTGGATGCAGATAAGGAGAATCTTTGCCTCTACGGACACTCCAACGACATGTGGGAGGTGAATTTGCCGGCGGAGGAGGTGCCGCCGGAGCTTCCGGAGCCGGCGCTTGGCATCAACTTTGCGAGGGATGTTATGAGCCGAAGAGACTGGCTCTCGCTCATTGCCATGCACAGTGACTCGTGGCTCTTGTCCGTCGCGTTCTACCTTGGGGCACGCCTCAACCGGAATGAGAGGTATGGGCTGAATTAGGAGCTATTTCTCCTGCTCTTGTTCTGATTCTGGTTAGTAGGAAGAGACGTTTAAGGAATCTTCAAGATTTACAAGCATTGCTCTAGATGTGTTTTCCATATGTTGGCTTGTTCCTGCGGTTTATTTGATTAGAGCAATAAAGACTCTTTACAGTAAAGATATTAATGAGCAGGGATAGTGCCAAAGGAAATCACTATTTTTGTTAACTTTTGCATAGATAGATTTTGTGGGTCATAATAGTCAGTTAATATAGTAAGTTCTCACATTGGGTGAATATTCACATGTTTGTACGCAGTGGAGCATACAAAGAATTTTGACCCAAAATACCACCCTAGTAAGTTAACATGTTTTTTCATAGACAGATATGAGATATATGCATGACACATTCCAACTACTTGTGCAATTATGCATGTGAATTCTTGTTTCATACTAAAATGATGCATCAAAGAATGGGAAAGATAGTAATATGTTTTAGTTACCATATATTTTACCTTTATGTTAGTAATTTCTTATTTCCTTGTGTTCTAGATTCAGTTCTTGATACTTTCTCAAACTTCCATTTTGGTCACTTGCACAACTTTGACATATCTTATTCTATAAGATTGTTGATTTATAATCTTGAATAAAGCTAAAAGAAATTGAGATCATGCTACTTATTTTCTTCTTTGAAGTAGCCTACTTGACTATCTAAACTACTCTTAGGTGGAAGTTCTGCATATTGTTTTAATTCTTTAATTTATTGAACCTGTATTTTTTTTAAGATTTTGCTAACCACACAAGATATTCTCAACTTGGTACTGTTCACTACTAGTGTAGCAATTTAAGGAGAGTTACTCATGTTCAAGCACAGTGCATGAATATTGGGCATGATTATCTCTGTGTGTTGACTCTCATGTAGAGCTGACAATCTGTGTCATGTCATGTTAATTGAGTGACTTTTGTCATTAGTGGCTTCCCTTTACCCTTAAACATTCAACTCTTTTACGCTTTAAGCTATAAAATGTATTTCTTGTCCTTGAATATGTCTGAACCATTTCTATCTGTTGTTGGAGCCATCTAATATTTTGTCTCATATTTATGAAGTATTTTATAAAATTAATTTATTCAATAAACAGTTATCCATCCTTTTGTTGTGAGGGCTTCTTTCCATATGCTATGTTTCAGGTTAGGTTGGACTGAGACACACCATTGGGTTGTGTCTTGTTTTGACATCTCTAGTCTTGTGGATGGGAAAAATGTAAGCTTTTTAAGATATGGGCTGATCTATGTGATAGTTCTGATTAGACCGATTTAACTACTGTGAACATTTGGTTGTGTGCATAACTGAACTCAAAACTGCCCCTGTTTGTCTTGGCTATGTGCTACTTTCTGTTTCAGCTAATTCTGTTCATGCTTGATTGTTAAGCTTAAATTTAATAAATTTGAATACCGGTTAGTTTGATTTGTTTGTTTCCTCATCGATATGGTCATTTATGAATTCCAACATATTGGAATATTTTTTAATTATTTATTTTTTTGGTTTCAAAAGCTGATATTTTTTTCTTTGGCCACTTTAATTATACCATATGGTGAGCTACAAATGCATTTCTTGGTTTCCAGAAAGGTAAACAAACCATAAAATTAGTTGGCTTTCAAAGTGAGTGAGACAGGTTTCTCTTATAGTTAATTGAGGAATTAACAATTTTGCTGTAGAAGGAAACATTGGCTCATTGACTGAAAGCTCACTACCATCTGACGTCTAACACATTTTTCAAACCTTTTGTTCTCCTCCTTCATTCCGACAGGAAACGCTTGTTTAGCATGATCAATGAACTTCCAACTGTGTTTGAAGTTGTTTCAGATAGAAGACGATCAAAAGAAAAGTCTGGTCTGGACATTGCAAATAAATTGAAAGTCTCAAACAAGGTAATAATAAGTTAAAAACCAATCTCTTTAATTTCCCTTTACTCTAGTATGTTGTCCAGTAATTATTTACTTTACAGCGAACTGGTGATGGACAGATAAAAAGCAACCCAAAGCCAGCTGATGAGGGATACGGTGAAGATGATGACGATGAACATAGCGAAACCCTTTGTGGAACTTGTGGCGGAAGCTACAATGCAGATGAATTTTGGATTGCCTGTGATGTCTGCGAAAGATGGTTCCATGGAAAATGTGTGAAGATTACTCCCGCAAAAGCTGAGAGCATAAAGCAGTACAAGTGCCCCAGTTGTAGTTCAAAGAAAGGCAGGCAATAAGAACTTGGTGCCAGTATCCCCCAATGCAAAGGAAGTAAGCGGAGGCATACTTTCTCGTTAACTGTTATTTACCAAGTAGCTATAGGGCATATCGAAAGTGCTTTCATGTGAAACAGAATCCTAATGTTCAAAGAGTGATTTAAGAAACCATACGGCTCCTCTCCAATATTAGTTTAACAAGTCACAAATGTGTTTAATTGTTGAATCTACTTCTGTAACTTCATTGAATTGTATCAATGGCATGCTGCTCGTGCAACTTCATGGATTCATGTTCAAACTGCTCTCTACTTTGCTTATTTCATAGTATGCTTGTGCATCGCTGTGGATTCTTTGAACTAAACATTAGTGGACCGAATAGACTGATTGTTGTGCTGCTTCTTTTTTCTTTTTTCTTCCTTCTTTTTCTTCCTTCTTGTTTTATTCATGTTCAAATAAAAAATGTTAACGAATTTTGAAGTGTTCTGCACGTACATACGTGCAACTAATTGACCTCCATGTCATCAAATTAAATTGGTTGTCGAATTGTCTTCATGTCAATTCCGTTGAATTGGAAAATAATAAAACGAGCCTCTCCTTTTGTTAAATGATAACTGCATTTTCCTTTATTTATTTAATTTTGAAAATAATAGTCAATATACTTGCTTTTTTAATGGGCAAAAACATCAAACGAACCTCTCCTTTTGTTAAATAAATGGGTCCCTTTCAATGAGCAGCCCGCGCGTTAGGAGGACGGTGACGTCAACGCAGGCGCTGTTGTTAATGGTAAGTTCGAGAACAGGAGGAATCCAGGATAAATTAGTGTTGCATAACAGTTGAACACATCAATATTAAGATTATATTTTATTTTTTTATAAATTTAGTTATATAATTATCTGATAATTATATAATTAAAAGTATATAAGATAACTTAAATAATCTGATAATCTCAAGATGGGTTTAATTTAAGTCATGTATATAACTTTAATTAGATATATAATTAAGATTATGAAAAATGAGATATAATCTTATTTAGAGATTTTAATATATAATTTAATTTAATATTTTACTGTATTATTATAAAAATAAATAGTATTTTTTAACTTTATTTATTTTTTTATTTTCCATTTTTATTTATTTATTATTATTTTTTTTTAACCTTACCCGTTTTTACTTTACGTTTCTCTTTTGGAACATTAAAAAGTTTTTTTTACTTTATGTGTTTCTCTTCCTGAGCTTTACCTTTTTTTTCTCTCAAATTTTTTTATTTAACTTTACGTTTTTCCATTTTTTGTTTACTTTACATTTTGTTTTCTCTTTACGCATTATATTTTTTAAAATTTTTTTTTCAACTTTTTACGTTTTTTTACTTTCCTCTATATATATATATATATATATATAACTTTCTCAAAACTACAAATTTATTTTTTAAATAAAATATCATATATTTTTATTTTTTATAATTTAAAATAAAATTTTTGTTATAAAAATTTTATGAGTATTTTGATCCCAAAGTATAAATAAAGATATTTTTAGCTAAAAAATTTAGTTAATCTTGGAATCAAGAAAAAAACTCATTTTTATGAGATTTTTTGATTCCGGATTTCATGTTTTTTTTTTGTTGATGTATCAGACATGAATCATTACTTGGGAATTGTCAATTATCTAAATCAAATAAGGTTTTTGTTAATAACCGTGGATGGATAATCAAAATTATTAAAGATAACTCCTAAGTAAATGCATCCTTAGGGTTTTTATCTTAGGATTTAGAGGTTGATTATAGTATTAAGTACAAAAAAAATTTCAAAACAAAAAAAAAAAATAAGTGCTCATGAGAACGAAATAGTTCCACCGCATGTCTTACCCCACACACCTCGTGAGCATCTTTTTTTTTCATTTAGTTTTTTTTTTCTTAATACTATAACTTAACTTCTAAATCTTAAGGTAAAATCTTAAATGATATACCTATAAACCAAAAATAAAAAATAAATTAATTAATTAAAATGAGGGTTGGGGCATTGCCCTTATAGGTAGAATCGAACAAACTGGATTTAATGGTGCAAATGAATAAGATTGAACGTTCACGAATAATTTTAATGTTCAACTTGGTACAAGTTTATTTATGTACATTTAATATATATAGCATTAATTAAATAAATAATCTTGAAGGCAAGATCTCTTAAACTATTTTTTGTGGTCCAGGGGATGTGTCACTCATATTTGTGGTCGGACCGTGATCGCGATCCGGCCGCAAATGGTTGCGATCTCTTCCTGGGTTCACCGTCCCCATCAGGTTATAGTTTTTGTTCGGAGCGGGTGGCCTCCGCCGGCCCGGAGGATACCCTTGCTCGGCGCCCAGTAACCTGGCTACTTATCCACCACCGGAGGCCTCCGACCACCCGCTCTAAACAAAAACTATAACCTGGTGGGGGCGGTAAACCTAGGAAGGGATCGTAACAATTTACGGCCGGATCGCGGCCACGATCCGACCGTAAATACGAGTGGCACATCCCCTGGATCACAAAAAAGTGATCCAGGAGATCTGTGCTCTTGAACAACTCATTAAAATAAACAAACAAATTTGAATACATATGTGTTCAGCTCATTAATGTTCGTGAACAACGTTCGTAAATATATTCATGAATAACGTTCATAAACAACATTCTTGAACAACGTTCGTAAACTATATCATCAATAAAACTCTTATCAACATTTTAAATAAAGTAAATTTTAAAATGAACAAACAAGTTTGTATTATCAAACTCAATAACTAACCAAATAAATTTAAAATATAAAAGTTTCAAACAATCAAATAAGTTTGAATTGAGAGCTCCATAACATCTAAACGAACCAATCTCAAGTCAAGAGATGTGGTAGATATATAGGGGACTCCCACGTAGGATTAGAAAGTCAATTTTTCAGTTAACATGATAGTCAAAGTTTAAGATAGATCAACCTGAACGAATGACCGATTGGGACATCAGAGACCACCATCCAATCGGATCTTCCCCTCATTGGGCTCTGCTCCCCTATATCCTATCATCGGATCACATGATCACGAGGCCCTGCTCCCCTATATCGTCTCATTCAGTTCCTAATCGAATCTCCAACTCTTAGGACTTTGTTCTCTTACATCCTCCCGATCAACACACAGGATCACAAGGCTCTACTCCCATGCACCCATCAAATTAACGTACAGAATCACGATGCTTTGCTCCCCTATATCCTTCTACTCAATTCTCGATCGGATCTCTGACTCCTAGGGCTCTACTCCCCGACATCCTCTCGATTGGCGCGCAAGATTACAGGGCTTTGCTCCCATTCACCCTCCAGACCAGCGCACAGGATGACAAGACTCTACTCCCCTATATCCTCTCACTCAGTTCCCGATTGGATCTTTGACTCTCGAGGCTTGCTCCCCTCAACTCTTTATAAGATAGGTAAACATATAACCAGACCCCTCAGCCCATGATCAAAAAATTGGGTTTCCTTTTTACTAACCCATTTATCCCATTATTTGGGTCAAGCCTAGAAAGCTCAATGGTCCTTTCAAATAAGAAGCTCATTCCACAATTAGTATTGCGTGTGAAGTTGTTAGAAGCACATGAAACTATATTTTTGTACAAAATATAAGATACTAGTAATGTATGGGCGATGAAACTATACACTACAACAGAGATATACGGATTTGACATATCCTATATGCTGATATGACATTTAATTGATATGAGGATTATAAAGGTATTATAAAAGGGTTTCACCTTCGCGGGCACAGGTACATCTTTTACTTTATACACATCTTATATTCTTCTACTATTGGCCATCTTCCACAAGTCAGAGCTGACCTATTTGCAAACACTCATTCTTCCCCCCTCCACCTTGTGACCTTGTAGGTGATCACCCTTCGAGTTTTTTTCTCCTTGGAGGTCTTTTTGAGGTTAACTTCAAAGTCATCTCACAATGATCTCATTTCTTTTCCTTCAAGATCTTGTGGTCAACATCAGCAATACCTCACCAAATGATACAACTTTTATCTATTTCAATGGGATCATCAAACTTAAACCAAACTCAAATTCTTAAAATTTAAATTAAATTAAATCTGAACAATCATTTTAAAACTTAATTTATTTTAAATTCGACTTACCTTTTCTTGATTATTTTATAAAATAAACCACCATAAAATAAACTTGAATACTGTAAAATTTAATTTGGTGCGGCTGGTTTACCACCCTACCAATGAATCATTTGATGTCTTTTATTTATGTTAGTTTGATTTTTTTTAAAAAAAACATTCTTTTTCAATATCTGTTTTAATAATCATTATCTATTATGGTATCTATTTTTGTTCGATGAAACGGAACGTTGAATCAAATAGCACTAAATTTGGACGATCCATTTAGTCCTGTAAAAATTTTTCATCAGTCAAAAGTTAAATAACGAAGTACTCGTGGTGAATAGCGTCGGGCTATTGTTGTATTTATTGTTATCACCGAACGTGGACAATTGTTTAGATTCGGACTCGTGAATTTGAGTAAAAAGTAAAAACAGAAAGAAAGAAAGAAAAAAAAAAAAACTCGTCCAGGCTGAAGGTCAAAAGTAAGGTCAACGTCATTCATCAAATTGAGTCACGCGCACGGCTCAAAGCATGAGGCTGAAACCTTCCACTCATTCACCGGTCGGCCGCCGCCTCTTCCATTCCAACGCTCATTTCATTCACGCACGCGGTCTTCTAACCTCAAATCCCCGCGTGGCTCCCACTCGGTCGCTCGGGTCCCAAGGTTCTCGTCGAATGAAAAACAAGCTCTTGATCCATGTGTTTCTATCAGAAGTGAAGGAAAAATTGGCCGTGGCTAATCGCGGTGGACCGTGTCGTTTGACCGGAATTTTCTGAGTCGGCGAGTACACGCCATTCACGTTGCTTTGACTCAATAGTCATTGGCTCTGCGAGCGTTCCGCTGTCCTTCCACATCCTTTGACCTTATCAACAACCTGAAACAATTCTCCATTCGTCGTGATCGTCATCACGCGTCATCCTCGAAATGCTCTCGTTTAAGTAGTTGTTCTTGAGCTTCATTTCACCGTCTCCCGACGCCTATAAATTCCATCAAGTGGAGGAAGACAAGAAAAGAAATTAATCAAATAAATAAATAAATAAGAGATTTGGAAGAGAATTGCCGATGTCGTGCACGCTAGCGATCGCGAGTTCGCCGGTGTTTTCACCGGAATCCCTATCTTTGAACCCGAGCTCTTCCTCCGCGTCGCCCTTCTCCTGCTCATCATCTCCCCCCTTCCGGTCCCGGTTCCAGAGAGCCGCCATCCCGCTGCTGGCGAACAGCGACGGGTTCGGAGCTGCGGCATCTCCATCTCCGCCCCCGCCCCTGCTTCCGTTGGGATCGAGCGGTTCCCGTTCCGTCCTGAAGAGGAAGCGACCGGTGCGGATTGATATTCCGTCGGCCGAGGCGTTGCCTTTCGAGACAGAGGCGGCGGATGGCAGGAAGGAAGTGGCGGCGGAGAGCGCGAGGTATTCGGTGTATTGCAAGAAGGGGAGGAAGCGGTTGGAGATGGAAGATCGGCATAAGGTGTCGCTGGACGTCAATGGGGATCCCAAACTGGTAGGTGTGCTTCGAGAGTTGCATCGGTGGTTCTAGCGGAACTAGCTGGCTCGATTGGTTAAATCGCCCCTTAATCTGTGATTGCAGGCTTTCTTTGGCATTTTTGACGGCCACGGAGGCAAGAAAGCGGCGGAGTTTGCTTCAGAGAAGCTGGACGAGTTCATCGTAGAGGAAATGTCGACGACCGCCGGAGCAGTGTCCAGCGGCATCGAAGAAATCGTCCGAACTGGATACTCGAAAACCGACGCCGAGTTCTTAAAGGAGCAAGCCGACGGAGGCGCTTGCTGCGTCACCGCGTTGGTTAGGGACGGCGATCTCATCGTCTCCAACGCCGGGGATTGCCGTGCTGTCTTAAGCCGAGCCGGAAAAGCTGAAGCCCTGACTTCCGATCACCGGCCCTCTCGTGAAGATGAAAGGGACAGAATTGAGAACCTCGTAAGCGTCTGCAACTACTCGATCATTGATTATAGGAATCGAGCTTCCATTGCTACCGTACGTTGCTTACAATGCGTGGTGCTAATCTTATGCAGGGCGGCTACGTCGATTACCGCCGAGGAACTTGGAGATTACAAGGTTCCCTCGCGATTTCCAGAGGGATCGGGGATTCCCATCTCAAGCAATGGGTGATACCGGTGCCGGAGACTAAAGTGATCGGAATCGATGCTGAATGCGAGTTCTTAATTCTCGCAACTGACGGACTGTGGGATAAGGTACAAATCAAAACCTCTGTTTTTTTTTTCTTCGTCCTTTTTGTTCTATTGAATAAACGAGTTGATGGTTAAATTTTCAGGTTAGCAATCAGGAGGCAGTAGATCTTGCTCGGCCAATGTGTGTGAATGCAGATAATAATGCATCGACATTGTCTGCTTGTAAAAAGCTTGTGGAACTGTCTGCTGATCGACGCTCCATGGATGATATAAGCGTGATGATAGTGAAGCTGCAGCATTTTGTTTGAAGACATTGCTAATCCAGACAAAAAAAAATGGAACAAATAGTTGTCTAATTGTGTGCTGCAAGTAAATTTTTTATGAACTTGTGGCCCTCTAGATTTTCTGATTTACATTCTTTTGTTTTTCTAAGAACACTGCACTTGGTGTTTAAAAAGGTAAATTACCATGGAAAAAAAGGCACCTTTTATTTTTAGATTCATCAAGATGATATTTATTTTGATCTTTTTTATTAAAAGGATACCTCATCCTATAATTACCCAATCATTCTCTACTATATTATTTTCATTATAATCTTTCGTCTATATTTTTCATCTAAATCCTGAATAAGGACGTGTTATAGTTGCTACGATTTCTATTAATTTTCGTAGCTGCTACAACGTGAATATTGAGAGATTAATTTTTAACTTAGGTTGAACCGTGAGACGTTTCATATGTCAAATTGAAATTTATTCAGATATTTATATTTATTATCAGATGTAACCCGTAATAGCTCATCTTAGATCGTTTAAAGTCTTTTCGGATGTTCTGAAAATTTTAATCCTCTCTATTAAAGTTATTTTTTTTATTGTAGTAACTTAAAAATCATAATTACTATAACTGTTATAATAATTATGAAATCATAATTGCAATTATAAAATCATAATTACAGTTATAAATCATTACGATTTTATAGTTATTACAATGTGTATTCGGAATTTAGACAAGAGATATAAACGAAATAATAATAAAAATAATATTGAAAGATAGTTATGTCATTTTACATGAATAAGAGGCTCTTTGCATAAAAAAATAAATAAATTGGAAAAAAAAATACACCGTCTTTATTTTTCGCTCAATTTCCTTTATTGAAATCAGAAGAGAAAGGAAAGAAATACAAGTTAAAACTTGCCCGGGATCTCACTCACAAATCACAGCAATTAAATTGTTTGACACAATCTCACACACAAACCCACACACAAACCACGCACTCTAATTGTCTAAATCAATTTAGCTTAAAATTACCAGTAATTCAACCACGCCATCAACGACTACACTAGAGAGGAGAGGTAATGCCAAATAGCCTACATAATGGTGGATCTGTAAGCCTTTCTCTTTCTGATCTCTCCCTCCTTATTATCCATCGAAGTAAACGTAACTTAAATTTTAAAGTTAATCAGGGAATTCGCGGCCGGAATGGGTTCGGGATTTCGAACCCGGGGTTTGGGATGAACGTGTCGTCGTTCCCCGGAAGAAACTGGAACTCGGCCGCCCCCAGGCCGCTGTCGCCCGAGACACCACCCATCGCCGGCGTCTCTCGGCTTCCGACAGAGTACCTCCCGGACCCACCGGGGACGAGCTCTGCGGCCTTCTTGTCAGCGAATTCCGGAGTTCCACGTCCGGCGAGGCAGAGTCGAGCGACAGGAAAGAGACACAAGAAGAGGAGAACAAGACGGTACTGTGATGAACTCGCCATTGCCACGGAAGAAGAAGAAGAAGAAGAGGAAGATGAGCTGGAATTTGCTGCAAACGCACTGTTTTTATAAGAAGAGAGAGCAGTCGGTGGAGAGTGGATGCGATTAAATTGAGCTGTTTGTTTCTGAATTTATTGACCCGATTCAATGCCTCAACTACCCTTCGTTAATCATGAACTTCCCAAGTGATGAAAAATGATGAGCGAGATGAGATCTAAAGATTTACCATGTCTTTTCTGATGATTTGTTTGTTGGATAAATTTGAATGGAAGAGTGGGAGAGGATGAGATTTTAGTCTCACGTTGGCGGCTGTTTCTGTTTGAGATGTGAAAAAGAGGTGAAAAGGAAGATAACTTCATTGTAAATGATACGTTAGCCCCATATTAAAAGTTTCAAAATAATTTAGTTGATTTATATTGTATCATAAGTGCGTCGAACGGTTCCAACCAACATTTTGCCATCAGCCGTCATTGTAGAGTCATTTTGTGAGCTTTCGCGTAATACAATTTGTCATGACTACTAATGTTTGGTAGTGATCATAGCACTGCTGAAGGAGCAGTTAGGGACGCTTTTTCCTGATTCAAACTGTAAAATATTGAAAAAAGACAGATAATGATAAGGAAATTTTTTAAAATTTTTAAATTTTTTCGAGAATTTTTCGGAGCTTGTATGGATGAGTTTATAGGGATAAAAACGGGACCCCGGGAAAGCATATTTAGGTTACCCCATTTAAGCGAGGAAATGTTTATTTTCTTAATTTCCTTTTCTTTTTCTTTATTTTTTTCCCTTTGTTTTCTTCCCGTGTGCCCGACACCCCTGCGCCTTCTCCTTCTTTCCTCACTCTCCGTGACACCGAAGCCCTAACCGGCGTCGCTCGGCGATTTCCTTCTTCCTCGCGAACAAAAGTCAAGCCCCATCTTTTCTCTTCTCATCTTCTTCCTCACCGATTCTGCCATAGGTGTCGGCGCCGAGCCGATCTTCTTCTCTTCCACGCCGTGCCCTAACCGGAAGTCGACGCCAACCCGATTGTCTTCCTCGGCGTCGACGGTGACGCTCGATCTCCACTACTTCTCTCCTCCTTTGCCCTAGTGTCGGCGCAGATCCAGCGCACTTTCCTCATGTGTGCCCTAGCCGACGGCCTTCTCCCCTCTGTGCTGCCATCGACCCCCTTTCACGCGCGCTGACCGTTGGCCTTACTCCCGATCCCGCGACGTTGTGCCCTCGTACTGTCGCCGGCCACTAGGTCTGACCCACCACAGATCACCTTTCCTCTGCTCTAGTTGGATTTCTTCTCTCCGTGTTGCCGTTGTGCCCTAGTTTCTCTCTGTCGGTGCCACTCTCTTCCTTACAGCAGGTTCGAGATCTTAGAGGTAAGGGAGTTGCCCTAATTAGTGAATCAGGTACTTGATCCTTGTGTTGTGACCGCTTGATCCTCTTTTTGTTTCGAGCAGTGAAGTGTCTAGCAAGTATAGTGTGCTGTGGTTTGTTGATTTCCGACAGCAACCCCCTCCAATAGCCCTTGGTCCAGCAGCGATCACGACTGTGAATTGAGGTAAGGAGTAGAGGAATTGTTTCCTTTGTGGTAGCGTACACATATGTGAGACTAGGAAAGGTTTAGAATTTATCTAATGGTCTAATTAGGGTTAATGAAGCTAACCCTAGATGTCGATGGATTAGGAATTTGTTTAACTATTTTGTTTATAATTAACTTAGCTAAACTGTACGATTTTACTATAGGATTCGGATTCAGGACGAGCAATTCGACATAGAGGTTGATTAGCTCGATCTATATTTGAGGTGGGTACCTCTTGACTTAACTTTTATGATATTGTCAATTGGATATGCATAGTATTTTATAGCTACAAGCAATGATCATATTTGTCTTTGGTATGTCACGGTTTGATACCCATAGCATGTTCTGTTTTGTCACTGGTTATGTAACCATGTTTATACCTCGTGATTATTGTCATGAGTACCTTAGTTCCTAGAGTAAGTGACATACCATGCTTACTGAGTTTAGGACTAGATTCTGGATTTTTATTATCTGGCATGGGTACCTATATTTTTATATCATATTTGATCTGTGTACCTAGACCCTTTTGATTTGATCCATGTATATTGTTGGTACATATTTTATGGAGGTGGCTATGTTAGGGACCTAGGTTGTTATGCCATAGAGGACATGTATACTCTAGATCTGTGGATTTGACTTACTGGTACTAGGGTACACATTTTTATATATATATGGATTTGGTTCAGGATATTGTCATGCTTAGTGTCATGCATCATTCGCATGATTGCATGTTGTACGATTGTCAGCTCCATTATTGTTGAGCACATCGCCAGTTATATGTATCTGCACACACGACCACTCATGGGTTAGTGGTATATTCAGGCAGGGTGTGTTGCAACAGGTGCTCTGTCAAGGGCTCCATTGGTCCACTCATGGGTTAGTGTGACGCAGTGTTGTAGTAGGACAGGGATCCCTCCCCGACATTGTGTACCAGGAGATGAGAGCATTGAGCTCCCCCATTTATGATTTGGGGTAGGAGGATAGGTGTACTCCAACAGCATCCCGTCCACTCGGTCACTCATCAGGAGTAGTGACGTCAGAGTGCACGGTTGTCACAGCCCTACCTACTCGGTCTCACCATCATGTGTGAGACGGCTGACTGGAGAGTAAGGGTGACCAGGACATGTCATTGGCATCATACGCATTGATGCATTTATTGCTTGTGCTTGTTACATTTATTTGCTGCATTTGGTTGGATGTATATGTTTGACATGCATACAGGATTTATGACACTCTCGGTTTGACGACCCTTTTGTTCTGGATAGGAGTTCCTGGTGAGTACAGCTTCCTTAGTTACCTTTTAGTTTTGCATTTCTCCTATATATGATTAGGAAGTTGTATTCCATATTTATTGCTGTTAGATATATCTTACTAGACATGTCTATTGGTATTCGCTGAGTTGTTGAACTCACCCCTGTGGACACTATCTTTTTTCAGGTACCAGGTTGTTTATGGAGTCGCTTGGAGTATCCTGATTGTCGGTCCCCACGTCATATTAGAAGACCAGTCTTCGCATTTTAATTATGTTTATCGTGGTATATGGTATGTGTGTATTTGGCTTTGTGTTCCGATTTTGTTTCCGGAGTATTGTGTTGTTGTGTGGTGTAAGCCTAGCCGGCTAGCAGTCTTGTATATTTGGTTTTCTATTATTTTCCGCTGTATTTTGGTTTTGGTATCAGCAGAGTAGGTACATATAACTACGTGGTTGTGTGTATATTCCAGTCGCCTGTGGCTGAGGTATATTGTAGATGTAGAAAGTTTCAGATTGTCCGCCGTACAGGGGAGGTGCTGTCGAAATTTCTTCAGACAGGGACTCCTCCGGGGCGTGATAATTTAGTGGTATCAGAGCCAGGTTACGATACTTGCTATGTGTTCTAGATTTTCGAGATTTATCTGATACCAATTTATTTGGTATCAGAGCACGGTTTACGAGTTTTATATCCCGTGTTTTGGATTTCGTGTTTTAGTTTTCTCGATGTGACTTTTTTCGAGTTTTGGGACCTGGCAGCAGCAGGACATCTCCAAGTTATATGAGGTATGTTGGTATACTGTTATCCTACCTTTTTGTTAGTATATGCACAGTTGACTATTACAGTTTATGACATGTTTTAGCATTCTTTATTAGTACCTGTCTAGTTGATATAGCATATATTTTATGTATTAGGTAAACCACTGATCATGGTCAACCCTAATAGAGATCAAGGATTACGGTCTCAGGAGACTTTTTTTTTATAACATAACACCAGTAGTTTTAACTTCTATTACTACTAGTCGGTTAAGAGATGGAGGCACATACCAGTCTCTGTTGTTGTTGGCTAGGTGCTAGGTAATAACTAGTAAGTACATATCTTTGTTGACTCAGCCAGTAGAGTACTGATATACTTTAGTTAGTTTCGTCAGTAAATGATTTATTTACTCTGGTTAGATTGGTCAATAGAAGATTGATTTACGCTTGTCGACTTAGGTAGTCGTGGATTGATTTACCTTAAATGCTTATGGAGGATTAGTGTATTCTTGATTAGTTAGTCAATGACCGATTTATTTGTTTTGGTTGGTCCGATCAGTAGGGGACCGACTTACTCTATTTTATAGAGATGTTGATCTTTGGGTTATTTGTGCTTAGGTTGGTATCTAGAGCACATTTGAGTACATGTTTTGTACTGACGTGGGAAAAGACTGAATTAGTCATATATCATTATCGGCTTGGTCAGTCTATAGAGGATTGATGTATCCTAGACCATGAGTACTTTAATTTTAGACTGTATGTACCTAGTTGGATAACTTAGAAGGTAGAATAGGAAATATCAGATTGATTGGATTAAATATGCTGATTCTGCATATCTATGTGGTGTGTACATATAATTATTATATACTGTAGGAGTGTTATAATGGACGGTCTAATTGCATGTAGTGGGTGTATACTTTTCCAGTTATGATTGTTGTGGGTTTCTAGTAGATTATACCCAAGTGGGTAGGTGTATGGTTTGATTGGTTTATTGGAGGTATTTTGTCGATTAAATCTATGTTGTGAATTGTGCATATGTGTTTGAGTGTTTTATTGGAGGTATCTTATCGATTTAATCTGAGTTGGAATATGTGCAGATTTGTTCAGTGTAATATTCTAGGTATCTTGTTCATTCTATTTGTTCTGTGTGTACACTCATGTTGATTATGATTTATTGGAAGTATTACGTTGATTATACTCTTGGCATATGTGTATATATATGTCATATGAGTGTTGTTTGAGGTGTATTGTTGATTATACCTATGTTGATATATGCACACGAGTTCGGTATGCATTGTTGGAGGTATCACGATGATTTATACCTATGTTGTGAGTATGTTTGGTGTATATTAATTGGAGGATTATGTCGATCATACATATATTATGTGTGCACGTGTGCAGGTATATGGTTGATGGCATCATGATGATTCTACCTATGTTGAATGTAGAATGTTGAGTGTCTACATTATGTTATTGGTTGTATTATCCTGCCTACAGTGATATGTGATTGAGTGATCTCATGCAATCTCTAACTGGATAGTTAGGTGCCTTGGGCACTTATGTATTATTTGTGGTGGAGTGTTGCTCCCACACGTGTTATGGATTGTTTGTGGTGGAGCGTTGCTTCCACATATTGTGGATTGCTTGTAGTGGAGTATTGCTCCCATATATATTGTAGATACATATTTCGGATTATTTGTGGTGGAGCGTTGCTCCCACATATGGAGGATTTCTTGTGGTAAAGCGTTGCTCCCACATATGTGGTATTTCGTGTGATGGAGTGTTGCTCTCACACTGGAGGATCTATTTTTTTGGTGATTTATATCATTGGTGATCAGATTCCTGACTTGTTGTCGGGGATCTTATGGTTAGGAATGTTTGTGATACAAACATTATGTGTCTTGGTTTTACCATTAGGGCTTGCGGAGCCTTAGATGTTTTCCGGGACTCGATGATTTTTGGTATTCCTAGGATGTTTGGATTGGTTTCCATTGTCTTGTTGACAATGTTGTGATCTATTTCGGATCCACGGTGAGTCACGCACATCATCTTTGCATAGTTCTAGAGATGTTTCGATGGAAACGTCTATATGTGAAGATCAGTAGTGCGTATTTTGGTTGTCTTCTGTGAGATGTTTGAGACACACGGGCACCAGTAGGAGTATACCGTGGTTCCACAGGAGATAGAGGTTGTTCCACAAACCAACTTCTTTGGTCTGGCTTGATATTACAGACGATTCGTTGGGGGTTAATTTTCCACGTGTTGCTATGCCACTGACACGCCTAACCAGGAAAGGCGTGAAGTTCACTTGGACTGAGGATTGCGAGACCAGCTTTCAGAAGCTGAAGCGGAGATTAGTGTCGACTTCGATTTTGGTTGTTACCCTCTGGAGAGGATGACTTCGTGTATTACACCGACGCTTCTATACAGGGTTTGGGTGCTATTTTGATGCAGCATGGTAGAGTATTCTCATATGCTTCTCGATAGATGAAGGAGCCTGAGAAGAACTACTCAGTTCATGATCTAGAGTGCCACCATTATCTTTGCTTTGAAGATTTGGCGACATCATTTATACGCATTACATTTGAGATTTTCACTAATAATAAGAGTCTCAAATATCTGTTCACTCAGAAGGAGCTTAATCTCCGATAGAGGAGATGGATAGAGTTCCTGAATGATTATGATTGTACCATTAACTATCACTCGGGAAAAGCTAATGTGGTTGCCGATACACTTAGCCGGAAGTCTAGAGGGACTTTGACTTGCCACCGAGTTGTGGTTACAGACTTGATTCAGGGTTTCTCAGAGTTAGACCTTGAGGAGAAGGGACAGACAGATTTAGAGTTCCACGATGACCAAACACTGATCCGACAACCAACACCAAAGTTCTACATATTTAGAGTTGTCGGTAAATTTAATATTTGTATTTACTTTATAATTCAAATTTCCTCTATAATTCTTCATGCTATTAGTAAATTGTCCAACATAAACAATCAACGAGTGTGAGTCTTAGAGTAAAAGTTGTCATAGGCTCTGACCAAGTAAACAAAACTATTAGTATTATTTTTTTCCTTTGTTTTTTTTACTTTTGCTGTGTTTTCTCTATTGCTTTACAAAATACATGAAAAAGTCATGAGCGTTATTTGCCCTCCCCCTCTAGCGCGCTTTTTGATCCTACAAAACTTGGGCAGGAGAGTATACTCATTTATAATTTAGTCGAGTGACATGAGAGTCTAGAACAAGCGCGAGCACAGACTCGCTTATAATTCGGCCGAGCAGCACGAAAGTCTGGAACTTGGTATTGGAGGCATAGTGTATGACCTAAATACCTTGGAGAGCAAGAGGCACGGTGTATTGCCCGAATACCTTAGAGAGTTAGAGGCACGGTTTATGACCTGAATGCCTTGGAGAGCTAGAAGCACGGTGTATGACCTGAATGCCTTGGAGATCTGGAGGTACGGTGTATGACCCGAATGTCTTAGAGAACTAGAGGCACAGTGTATGACCCAAATGTCTTGGAGACTTGGAGGCACAATATATGACCTAAATGCTTTGGAGAGCTAAGGCACGGTGTATGACTCGAATGCCTTGGAGAGTTTGAGACATGATATATAACCCAAATGCCTTGGAGATCTAGATGCATGGTGTATGACCCGAATACCTTGGAGAGCTAGAAGCACGGTGTATGACCTGAATGCCTTGGAGAGCTGGAGGCACATGTATGACTCGAATGCCTTGGAGAATTAGAGGCATGGTGCATGACCTGAATGCCTTGGAGAACTGGAGGCATGGTGTATGACCCGAATGCCTTGGAGACTTAGAGGCACAGTATATAACCTGAATACCTTAGAGACTTGGAGATCTTGAGGTACAATGTATAACCCAAATGTCTTAGAGAACTGGGGGCATAGTGTATGACCCGAATACCTTGGAGATTTGAATGCATTGTATATGACCTGAATGCTTTGGAGAGCTAGAGACACAATGTATGACCCAAATACCTTGGAGAGCTTGAGGTACAGTGTATAACCTGAATGTCTTGGAGATCTAGAGGAATGGTGTATGACCCGAATGCCTTAGAAAGCTAGAGGCATGATGTGTAACCTGAATGTCTTGGAGATCTTGAGACATAGTATATGACCCAAATGCCTTGAAAAGCTGGAGGCACGGTATATGACTCGAATGTTTTAGAGAATTGGAGGTACGGTGCATGACCTGAATGCCTTGGAGAACTGGAGGCACGGTGTATGACCTGAATACCTTAGAGACTTGGAGGCACGGTGTATGACTTGAATACCTTAGATTTGGGCTTTCTACTTTGCTAAAAAATAAGAATATATTTTGAATTTTAAAATTTAAAATTTAAAATTTAGACTTATCTTGAGCTGGTCTAAGCAGATAATCTC
Source organism: Zingiber officinale (assembly GCF_018446385.1). Lineage (NCBI taxonomy): Eukaryota > Viridiplantae > Streptophyta > Magnoliopsida > Zingiberales > Zingiberaceae > Zingiber > Zingiber officinale. The sequence continues at coordinate 170,566,164 of NC_055988.1, forward strand.
AATGTGTTAAGCAAGGACGGATGAGCCTCTTGTTATGGTCGAGTTGTCGGTCGGTTTGAAATTTTGGTCCTATGGGATTTCCGATCGAATGGCCATTTTTACTTTGGTTGATCAGACTTGACTTGCTAGTTGGATGTTGTCCATTTTGATTACTGTCATTCAGTGTTTGTTTAGGAATATTGGTCAAACTTCACGTGAAGATACTGATCGGATGCTTGGATCCTCGAATTTGCCAATCGGCTGTTTGGTTTAAGCATCTACTAGGCTCTTCATACTATGTCCTTGAAGGAGATCCTTGAAAGGAGAGCGAGGATAATCCTTTATTTACTTCTCCTGACTTGGCCATTTGACAGAGCCTCTTGGAATATTGATGGTAGTCACTTATAGCATGATGAGGAGATTGATGGTAGTCATAAAAATGTCTATGCATTTTAGGCGATGACTGATTCACTTCCCACACTACTCTCTCTTTCCAGACCAACGAAAGATTTGAGCGAGGGTCTCTAGGGCATTCCAGAAGAGGTGATGGTTTTCGATCGACCAAGTTGATCGGAGCTGAGACAGTCCCTTTCTTCTTCTGGGTGTCCTAAGCTTTTTCTACATTAATGTATTTGACCACTTCCCCCAGCAAGTCGTCGAAGTCCTTTGCAAGATTTCTGACAAGGGCTTAGAAGAATTCTCTATCTAAAAGGCTTTGAGAGAAAGCACTTATTAATATTTCAGAAGTGGCGGACAGAACATCTAGCACCACTTGGTTGAATCGCTTGATGTATACTCACAGGGAATCATTGGCCCTTTGCTTGAGCATGAACAGACTCAAACTGGTATTTTGATACCTCCGGCTGCTAGCAAAGCGGTGTAAGAAGGCTTTGTGAAAATCTTTGAAGTAGTAAATGGACTCATCCGGAAGCCAGCTGAACCATCTTTGTGTTGAGCTGGAAAGAGTGATAAAGAACACTCATCACTTAACGTCATCCGTGTATTGATGAAAGATGGATGCGTTTTTAAATTTAAGTAGATGATCTTCTAGATCGGTCACTCCTCCATATGCTCTGAACGTCAAAGGGTGAAAGTGGATTGACAATCTGTCCTCCAAAATTTTTTGAGAGAACGATACACCTATTCACTCGGGGGAAATGTTGGCCATCAGAGCTTTCTTCTTTCAAAGATCTTGAGAAGGTGCATTCCCCGTCGAAAAGCACTGGGGGACTTCCGAGTGGACATTAGTTTTAAGCGGCATCCGGAACAACGCTCGATGGTAAGCCATTGAGAATAGGGCATGGGAGGCAGACTATTTGGCCATGGCGATACTTAGTTAAGATAAGCTAGAGGAGGAGGAACTAGCTGGAACCCAGTTGAGCTTTCCACTCGGGTCCCTCACTCGATGTGAGGGCCCGTTACTAATAAAGCTGGGTTATTCTGCAAAGGGCACGGAGCCTCTGTTTGTTACTGTTGTGCCAATCTTTGAGTTCGGGCAACTATTAGCTTCTCCAAATCTTCTTGTGACAAGGTAACGATAGTGAGTCACCTAGCCTCTTCTATCTCCGTATTTCAGATTTAGACGAAGTTCTCATAGACAATGTCAAATTTAATCATGCCGCCCGTGATTTACCTCCTCCGTGTTGGTCTTGGGACGGGTTGGCAGGGGTGTCGGGGGCGAGCGTATTCGCCTTTTGCCACAATGTCTGAAAGTGGGGGAGATGGCCGCTGGGCATGGGGCGTTGAGGTTGACCATGCAAAGACTATGAACTGGAAGAAGATGGTGCTAAACGATCATATAGCTAGGAGCTACGAACTTATGCACACCGCAGACAAAGCCAATGAGAACGTTAGAGCGAGAACCATCTGAGGGGGTCCTTGATGCAAATACTCCGACACTCAAGTCAGAACAATAGCTGAGCAAAACAGAGAAGAAGATGAACAGTAGCAACAAATGATCAATTGTGGTAGTGAGACCTCCCGTACCTAACCAACGGAGAGGACCCCCTTTTTATGTCACCTCTTATATAACCTCCGCATTAATGAGGCAGTAGAGAATATCTGATGTCAGAGTATGTCAGGTGGTGGAGGATGTATGATAGTTTCCCTATGGTTGGAAGAAGGTTCTGTTGTATGTATATGTCAAAATAATAGAGTATTTTCTGACGAATAGTTGTTATTCTCTAACAGGTTGTTGTGATTCTCTAATAATATTGTCTCCTAGAAGGAGTCTGACCGGCTCTTTAGCCGACCGGGAATATACTGGAGCCATGCTCCAAAGAAGTAGAGAGCTGAGCCTCTGAGATCTGACTGGCTCTGGGGCTGACCGGCTATATACGATGAGTCATGCTTATGAGAAATAGGGAGTTGTGCTCCGTAAGTTCGATCGACTCTAGGGTCGACTGGATTTACATTGAGAACCTTTCATTGGAGAAGTTGGGAGCTGGTCCCATAAATTCGACCAGTTTTGGAGCTGACTAGCTGTAGACTGTGAGTCCTACCGCCACGTAGTGGGGAGTTAAGCTCCATGGGTCTGATCGACGCTAAGTTTGTCCGGGTTTATGTTGGGTGATCCGGCAGTAAGAATGGGGGACCCCATTTAGCAGTCAACGCCGCGAGGAGAGCCAAAGGCCTTGGCCGAGCAGATAAGGAGGGCGACGACCAGCTGAAGCTTCCGAGCGGAAGCAATACACCCCGCCGGAGTCGGGGTTCCGACGCTCATGATGAACAGTAGGAAAGGCCGAGCAGAGGGCCTACTCGGCCGAAGGAATAAAACATCAACGCTGCGAACAGTCCAGAGAGCACATGACCAGGAAGCTCCCGCGCGGATCAGAACACCCGATCGACCGGACGCGAGGAAACTGCCGACCGGTCGGACGATCGACGGGGAGTAAGAAAAGGCAAGGATAGAAACATCTTCTGACAGCAGATGATATGCAGGATCTTAGGGCATGCGCTCACTGTCCCATCAAAGACGTGCTCACTGTCCCATCAAAGACGTGCTCGTACTGTAGCAGTAAGGAGTCAGGCAAGCTCCTCTGACAAGCCCATACTGGGTATGGGTTGAGGACACGTGTGTGTGCCTCGGTATATGTACATCAGCCTCCTCAGAAGTCTATATAAGGCCTCCACTTCTTCAACCGGAGGTACGCGAGTCTTCATCCGGCAACCACTTTCATCTATTCCTTCGCCTGACTTGAGCGTCGGAGGGCCGTTGCCGGGACACCCCTCCCGGCTCGGTTTTGTTGCAGGTTCGCCGGAGCACTCGAGGATCCAGCAGGGAGCGCCACATCCCCAGCGTTCGTTGACCCCTGGTTTGGACAGGATCAATTTGGCGCCGTCTGTGGGAACGCACCTGCATCTGAGCAAAGGCAATGGACGAGGCTGGAAGAATACATACCGTGGCACTCTCACAAGAAGAGTTGGACGCTCTGGTCGAGATAAGGGCCGCCAAACTTGTGGAGCAAAAACAGAAATCAGCAGCCGAACGACCAGAGCAACAAGCAACGTCTGCGTCAGGTGGCCGAGCGGAAGCACCTCCAGCCACTGTCGCATTCCATCGAGCCTTATTTCGTACCCCTGAAGTCATACCAGCTCGAAGGGATAGAGGATCTTCTTCAGACGAGATGCCTAGGCGAGATGACAGAAAGGGGAAAGCTCCCCGAGCGGACTCATCTCCCGAGCGGATCAATCGCCAATTTTCGGAGGCTATTCTGCGAGACCCTCTGCCCAAGCACTACGTGCCTCCGACGATCGGCGAATACAATGGAACAACTGACCCGGATGATCATCTGGGTAAGTTTGATAACACAGCCACGCTCCATCAATACACCGATGGAGTAAAGTGCCGAGTCTTCCTTACCACTCTCTCGGGATCGGCTCAACGGTGGTTTCGAAGGCTGCCGGACGGATCCATCACAAGCTTCAAGGACTTCCGAACGGCCTTCCTCCACCACTTCGCCAGCAGTCGGCGTTATCAAAAAACAAGCGTAAGTCTGTTCGCCATCAAGCAAGAGACCCGGGAATCGCTTCGAGCTTACATCCAGCGATTCAACCAAGTGGCGATGGACATTCCAATGACCACTTCGGAAACCATGATGAATGCCTTCACACAAGGCCTAGTGGATGGAGATTTCTTCCGATCGCTCATCCGAAAGTCGCCCCGGGATTATGATCACATGCTAAATCGGGCCAACGAGTACATTAACGTGGAAGAAGCGCAAGCTGCCCGGAAAAAGGAAGCTCCAACCGAGCGGGCACCTATTCAGGCCGAACGGAAACAGCACGCCGCTCATCAACCGCCGAGAGGACCAAGGGCCGAAGCAATCCGCTCCCCTCGTGTAAGGTCCCAAGTACAAGAAGTAGCTGCCGCTCAAAGCAAGCCAAAGAAGAAATGGACCCCTATGTTCTGCTCCTTCCACCGGACGGATACGCACAACACAAGGGATTGTCGAAGTCTTCCCTTCGTGGCTAATCCCGTTCCCAGGAAGGCCGAGCGACGGTCTCCTTCCATCGACAGGAGGCGAAGGACCCATGAAGCCGACCGGACTCGCACCGAGAGGCGACATCAACAGACGCCCGATCGGCATAGATCTCCAAGGCAGGAGAATCGCCGAGCGTCAAGAGAACGATCTCGGCCGTCCGCTCGGGAAGAGGAAAATAGAAGCAATACTTCCCGAGGCGAGATCAACGTTATTGCTGGTGGGCCGACCGGAGGAGACTCCAACCGAGCCAGAAAGGCGGGCGTCCGGCAGCTACAGATCCACGCAGTCGGTTGTAGCCAAGAGCGGGCAAGTGGGCCGGAAATCACTTTCGGGCCCGGAGACTTAGAAGGAGTAGAAGTGCCCCACGACGACGCTCTGCTCATTAAAGCGGTAATAGCAAATTACACTATTCACCGCATATTATGGATTATCCGAGCCAAGCGCCCGAATAGTGAAGGCCTCCCAGCCGATTGGATTCGCAAGCAAATGACCCGTGCCGTTCATGCGGGCACAGAGACTGTTCAAGCGCAAGATAAGTTATGAAGGCCAAGGTCGCTCGACCTGGTAAGGAGTTAGCCTTAAAGACCGTCTAGCCCAGACGTTAAACCGTAGAGCCGCGCCGACCGGCTATAAATATCCGTGCCGACGAGCTCCGTCGTTAAAAATCGAGAGCCGCGCCGATCGGCTATAAATATCCGCGCCGACGAGCCCCGTCGTTGAAAATCGAGAGCCGCGCCGATCGGCTATAAATATCCGCGCCGACGAGCCCCGTCGTTAAAAATCGAGAGCCGCGCCGACCGGCTATAAACATCCGAGTGGAAGACCGTCTAGCCCAGACGTTAAACCGTAGAGTCGCGCCGACCGGCTATAAATATCCGCGCCGACGAGCCCCGTCGTTAAAAATCGAGAGCCGCGCCGACCGGCTATAAATATCCGCGCCGACGAGCCCCGTCGTTAAAAATCGAGAGCCGCGCCGACCGGCTATAAACATCCGAGTGGAAGACCGTCTAGCCCAGATGTTAAACCGTAGAGCCGCGCCGACCGGCTATAAATATCCGCGCCAACGAGCCCCGTCGTTAAAAATCGAGAGCCGCGCCGACCGGCTATAAATATCCGCGCCGACGAGCCCCGCCGTTAAAAATCGAGAGCCGCACCGACCGGCTATAAACATCCGAGTGGAAGACCGTCTAGCCCAGACATTAAACCGTAGAGCCGCGCCGACCGGCTATAAATATCCGCGCCGACGAGCCCCGTCGTTAAAAATCGAGAGCCGCGCCGATCGGCTATAAATATCCGCGCCGACGAGCCCCGTCGTTAAAAATCGAGAGCCGCGCCGATCGGCTATAAATATCCGCGCCGACAAGCCCCGTCGTTAAAAATCGAGAGCCGCGCCGACCGACTATAAACATCCGAGTGGAAGACCGTCTAGCCCAGACGTTAAACCGTAGAGCCGCGCCGACCGGCTATAAATATCCGCGCCGACGAGCCCCGTCGTTAAAAATCGAGAGCCGCGCCGACCGGCTATAAATATCCGCGCCGACGAGCCCCGTCGTTAAAAATCGAGAGCCGCGCCGACCGGCTATAAACATCCGAGTGGAAGACCGTCTAGCCCAGACGTTAAACCGTAGAGCCGCGCCGACCGGCTATAAATATCCGCGCCGACGAGCCCCGTCGTTAAAAATCGAGAGCCGCGCCGACCGGCTATAAATATCCGCGCCGACGAGCCCCGTCGTTAAAAATCGAGAGCCGCGCCGACCGGCTATAAACATCCGAGTGGAAGACCGACGAGCCCCGTCGTTAAAAATCGAGAGCCGCGCCGACCGGCTATAAATATCCGCGCCGATGAGCTCCGTCGTTAAAAATCGAGAGCCGCACCGATCGGCTATAAATATCCGCGCCGACGAGCTCCGTCGTTAAAAATCGAGAGCCGCGCCGACGAGCCCCGTCGTTAAAAATCGAGAGCCGCGCCGACCGGCTATAAATAACCGCGCCGTCGAGTACCGACGTTAAAGATTGAGAGACAAGCCGGCGTCTATAAACTCTCCGAGCGGAAGACCGACGAGTCCCGTCGTTAAAAATCGAGAGCCGCGCCAACCGGCTATAAATAACCGCGCCGTCGAGCATCGACGTTAAAGATCGAGAGACGAGCCGGCGTCTATAAACTCTCCGAGCGGAAGACCGACGAGCCCCGTCGTTAAAAATCGAGAGCCGCGCTGACCGGCTATAAATATCCGCGCCGTCGAGATCCGACGTTAAAGATCGAGAGCCGCGCCGACCGGCTATAAATATCCGCGCCGTCGAAACTAAGGACGCCAAATAACGAGCGTTCTCAAGTACTAAATTGATTAAGTCCGATCGGCCATCAGTTTGCCAATACTTCGCATTCACTGAATGCAAACAGCATAGCCAAGCGCTAAACGATTTCGAGGAAAAAAAGTCAACTGATTAACCCGATCGGTCGTCTAGTGGGGAACACGTGGAGCTTAACTGATTCTACGAATAAGCACCAAACAGACAAAAAACGGCAATGAAGGGCAAACAAAAATACAAGCAAAGGAGCACAACTAGGCCGAACGGCGCGTACAAAAATTTTACATCCGCAAAACGGATGAAATACAGAAAGTACTTGGAAGAACTCGTCTCACTCCGGGTCCTCAAAATTAAAAAAGGCGTCCGGGATATCGTCAATCATAGCCGCTAGATCTGAAGAGGGAATGCTCAGGTCAGCAGGAAGATGTCCACCCTTCTTCAGGTATGCCACGGTGACCTTGACCGCCTCGGCGAAAGTTGAGGAGACGTTGCCACCAAATTTTGCGCCGAACCGCTCCGAGCGGAGGTATTCTTGGCGCGCTGCTGCTAGGCGACTCGGCTCCCCTTCCTTGTACTTTCTGAAAGCCGCTCGGGAGGCAATTAGCGAGTCCTGGAGAACTTTCTGGTCCACCTCCGCTTTAGTGCGTTCAGCGGAGCACCCATCCCGTTCGGCAGCTAGTTGGGCTTCCAGATTCTTAGATTGTTGATCTAGGGCTCGGACTTCAACTTTCATCTTGTCCAGATCAGCAATCGCCCGTTTCTTCCGGCTGCTAGCGCGCTTCATGTCTGCGTCGCGTGTCTTCACCAGGCCTTCAAGTCGAGCCACCTCTGTAGCCAGGTCGGCGGCCTTCTTCTATTCGGCCTCACGGGCTTGTTTCTCCCGCTCGGCCGATGGACCCCCAGACACTTGGAGTTTCTCCAGGAGATCCTCCAGCTCGGCTAGCCAATGGCTAGTGGCGATTTGCTCCACCCAATGCTGTGAGAAAAATAACAAAGTCAGGAACTGAACAGTAGCATGGCACAGGAAGAAAAACGAACCTACCTGAGTGGCTTGCTGCATATGGTTATCGCCGAGCTGCTTGGGCGTTATGAGGGCCACCCGAATCTGGGCGTCCTCGAAAAGCTTGGCGAGCGGACCCGTCAAGGTTATTTCATGAACGGGGCTTGATGGCCGATCGGCAGACAGTAAATATTCCTCCGATGGGAATCGAAGGGTAGTCTTGACGGTCGGGTGGCCGGCCGGCACTTCCTCAGCCGCAGTCGCCTGACCCGAGGACTCCCCTATGGTTGAAGTCTCGCCCAACCGTCGTAAGCGACGACGAGTCAGTGGAGGAGAGCCAGAGGGCTGTGCGGTGGGCGAGGCCACGGGGGTCCTGATCTGCGACGGCGTGCGACTGGGCGAAGCGACCTCGATCGGCGCCTGGGGTTCGCCTTCTTGGGTCGGCGGGAGGCTGGGGTCTCTACGACGTTTCCGCCGAACTTCCCGTGGTGAATCCCCGGCCTGGGGAACTCCCAGCTCGGCCGGGGCAGAGGAAACAGGATCCGCCTCAACCTCTGTTGAAACGGATGGAGTAGCTTCTGTTTCAGGGGCGGACTGCGTCCCCCCCTCTCCTGTAGCTGCCGGGCGGCTGGGGATTAGACCCCGCTCGGCGAGTTCTTTTTTGGTAGCCGCCTCAATCTCCACGGCCTTCAACTTCAGATGATCGGTGGCCTTGGAGCGCCACATGACTTCAGCTGTAATGGAAGAAATTAAAATCAGTTAGACAAAAAAGGCGAAGAGAGTAAAAAGTCCTTACTCATGCGGTAGGGGAGATTGGCCCGAACGGGAGATAATCCGAAAATATACAACACCCCCTTGAGAAGCAACTGGTCGATTTTGTACCGCTGACCGGACAACCAGTTCGCCGCATGAAGGTAGGCCGGATTGCTTCTGAATTTGCCGAGCTCCGGCTGGGTCGGCACAGCGGTCTGCCATTTGGTTCTGAATGCTGGCCGCTCGGGAAGTCGTATGTAGAAGAAGAACTCCTTCCAGTGCTTGTTAGAGGTCGGCATATTATCAAAAAATTTAAAGCTTATTCTACTTTGGAAAATGAAAGTGCCCAGCTCGGATTGTTTGGGGTAGAAGAAGAAGTGGAATATTTTGGGGTCAAGTGGGATACTGTGCAGCTTAAAGAGGACAACCACCCCGCTCAGCAACCTAAAGGAGTTCGGTACAAGTTGGCCGAGCGGGATGCGAAAATAATTACAAACCTCCAAAATAAAGGGATGGGTAGGAAATCTAAGGCCGCCCTGGAATTGGTCCAGAAAAAAACAAATGGTACCGATCGGCGGGTTATGGGGCCGGTCGGCCGGGTCGGCTATAACTATTTCATGGTCATCAGGGATCCCATACGTCCGAACAAGACGACGAGCGCCCTCTTCATCAAACCGACTCTCCATGGTCATGTACCAAGGGCCATGAACATCCACAGTGGGTACGGAAGTGCTTGCCATGACTGAAGTATCAAGAAAAAGAAAGAAGGAAGCCGAAGGAAACTCGGAAACGGAGGACAGATAAGAGTTCGCAAGCAAGGGAACGAAAGGAGTTCCACGCGAAAGGGAAAGGCCGAACGAAAGGAAGGGAGAAGCTTACTGAGGAAAGGTGAACGGAGAAGATCACCAGAAAGCCGAAAACCACCGAGAGGCGAGAGCTAGGACAACCGAAATGAAGCAGCCGCGGGCACCTTCGACGGAGGATGAGCGATGAAACAGAGAAATGCGGCGTAAGGGCGGAGACGAAGGCTTTATGCGAACGAGGCTGGTCGACCTCGTCCGTCGGATGCAGGTCACGAGAGACGAGGTCATCATCTAACCATCCATTTCAAAGTAACCGCGTCCCATCGTACGGATCATCACCGCCACACAAGAAGAGCCACGTGGCGCTCTGTCATCAGGCGCAATTAATGCGCCCATACCGCGTATGCTTCGACTTAATGGAAAGGATTTGCACGATTTTCGAGAAGATTTAGACAAGCAAACATCCACGCTGGACGCCAAGACATCCAGAACGAAGAGCCGAGCGGATGATGAGTTATGAGGGCCGAACGGCTCTAGGTATATCATAAGCGGTGGTAAGGCGACGACCACCCGTTCGGACACATAGTCCAGTCAGTCGGACTCATTGCCTCCTTCAACTAGACTTGAAGAGGAGGCAAGTGATCCGGCAGTAAGAATGGGGGACCTCATTTAGCAGTCAACTCCGCGAGGAGGGCCAAAGGCCTTGGCCGAGCGGATAAAGAGGGCGACGACCAGCTGAAGCTTCCGAGCGGAAGCAATACACCCCGCCGGAGTCGGGGTTCCGACGCTCATGATGAACAGTAGGAAAGGCCGAGCAGAGGGCCTGCTCGGCCGAAGGAATAAAACATCAACGTTGCGAACAGTCCAGAGAGCACATGACCAGGAAGCTCCCGCGCGGATCAGAACACCCGATCGGCCGGACGCGAGGAAACTGCCGACCAGTCGGACGATCGACGGGGAGTAAGAAAAGGCAAGGATAGAAACATCTTCTGACAGCAGATGATATGCAGGATCTTAGGGCATGCGCTCACTGTCCCATCAAAGACGCGCTCACTGTCCCATCAAAGACGTGCTCACTGTCCCATCAAAGACGTGCTCGTACTGTAGCAGTAAGGAATCAGGCAAGCTCCTCTGACAAGCCCATACTGGGTATGGATTGAGGACACGTGTGTGTGCCTCGGTATATGTACATCAGCCTCCTCAGAAGTCTATATAAGGCCTCTACTTCTTCAACCGGAGGTACGCGAGTCTTCATCCGGCAACCACTTTCATCTATTCCTTCGCCTGACTTGAGCGTCGGAGGGCCGTCGCCGGGACACCCCTCCCGGCTTGGTTTTGTTGCAGGTTCGCCGGAGCACTCGAGGATCCAGCAGGGAGCGCCACGTCCCCAGCGTTCGTTGACCTCTGGTTCGGACAGGATCATTGGGCATTCAGCATCCGCTCGGACAAGTTGTCCGGTCAGACTTTATGTTAGGGATTTATTTTGCACTTGACCGCTACACTTGAATATAGAGTCCAGTCCAGCCGAGTTGCCTAGTGTGCCTGATTGACGCTTTGGTCCGATCGGACAGAGTACTCGACGATGACACTTAACTTTCGGCATGGCACCGATATGATCCAAGAGTTGATCCCTTTTAAATTTTGACCATCATATCAACTAATTTTCTTGATATCAAACTCAACTCAGGGGATCTCACTTTAATCATCGTATGATTGTATATAGCAACACAAATAATAGTAAAGAGATCCTTTCATCTCCTGCCCCTCATTTCTTTATCTGCCGCGTTATTTCGTCCCCTCGACAATGCATTCATGTAATGTCAAGTGCTCATTCAATCAGGGTCGGCCCTAGAGGAGGGTGGCACTGGGCGATGGCCCTGAGCCCATGATTTGAGAGCGCCCAAAATTTTTTTCTTTTAGTATTATGTATTATAGGCATGTAATTAGGATCTTAAATAGTTGGGTCCAAATTCATATTTCAGAATCTTTTGATATTATCTTTTACTTTTATCTTTTTAAGCATGTAATGATGTAATTGAAGCTTTTGAATAGTTAGGATCCTGACTAGTTGGGGTCCAAATTTATTTTAGACTTTTTTTTTCCACCCCGGGTCTCCTATGCAGAAGGACCGGAGCTGCATTCGATTCGTAGGTGCATTCGATTCGTAGGTGTCGTCGACTTCTTTGTGTATGAGCACTTGAATTACTTTCCAGTGGTCTGCATCAATTCCCGACCGTGCACGATAATGAATTATACAATAGCAATCAATTCCTCAAGAACAGGTCCAAAGAAACAGATTGAAATCCATTTAGTATTCAAATTTCTCAAGAGCCTGCAGAACCGTTTGGGCCGTAGATCTGCTGCGCCAACCAATGCGGGACAAGTCAGTATGATCCGGACATAATTTGGGCCATACTTGTTATAATAAGTCTACAATAAAATTGGATCGTCCAACCAGCCGCATGATCCGAACCCGATAAAGCACACAGGCTCATCTATCCAATTATTTCATAGGCCAAGTTTTGAGTACCCTTTGCTAAAACAAATCTGGCCGTTCATCAGATAGAATATAACGGCTTTACATTGGTCTGTTCGGCTTCCACAGGGAACAGAAGGACACCGGTTGCCCCTTCCACCACAGCGCCACCGCCTCTGCCTCTGCCGGCGATGCCGTCCGCATCTCCCAATTTCCGTCGCACTTTCTCAGAATCGCCTTACCAGCTTCCATAGCCTCCTCTCCGAATGCCTCCTCCTCGAAACCTGCCGCTGCCATCCTCTCCTGCCACCGCTCCCTCCCCTCCGCTGCTGGTTCCGCAGTTTCCAGAACCCTCGCCGCTTCCCCTTCCATCACTCTCCTCTCTGAGCAGTCCTTACCCCTGAATGCGACGCTTGTCGAATCCAGGAACCTCCACAAAAGCTCCGCTTTCTTCGCGAACGCCGCAGGATACCCGTTGTCCGCCCCACCGCTGCATCTGCCGCCTTCGATCTCGCTTAAAACCAGGAGGTCTGGTTCTAACTTCCGCATCAATCGGAGGAACGTCATCCGATCATCGGCGTTCCTGTGGCAAATTCGGAATTGGGCGCAGATGACTAGGGTTTCGTCTCGGCGGAGAGCTAGGGAGCTAGGCTCGAGATCGTTGGCGTCATCGATCTGGAGGTTGAGGTTGATGGATTTGGCGTAACGAAGGAGATGAGAACGGAAATCGTATCCCGGCGGCGAAACGGAGAACGGCCCAGGCGGTGCGGCGGCGCCTGCTACGGTGAGGCGCACCAGAGGCGGACCTCCTTCGGGACGGCGGGTTATCGCGTCGAGGAACGTCGGCCATTGGAGACCGTGGGAGACGCCGACGTCGACCACGCGAAGGGACTTGGCGCAGCGGCTCGGATCTCGGGCTAGCGTTTGGAGGATGGAGGCGTTGGCGAGAGCGTTAGGTAAGGCGAACCAGGGGCTGACCTCGTGGAACTTTATGAGCGCCGATCGGAAGAGCCTCGTCTCCGATGTAACGAAGGTAACCGCTGCCTCCGTCGTCGCAGCGGCTGCTCCACCTATGTTGGAAATGCTGATCCCGGTGCACGATAGGCGGTTGACGAGAGCGCGGAGGCCATAGGCAGCAAGCCTGTGGTTCACGTCGCCAGAGAGAGACTGTAGCTCTTGGAGCACGCATAACAGGTGCCGAACCCGAGAAACATTCGCCGCTTCAATGGCGGTGGCGCAGGGATTCAGCAACTTCTCCGCCCATCTTGTTTCCTTGCTTCCGCCGTTGCTTGAGGCCCCCGGGCCCCCCTTTCCCTGCACCTTCCTCCCTGTCCCGGCCAGCTTCATATTTACTTCACCTTCCTCCACCAACTCTTCCTGAACCTTCTTGCCGGCGACACCTACTGTCCTCTGCTTGTCTTGGACCGCTGCGGTCGTTTTGCCAGTAGTCGAACTCGTCGGTTTCTTCCTCTTCCTGGAAAATTCAGCTTGTGGAAGCAATTGGGGACTCTTTGCCGTGCTGGGTGTAGATGACAGCGATGGAGTAGTGCAAGTCATGTCGTATTGCTCCTGGCCCTTTGCCCACCATTCGCAGCTAGTGATTTCATTTGGTGTGGAGGTGGATGCTGCTGCACAGGGATCATCGAGGAAGGAGGAGATGAAACACATGGGCTCCTCCAACCAATCCATGAGACAGTGCTCCTGATGGTCGTTAGGCGAGGCTTTAGCGCCTTGGCCACCCTCTAAGATCATAGTAGTTCAATAAGCCCTCGAGGTGACGTTGAGCAAGGGTGGAAATTTATAATAACCACACTATTAGACAAGTGTGAACAAGAAAGTGGAGAGAGTTACTTCAGAAATAAATTTAGAAGTAAACAATTCATGACAGTAGGGAGATGAGAACTGAGAATGGGATGAAAGTCTACAGGTGATGGTTTCTGAACATTGACCTCTGACAAGGAGTTGGGAGAGCATTGGCCACTGGAAGATGAAGACTAGAGAAGAGATGGTATAAAGGATGGTGAGTGTACAATTACATATTTAAAACTTGTGATTGTTGTTTTCGTTGGAGGTTGAACTACAAGCTTTGAATTTTCCTAAATCTGATTGGTGCATGTGAATTTATTATGAGTGATTGCGATCTCAATGACAACTTGAGAAAAGGGATCCAAATTCTTTATCATGATGACGTTGAACTCTGCTTTTATTTGTATTCGCAAAGGTCAGAGATCTATTTTTATCACAAAACTAACAGTTTAATTTACAGGACCTTTTGGATATTAGCTTGCGCTCGTGCCGTTCAATGGTTGGATGAGACCGGAGGTACTGATACAACTCCACTGGCTGCCAAGAGTGAGGTTAGATCCAGAAAGTTCTTTATTCTGCTTGGAGATTATATTTGGGCATCATTCGTACACGGGTTACAATATAATAGAAGTAGCAATATTTTTTAACTTCTAGGATACATCCTCTCGCTTTCCTAGTGCCAATTTTCTATCTGGCTCTAGATGATACGTAGATGGTGTACACTTTTGCTGATGAATATATATGTTGAGCCCATCTCAAGTAAAAAGGAATTCTGAAAAAGTGATGAGCTTATAATGCAATCACTTCTTGGATGAAGCTCTTGGGAAAAAAAAATTAATTTAAACTAAGAAACTTAAGTTGTGAGGCAGATCTCTAAGCAACCTTTGTCCAATCTCTTTTAGGCATGGTTGAGATCTTGGCTGAGATAAATATGAACTTTTTATCTAATAAATCAGTTTGTAAGACAACAAGGGAGGCGGTGACCAACATGTAGAGGGGAATTTCTTTTTCATGAATAGCTACAAATTATGTGATGGTGTTTTACTTGTGAGGACCTTGGTGAGATAGAAGATGAATATTGAAGCTGTAATATAGCATGGTGGATGGAGACTTCAATCTGCCGCTTGGTATATAGAATAGAAGGCTCGTGAATGAAGCTGTAATAAGACTAAAAGACATCAGGATATGTCTTGAAGAATATCCTGTTGCATGGGATGGTCAATCAACTTACCTTGTTTAAGAATCAGAATCCTCTGTTCTACAAATTTTACACAGTAAATAATCAATTGTAAATGGTTGGTAACAAGTGAACATTGCTCTATTATTGTTCTGGTCATGTTGTGACACAACTGCATACTATTTTTGTTATAGTATAGATAGAATAATCATTTGACAGAAAAACACAAAGGCTACTCGGAATAATATAAGATCTTAGATTCCTAATCTCCCTCGTCAACTGATGTCTATTATACATGTAGCTAGTCACATGTCTTTATCAATGAAGCATATTACACAGAACATTAAGCTTTACACATTAAAATGCAAGTTCCCACTGATTTTGATTTTCCCGTCACTTTCATTGTTTATGGAATGTACAATGGCATCATCGAGCATGCTATATGTTGGTAAAGAATTGTTTCTTTGTATAATCTGCCCCCATGGTGGCATAGTTTTTCTAAATCATTTGGAGTGAGTTCAAGTATTTAACAACTCATGCAATGATTTGAAGCAATCACTGTGTTTGAAACTTCAATGTTTTGTGTATTCTGTTATCCTTGTATGAAATTGCAAAACAAGTGACCAATTTGTGTATTCTGATATTCTCAATCTTGTCAATCGCTAAACATCTGAAGTTGTATGAGTTGAGTTTTCCATTTGTACTTCCATTAAGACTGAACCATTAGATGGAAGTCAGGAGGTCGGCATCCATTGTCGCTCCACTTATCTGCCACTTAGCACATCATAACCATACTATGGTTTCGGGCCTATTTACGTCAGAGGATGGAGGCCTAATCAGCAGATGGGGAGGGTGTCTACACCATCCTACCCATGTTTACTTGTCTATTGAATGGCAGAGAAGGCAGAAAGGAAATCAAATTTCATTTGCTCAAAGCTGGGCAGACACAGATGATGGATGGACGCAAAGGAGTTTGATGCACATATAAAATTCTCTTAGAGCATCTCCAGTGTTTTTTTTGTCCCATCAAAGCCATGTCAAAAGCGCGAAAAAAAAAAAATCTCACCCATCACTTTACTATAAAAAAAACTTTCCAATAATTTAGGGGTGCTTGGTTCACATAAGAAAATGTGAATGAGAATGGGGTTGATAGAAGTGGAGAATGGGAATGGGGGATTTCCCATTCCCCTCCTTTTGCTAGGGAATGGTTCATTCCCATGTTTGGGGTAATGAATCCATAGGACCTACCACTAATCCTCTCAACCAAACATCCACTTTCAATCCCTTTTCCATTCCCCATTCTCATTCCCTCCAACGAAGCACCCCCTTATTTTATAAGTCTCAGTGAGCTGTTGTCAAATTATAAAATAATTTAAATTTTAAAAAATAAAAGGATTTGGGGAGCCACTCCGAACCTTAATAAAAGGAGCTCCATTCTGTGGAAGGGGTTCTATTCGACACGTCATCCACAAGCAACTTTTATTGTGAATCTTTGAGAGCATATTTTTTCCGTTCTATCTTGGATTATTTTTTTTTTATATTTTCTTTAGTATTATTTCTCATCTTATCTTTTTTTCATATGCATGTAACGTTTTTTTTCTTTTCTCTCATTTTTTTCTTTTCTTTTACACGTCAATTCTTCTAAAAATATGTTAACATATCTGAGAAGTTGAAATAAATAATAGATAGTATATTTAAACTCCTTGTAACATCAAAAATTCACAGGAACTAAAATGGTGCAATCGAAATATCAGTAGATTTTGGTCAAAATTTATTGATGGACCTAGAGAATTTTGATTGCACCAATTTCAGTTTTTATGGATTTCTATGGTTGCAAGGAGTTTAAATATATTATTCATTATTTATTTTGACTTCTCAGATGTGTTGAAATGTAATAAGGAAGAATCGTCAAAATTCTTCACATTGGGTCTGATATAATTCCATATCAGCCCAATGTGGGTCTAATATCATTCTATATCATGCTCACATTAGGCTTGATATGATTCCATATCAGGCCTAACGTGGGGAATTTTGACGATTCTTTCTTATTACATTTTAACACCTCAGAGAAGTCGAAATAAACAATAGATAGCATATTTGAACTCCTTGCAATTCCAAAAATCCACATAAACTGAAATGGGTGCAATCGGAGCTCTTTAGGTCCATCAGTGAATTTTGGCCGAAATCTATTGATAGAACTACAGAGTTCTAATTGCATCCATTTTAGTTCCTATGGATTTCTGGGATTACAAGGAGTTCAAATATGCTATCGTTTATTTCAGCTTCTCAGAAGTGTTAAAATGTAATAAGGATGAATCATCAAACTTTTCTACGTTAGGCTTGATCATCAAAATCATATCAGGTTTATGTTGAACTTAATATGATTTCATATTAGGGCCAACGAGAAAATTTTTGTTGATTTTCTTATTACATTTTAACAGCCAAAAACAAAAGTCAATCAAAAAAAACAAAATTCAATCAAAAAAATTAAACTTTAAATCTCATGGAATTATTCAATTGAATTGAAAAAGATTAAACACAAATTCACTCGTAAAGGTGCAATTTAAATGGAAAAAAATCATAAATCTAACAAAAAAAAAATTATACCTTCTTCTCTTGTTCACTAATTTTTCCCTTCGTTTGAATAAAGTAAGACGCTACTTCACTTCAAAAGTTTGGTCACCCTCCGATTTTATCTTCAAGGTCAGTTAAATTTGATGGGCATGATCGTCAATGGTTTAGGATAGAAGTTGATATTAGAAATAGAGGAAGACAGATCTTCTGGTCTGCAAATTACGGATCAAGGATGATTCATTTTTTTAGACCTTTAATTTGGATGGACTTTATCTATTTAAAGATGGAGTCTATTCAAATCAAAAATCATAATGTAATGAATCATTTCCTAGTGCATAATTATGGACTAGAGGATCCCTATTGAAAATAGAGGGAAAGAATGAATGTTAGTGGTTTTTATTAAAATAGAGGGTAATGGATAAAGTCATGTCCATTAAGGAGCTAAAGTAAATAAATTTGTTTAGTCGGTACCGGAAATAACTTTTTTTCTGGGACTGAGTTTCAGCCGAGGTTGGGGATTTTTTTTTTTTTTTTGGACAATTTGCCCAGCTTAAAGCTATATATTTAAAATTAATTAATTAAATCTTTGAGGTAGATTTAAAATTAATTAATTAAATCTTTGAAGTAGAGAACTTTTTTATTATTATTATTATTATTATTATTGATTTACTGATTTTAGGCATCCAAAACGGAAACACGAAGATGAAATTTAGATAGTTCGTCGATTTCTGTCCGCCAAATGAATCCTTTCGCGCATTGACCGACCGCGTCGATTTCGGCGAGGGTCGCCGAAGCATTCTGAGAGTGCCGCATCGCAACTTCTGCTCCCTCCCCCATTCTCCGCAGGACCGTACCAGATCTTTTCCTTTTTATCTTCTTTTCCTCCAACTTCTGGTGCAATCCTCCATCGTCGAGGGCTTCGAAGCTTCTCCTCTATACCCGTGACCCTCATCTTCGAGGTTTGTCCCGAATCTTACTCCCCGATTTGGAAGCGCAAAGATTATGCCTTTTCTTGTAGGGTTTTTAGATTTTGTTTCTCACTTGCCGGATTCGTGTTTTCTGCCTTGCTACTCTTGCTTTAAGGAAACGATCAAGAGGCTTCCGTAAAGATCATGTTTAGTATGTATCTTATGTTAAAGAATTTGGCTTCGAAATCCAATCTATGTCGGTTTTCTCATTTGCCCTAAATTTCTGTACATGCTTTCCATTTTTGTATTTGTATGCTCGTTTTTTTTTTCATTCCGTACATATTCTCCTCTTGCTTTCAGTCTAGATTGATGGATTGATTCAATGTGAGATTTGTTCAATGGACTATGTAAAAAATAGATCTTGGGGAATTGGATCAGCTTGCTTTCCAAATGCCATCATGCAAAGAGAACCATGCCATTTGATACCCCTTTTCTTTCTGAAAAGGAGCTGCCGAGGCCATTATTTTTCCACAATCCTTGTCTCTCATGTCGCTCGAGCCTGACAACTTTACAGTAGATTCCTGTCTCTCTCTTCAGTCTTCCGCCCTTGCTCTGCCCTCATGATCATCTCTATGTCTTTGTAGAGATGTTGGTTTGTACTAAATATATCCTGACTCGATCAAAGTTTTTTTTTTTCAATGCTCTTCTTCACTGCATCATTTTCCGTAGGATCTCGTATCAGTTCCTTATTGATTCAGAAAAGGTGATTGTTCTCAATTCACAGTAGTAGTGCACTGCGCCACTATGAGTGATCTCACATTTGCTTTTCCAACTGCGTGTTCCTCTAGTCACTTAAAGCTGATGCCTTTCGAACTTTTCTTCTTTGTTTTGTTTTGTTCCCTTTGCTGCTTTTGATTTGATCAGGGGTGTGTGACAAAGAGGAAGGATGATGGAAGGAGACAACTTCTCAGTCTTCGGCAATGGAACCCAAGTGGATAGCAAAGTCTTCCAATCCTTCCAGAAGAGCTTCCTTCAGGTGCAAAGCATCTTAGATCAAAACAGATTACTGATCAATGAGATCAATCAGAATCACGAGTCAAAGATCCCTGACAGCCTCAGCCGCAATGTGGGCTTGATCAGAGAGCTCAACAATAACATCCGGCGTGTCGTCGACCTCTACGCTGATCTCTCCCTCTCCTTCACCAAATCCGTGGAAGCATCGTCCGAGTGGAGCTCCGCAGTGAGGCAACCAAGCCACAAGAGGAGTAGGCCTGAGCAGTGAGAGTGTCCACGAGATGGCAGACAAATTACGACACAGGGAGGGACGATTTAGAGCTTTGAAGAGAATTGCTTATTCAAATAACAGGTGAGTTCTTTCATTGCTGTAATTATTGTTGTCTGAGTTTAAGAATAGTTCAGTTTCCTGCTATTATTGTCCTTTGATGCTTCGTGTTCTGGTGTGCATTTATCATTCCAAGGATTCAGAACCTTGTGGAGACTGTTGAGATGTTTTGATGACTTGCAATAACAAGATGGAAATCAAAAAGAAACATTGCAATAGATAGATAGATTGATAATCAGGTTGAGGGTGCCAATTAGCTTAACTTAGTTGGTAGGGAGGGGTCTTACAGATAGATTATCATGATCTTAGGGTTAAAATTCGTCTTCTCTTAAATGTGAGTGTTGGAGCTTTTCATAATAATAATATTTCTAATACTATGGGATAGATAGCCTTTTTTTCAGACGAAGAACCAAACTTGAATTTGGAGTAAATGCAGTTGCTAATCCATAATTGTTTTGTCCTACATTTTGTTTGTCCCGTCAACAGGACAGTTAGAATATTGCAGAAGATGTTTCAGTATAAAAAAAAAAAAAAATTTGTGGAGGAAGGAGATGCTTGTTGAGCCTTGGGGACCGACAAATTCTTTTATGCTCTGTTTCCTTCGAGGTTCGGATTAAGAAGGGAAAGGAATCTCTGCGGAAAATAAATCCTTGGAGTGGAGGAAAAGAAAAGAAATGGGAAAGAAGGGGAAAGAAAAGGAATCTACAGGGAGAACGAGGGAAAGAAAGGGGGAAAGTAAAAATAAATCAGCATGCTCGTGTGGGAGGTGGGTGGCCGCACAAGGCCGCCCTCGCGGTGCCAATCGTACGGGAGACAGGTGGCCGAGCAGCACCGTCTGTGCTAGCTGAAAGAGCGGTGCTGCCTGCGCAAGCTTGACAAGCAATGTTGTTGATCAACCCTAATTTTGTCGTGAAATGAATATCAAATAATAAAATACCGAACCCCTCTCTACTAATTTGGCATAAAGATGGCTCGGATCGTCTCTCACAAGGAATATAGACAATGCGTTATAGTCTTAGGATTGAGTTGTTAATGGTTGGGGGTTTGGATTTGGGATTCTAAACTATTGACAATGAAAGATAACCTATCTAATCGAAACTATGATTGCAATGAACTAAAGAACACAAAGGAATTAATGAAACCTAGTTAATCTCATCTACTTGCAATGCATTGAAGATAAAGGAAACTAACTATGGAAATAAATCACTCATGGCATTGGAAAGGAAGAAGACATTACATTATCCTAAGTTACTACAGAATTGAAATCAAGCATCAACGGAACATTAAGAACTCTTAATTGCAAATCCACAACTATTAATCAAAGTACTAAGATCAAAAGTATGAGGAATTAAACTATCAATTCATCCTATCAACAACTCAATTATATGAAAACGATCTAGACATCATAACCAGAGAAAATATGGATTAAGGAAATTCTTACGAACTGAATTAGGGCATTCCCTAACGTGTTCCAGATCGGATCTAAAGAAGGGAAGGAGATCGGCAATTCTCTGTTCTACGCTTAGAGAAGGATTGGGGAAAACGATGGCTGGCCGGAGCTTGAAATGCGGGTGGAAATGAGGATAGACAAGGTAGGAGAAGCTCTATACCTCCGTGGATGAGAAGGATCAAGATCCAATGGCCAGCGGTGGAGGTGGAGGCGATCGGTGATCTAGAGATTTTCTTCCCGCACGTCCTTGCTCCATCTCCAAATCTCGATGCTACTAGTGAAGATGCTAGAACGCCGGAGCTAGATGGAGAAGGTAAGCCCTTAACTCTAGGTGATGGATGGAGAAATGAGATGATCGGCGATGGAAGGTGATCCTCTCTCTGTGATCGCGCGCCTTTTTCCTTCATCAAAATCGCGAACACGAGCATTGTAGCTTCCCATTCCTTTTGAAATGAATCCAAATCTACATGGACGGCTGTGATTCTTCCAAATTGATTCAACGGTGAGATTTGATTTAAATATGATCCAATGGCTCAAATCTAAATTAACGGTGATGATCTACTTTCTCTTTGATTTAGATGGACCAAATCATGGTGAATGGTTCAGATCTCCTCAAATGTTGATCGGATTGTCCAGATTGCTCTCATTTAAATCGGGATTCGAGCATCAATTTGATTTGATCTGAATCCATGATCCTTTGATGCCTACAAGAATAGTATTCAAATATTAGCATCAAATGTCATAAATATGAGAGAATTTAGAATTAAGTCCAAACATACATGTAACTCATGAAAGATGATATAAACATGAAATTAATCCATGAGGATAAAAAAAAATATGTCTATATAAATCAAAATATCATGATAAAATAATGATTATCAGCCACCCGCGCGAGCCGAACGAGTGCAACCCATTGAGTTGCTTTTGGATGGATTTGTAGAGGTTGGCGAGGAGGTATTCAGTGGTGTTGAGACTGTTGAAGCTATCGTAGATGTCGACAAACACCCATCCGTACTACTCCAACACGATCATGTGCGTCCGATCCTCTCCCGCCTTCCTCTATGCCCAATGCACATGGGCGTTTGTGCTATCGTACGAGTCAGATTGGTCGACAATGGAGTCGAAGTTGATGTGCTCGTTGCCATTGCTGTGATGAATTCATCCGGCCATTATTCGATAACAAGTAAATAGTGAAAAGGATGGCTAATCTATCCATCCTCATGAAGTAAATAACGAAAAACTTTTCTCAGTTTTTAAATCCACAGTTCCAAATAAACAGGGCATTAATGTTCTGACTCACAAGAATCATTTCCTCCTTTTTTTCAAAAGAGAAACATATAAATAAAGGAAAAGTGAAAATTAAAACATATAAATTGTCAATGTCTGTTATTTCGTGTAAAGATTATCACGTTTAAAATAAATTAGGAGGAAATATTTTTAAGTTTACTTTCCCTCGTTTAGCACGACACATGTAGTATATTTTTCATTTCTCCTTTTGAACTAAATCAAGATCTAGGTTATGACTTGGTCCGTTGCCATCCATGCTCACCGTCACCGTGAATGGATTCGTAAATTTATCCGTCAATTATTTCATAACGAGTAAACTATGAAAAGGATAAATAATCCACCTTTACAAAATAAATGGTAGAAAATTTTCTACGCAAAAAACTTTTCTCAATTTTTAAATTCGTCCTCCCAAATAAATTGACCATTAATCTTGACGACAAAGGAGAATAACAAATCCTATACCCTAAATTCAGCTCAACTAATATTTGTTTTCATCTACCAACATGATTGATCTCAATAGATTACTAACTAATACAAAAGGGTACAATTATTAAAAGAAAGTTAGAATGATTGTCTGAATTATTAAAAGAATAAAATAAATTAGTGTTGGTAATCAATTAGATATACTTTTAAATAGTAATGTTAAAAATAATAATTTTATAATTAAACATTTGCAATAAAATTATTATCATAGTAAATATTTGAATTGTATTAGTAATATACAAATTAATCTTAAGAAAATCCACAATTGAGCAAAGGGTAAAGTTACAAAATTCTCAAAACACCTACTTACCTTTGAGATTTTTAAAGGGCCCACTTAGTTTTTTATTTTTTTTCCCTTCGGTTAATCACTGTAGAGATGGATTCAAAGAATAATAATATTACTGTGATATTAGATTTCGAAGAACAGCACTAGTACTATATTTCAAAATTCAAAATTATTATAAAATTGATTTTAAAAAATCAGTATCACATAATGGTACTCCTTTTAAGATTTATAAAGTACCAAAGTGTTGTTGATTTTTAAAATAGTATTATAATGATGTTAATCTTTAAAACTCATCTAGTAACATAGCAGCACCACAGTAATTAGTTGGAGGCGTAAAATGAAAAAAATTAAGTACGTCCTTTAAAAATCTGAAAATTATGCGCTCCTTTTGACAATTCCATATATTTAATTGCGTTTTGATCAATTGCGGTAAAAAAATTGAAGTACTCAACTTAAAATAAGATATTTTTATATATATATAATGATGACTTAACTTTCAATATTTATCATGAGTAAAAGATTTCTATAAAATAGCACTCACGATAATGATTGATTATTTATATTGTCTTAACTTACAATCAACCCAAATTTTTTTTTTTCCTTTTTTTATAGGTTTGTTCTCATATGTTTCACAACATATAGACATACTTTTCTAATCATACAACTGTCCCATTTCGATTCTTATCCTAAAGACCGATTCTTTTTGCATGTATGTGGTTATTATAAGATGTTCGTGTATTATTGATATCTGATCGTTTATAAGAGGAGTCTTTATCCATGTCATAAATGATGTGATTAATTGATTAAATTTTCAAATGGCAGTCAATGGAATTGCTCACATTCATATAACACATCAAATGCAAGAAACTAGGGGCGACAAAGATTGAAAAGTACCTTATAATTAACTTGTGACTTTTTATAGAGATACGTAGCATTTTTTCCCCAACCTACTCTGCCAAACACACATTATTTTCTAAAACTATTATAATTTTTGATGATAATAATAATAATAAATTATACACATGAAGAGGGGATTAAGTGAGATACTGGCTAGGACCACCATTTTTAAACTTTCTTTTTCTTTTTTTGTTTTTTTTCTTTCCCGTATATCGGTGCTCAAGCTAGTAATCCTCATAATTTATCTCCCTTCATATAATTTGGAGACGGATTGTGAAAGACACCTGGAATAAACATTATCACTTGTTGCCACCAAAAAGAAATAAAATCACTTCCACCTCTAGCTAAATTAGCAGTCGGCTATAAGATAATTTTATGATTTATCTCAATTCACAAATTATGGATTACAAGAATTAACCGAGATGAACACATTCATCTTTTACTTAAAAAATAAAATAAAACAGAAATACAAACAAACATTATATTTTAAAAAAAATAAAACAGAAATACAAACAAACATTATATTTAAATTGAAGAGATTCTATAGTTGAGTATTATAATAATCTATTCAAAAATTGACAGGTACACTTAAAATTATGTAATTTTCGAAAGAGGCGTCTAACATTTAGATTTTTAAACAAATGTACTTATTTTTCATTTTAACCTTATCGTCAACTACTATAACTGTGACACTAAATTTCAAAACATAGTACCATTATGATATTATGATATTGTATTTAAAAATCAATCGCACCTTAATTATAGGGTTTAACAGCACCACAATGGCTTTGCATTTTAAAAATCAACAGTATTATAATGGTGTTAATTTTAGGATTTATGCAGTATTATAAAAGGGCTGTAATTAACATTAAATGGTGATGTTTTTTGAATGCAACATTGTATCGCAGCATAATAGGGATAATAATTTCACCCGAATCCGATGGATAATCCGACATCCGATCCGAATGGAGGAGGATATGGAAGAAATTTTTATACCCGATTATAATAAATAGGTATTCGGGTATGGGTATTTTGCATATGAATATGAAGGTAGATGTGATAAAATTCTATCCATACCCTACCCAATACGTGATATATATATATATATATATATGTCTCATTTTTTAATTAGGAATGAAAAACTTTAGTCCTCTTTTCGTTTTAAAAAAAAATTAGTTTGTCTCTTTATCCGATCATCAACACGTATCTCATCTCCCAAATTTCACCCATTGTCATCCCTACAGCAGGAGTAAAATGAAAAATAAACATGTCCTTTACTAAATTTGAAAATTAAATGCGGCTTTTGAAAATTTAACAATTTTAAATGTGCCTTTGATCAAGCACCGTAAGCTATTTAAAACTGTAAGCCATAGGTTGTAAATGTGAAATGAATCTAAAACCTTTGTTTTGTAATAAATAGACAAGTACTTTAAACAATAATAATATAAATATTTTATTGTCAGTTCGGTCGATGGGGTTGCATATGTGGCCATTTCTTTCATCACACACACACACACACACATGGTGCACCAGTAGACATGATATTCCTAGGAATCACATCAAATCTACCTTTCATGGCCTAGAGCAAATCTCAAAATTAAGTCTAGTGGAGAGATTGAATAAGAATGGGTGGCCTTTCACAGTTTAATCAAAACTCACATGGTAGTGTTGCCTCTTAAGGGCACACAACTATGGTAATAAAAGATGATATTTGTCGTCCCAACAGTTTTATTCAGTTGGCCCTATGATCATAAATCGGGAAATTATAAAACCTTTTTTCTAAATTTTATCGAGATTCAAACTTTTGTCTTATAATAATAATTCTATCCCGTACTAATCAACTCAATTCTACCCGGGAGGCTCAAGAACACACAAGGAGAACAATACACGAGAGGAAGAGATTAAAGTTGAGAAGGAGATTGATGTGTGCATACAGTCACACACCTCTTTAATCCACCTAAATTGAGTTTTCATAAAGGCATGTTGATTGCCATGTTTTTTTTTTAGCTTTGGGTTTTCTATCGTCTCGATCGATTTGTTTGGATAGATTCTAAGTATGATCATATGCTTCAAAGAAATTAAAAATTATTGTGATAATTTTCCTCTGCGAGGACGGGTCCTTGTCTCGGTGGTCCTTGGATTTAATCTTCCATCCAACAGATGTACTGTACTCATCCATGAGATGGAAATGACGACCAATTGATCTTCAACTTAGCCCAGTTCTACGTTTTCATGACAAGACAGGCAATAAAAACACAATGGCCTACCACTTCTGGTCCATATCTCATAATTTTTTTAATAATTCAGATGTTTAAACTTCACCTGATTAAAATGTCTTCCTCTCTCAATCCGAGTTAAGGAAGTTTTTATCCATCACTAGGATAAATGATAAATCCTAACGAAGAGCTCAATATCATGAATCGTTAACATATGAATTGAAGTGTCATGTGTGAATTTGGAATCCTCATTACAGGAAGCCCATTCATGCCTCGTGCTACAATCCTTTAACTTTTACTTGCATGAGGAAGGGGACCAAATCAGTACTCTCAATTAGTAAAAGTGTCGGCACGGAGTCGGTCACCACTTAAATCATAAATATCTAAAAACTCATCTGTCATATATTTATATATATAGGGTTGTAAATGAATTAAATTGAGTTAAATTTTATGGTATTCAAGTTTATTCGATAAGGTAATCGAGTCAAGTTAAACCAAGTCAAGTCTAAAATGAACTAAACTGTTGAAATAATTGTCTTAAATTTAGTTTATGTAGTTGAAATAGTTGTTTAAATTTGGCTTAAATTTAGTTGTTATCGAACTCTCAATTCAAATATACTTATTATTTGAAATTTGATTATTGAGTTTGATAATAAAATTAATTTATTTATTTTAAAATTTTATTTATTAATTTAGCATGTTAATAAAAGGTTTATTGATGAACATTGTTTATAAATATTGCTCACGAATATAGTCATGAATATTATTCATAAATATTAATAAGTTAAATATATATATTTAAATTTATTTATTTAATTTAATAAATTGTTTAAATTTATTCATTTAATTAATCTAATAAATATTAAAAGAAGACCTTATTTATGACCCCAGAGGTAAGTTGATGTGTATCCCACAGCAAAGTCAGCAAAGAGGAGTTGTTCACTGAAAATCTTTTACATTGCAGGGAAGAGACAGAGGAAGAGGGTAATTAACTAATTGGTCCCGTACCTGTCTACTGTTTCCACATGCATGGAAGCCAAACAAATAGGGTACGATATTTATGAAAATTATTAATAGAAACAAAAATAAAATGTACTAGGAAATAGGAGACTGAAAGATGATATATCTTATTTATATTGCTCTTCTATTTGGTTGTTAATAATTTAATTGACAAGCCACGACCCGCTACCTTCATCACCCGATCACCGTCACCCAACACCAACGATATATATATAAGCATATATTTCTGTTCATTTTTGTCATTTCTCAAGAACAGATGGTTCAGTCGAGTCGATCGTCTCTCATCCGAAGCTCTTTCTTTTAATTTTGATTAATTCCGAAGAGATCGAGGAAAGAAGAATCGATTGTGTTTCTTCTCTTATTTGTGGAATTTGTTGGCTTCAAAATAGAGAAGGATGAGTGAGAAGGAGGAGCGCGATTTGATGACCGTCGATTCCTTCTCACAGCTGCCCTTCATCGGCGGCCGACTGCCGGCGGCTTCCAAGCTCTCCTCTTCCTCCTCCGGCATCCGCCTCTTCGGCATCGAAGTCGCGCGGCAGCCCTCATTCGACGGCGACGTAGCTGATGAACGCGCCGGTGCTAAAGGCGGGGGTGGTCCTGATGGAGGAGCAGACGCCGGCGAGAGTAGTCGTACTGCTACCGCCGCCGCCTTCAGGAAGTTCGAGTGCCACTACTGCGGCCGCCAATTCCCAACGTCGCAGGCGCTCGGCGGTCACCAGAACGCGCACAAGCGGGAGCGCCAGCACGCAAAGCGCGCACAACTCAACCAGTACTCCGCCGCCTTCTACGGCTTCGGCCACGGCCACCGCCAACTCTACGGCGTCATGAATAGCTATAACCACCAGTACTCTGCGATCCCGTCGCACGTGTCCGAGGCTAGCTTCTCCGGCAGCTGGCGGCTGGCGGCGCCAGTGGCTCAGCCCATCAACGGCAGCCCGTTGCCTGGTCGAGGAGGAGTCTCCCCGGCGATGCCTTTACAGCCTTTAAGAGCAGAAGGAGTAGTAGCAGCAGGTGGAACTAATATTTCGACTGCTATTATTTCTTCTTCTTCATCATCACACCAATTTATGATCCGGAATTTGAAAGAGAAGGTGAGTCTGGATTTGCACCTCTGATAATCATCATACTATCCTTAATCTTCTTGTCAATTGAATTCTTTACTTATTCAAAGATTGAGAGGAGATATCTTAAACTAAACCAAAAGATTAAATTTAGCTACTCGTTTGTCTGTATGCCATCTTCGATCCGGGCTTTAAATTATGAGATCTAGTCTGGGCAATTAACAGTTCATCTTATCTGCACTGCACATGGGGCAATATGTACTAAACCTAGAACATATTGC
The DNA here is from genome assembly GCF_018446385.1 of Zingiber officinale. NCBI lineage: Eukaryota > Viridiplantae > Streptophyta > Magnoliopsida > Zingiberales > Zingiberaceae > Zingiber > Zingiber officinale. The sequence goes on from NC_055988.1 coordinate 170,594,757, forward strand.
TGGTTCTTCTAGATATCTATTCCCTCTAACCTTTTACAATATTCATTCATGTTATCATATCATTAGCCACGTTAGCTTGAGAAACTATTATATATACACCATAATCCAAACACTGATGCTGACAATACAACAATTAGTGTGGCTTAATATTCCATCAGAATAGTTGCATAAATAGCAAAATAATTGTGCAGGACAACAAATTTCGTCGTGAAACAAATGCCTTGGTAGGATTTGAATAAGTGCCCCAAACCAATCAACCGCTCTCAGCTTCAACTATTGCAGCAGAAAGTGGCGAGGAAGTGCAAAGAGAGGCACACCATTGCTATGACCCTGGTACGCTTGACCCAGTGCGTAACCTAATGCTCTTGCGACTGGAACAGCAACAGCATTTCCCACTTGAGTGTATCTGAAAATGAGAATCCAGCGAAGTTAGAATACAACTTAAAACACGTAATTACAATAATCTTTAACAAGGAAAAGAAAGTTCTAGCAGATATGGCATTACCGTTCTTTTACAGTCCCTCGAAGTTGATAATAATCTGGGAAGCCTTGAAGCCTAGCATTCTCACGAATTGAAAGCACCCTATCCTGCTCTGGATGCAGAATCACCTATCAATATGCAAGCCAGAACTATTATTAGCGACTAAAAGACACTACCTATAAAAACATATATATATCATAAATTTTAATGGTGTGCCTGGTTGTGAGGTTCAGCTCTTGTTACGACGGTGGGAACCGTTTCATCCCACCAAAGTCGTCCAAAAGGCCTGTCAAGAAAATTTATCATAAACTAAGAAATATGGGAAATAGCATTCGAGTTAGGAGTAGGGAATATACTGTACTTTGAGGATTTTCCTCTGACGAAAGTCATTGCATAATCAGGAACCTGCACAAGGTTTGATTCAGATATAACAGAGCTATCCTCAATAGCTAACAGTCAACCCCATAAAAGTTTTTTTACATACCAGAGGTTTCCCAGATGGCAAAAAAACTCTCTCGACATCTGGATCCCACTCAACTGTATTATCCTTACCGACTTTAACTCCTGGCAAATCTCTGAAGTTTGCGCCCTATAATAGAGAGAAACAAAATTTTATAATTCATTTTAGTAAAAATTAAGAAAAGCTTGAGGTAGGAAAATAAAGTAAACCTTTTTCTTAGGAATTGCACAAACACGTTGATAATCATCGTCATTTAATTGCAGTGGTCTGTGATCAAAAAACTGGTGCTTTGCAATCGGTCTATCCACAATAGATCCGGATGCTAAAGCTTGTGCACATCCACATAAATCTATTAAGAAAGCAGTAAACAAGAGATAACTCATATAAACCATGAGCAATTGTAGAACTGTTACTTCTAGCAGTATCCACTGGCTGTTGATTTTTAAATTTGCACGGTAAAAATTTCGTTTTTTTGAAGGGGAAAAAAAACTACCAATCCTTGAAAGGCGAATGAACTTCTGAAACTCTGTTATTGGAGGTCTGTCGTGAGGCATTTCATCCCTATCTTCGTAATTACCAATCTTATTTAAAATGCAAACGGTACATAGTATCAGTAAGATAAGCTAATGAATTATCTAAATTGAAGGCAGAATCATGAGCATATAAATACCTCCGGGAGATCAGATATAGCATCCTCTAAGAGTAGTTTCTTCTCAAGTTGTGGATGTTGATCTTCATCATATGCAACAATGTTTTGCTACAAAAATCAAGACAAATTGAAATCAAGAGTATGACTTTAGTGATAATGCTTTTAGCTACCACAGAACTAGTTTAAATCAGAACTAGTTCTCATTATAGTGAAATTTATCCATAAAATAATACAACAACAATTAAGCTTTTGTCCTACTAGATGAGTTCAACTATATAGATGATAGATCATTTTACGACATTACTCTATCTCCTATTATATCATTATTTACATTTAAATAATTTTTTTAAAAAAATCTATCAGGAAAATAATATGAATATTAAAAATAAAATCATGTTTCATGTTAAAATTATATAATTATCAAGCAAAAAGAACTACATAAGGATCTTTCAAGATGGCAAAAATTTTAAGTCCCCTCGGGACGGTCTAATGACTAGCTCATGAGATATTACCATTATGAGGTATGAGGTTCGAATCTCGACAAAGTCGAGGTAAATATATTCCTTATGTGCTAGTCACTATTCCAAAGGCTAGTACCCGCCCGTGATTTACCTCCTCCATGTTGACCATGGGACTGGTTGACGGGGGGCGCTGAGACGAGCGTTTTCGCCTTTTGCCCCTAAGATGGCAAAAATTTTAATATTATATTAAACAAATCTAACTCAACTAGTAGAAAGATAAACTAATTTAATCATCCTGGTTCAACTACTAGAAATATATTTTATCTTTGGGAATGCAAGAGCATAATATTTTCAACTGACATAGGAAGAGATGAATTGAAATACATAATTAATACCTCAAACTCATTAGGTGCACCCCCACGAACCACCACATCATGAGTAGGTAATGGAAACTGAGGCAAAATCTGCAAGAGAATGTCAATACAAATTAGAAAGAAGACACTAAAATATTACAAACTGAAAAGGAAAAAAAACCTCAGTTGGACGAGCACCCCAAAGGAACACACGCATCCGAAATTGAGGCAATCCATAACATCCAGCAACCATCATCCCAAGCCTTGCCTGATAGTTCATAGCAACCAACCTACTCAATGCATATCTTCCCAAAAAGCCATTGGCAAACTTGAGTATGTCAACAACATTCTCCATAAGGACATATTTTGGCTTCAAGAACTCTACGATATCCATAAAAACAAGCATTTGTTGATTCTTTGGATCATCCAATGGAGCATTCTTATTTCTAAAACGATTAAATCCACTTATTCCTTGACAAGGAGGACCGCCACAAATCACATCCACTTGGCCCTATAATAGAAGCAAAATAAGCAACTAGAGAAAAAATGAAAATCCTAACATTTTAAAGTTTAACAAATTAGAGGGAGAAGTTGAAATTGTGATGGAAAGAATCATACAGGTAATGGTAAAATATTTTTTTTGTATCCCTTTTTCACAAACTCCATAATTCTCTCTTGGCAATTGCTGGTAAATCATATTTAAGTTAGATATCAACAATAGAATGTGAAAAATTGGATTGACACAGTAAATACCTTAGGCCATCAATTGGCTCCCATGTATCATGGCTACTATTATATCCTTTCCAATGAACCTATAAGATGGAGAGATAGACAATGATATTTGAGTTGTAGCTAAGAATGAAAAGTCCTGTATCACTTGCTTCAATTATATACCTTAAACTTTATTCCAACTTTTCCAATGTTATTCGGATCACCATAGCAAATACCAACTAATTTTTCAACCTCAAATTCTTCACCATTTGGAGGATTAGAATCAAGTTCATCATCCGAACCATTTGAATCACTTTCTTCTTCATTCAAACTTTTATTTCCGAATACACAATAATTTGTACATAGTTTCTCCCATTCAATCAAAAGAGCTAGAAAATCATCAGCCTTTTCATTTCTCACCTAAAAGACAAGGTTATGTAAGAGAACTGTAATCACATTGCACCACAACTAAATAACTCTTAAATGCTTTGAATTTTGAAATAAAATAAGTCGTTTAGGAGCATTACCTCAGTCTCTGGATGATTCAACTTTAAACTCTGACATGCATATTCATTTAAATCAACTGCCCAACACTACAAAAAACAATATATTCAAAGTTTACTATATAAAATTAACACATATAAAAAGGTTTGCACAAATAACTTACTGTTTGGAGATTTATGCCAGACAAATTGGCACCCAAGCATAGACCAGTGGACATAGCCCCACAACCTGAATAAAGATCAAGCAAAGTGATCACATTCTTTTGATCAGAAGATGTAGCTTCAGAATCTGACAATGCTTTTTTATTTGAAGAATTAGGAGCATCTTCTAAAGAAATAGTGGATGAAGAATCATTGCCAATCCTTATACTTTCTGGAATTTAGAAAAAACACCAAGTCAATGATAGATTAGTCAGTACCAACTTTATAAAACCTAGGGGATAACAATATTACCAGGCAAATTAGTAAATGTAGAATATGCCAAAGAATATGACATGTCATAATAAAGATCACAAGGAGGGATGCTTTTCACCTTGGCTTGCAAATTAATCTGACATAAGACAATAAAGTAGGTAAAATCTCTTAAAAACTAATGTAAATGCATCATCTCAGAATATTGCACGTATTTATACTAACATTTGGAGTCACTCGTTGAATTTGTAGCTTGGAGACAATGCACTCCAAGACATTGTCATTTTTCTCTTCAGACAAGAAAACTCTCCTTGAATCATGCATCACTTTTGAACCATGGGAATGGGCATGTTCTTTTATAACCTAGAATGTAGGAACCAAAAATAAATAAAGTAAATTCAATTTTCCAAAAAAAAAGGCTAATGCTACTTACAGTGTCTTCTGCTCTAAAGAACCACTGAGCCGTGAAGTATTGTTGCTTATCAATCGCTTCAAAAAACTCAACTATACGCCCAATATAATAAGCCTCTCCTTCACCTGCCTAAAATTATTAGACATGATCAATAATCATAAGACAAAAAACAGTAATATTAACTAGATTAACTATAAAAAACCATTAGTTTCAACTTAAATGGAATATTAATAAATTAATCATACAACCACAACAAGATCATAAAATATATCTTTTATAGTAAATCATATTTTAGAAAATTAGATCATTATGATATTCAAACTTTCATTCCAATAGGCAATATGCATTATTTAGCATAGGATATGAAAATTGACTAATATAGGTCCTACAAATATGGTATTGTACACAAAGTGAAAAAGATTCAACCCAAATTATTGAGTCTTCATTCATTTGTCTTTAGTCTTTCCTCATTGGCACACAACTTTTCACGCTTGACTAACGCAAGATATATCAATCTCCCTAAATTGTGACTCAACATCCTCATTAATGCCTTTCATTGTCAATGACATGTAATACCTTCTAAATGCAACACCATAACAAAACTATGAATAAACAACCTCCAACAAACCAACGCTAAATATGACAACTAATGATGTGTTTACTTTGAGAAGAGGAAACAAAATAAGAAAACAAGTTTCCATTAAAGGAGAAAATTAATTATATCATTTCAATCTCCCTAAATTGTGACTCAACATCCTCATTAATGCCTTTCATTGTTAATGACATGTAATACCTTCTAAATGCAACACCATAACAAAACTATGAATAAACAACCTCCAACAAACCAACGCTAAATATGACAACTAATGATGTGTTTACTTTGAGAAGAGGAAACAGAATAAGAAAACAAGTTTCCATTAAAGGAGAAAATTAATTATATTTCTTATTTCCACATCATTTCATTTATCGTATTTTACTTGAATAAATTGAATACAAAGAAATACTCCATTTACTAATTTATGTTTATGGGATATGTAAATTCAATTCCTTCCACGTACACCTTTGGGGAGAAATAAAATTGAGCTAGTGAGTTGAATCATAGTCCTTTCTCTTATGTATTATATATATAGACACACACACACGAACAAAGCTTAAAAGAACAGAGTGAATTAAAAAATATTAATTTTCTACGTCAATCAATAACCTAAACTGTTTACATTTTGTTTAGGAATTGGACCACACAAATCACCTTATCAACTTAACTTCCCAAATGAGGCTAAAATTAGCCATTCAAACTATTGTTAGCATCAATAAATACTAAATATGCTTCCTTTGGCATTTTAATAAGCTCATAATCAGGGTAAAGGCAAAAAATATAAGCACTGATACAACTACTTGGAAAAAGACAAAACAAACACAAGAAAAAGAAAGATTGCCTATTTTCCTTTTACTGATCTAGATAATGCAGTGTAAAATTTAACAAATGAAATTTTTTATAGGAACTAAGAAATCAAGCATACACATAATGAGGCTGTGTATTAATAAATGCCGCAGTCAAAGAATTATATTTATTCAAAATTTAGTCAAGAACATCTTTGTAAAATAGAATAACAATGAGAAATGCCACAAAGCTCACTTCGACATAGGCATCGTCATAAAGATTGTAATTAACTCCATCCACTATGGCTTGTGAATAATGCTGCCTCGCTAACAATACTGATTCACCATCCACCCTAAAATTAGAGAAGAAATGTTACTCCTTGATCATAGATAATGTAGGGGAAAGGAGGAACCAAATATCTTTTAATTGATTTCTTACCTTTTAGCACTTCCAGAAGCATAAATCTTCGTTAACCACACAGCAAAAACAATACATAAATATAATCCAGCAGATAAATAACTATGAAAGTGGCATTTTTAAGTTGAAAAGGAACAGAACACAATCCTTACTTTCCTCTGGTATCTTTCTGGCCAACGTTGTTTAGCTTCGGCCTCTGGAATAGGATCACCAACAAAGTGACAACCAAGAACTGCACCTTCCTTGGACTTTTTGCTATGTCCCACCTTCTTCTTTGGCGATATCTTGATGCTCATCACTTCATTTTGTCCTTTTTCTTCCATTTCGTGCTTTTCAGCTTGCTGAGATCCTAGATCGCTACCGACATAATATCCATCATTGTCAAGATCCTCGTCCTCGACTGATTGATCAGGTACCAGAGCCGCCAGCGCTACGCCATTTGACCCTCCGACCACCAAAGATGTCTCCTTCGTTCGTTTCTTAACTCCAGCTGCATCCTTGGCAGGGCCGTTCGTATTCGTCACGCGCTTCTTTCCTCTGGTATTGGGAGACGCCGAGGATACCACATTCACCCCTCCGACCGCCGATGCCTCTGTCGCGCTCTTCTTGCTTACTTCTAAACCCATCGCCCTACCACTGTCCGTCTCAGTCGCGCGCTTCTTTCCTCTGGTGTTGGGAGGCGCCGGGGATACGCCATTCACCACTCCGACCGTCGATGCAGTCTCGATCGCACGCTTCTTTCCTCTGGTGTTTGGAGTCGCTGGGGATACTCCATTCACCACTCCGACCGCCGATGCCTCTGCCGCGCTCTTCTTACTTACTTCTAACCCAGTCGCCCTACCACTGTCAGTCTCAGTCGCGCGATTCTTTCCTCTGGTGTTGGGAGGCGCCGGGGATACCCCATTCACCACTCCGACCGTCGATGCAGTCTCAGTCACGCGATTTTTTCCTCTGGTGTTGGGAGGCGCCGGGGATACCCCATTCACCAGTCCGGCCGCCGATGCAGTCTCAGTCGCGCGATACTTTCCTCTGGTGTTGGGAGGCGCCGGGGATACCCCATTCACCACTCCGACCGCCGATGCAGTCTCGGTCGCGCGATTCTTTCCTCTGGTGTTGGGAGGCGCCGGGGATACCCCATTCACCACTCCGACCGCCGATGCAGTCTCGGTCGCGCGATTCTTTTCTCTGGTGTTGGGAGGCGCCGGGGATACCCCATTCACCACTCCGGCCGCCGATGCGGTCTCAGTCGCGCGCTTCTTTCCTCTGGTGTTGGGAGGCGCGGGGGATTCCCCATTCACCACTCTGACCGCCGATGCCTCTGCCGCGCTCTTCTTACTTACTTCTAAACCCGTCGCCCAACCACTGTCAGTATCAGTCGCCCGTTTCTTTCCTCCGATGGTGGTGGGAGGCGTCGCGCTGCCGCCATCGACCTCGGCGGCCCGCTGCATCCGCCGCGTGCGCTTCTCCGCTGATGCCGTGGTCATATCGGGCAGTTGAGAGGTGGAGAACGGCACGGACGAGCGCAGAATGATCGGAGAAGAGGGGAGCTGTGTAGGGTTTCGCAGGGCATGACCGTGCGACGCGGTGACGGGATGCCTAAAATGTGCCCGACCGAGTCCGAGGTGAAATTTTGAGGTGAGAAAAGAGCGGCAAACGGAATCCGGGAAGCTGTTTGAATTTTGAAATGAATTTTGGGCTCCGTCCAGGACCAGCTTTGGTTGGGAGGCGCATTTGAATTTGATAGTGTAGATATTAGAACATCTGTATTAGTTTGGGATATTTCTCATAAGTATTTATGAACCTCACTTTCATATCAATTTTTAAATATTTCACTATTCAAATATCTCAATTTTCATGATGCTCTTAGGACATCCACAAACCTTCGTTGGATGCGGCAAAGGTGAGAGAGCTCTAGCATCTATAATAATATTAAATATTTCTTTCAAATATTCATGGGCTTCGTGTTCACATTATCAATTAAATATTTCATTCCTCAAATATCTTCAATCTCACAATCAAATATTCTGTCAATCAAATATTTATGCATCTACCAAATATCTTATTCTCAAATATCTCAAATTATATAATAAAATATCTCACCAACTATTACATGTCACCCAAAATAAAAACTAAAAATAATAATAATAATAATCATTGTCCTTTTGTGAGGTCCACTTGCATGCCACCTAAAATGAAATCACCGGGTGTAACTTTATGCCCGATGATTTCTATTCACCTCTCAAATATCCCCCGCAATGGGAGATATTTGGAGAAATATCCCCTTCTAATATCCTCCATTGGAGATGCCCTTAGAGGGAGGGAGGACAACTTGCGCAGTCACCTGAGGTGAAAGTTCGATAAAAGCTTGGCGACCGTGTTGTCCCACCAATAGTGAAAAATTCTCACTACTCAATTATAAATGTTATTATTATTTTTGTTATAACCAAGTAGCACCTATCATAAATAATATAACGACTATTGCATCAAGTGAATGGACATATCACCTTCTTCATCGACCTCATTTACTCATCCCTAAGCTCTTTCCCTATTGTTGCTCGTGGTCATAGTCACTTCCTCTGTGCCCAAGTCCTAACCCCCTCAAGGTTTAATTGTGGGCATGGCCCTTGGCATGCGGCTTTCACCATTAAAACGATGTGTCTTATGCGTAGATGTACCCTTAGGTTGACGCCAAAGGCAAGCAACTATAGATTAAGGTCATGTGTGAAGTGCTAAACGACAACCTTGTGTAGTGCTCGCAGACTATCTACCTCGTCCCCATCGTCATAGGTACACTTTCTAGTGTCGATGTCAATGGCTACACCTCCTGCCATGGTCTCTAAATTTTCAATGTCTAGTCCCCGGGGCATGATGCCACGGTAGGACATCCAGGTTGCCACCCAAACACCCCCGTTTCGATCCCCAACTACGGTGTATTTGCAGAAATTTCCCTCCAAATGGGGAGCGTAATCAAAGGATGTTGGGCGTCTGGGTTGACTGTCGTGCGCGTTTCCCGATTTACCCTGGTGGCCGGTGAAAAACTTCCATGGGACTAGGTCGGTCACCTCAGGGATAGTCAACGAGGCTAACTGGAATTATCATTTTTTAAAAAAAATTTCAATGTCTACAAATTGGATATAATTATAGGTAAATTAACTTAATAATTTTACAAATATTGAAAAAAAAATCCATTCAATAAAAATTTAAATTTTTGTATAGTATAGGAAAAGTCAGTCACAATATGCTCATGTGAAGTGAACTTTAACCTCTTCTATAATGTCTGCAACAAACTTAGTTCAACCTAGCACACTTTTAATTCCTAGATTCATCCCTAGCGTAGGCTATCCTACTATAGTTGGTATCCATGAGTTGAAGGTTGAGCCCAAAGAAAGTCCACACGAAAGTGGATTTTTTTTCTTTATCGACCACATCGTAGTGAATCAAGAAGTCCAGAGAGCATCTTATCATGTGGGGATAGAAAAGAGGATGACAGCCCTGGCTCGATCGAATTACTTGAACAACATCAATTACTCTCGTAGGTTATTGTAGTTGGTACCTACATGAGTAATTGCTTAATAAATATTTGAGTTAATTTTTAATTGAGGCCAAATACTTTATTAGTGTATGACCTCCTTCGTATAAAGGGTTGATGTGCTAGTACTAATGTGTCATATGATTTATTTCCTTTCATATATTCTGAAAAATTGTTAAGCTGATGACTCCACTTTTACTCAAATCAATTGAAGATAATAATTTTATGAGATTTAAAAATAATTTAATATCTAGGTTCCAAATATCTAATCAATTAAAAATAGCAAAAACTACTTGGATTATTTTATCCACGGCCTCCATTTAATGTCCCAAGCATTGAATAACCAAATGAGAATTTTATAGGAAAGAATCTATGAATGATGGTAAAAAGTGATTCGATCGCTTTCATTACTCCTGTTAACCCTGTCTCAAAGGAAGAAATCCATCAATATGAGTATGCTTGATGAATTATATTATTTAATGTAAATTAACTAAATAAAAAAATATTTTGTCTCGGTGAAAAAAAAGAGATTTATATTATCTAAGACATTGTTATCTAACTAGCGGTACAAATAAATTAAGTCATTTGTAAGTCACTCGTGAACGGTGGAAAAAAAAAATTTATATTATCAGCTTCTCTTCATACATTTGTTTACATTCTCAATGTATATGAATCAATGTAAACCAACAAAAATGTCAAGAAACTCTCAATGTGAGACTAAAGTCCCATGCATAATAGAATTTCTTTTCTTCCTGTTCTTCTCCATTCACACTTATTCAACATGAACTTAATTATTATTGACTTGTTGGTTTGTCGATCCAAACAAACTAATAATAATATATACTTTTAGAATATATAATATATAATATATTAATTTATTTAATCATAATAATAATAAATAAGCTAAGCTCGAATCCATAATTAAATATCAAACTCGTGCTGGAGCTCAAGTTGAATTCTACCAGCTCAAGCGAACTCGAGCTCGAGCTCAAATTGAACAAGTATAAATCTAATTAAACCGAGCTCGAGTTAAGCTCGGCTTATTTACCATCCTTTGTGCGTACGAGAGAGGTACAACGTAAAATTTTCTTATATATATTTTAGTTATGAGATTTGATATGCTTCACTCTTTGTGTCACGCCAAACACAGCGCTTAATTTTTTTATTTAATTTTTTTTAATGCTTAATATCATAATTCAATTTCTAAATCCAAAGTAAAATTTTATTGAAAATTTATTTGACAATCGAAATAAAAAAAAAAAAAAAAACTGCACTGGGTGAGCGCGCCCTGCGTATCATAGTCGTTTTAATTATTTATTTAAATTTATCCATGAAAACTGAAAATGTTCGATGCCAGCCGTAAATTAAGAGATACACACGAATAAATTAATAAATTTGTAATTTTATTGTTCCTTCCGTCGCCGGCTCCGACCGCCAGGGCTGATGTTGGATCGGTAATTACTTTTGAAGCCTCTAAGCGAATCGAGTCCAAATCCAAACCGAATCGAAATCCAGCCAGTTCGTCGTGGGTTCCGATGCCGTCCTTCCTCGGTCCTCCCTCCCTCTGCTTCCTCCGCTGTTGATGTCGCCGGATCCCGCTGCTGCGCCGCGCCGAGGGAAAGCCTGTCCTCCTCGCTGTGCTGTAGCCGTCTTAGGTCGCGGAGCTCCGCCCCATCCCTTCCCTTGGGTTGTTTGATCCGTGAGTCTCTCCATTCCTAACGCCCGATCCTCCCTCAAAGTCTACTCATTGTTGTCCTTCCGTTGGTCGTCGTTTTTGGCCCCGGCCTCGGAATGGGCCGGTAGGGTTTGTTCCTAGCTCCGATCCCGAGGTGGATTGGCCACCGGATTGCCGGTGTTTCTTCTCGGAAGCAAAATTTTGTTTTGACTGCTAGGGCTAGGGTTTCGCTTGGTATTGTTATTTAAATGTCATTCTTGGTGCAAAAGGTTCCTTTTTTTTTCGAAATGAAATCACGAGCGAGAAAGAGAAAAAATAAATTTACTTTCATCTCACCTCGTTTGATTTGCAGGCCTATTTGAGTTTCGTTTATAGCTACGTAGCGGCCTCTTCCCTTCGGGAGATGGTGGATTCGGTGGATGTGGTGTTGGAATTTCTGAGGAAGAATCGTTTTACGAATGCAGAGGCTGCTTTGAAGGGGGAGCTGAATGCACGGCCTGACTTGAATGGGTTCCTTCAAAAACATCTTTCCGTTGAAAAAGAGGAATCAGGAAGAATTGCTGGAGAAGTTGTTAGTGCGAGGCAGCTTAGCACAAACACACACAGCGTGGAGAGCTCTAAAGAGTGCATTGTTAAAGATATTGAAGTAGGAGGATCTGATAATGGATTCAAGAACAAGAAAGGTTTTACTTTCTGTCAGGATAGGGGCTGTGGCTCTGTAGATCTTTATCCTTTGAAATTTAATTCCCATAATAGCAATTCTGATTCAGTTTCTAAAGATACTGGTGTAATTATCAACAATTTTGCTGACCTCTTGATATCAGAAGGACCAAAGCATCACCATAGTACTTTTGTGCCCGAGAAGATAGATCGTGCTGTTGGTACTGATACCGATGTATCAGTAGAGCAGCGAAGTTCTTGTGCCAAGGACATAGATAGATGTGAACTTGAAGTGAAGCCTGAGATCAGCCAGCCTGGTAGCTGTAAGGACAAAAGTGCTTATTCTCGAGACCATTTTGTCAATGACCTTTGGGTGAAAAATGAAGACTCATTGAAGGGATGTTCTGTGAAGACAGTTTTTCCATTTTCTGTGGACATGGCCTCGTCCAGTTGTGGTGGTCTTTCCAGTGAAAAAAAGGAGTTAAATCATAAAGATAATGGCAATAATGTTATAGAATCAAGAAAAGAGCATCTAGGCGAGATCAATAATAGATCATACCTCTCAGGTAAGTCTCAAGAAAATGCTGAAACCAAAGGCTGCAAGAATTTTGATTTACTGGTTAATTGTGAGAATCACCGGGATGAACTACCTAGGTTGCCTCCTGTAAGACTTAAGTCTGAAGACAAGTTACTTAATACCCAATTGGAGGAAAAGGCTGATCAACATAGATCTGGAATGAAGTTATCCAATGCTGACAGTACTTTTATGATAGGATCCTTCCTTGATGTACCTGTTGGGCAGGAGGTCAACTCTTCAGGTATCTTGTAGCTGAGTGGTTAATGAGGGTTCAGTTATGGATTTTAACTGTTAAAATTAGTTCAGTAGATCAATATGATCCTGCAAAAAATAAGGGTACAATATATATCCACTTGCTTAGCCATAGATCATGACATGACCATTGCATTTTCGTTTTTGTGTTGACATATACGAAACTATTAATTCTCACCTTCATTCATTAAAATTGTTACCAGTGCTCTGAGTAATAGAAATTCTGGTGAGATGCTTGTTGATTATTGATAAGAACGAAATTAATCTTGTCATGCTGATTGCTGGCAGTACTTCCGTGGGCTCTTGTTTCATTTTAATTCTTAGGAGTGCGTGTACCTCAGCTATTTGCTTAAAGATTCATAAAGACATCTTTTTAGCCAATTGTCCAGCCTTCCAGGCATTCCATTATTAATCAGAAATTTGTGTGCTTTAGCCAAATTCAAGCATAATACTTATATCAAGTTTGGGAACTTCATAGATGATCCTGGCTCCAATTATATGTTGCACAACCTTTTCAAGCACTAAATTTGGCTTCTCGAGCAGCAAATGCCTTTCTACTGTGATATTTTCCTACATTGTTCACTCTTCACATCACGTCTATTGGTATTAAGCTGAAACACACACACGCGCACACACATATATATTGCTTGCTAGTACCTTTGTGTCATTGTCAATGCTGAAGGTCTATTCTTGGCCTATGTCCTGTGGTGTGCAGTTGATTTATACACATGCTCACATTCTTTTCTGCAACATAAGCCAATGTTTTAAAAAATGTGAGAATTAATACAGGTGGCAGGCGAACAATTGGAAGTAGTTGGCTTTCTGTAAGTCAAGGAATTGCAGAGGACACTTCTGATTTGGTATCCGGTTTTGCAACTATTGGTGATGAATCTAATGGCTATCCAAATGAGTATTGGGATTCTGATGAGTATGAAGATGATGATGATGTTGGCTACATGAGACAGCCAATTGAAGATGAATCCTGGTTTCTTGCGCATGAAATTGACTATCCAAGTGACAATGAGAAAGGAACACAACATGGGAGTGTGCCTGATCATCAGGACCAGGCGCCAAGAAACAATGAAGATGATGATCAGTCTTTTGCCGAGGAAGATTCCTATTTGTCAGGCGATCAGTATTTCTTAAGTAAGAATGTCGAACAAGTTGCTATGACAGAGGAATCATTGGGTCATAAGATGGCAGGGGTATTTGGGAGAACAAATGAGAATGATCTAATAGCTCAATATGATGGGCAGTTAATGGATGCTGAAGAACTAAGTTTGATGCATTCAGAACCTGTTTGGCAAGGTTTTGTCACACAAAATAATGAACTAATTATGTTAGGGGATGGCCAAAACCCAATTGAAGTTGGGCAAAGCCACAATGGTAATTCTGTTATACAAGATGATCAGCATAGTTCAATCAGGTCCATCGGTGTAGGTATTAATAGTGATGCTGCTGATATAGGCAGTGAAATTCGGGATAGCTTGATTGGAGGAAGCAGTGACGGGGACATAGAATTCTTTCCCGATCATGATCTTACAGGGTTTGGCAAAAGGCGTCCTCAATGTGGTATAACCAATAGAGATTTGAACAAGTCAAAGAAGGAACAGATAAGTGACAATAAACGAGATGGTTACATTTTGGCACATGAAAAGGATATAAGCCTGTCTGGAGTGAGTGCTGATGGTACCTTCTCTTTCCAGCATCAGAAAACTTCAAGCATGTTGGAGGTTGATTCTGAGAAAAGTCTAGGTTCAGGGAAACCTAGTGATGCAATTGTTAATACTTTTGACGAATGTGCAAATGGTATAATTTCAGAGGATCTGCTTGCTACTTGGAGGAAAAAAAGCAGTGATTCTTCTCCTCTTAGGGGCTCCAGAGATGAGAAAACTTCTGATGCTGTGAGGTCAAGGAACTCAAGTGCATCATCGGAGCCAGACTATGCTTATGATGAAACAGACAGTATCAGGAAAAGGCACTGTGAAGTAAATGAGATAAGGGAAGAAGATCCTGGAGCCATACTAGATGATGAAGTAGCTGCACTGCAGGAGCAACTAAGACAGATAAAGGCTCAGGAGGAGGAATTTGAGACTTTCTATCTTAAGATCGTTCATAGGAAAAACAGGCATGCTGATCGTCGACATTGTTTTTTGCAACATTCTTGCTGAATGATACTTGACTTTGGTTCATATTTGTTCCTCTTCCCTCACTTTTTTCACATTAATGATCCTCACTGTCTGCTTACAAAAACTCATGTTTTAGAGTTTCCATCTTTTTTTAGAAAAAATGGCCTTTTTCTTTTTCAGTTTTATGATCTAACTTTCAGTTTTGCCTGCTCATGTCACTTACAGAACTGGCTTTGAAGAGGACAAAAATTTTCACGTGGTTTTGAATTCTGTTATTGCTGGACGTTATCATGTAACTGAATACTTGGGCTCTGCTGCATTTAGCAAAGCTATTCAGGCACATGACTTACATACTGGTATGGATGTCTGTGTTAAAATTATCAAGAATAACAAAGATTTCTTTGATCAAAGCCTTGATGAAATCAAGCTTCTGAAATTTGTTAACAAGCATGATCCTGCCGACAAGTATCATATTCTACGTCTCTATGATTATTTCTATTATCGGGTGAGTGTATGCTTACATTTTGATCATCCATTTTTATTATTCCAATTCAATTTTTGTTGTTATATTCCTAATCCTGATTTTATATACAGAAGATAAGTTCAAAATAGTTCTATTATCTAGGAATGCTAGAATTGCTTGAAATAGAAATTTTTATAATAGCTTTCATTTACAGTACCATCACTATGAACTGAAGGTGGCTAGGGGAAGTTCAAAAATTTGAATAATGAATTTAGGATTAGTACTCTAAAATTAAGGTCCTTAAGGCCTTATTTATTTTTCTAGATGGATAGTCCTCTAGGAAATAAGATAACATATTGAATTTTTTTTTATTATATTACTCATAATAGTTTTATATCTCTGCATACATCAGGGCCCTATAAATTTCTCAATGGATAGGCTACCTGTTTGGCATTTGCAACACTCATGCATTTGCCTATAGGAGAAAAAGAAAATGAAGGAAAAAAAATACATAGAAGCAATACATGCCACACAGAATTTCTGTATGGGTCTAAGAGCAAGGATGAGAATATTCAGGTTCTACATGTGTGTGCATCTCATTGTGCTGTAAAGCTAAAGCATGTATATAGTTTACTAAATTTGAGAGGGCAACTTGGGATCTATCTTCAGCATGCACAAAACCAATGAGTTAAGCAACTTAAGCTTAGAATTTAAGTATGTTCATTATTTATTGTTTCTTGTTCTGCAAATCTTGGAAGGCATGATGCACTAACTGCTAAACTATTATTTCTGACAACAACAAACACACCTTTCCTCTCATCATTCAACTTCTAGTGAGAATTAGGAAGTTATTGCAATGGAATTAGCTCAAAATACATAGTTTCATGCATGAATTTTTGTTCGGTGTCTAAATTTTAGTTGATTTTTATCATTCATTTCTTTTTAGAATATTTTGGACTTTGATATTGTTATTTCCTTTTTGCTTTATTGATAATTTTGACCTGTGTAGGAACACTTGTTGATAGTTTGTGAACTTCTCAAAGCCAACTTATATGAATTTCACAAGTTCAATAGAGAATCTGGAGGCGAGGTTTATTTTACAATGCCTAGGCTGCAGGTCACATGCTCCACACTATTGCCCATGCTTATGATGTTACTTGTTATTTGTGTTTCTAGAAGTTTTACCTTATCATTTCCATGAATTTTTTACAGTCCATTACTATTCAATGCCTGGAGGCACTTCAGTTTTTGCATGGCCTTGGGCTTATTCATTGTGATTTGAAGCCTGAAAATATATTGGTAAAGAGCTACAGCAGATGTGAAGTTAAGGTCATTGATCTTGGAAGTAGCTGTTTTGAAACAGATCATTTATGTTCATACGTACAATCACGATCTTATCGTGCACCTGAGGTTATTCTAGGTCTCCCATATGATAAAAAGATAGACATATGGTCGCTTGGATGCATCTTGGCGGAACTTTGCACGGGAAATGTAAGTTTCATAACTCAGAAAATGATATACAACATTTATGTCTTTTATGCTGCATATTTGTCCAATTGATTCCAGTTCATGTGGATAAATCATATGGCCAAATGAGAGATGGTTTTTAGAGTCTTTTTTTTTTTTGCTTCCTCCTACTGTATTATTCTTTTTGAAGGATTATATTAACACATCTTGCTGTTTTTTAAAGGTGCATCAGTACATAACATCAATGTTCATTTACTTTGTCTCTGAATGATTCATCTTTTATGAACAATCTGAATTCCCACTTCTGCAGGTTCTCTTCCAAAATGACTCTCCTGCAACGTTGCTAGCACGCGTTATTGGAATCATCCATCCTATTGATCAAGGGATGCTTGCGAAGGGACATGATACATACAAATATTTTACAAAAAACCACATGTTATATGAGAGGAACCAGGTTTGAGCCTCTGATATCTAATCTATGTTAAAAACAAATTTCCAATCTTGCACCAGTCTTTCTATAAACTGGTAAACATGCATTTAAATCATCATAAAACTGAGATCATTTATATGATTGTACGGAAAGAATAAAGAATAAAGGATGGTCAATTTTTCATATGACACATGCTTTGCAGCATTTGAACATGCGCCATTGGAAAACTCCATATTCTTCTATTCTTGCCATTATTCATAAGCCTTTTACTATTTGTAACTCTGCATCAACATAAAATTAGAAGTTCTCTTTTTATGTTAATGTGAAGGTCGGTAGTAATGCTCTTTTTTTTTGAAGTTGAAAGCAATGGAAGAGAAGCATTCCTCTAATGTGTTGATTCTCAATTGCATTTTCTTTTAGGAAACGAACAAGCTAGAATATTTGATCCCAAAGAAAACATCGCTACGTCACCGTCTACCAATGGGCGATCAAGGCTTCATTGATTTTATTGCGTACCTCCTTGAAGTGAACCCAAAGAAGCGCCCGAATGCTTTAGATGCACTTAACCATCCATGGCTTTCTTATCCTTACGAACCAATATCATCTTGAGCCATCCATGGTGTTTGCTGCATTTATCAATCAGTCTTGGGGAAAGTTCTCGTCGTTATCATCCGGCACACATAAATGATATCATAGCAGACCGGTCACATGCAAAACATGAAGTTCACCTCAAGTCACACAGACAAGGTTAGCCTAGGTGACTTCAAGAGATCAAAATCACATTCCATATTTTTTCTTGGTGCCTAATTTTGTGTGAGATTAGGATCTGACTGCTCTTCATGGTGGAGTCTTGTTGTAATCTTACTAGCTTCTTTTATTATTATTGTGTTGGAAGTCAAAGAGTGTGTACTTGAGATGCACTCTGTGATGCCATTTTCGTCCAGCTCCTGTTGTATATTATGTGATTATCATCCAGGCCTATCAAATTTTGGCCGTTTAAAAGTTTTAGCTACATTCTGCAAACATTTTGTTCAATGATTTGCTGTAGAATCTGGGCACTTTTTCGACTTGGTTCTTGCTTTAGCTCGCTTTTTCTTTGATCTTCTTCTACTTGTTTGCTGGGCCTTATAAGTCCCCAGAGAGTTGTGGGATAGAGATATCTAAATCTCCGATGATTCGAATCATGACAGATGCACCACGCAACTTCTATTCCAGATAACTGATGTTACAGAGGATTAGAACATCTAATTAATGAGTTTGTTTACAGAAAATTGATTGAACGAATAAACTTTCAGGATTCTTGTCATTGCATGCGTGTTTAGCATTTGATCTTGCCGTCGAACTTCCTGAAACCAAACAAAAATGCAGAAAAATGATTTCTGAATTATGGCACACACCTGATCCATTGCTACCAATCTGTATGCCTTTGTGAAGAAGCTTTGGCTTGGCATTCAAAATAGTTATGAAGATTATAGTTTATGTTTATAAACTCATCTGAATATGATAGAACAATTGTATAAAGCTTCTTAAAGCTTGAAGTGTAGTGCAGTGCAAAGGACACCTGAAAGAACCACTAAGCCATTTCCTTTATCTACTAACTCTTCTTAACACACTAATGCTCTTAGATCAGACTTATATTCCTGCAAATTATGATGGAAATCGATGTACTTGCATTTCGATTATTGAATGGAACAAACCTGAGAGTTAAGTGAGGGGTGGAGACTCAGGTTCAGAACTTGTAATGGACTTGAACAAAGATAGTGTATCCTCCCCTGACATTGGACCAAAGTTCAACGATGTGCCGGACAGATGCCGCATCTCCTTGAAGTACATACCAGAACCACGAGAACGGGATCGGTGTATGAGTAACTCGGGGCTTGCATTGCCGGCAACGGTGGCCCACCGTGGAGTAGGAGTCATGGAGCCATTTTCATTTGGCTTCCTTCTGAAATTGTTGTTCCTAATTGAACTCAATTTAGACACATAAACTGCTTCCTTCCCTGTGGGGAACAGATTTCGCAGTTTCCTTTGCTCCTGTTAAGAACACCAGCAATAGCAAGTGAAAAATAAAAAAAGATTTTGAAGCAAAAATATGGAAGAGGGATGCTTGACAAGAAATCAAGAATAATGTATATATACTCGATATCGCCTTTTCAATTCTTCCTTCTGTAGCCTTAACAATTTGTACTCTTCCAATATAGACACCAACGAAACCTGTAACAATTAAAAGCAAAACCAAAAGATAAACCACCAGATGCCACATTAGTTCCAGATAAAGAATCAAAATCCTCTTACCCCATCATACAAGAAAGGCATCCGTCTTTCTATCTCCCACACGAATATTTTGTTCATTAATTTGTCGACCATATCTGCAACAAAAACTAAGTGATTCAATCAAAAGACTAAGTGAAACAATAAAGCAGGCCAACCAGGCTGTACCTGAGATTTTATTGACAGCAGCTCGTGCTTTCTCCGCTCGTTTTAGATTCAAGTGGAAACCTCTTCCGGCAATGTACTTGTTTGGATCCTGAATCCAGAAGAAGCAAAGTCAGTTAGTCGATCATTAAGTAACTTAAACACGGTCGATCGATGAGCAAAGTAGAGAATTATGACATTGTTGTATGAATCCATTTGAATGATTCTTCAATGCATGCAGTCCAAAATCTAAGGAGAGTGTAAAGCTAGATTTTACAATCTAATTCTAACTTAGCAATAGAAATGATAATTATTCTACCTGATCATAATCTTCAAGCCAACTCTCTTCATCACATGCCGCGAGCCATTTGTTTACTCCATCCATGATTTCTTTCCTGATAACAGTTTCTTCTTTGGCTTTTGAAATTTGCATTTCGATGTTAGCAAGAAGTTCAGATGAACTCGGAACACCTGGAAACCGATAAGAATCACAACAAGTGACTTGATGCCATATGTTCTTCATTACATGGTTTCAAATGTGTGTGATACATTTACCCGAATCGATCGCTGCGTTGACGTTCTCTGGAGCTGTGCTCGTATCAGGTTCAATGTGTGCAGTTCTGCATATCTCCTCTAGTTCTGCCCTTTTAATCAGAACAAGTTCTCTTATTCTAGTCTCTTTAAGGCTTATCAGCCTCTCAACTTCAGCCTCCAACTGTTAAGAACAATACTCTGGTAAACTGGTTTTCCTTCAAAATTTAGTCAGTAAAGCTTCAACAAATCTAACCTTCTCAATTGTGCCAAGAGAGTAGCCACCTGAGCACCCAATGTCATGTTCAGGTGATCCCAGAATCTGCACTATTTCTCCATAGTATTTTCGTTCTTCGTCCGGTGTCTCCATCATGTTCCACAGATCCATCAGTGATCTCGCTGCTTGCGATAACTACAAATCATAAATGCTGTGTCAAAATTTTATCATTGAGAATTAGACTTTGTAGGTTATCATCAACCTTATCTTTTCGTATCTTCTTCTCGGTTTCTAGCTTCAGGATGGCTTGGGATAGTCCCTCGAGTGTTGAATCACTAATGTTTGTCGAATGTTTTCCACCATTATCGTGCAAGCTAGGGTGCACTGAATCGACTGTCTTTCGAAAGTCCTCTTCGAGCAGACCACATAAAGAGTAAATCTCATTTACAAACTCCAAAACTTTCTGAAGGCGATCAGACTGAAGAAGGAGAGTTTTTTTTAGTCAGACCAACATACAAATTCCAAAAACTTATTCCCCTAGCTTTCAAAGAAGTATGAAATCAATGGCAAAGTAACAAAAATGAAAATTTAGATGAAGAAATTATAGTTTTCTTCTGACATCCTTCAACCAGGTAGAGTAATCCATACCTTATCCTTCTGGAGACCCTTTAACTGTAACTGATACTCGGTGAGTTTTCGAATCGACAAGTCATCTTGTTCGATCTCAACAGCATTAGTTGGAGGATGATGGCAAGTGGTTCCTTCAATCTCAGCTTTAATCTTCTCAATCTGCGATTGCACATCGGTGAATTGTCTCGATCGTTCCGCTCTTATTTCGCGTAGAACTTCCAAAAGAGGGGTAACTGAAGCAAGCTGCTCCTTCAATGACAACTTCTCCATCTACACAACAGGGAACTGCTATGAATTCTAACTGATACAATCACCATAAAGTGCAAAATTGCAAAATAAACATGTTCTTAAACCAACAGCTGAAGTTTTTTCAAAATGGTAGATAGATCTCTAATATCTAGTATGTAGATTGAATCCTCAAATTGCATTTGCAGTTGAATCAAACAGTGAATGATACCATTTGTATGACGATTATTAAATGGGAGAAAGCAAGGAAGATTACGTACCTTTCGGTGGAGAGTGCGTTCATCAAGAACAGAGACAAGAGAAGCAACCTCTGCTTCTTTGGCCGCCACTGAGTGATGAAGGTGAGCCCTCTCTCTGCTGGCTTCTTCGATTTTCTTCTGGTATATCTGCCTGCACTCGCTCTCCAATTCCAACACCATGCGGTCCATGTCTTCCTTGCTTTCCCCAATCTCTGTCCATATTTGCTGTTCCAACAAATCGGCATGAACGATGAAGA
The DNA here is from genome assembly GCF_018446385.1 of Zingiber officinale. Classification (NCBI taxonomy): domain Eukaryota; kingdom Viridiplantae; phylum Streptophyta; class Magnoliopsida; order Zingiberales; family Zingiberaceae; genus Zingiber; species Zingiber officinale. The sequence continues at coordinate 170,616,713 of NC_055988.1, forward strand.
ACCAGGGAAACCCTAGATTTACAATCTTTTCCAACGACAAGGTAGAAGAGAATGAACCTTAAGCTCTCCGAAGAAATCATCAAAGCCGGTCGTAATCTCCGCCTCCAACCCTAAACTCGCCATCTCTTCTTCCCTTCTCCGCCCCTCAATCCGTCGAACTCGCCGCTTGAGCAGAAAGGAACGACTTTTCCGCTTTCCTTCGCCCGCAAGACGGGATTTTTGCCTCTTCTTCTTGCTTTCCAAGCTTGTTTGTTAGTAATGTCTGAACAGGAAATGGAATTTGGCGGCTTCACGAGCAGGCAACGCCAAATCGAACATCAAGAGAAAGCGACGGCGCTTGTGCGCACTAATCGACCAGGGACGACAAAGGAAGAAACAGAAACTAGAAAAGATTGAACTGAGATCGATCCCTGGAGGCAGAAAGAGCGGGTCTTTATAGCCGCCGCCGGCTGCCTGTTCATCGTAGTTTATGGCACTTCTGTTGGTCAAATTCTGAACAGGAGCCGGCAGCAGTGCGGATGTTGTTGTCGACGAAGGACGGCGCACTGATTTCTGTTGTTTATTATTTTTTCGTAGTTGTTTCGTCCTCGATCCAAAATATTCTTTTTTACGTGAATGAATTGAAGATTATGCAGTCGCACGAGTTCTTGTTTGCTCCAGCCTTCGTTCATGGCGACGGTGACAGTTCTTATCACTTCAGAATCAAACAATAAAATCGAAAAAAAAAACACACAAACAATTAAAGTAGTTTGATTTTAATTTTAATCCGCTTTCAATGATTGGAATGTTCCACAACTTCCGGCCAATGCGATCAATATGACATCGCAACCTCTAGCGGTGGTGGTGGAGCTTTCACGTCACCGGCGGCCATCGGAAAGCGGCCCGTTGTTAATTCTCTTCTTTGCGTCTGTTCAGTGGGCTCCGACCGTTGGTTGGCGAGTAATAATCTCCACGTCAACAGCAGCGGAAGAAAGAAGGAATCGACCCTGCAGCTGTACGTTCTTATTTCTTTAAAAGCAGTCCTGGTATATGGTGTCGTGGTAGAATATTTAAATTTTTTTTCAGGTATCCGTGATTTGAACCCCAACTACAATATATTTATAGAAATTTTTCCTCCAAATGAGAGGTGTAATCAAAGGATGCTGGATTTCTGGGTTGGCCGTCACTTCTCGATTTATCTTGGTGGCCGATGAAAAACTTCCGTAAGATCAGACCGGTCACTCTAGGTTCGATATTACCTAACTTCGTTAAAAGCAGAAAAAAAACAGAAAAAGAAAAAAAATATTAGATTAGATTGATCGATTCAAACGATTAGTATAAATTCAACAAATTTTGGTTTGTTCAGATGATAAAATTGTTTCTCATATGATATAATTTATTTATATAGTTTACTTGATTCATTTTATTTGACTTTCTTGATTATGCAATTTATTCTAAGGCTTATTTAACTCATTGGCCAAACTTATCTTTTTCAACCAATTTAATTCGCCAAATAGTGTCATCTAATTTGTCCGATCTAATCAATTCTGTTGGATATTTTACTATGATAGAATAATTTACTTGAACCGTCCACCTTGAGAACAAGTTGGATCAAAGATAATTACTTAGATTATTTCTTTTTAAAAAAAAACTCAATTGATTAAATAATGGGCTTAATATTTTAAAATTTCTTTTTATTGAAAAAATAAATACTTAAAAAATTCTCGAGGAATTGAATAAAGTTTGTCATGAACCAAAAGCACAATCATTTAATTTAATTAATAGGAAGCATATGTTGGTTTTTAATTGATTAGTTGATTGATTCAAACTCGATGGCGAGTGGTCATAGCAATCGGGCGAGACAGCTTAATTAATCTTCCATTAATCTTGTTCTAGGGCTATGGTGTAGCTAAATCATTCAAGCAATTAAAAGATGTTAAACTTTTTAACCAGATAAAATTGGTTAATCAAGACTAATTAATAAAACTAACTGAATTTATATATATTTTTTATAATCTTCCATTAATCTTGATCCGCCTGTGTTTTTTTTTTTTTTTTGTTACAAGGAAGTAGAATGTCCGCGTCAGTTGACCCAATCAGACGCCATTTTTTCACCGGCATTGGAATTAATTAATTAATTAATTACATATGCTACTTCAAATTTCCCTTTTTCTTGTTTTTCATTTTAGTTTGTTAGAAATATTGTCTCATATTCTCCTCTCGAAGTGGAATAGCCTAAATATTGTACGACTAAGCTCACGCCACCTTTTTTTTTCGTTTAATTGATTAAGCCTTGTTAAGGTACATTTAAATTGTAAAGATAGACAAATTAACTTTGATGTTTCTTAAAAAAAACAAATCATTACAAGTTCTATATATATATAGGTCTTGGATTGTCCCCGGCAATGGCGGAGCCAAGCATTAGCTTATCCGGGCTATAATCCGAGGGGTCCAGTTGGTTATTAAATTGATTTTACTTCTTCACCCCTTGTATTTTGGATTTTCAAAAGGAGAAAAAGGACTTTTAGTCCGGATGACAATTTTAGCCCAGGTGAGATATAATTCCTGGCTCAGCCAATGGTCCATGGGGCTTAACTGTCTGTGGTAGGATATTTAGGTGACATCTAGATATCCGCAATTAAAACCCTAGCTAAGACATATTTGCAGGAATGCTTCCTTTAAATGGGAGACATATCTTTTGCAATGAATATCTAATGGGATGTCCAATTGATTAGAAAATGATAAATTTATTAATGCTCTTAGAGAAAAAAATCTCTTCAAACCTTGCAACTCATCTGTTGCTATATTGGGTACCCGACATATAAGGTAGGAAAAAATATCCAATCAAAACTGTCATTCCTTGCTGCTTCACTTCTCAATGACTTGAGCATCAAGAATCGTTAAAGATCGAGAGCGACTCCATAGAACATCCATATAAACCATCCTATCTAAATATTTTACTCTAAATTTTAGATAAAATAGCTAAAAGAATATTTATGTCGTCAGTTATTCTATCTATTCCCTCGATCAATAGTGATTCACTAAATTTAGACAATGAAGCCTTTACTCTAATAATAAAATAATATTTCTTTTCAATTTTTTTTCCGTCCACTCATTTTTTTTAATCACTCTCATTCTACTCATTTAATAAATATAATAATAAAAATAGAAAAAAGAGAAAAAAATAATAATAAAAAATTAAAGATAATGAAAATTTTAGGATAGTTAATGTAGTATGTAGTGAAAAGTGATTATCTAAATTTAATAAAGTGAGTTAATTATTATAATTTTAAATATAAAGATAGAAAAACTGATATGGATGCTCTAAGGGAATAGTTATCCCTCTCTAAATATTTTGATATGAAATAATAAAGTATCATACTAATAGAGTTATAAGTAATAGTACTGTTATGTTTTAAATAAATTTTGGTAATATATTATTTATAACTATTACTATATTACTTTTTAAAAATTTTACACATAAATTATAATTAATAAATATTATTTAGAGATTCTTCCATTAATTTATAGACGAATGTCTGAATCAAAAGAATTTTTTTTTTTCAGAAATACTCTTTATTCCTGGTCTTCATCAATTATGTTTTTTTGTTATATGATGATTTTTTATATTTATTTATGATATCTAGAATTTTACCCCTTTAAAATTTCTGCATTCATCCTTTGGATCACTATCCGATATAGTCAAGTACTTATAAGTTGGATATTTGAGTAATATCGAGTGTGTCTAGGAACTTTATAACCTTCACAAAAGTTTAAAAAAAGTTATAAAATTTACATTTAATTATTTTTATCAAAACTTTCATTTAATATCATCCTAATAAATATAAAATGTATGGCCTAATAAAAAAATAGATGATTAATTTATTATTATATTAAAATGGTCATAACCATTCTTAGAAACATAAACCTCAATCTTTAAAAATTTAATTATCAAAATATATCATTCATAAATACATATTTCATCAAGACTAATTCCATATATAATAATCTCAACTTCAAGCAATTGTATATTTTATTATCATGATGAATAAATTAGATTTAATTCATATATAATGATAGGCGGATTTTCGATTTAATTCAGATTCGGATAATATCTAAACAAAACTTTTAAAACAATTACCCAACCCAATCGGGTTGGATTTCGGATACCCAAATTTGAATTTCCACCGTTCGCTGCACATCGAAGCGCCCAAGGTTCAGATCACGTCGTTCTTTCCTTCTTGCCTTCATGACGCGGAAAGATAAACAACAGTTATTTCATGGCTCGATGAGATTGAATCTAATTAACTTACAAATGATAATGCCAAATAGCAGATTTAAAAGGTTTCTCTCAAATATGATGGGAAGAAATTTAAGCATTTCAAAGTATCTTCCCTTTAGTATTGAAATAATTTTTTTTTCATCTTTTATCAAAATATTTAATAAATATTTATTATATTTTTTTTTACCCAAAAATATAATAGGTTGGACCTCTTTATTAGTTTTTAAATACATTTATTTAGTTTTGTTAAGAAAATTTATTAAGAAGAATAAATAGTATATATAAAAAGGGATTAAGTTTGAGATTTTTTTTTTAAAAAAAATCAACATTATGAGAGCTAAATTCTTTCTAAACCCTGAACTTTTTTTGCCCTCGAGCCTTAGAATTTGGCCGACATTACCTTACAAAAAATGCCACTTTTTTGAATAAATAAAAAACTCTATCATATTTTCCATATTTAAAATATTATTTACTCTAACACTTATATAATATAAGAAGTAACTATAATTACATATTAAAATAAATTAAAATTTTGAATTTAATTTAGTTAACAATATTGTACATAAAATATTTTTATAATATTTTTTAAACTAAATTGATCAAAAATATTTTAATTAGAGGCTAATTTAATTTTATTTTTTTAAATGGACCTTTTCATGATTATAATAATTAAAAAAATATTTTTTCCTTACTTAAAATTAAATTTTCCAATGCTTTTCCTTGTAGTTATCATTAACTAAGATTTTTAGTTGCCTTTCTTAGCCATCGTTTGTTTGAGATCATCTCTTCCACCTACAATAGTTATTATCGAAATAGATTTAGAAACAATGATCTAAAAAGACAACTTGTTAGGAGTTAAATTCTCATCAAATAATACAATAAGGAAATAAGTATCATAAATAAATAATTTTAAAGAAAATAAATGGAAAAAATTAAAAAATCTCATAAATTAAAAAAGTATTTAAATTTATATATCTATAATAAATGGAAATAAATTATGAAATATGGACAAAATCATAGATTTATTTTTATAATATAGTTATTAATATTTTATTTTAATAATAATTAATGAATAATTATAATAGGAACATTTTATATTGAATGGAATTTATAAAAAAAGGGTCTCGAGTTTTCTGGTAATAATGCACATGAGGAAATAAATATCATATAAAAAATAAATTGATAGGCTCATGTGAGATAAAAGGGGAAAAAAATTTGATATTTAGAATAGAATTTTAGAATCACGATAATATGACAAATTCATGATAATTAACCCATTAATCAAATCTACTACTTCCGTATCAAGGACAAATTCATGATAAATACGACGACTAATCCTCATTGAAATTTATTTTTTTAAAAAAATAAATAAAAAGGGTTCGCTCGCTTGACGATGAACTACGATGAGAAACCGCGTGAGCAGGCGGCGGACCGCCGCCGCCGCAACGATGTGCAGCATCAGGGTGGCCTGCCGGAGGACCGCCTCACTTTCCTCCCCAACGACATCCTCTTCTCCATCCTCTCCTTTCTCACCATCAAGCAGTGCGTCGCCCTCTCCGCCACCTGCTCCGACTTCCGACGCCGCCTCCCCTCCCTCATCCCCCGACTCGACACCTTCCGCTTGGACGTCGGCCTCCGCTATTGCGGCCACTACACCCCCAAAATATCCACCTTCCCCTCGCGTACCCTGCTCCGCCAATTCCGCATCGTCCTCCACAACGACTACATCGACTTCCCCAAATGCTTGAAGCCGATGCTCGTCGAGGCGGGCGTACGAGATCTCATCGTCGAAGCCTCCAACAACAGATGGTTCATTTGCAACGCCAGGCAAGTCTGTGTCTTCGGCATCAAGTCCATGAGGAGTCTCTCATTGATCAGAATCCCGATGATGTGGTGGTGCTACGATCGCCGCCCCTCTTCGCCCTTTCCCTGCACCAATCTCACCTCCCTCAAAATCGAACTTTGCATCCTTCACGTTGGTGTCCTGTTCTCCATCCTCGCCTCCTCCCCCTTTCTCGAGACTCTGCAGCTCATCCGTTGCGGCGGTCTCGATCGCAGCACAGACAAACTAAGCATCCACTCCGCCTCCATCAAGCATCTAGTCCTATTCTCCTCGAGCCCCTTCGTCAACGCCATCGACATCCAGGCCCCAAAGCTCGAGTATCTCGTCGTCGACGTCGTCACTGCGCTGCGCATTGAAGCGCCCAAGTTCCGGAACGCGTCATTCCTTCTCCGCCTCGAGCCGCAGGATGATCTTCCAGATGCGTTGATGACTCTTTTCGGAGCTGCTTTTCCAACGAGAGCCGCTTGGATCATGCTGAATTCTAGCACAGCCCCAGACGTGAGAGAAGATCGACAAAGCTGACCTTCTTAATTCATGCATACTCTCCTTGATATATTTGTATAATATGATTTCCTTTGATTGACAGATATTAGCAGCAGGAAATGAAATCGATGAATTTATTCCTCCGGAAGGCAAAGAGAAAGCCCTGTTTTTCAACCTCCACTTCAATCTGAAAGATCAATCGTCAACTATGTTATTCACCGAGTTGCTCAAGAAGTGCAATTACTGCAATACCGAGTTTGATATACGTGTAGATTCTGCAGATTCGGCTTATTTACAGAGCGCCAATAAACCAGCAATGGACGGTCACTTGCCTCATGGCTTGACACAAGTAGAGCTAATTAAATTACAAATGAAAATGCCCACCAAGACATTTGAAGGGTTTCTCTCGAATCAGAATAAGATAACGGATGAATTAAAGCAAGTCGGATTGCAAAAGTTGAAAAGTCGCACCAACAGCAAGCTGTTCGAAGAGATATTAGCATCTAAGGAGTCTCTGTTTGAAATATCTTCCAATATTGCTAACTGCATTGAAATGAAATTTTAGTTTTTGTTTTTTTCCTTCTCCTCATTAAGTATTATAGACTTGCAATTGACATTGTTTAAAGCTCAGCAAGTCTGCAGCATTCCTGAAATACTGCAGAAATCAGAGAGTTTGCCATTGTGAAAGTGCAAAGATAAAGGGTGAGCCCATTAACCATATAGGTAGCTCACATACTCAACGGTTTAGTATTCTTTTTTGACATTTTGTGTAACAACTGTCGGAGAATTAAGGGAATATTCCTTTGAAGTTGGCTTCTACACTGTGAAAAACATAAAGGATGAGCCCATTTTTGGAAAATTATCAAAATGCTAGAAAGGTAAGTCCTTTTTTCGAAAATACATCAAGATTCATGCAGAGAGTAAAAGTAACACTATAAAAGGGGGTCTTCATCTATAAGCGCAGGTACATTACATTACGCGACGCAACCTAAGACACTCAGATTCCATTGTTCATTTCCACTGTCCTTTGCATTCCTTTTCCTTTCAATCATTCATTGACTTGAGCGTCAGAGTGCCTGTCTTCAGGACCCTCTCCCTGGCCCGATTGTTGACGTTTTTTCTCCCTATTTCCATTTCTTTTGGTATACAGGATCACTTGGTGTACACCACTGCTAGCTCAGAGTCTTCTCACAATCAATAATAGAGTCTCGTACCCAGTGCACCATCTTTCCCGATTTCAGACAGAATTAAATTTGGTGCCATCTGTGGGATCTTAGCTTGAATTTGAAACGCAAAATGGAGGAGATTGGACGGTTCACTACAGTTACTTTGTTGCACGAAGATTTGGAGTTGCTAATAACCGCCCAAGCACAGAGGGTTGTGCAACAACAACAAATAGCAGCTGAGAGTCCTTTGCCAAAGGACCCGACTGTATTAATGACAGACCCACATACCAAACTAGGAACCTGAGTGAAGGGCCCAACTGGGTTCCAACTGATTCCTTCCCTCTAGCTAGATTCATGCAAGCACCTGCGTAGCCTATCAACCTTTCGCCCGTGCGCTCATCCTTGGTCATGTATCATTGATCACTGTTCCGCATACCCTTCGATGATATGAGCCGAGTGGAAAGGCCACAAGGCTCATCTTTTGAAAACACGCCAGCTCAGGACATCCGAAAGGGGAAAGCTCCAATGGCTAGTAGCTCCCCCAAGCGAGTCAATATGTCATTCTCCCAGGAAATAATGGAGGACAAATTATCGAGCCACTTTCGACCCTTAACGGTCGGGGAATACGGAGGAACGACCAACCCAGAGGATCATCTATTCAAATTTAAAAATGCAACTATTCTTCATTAGTATACAGATGACGTCAAGTGTCGAGTGTTCCTTACCACACTCTCTGGTTGGGCGCAAAGATGAATCAACCGACTCTCGACCGAGTCCATTGCTATTTTAAAGATTTTTGCAAGGCATCTCTTCATCACTTCACCAGCAGCCGCCGATACCACAAGACCACACTTAGCCTATTTTCCCTCAAGCAAGGGCCTAAGGAGGCGCTAAGAGCGTACGTTAAAAGGTTCAACCTGTAAGTACCCCATGTTGGTTTTGATGTAATCAACCAAGTCAAGTTAGGTTCTGTGATATTTGATGTCTTGCGTCTGAGTGTGCAGGAACTTAGGAGCACAAGAAGTCGAGCGGAAGATGCGACAGACGAGAAGGATGACACGAGAATCAAGTCGACGGACTCGGTGCATCTGAGCGATGAGAAGTTGTGGGAAGAATACGTTGGTGGAGCAAGAAGGATGCGCGCGACGCTTCCGAAGGACCAGAAGTCAGAGTGGAAGCCTGCTCGAGAAGAAGGCTGGAGTTGGGTTCAGGTGAGCTCAACTTTGGAAGGCCAGCGCATCATCCAAGCGACCAGAGCGGAAGTTCGAACAAAGAGTCAACTCTGAAATTGACACTTGTCCGGGTGCTTGGTCCAGGTGCTCGAAGTCCGAGCGACCAGTGTTGGTCTACAACGCCTAAAACCAATAATCACGTTTTATAATGCGAATGTTAACTGAAATTATTATATCAGTTACTTGATTAATATTTTGAAATAGTAGTACACCATATGCAATTAATATAATTAATTAGTGATAAATATTATAAGAAATAATATTTCTAATATATTTCGGTGATCATAGAAGAAAAGAAAATTGATATGATATAATTCCATAAATATGTATAAAAAACTTAAATGACACATGTTATACATTTTTATTAAATTATTAAATAATTATTAAATTCAGATTTATATATATAATTAAGATAATTATATATAATCCAAATGTAATATTCATCTTGTACAAATTAATTAGGGAAAGGATAATGCCTATAAGGAAAAATATAAATATGTATAAAATTTAATTAAAAAAACAAATGTGTATATAAAATTATATAACTCATGTATATAAAATTTATATGACTTAGTAAATAATAACCCATGCAAATAATATATAAAAATTTATATAATTGATGTAAATAGATTTTTATATAAAGTTATAAGATTTATTATGTAGATAAAAATTTATATAATATATGAAAATAAATTTTTATGACTTAATATAATAAAATTTATAAAGATATAGTGTATAAATTTTTATGGGCTATTCATCTAATCAATGTAGAAATAAAATATAAGATTAATATATTTTATATAACATAACGTAACATGTATATCATAACTAGGTAACTATAAGTGTGAATTATATATTATTTTGTATATGTGATGGATATATATAGGAAATTTGATCCATATAAATAATATAAGAAATATAAAGTATATAGCATAAATAATGAAAATAGAAAAATTATAAGACATATATAGGAGATTTTAATATGTAACGTTGATATATGATATATGGATATATATAGGAGATTTGATTCAAAATCAAATTAATGACTAATATGTTAATTATTAATATGTTTATTATTATATATAGTATTAAGAAATTATAATATGAATTAAATATATTATCATGTATATGTGATAAATATATGGATATAAATAAATATAAAATTAGTATATGGATATAAATATGTATGAAATTAATGATATTTATGATTTAGTATATAAAAAGAAAAATAAGGTCCTAAGTTCCCTCTTCTATTTAAACCTTAACCTTAAAAGCCTCACCTTAGATGTTGCTGCCGGTCCTAAGAAAGTTCCCTGCCCCTTTTTATTTCTCCACCACTGTTAGAGCTTCAAGGGAAGATAAGGAGTTAGAAGCTAAATACTTAAAGCATGTTTCTATGCCATGGATATCCCCTTGGTCTCATTTGAGACGATGATGAACGCCTTCACTCAAGGGCTCGTCGAAGGATAATTCTTCAGGTCGCTCATCAGGAAGTCGTTCAGGGACTTCAACCACCTGCTCAGGAAGGCCAATGAATACATAAATGTGGAAGAACCTAGGCAGGAGGAAGAAGGAAATGTCGGTCGAGCTCGCGTCGGCGCCCGAGTGGCGATTGTCGAGCAGCCACTAATTGGCCAAAGGGCCCAGAGCAGAGGGAGCGCGATTGCACCAGGAGGCCAGGACACATGTCGTGCAGTATGTGACCTCCAGTCGGCAGAAGACGACAAGATGAAAGGTATGGACACCAATGTTCTGCTCCTTTCACTAGTTAGCGACGCACAACACGCGCGCCTGCTACGATCTGACTCTGATCGACAACCAATCGACACCGAGAGGATACCGTCGCCGATCTTCAACTTCCGATAGGCGACATAGATAACGATCTACCGGGTGACGAGAGGACTAAAAAAGGGCTCTCGAGTGGCACCATCAGCACCAGCGGAGGGATAACACTGATCCCTCCCGAGTCCTAGCTGAGCGAAATAGACTCTTCTCTCGGGAAGAAGAAAACAGAAGCAACGCCGCCCAATGAGAAATAGGCATGATTACCGGTGGGCCGGCCGGCGGTGACTCCAACAGGGCCAGGAAGTCGTACGCTCGGCGATTGGAGATCCACGTAGTGGGATGCAATAGGGAGAAGGTCGAAGGGCTTGAGATCAGCTTCGACCCCAGCGATTTGGAGGGAGTGGAGATCCCTCATGACGACGTGTTGATCATCCGAGCGGTAATTTCTAATTACACTATTCATTGAACTTTTGTTGATATAGGGAGTTCGGTGAACATCATTTTCAAGAAGGCGTTCGATCAATTGTAAATCAATCAAAATGAGTTGTTGCCCATGACGACCCCTCTTTAGGGTTTCACGAGCAATGAAGTACTATCGCTCGAATAGGCCTAATTGGCCATCTCGCTCGGAGAAGAGCCATTGAGGAGAACCAGGACCACAAACTTCATCGTGGTGGACGCACCGTCAGCCTACAACGTCATCTTGGGCCGACCGACCCTCAACGAATTTCGGACTGCGGTGTCTACATACTGCCAAAAGATCAAGTTCCTAGTGGACGACCGGGTGGGCAAAGTCAAATGCGATCAACTGGATGCTCGACGATGCTACGTCAAGATGGTCAAATCCGAAGCGAGAAGCACTCGGAAGAATCCGCGCTTAGGGGTGAATACAATCACTAAAAAACCTCCTACATTGGTGTACGAAGAAAAGGAGGAGGTTTAGATTTATCCCAGTCGAACAGAAGTAACCACCTTTATCGTCGCCGACATGGGGGTGGAGAAGAAGGCAGAGTTGGTCGTCTGCCTTAGACAAAATCATGATGTGTTTGCATGATCGACACACAAGCTTCCCGGTATCTTCCCGAGTGTGGCTCAACATAAGCTTCATGTTCGATCGGACGCTCGATCGGTGAAGCAATGAAAGAGGGACTTCAGCACGGAGCAAAATTTGATCATCCAGGTGGAGATAGAGAAGTTGCTGGAGGCCGACCATATTAGGGAAGTTCAATTCTCGAGCTAGCTAGCCAATGTCGTGTTAGTCTCCAAGCCGGGCAATAAATGGCGGGTCTGCATCGACTTCCATGATTTGAACAAGGCGTGCCCAAAAGACTTCTATCCATTACCCAGGATAGACCAGATGGTGGACTCAACGGCGAGTTGCTAGTTGATCTGCATGCTTGACGCATACCAAGGGTATCACCAAGTGTTGCTCGCTTGAGAAGACCAGGAGAAGGTCAGCTTCATTGTGGCCGACGAAACATACTGCTACAACGTTATGTCGTTTAAACTCAAGAATGTCGGAGCTACTTACCAGAGGCTGATGAATGACATGTTCCAACTGTAGATCGGCCATAACATGGAGGTATACGTTGACGGCATATTAATAAAATCCCTCCGAGCTACTGACTTGTGCGCAGATATCGAGGAAATCTGTCGAACCCTGAGGGCTTATGGAATAAAGTTGAATCCGGCCAAGTGTCTATTCGGCGTGAATAGTGGTTGCTTCTTGGGTTACATCATCACCAAGTGGGGCATTTAAGCCAATCAAAGTAAAGTCAAAGCATTAAAAGACATGTCGCCGCCTCAGAACTTGAAGGAAACTCAACAGTCGACCTGTCGGATCACGACACTGCCCAGATTCATATCCAAGTCATCCGACCAGAGACTGCCATTCTTCAAAGTGCTTCGCCGAGCTATAAAATTTCAATAGGACACCAAGTGTGATCGGGCATTGGATGAGTTTAAGGAATATCTAAACTCCTTGCCTATATTGGCCAAGCTGATTGTTGGCGAGCCACTCTGGATTTTTCTATCATCCAATGAACATGCCGTTGGATCGACCCTAGTTAGGCAGAATGACCAAGAACAATAGCCTGTATACTTTTTAAGCCATATATTGAAGGATACAGAGTCTCATTACACCGATCTGGAAAAATTAGCTTATGCTTTGATTCTCGCTGCTCGGAGGCTTCATCCATATTTCCTCGCACACTCAATCATCGTGCTGACTAACAGCTCTTTGGGATGAGTTCTTCTCAACCCCGAGTCATCAGGAAGACTGATCAAATGGACGATCGAGCTGAGCGAATTCGACATACAATATCAACCCCGAGTGACAATCAAGGCTCAGGCCTTAGCGGATTTCGTCATAGATGCCCAGAATGTTGAGCCGGAGGCAACGTGGAAGATATATGTTGATGGCTCGTCCACTCGGTAAGGTAGCGAAATCGGCATATTGCTTATCTCACCACGGAAAGACCGGATGCAGATTTTCGTTCGGCTGGACTATCGTGCCACTAATAATTAAGCAGAGCATGAGGCATTGATAGCCGACCTACAAGCAACCTAACATGTGGGAGCCGTTAAAGTCTTCATCCATTCAGACTCTCAGTTGACCGTTCAACAACTATTCGGGACATTTGAGATAAGCAATGCCTGACTCAGGCTCTATGCGGAAGCTTTCGAGAAGCTGAAGACAAACTTTCAGGTGGTCATTATACAAAAAATCTCTCGATCAGTAAACCAGACGGTAGATGAGTTGGCAAACTTAGCCAGTTTATTATCACCGATCGTCATAGGACAGCCGATCGAATAGGTCTCTCTCATGGCACATATTGACCGAATGGAGGGAATGACCTTCCCCAACGGAGCCTGCCATCCGACCAGAGCCTGCCATATCCAAGTCATCCGACCGGAGACTACCATTCTTCAAAGTGCTTCACCAAGCTACAAAATTTCAATGGGACACCGAGTGTGATCAGGCATTGGAAGAGTATAAGGAATATCTAAACTCCATGCCTATATTGGTCAAGCCGATTGTTGGCGAGCCACTCTGGATTTATCTATCATCCAATAAACATGCCGTTAGAGCGACCCTAGTTAGGCAAAACGACCAAGAACAATAGCATGTATACTTTTTAAGCAATATATTGAAGGATACAGAGTCTCGTTACACCGATCTGAAAAAATTAGCTTATGTTTTGATTCTCGCCGCTCGGAGGCTTCGTCCATATTTCCTCGCACACTCAATCATCGTGCTGACTAACAGTTCTTTGGAACGAGTTCTTCTCAACCCTGAGTCATTAGGAAGACTGATCAAATGGACGACCGAGCTGAGCGAATTCGACATACAATATCAACTCCGAGTGGCAATCAAGGCTCAGGCCTTAACGGATTTCGTCATAGATGTCCAGAATTTCGAGCCAGAGGCAACGTGGAAGATATATGTGTTGGAGCAATCTAGGTGCCCTATGTTTTGATGTTTGGACAAAGGTTTAAGTTAGGTTTATTGTTGTATTTGATATGCATTGTGAGTGTGCAGGATACATGTACAACAAGGAAAGTCCAAGTGTGATCTTGGCAAAGGAGGAAAGTCCAAGGATGAGTCTTGGCGGTGTAAGTCCAAGTATGTAGTCTTGGCAACGTAAGTCCAAGTGTGACTTGGCAATAGATGAAGTCCCGGAGGTGAGGAGCCTCTTGGCAAAGGAAGACCCGACAATATAGACAAGGCCGAAGGAAGTTCCAGAATGCAAGACGTGAAGGATGGGGAGACATCCGAGGGACGCGAGGCTGATGGAGGAGGCTAGAAGACTAGGTCTAAGTTAGTCGGGCGAGGACGAGTGCTGAGTGATTGTTGTTGGAACCCCAAGGTTGTTTTGGTGTGATCAACAAGTTAAGTTATGTTCTGTGTGTTTCTAACCTTGTGTCTAAGTGTGCAGGAGCTTAGGAACACAGGTAGTCGAGTGGAAGACGCAGTTAGCGAGAAGGACGGCAGTCCGAGGGATGAGGTGCTACAGAAGAGTACCCCAGTGGACGAGAAGGAAGCGTGCGGTGGTTCTGAGGGACGAAAGCCGGAGCGGAAGATTGCTCGAGGAGCAAGAGACGCAGCTAGCGAGAAGGTTGGCACGCGGTGCGACCGAGGGACGAAAACTGCAGATGAGTACGCTGGTGGACAAGAAGGAAACACGCAACGATTCCGAGGGACGAGAAGCCGGAGCGGAAGGCTGCTCGAGAAGACCGGAAGTTGGGTTCGAGTGAGCCCTTTTCCGGATGGCAGAGATCACCCAAGCGAACGCATCCGGAGGAGAAGAACTGGACCGAGGCGGGACTGAACCAGAGAAGAAGTCCCGGACGAAAAAGTCAACAACTGTTGACTTTGGGCTCCGGGGCGCCTGGAGCAGTCCGGGGCACCCGGAGCAGTCCGGGGCACCCTGAGCAGTAAAATTAACCAGATTAATTTTTGACTAGATCTGAACGTTGGGGGATAAGTTTTATTCCCCCCAGGGCGCCCGGAACCCTTCCAGGCGCCCCGACCAAGGCTATAAATATAGTCTTGGTCCAGAAGCTTTTGAATGAACTCTGAATTGTAATTCCAAACACTTGTGCGTTTCTGTTCTAGTTTAGCTTCTGTTTTCTGCGCTACATTGCTGTATGAGGCTTCTCCGCCTGAAGGAGATTTTTAGTGAGCTTAATCTTCCTTGGATTAACAACAACATCGGTTGTAACCAAGTAAACCTTTTGTGCCTCGCTTTTTCTTTATGCTTTTAATTTATCAGCTTACTTTATTATTTATGCAAGTGTTAGTTTAAAGAGTTCTAGGAGGGTTTGTCTTTTTGTGTTTGCAGCATATCCAACAACCCCCTCCTAGCCGGCCGCAACGGTCCTACAATTGTACTCGGGGAAAAATCTTATGGGTTTAGGTTTCACTGTAGCAGTACCGTAGCGACACTGCAGCAGTACTGTAGCGATACTGTAGCAGCACTGTAGCAGTCGACTGGTAGTCGACCGTTGGGTAATGGTCAGCTTCACTTAAAGTACCAGTCGACTGGTGCATACACCAGTCGACTGGTAGCGGGAAAACAGCTTAGTGTTTTCCTCTCGAGCTCTATTTAATAAAACTCGGGGTGCTTGGGTATGGTTGACGAAATAGACTTGGTTAAAGCCTATTAGAGTCTCCCAAGCTTTCGTGTGATCAGTGTGCTTATATTCAAGTGTTTGTGGCGAGGTTTCTCCACCGACAAGGAGCTTGAACTAGCCGGAGGTTTTCCGGGAACTAATCCACCGACGGATTGAGGCATCATCCACCTTACGGACACATCGTAGAGTAGGAGCAAGTTATCTCCGAACCACGTAAACGAACGTGTTATCGGTTTGCATCTCTTCCTTTGTATTTAGCTTTCATATTTATATTCGTGGTTGTATTCTTTGTTTTCCGTTGTGCACTAACGAATACGTAGGAAGCGATCGATTTAGGTGAGACGTTATTCACCCCCCCCCCCCCCTTTAGCTACATTTCGGTCCTAACAATATGTTGATGGCTCGTCCACTCGGTAAGGTAGCGGAATCAACATATTGCTCATATCGTCACGGAAAGACCGGATGCAGATTTCCGTTCGGCTGGACTATCGCGCCACTAATAATTAAGCAGAGCATGAGGCATTGATAGCCGGCCTACAGGCAGCCTAACATGTGGGAGCCGTTAAAGTCTTCATCCATTCAGACTCTAGTTGGTTGTTCAATAGCTATTCGGGACATTTGAGATAAGCAATGCCCGACTCAGGCTCTATGTGGAAGCCTTCGAGAAGCTGAAGACAAACTTTCAGGTGGTCATTATACAAAAAATCCCCCGATCAGAGAACCAGGCGGCAGATGAGTTGGCAAACTTAGCCAGTTCATTATCACCGATCGTCATAGGACAGCCGATCGAATAGGTCTCTCTCGTGGCACATATTGACCGAATGGAGGGAATGACCTTCCCGAACGGAGCCTGCCATCCGACCGAAGCCTGCCATATCTAAGTCATCTGACCGGAGCCTGCCATTTTTCAAAGTGCTTCGCCGAGCTACAAAATTTCAATGGGACACCGAGTGTGATCGGACATTAATGGAAGAGTTTAAGGAATATTTAAACTCCTTGCCTATATTGGCCAAGCCGATTGTTGGTGAGCCACTCTGGATTTATCTATCATCCAATGAACATGCCGTTGGATCGACCCTAGTTAGGCAGAATGACCAAGAACAACAGCCTGTATACTTTTTAAGTCATATATTGAAAGATACATAGTCTCGTTACACTGATCTGGAAAAATTAGCTTATGCTTTGATTCTCGCCGCTCGGAGGCTTCATCCATATTTCATCGCACGCTCAATCATCGTGCTGACTAACATCTCCTTGGGACGAGTTCTTCTCAACCCCGAGGCATCAGGAAGATTGATCAAATGGACGATCGAGCTAAGCGAATTTGACATACAATATCAAACCCGAGTGGTAATCAAGGCTCAGACCTTAGCGGATTTCGTCATAGATGTCCAGAATGTTGAGCTGGAGGCAATGTGGAAGATATATGTTGATGGCTCGCCCACTCAGTAAGGTAGTGGAATCGGCATATTGCTCATCTCACCACAGAAAGACCGGATGCAGATTTTCGTTTGGCTGGACTATCGCTCCACTAATAATTAAGCAGAGCATGAGGCATTGATAGTCGACCTACAGGCAGCCTAGCATGTGGGAGCCGTTAAAGTCTTCATCCATTCAGACTCTTAGTTGGTTGTTCAACAGCTATTTGGGACATTTGAGATAAGCAATGCCCGACTCAGGCTCTATGCGGAAGTCTTCGAGAAGCTGAAGACAAATTTTCAGGTGGTCATTATACAAAAATCCCCCTATCGGAGAACCAGACGGCAGATGAGTTGACAAACTTAGCCAGTTCATTATCACCGATCGTCATAGGGCAGCCGATCGAATAGGTCTCTCTCATGGCACATATTGACCGAATGGAGGGAATGACCTTCCTGAACGACTAAAGGACGGCTCTGACAAAGTTTCTGCAGTCGGGAGTTACCCCTGCCGATCAGGAAGAAGCTCGCTTGCTGAAGAAGAGGGTTGGACGGTTCACTTTAGTCGGGGACCAGCTTTATAAGAGAGCCTTCTCCAGGCCCCTACTCAAATGCGTGTTGGAACCCCAAGGTTGTTTTGGTGTGATCAACAAGTTAAGTTAGGTCCTGTGTGTTTCTAACCTTGTGTCTAAGTGTGCAGGAGCTTAGGAGCACAGGTAGTAGAGCGGAAGACGCAGCTAGCGAGAAGGACGGCAGTCCGAGGGACGAGGTGCTGCGGAAGAGTACACCGGCGGACGAGAAGGAAGCGTGCGGTGGTTCCGAGGGACGAAAGCCGGAGCGGAAGATTGCTCGGGGAGCAAGAAACGCAGCTAGCGAGAAGGACGGCACACGGTGCGTCCGAGGGATGAAGACTGCGGATGAGTACACCGGCGGACGAGAAGGGAACACGCGACGATTCCGAGGGACGAGAAGCCGGAGGGAAGCCCGCTCGAGAAGACCGGAAGCTGGGTTCGGGTGAGCCCTTTTCCGGATGGCAAAGATCACCCAATCAAGCGGATCCGGAGCAGAGGACCCGGACGAAAGTTAACCAGAGTTGACTCAGCATCCGGGGCGCCCGGAACTGTCCGGGGCGCCCGGACCAGCCCGGGGCGCCCGGAGCAGTCCGGGGCGCCCTGAGCAGCCCGGAGCGCCCGGAACCTGAATTTTGACCAGATCGAGCTTTGACTCGATCTGAACGTTGGGGGATAAAATTTATCCCCCCCAGGGCGCCCGGAACCCTTCCAGGCGCCCCGACCAAGGCTATAAATCTAGCCTTGGTCCAGAAGCTTTGAATCAACTCAGTAATTAGCATTCCAAACACTTGTGCGCTCACTGTTCTAGTTTAGCTTCTGTTTTTGTGCTTTCACCAGTGTAAGAGGCTTCTCCGCCCGAAGGAGTTTTTAGTGCGATCACTTTCCTTGGATTAACAACCATATCGGTTGTAACCAAGTAAACCTTTTGTGCCTCGTTTTTTCTTTATGCTTTTAATTTACTGCTTAGTTTATTTATGCAAGTGTTAGCTTAAAGAGTTCGAGAATGGTCTTTGTTGTTTTTTTACAGGGCTATTCAACCCCCCTTCTAGCCGGCCCAACGGTCCTACAAGTGGTATCAGAGCCAAGGCGCTTCAGGAGGACTAACCGCCGAACGAAGCAACGAGATGGCCGGACCAAGCATTCACCCGCCAAAATTCGAAGGAGATTTTGCCACTTGGAAAAAACTTATGCAGGTATTTCTTACAACAGATATTGAATTATTTTTAACAATGAAACTTGGCTTTCAAGCTCCAGAGGACAAGGAAATAGATAAATGGACAAAAAAGGAGCAGGCCGACTTCGTGGCGAACGGCAAAGCAGAGTACCATCTGCTAAGCGTTCTTCCACCTCAAGAAGTCAACAGGATAGGTAAATACAACTTTGCAAAGGAACTTTGGGAGAAGTTCCTCGAGCTGCACGAAGGAACATCCGAAGCCAAGCTCGCCAGAAGAGATCTGCTTCGCAATTAGCTCACCAGCCTGCAACTTGGGGAAGACGAGTCAGTCGCGCATCTACACTCGAGAATAAAAGAAACTATCATCGGACTTTCGAATCTCGGAGAAAAGGTAAGTAACCGAGATTCGCTCAGGTACGCTTTAAATTCCTTTCCTAGAAATACCAAATGGGCATCATTAGTAGATGCATTTTACATTTCTAAAGATTTAGAAAAAATTTCATTAGAAGAATTCTTTTCAACATTTGAAGTGCATGAGTCAAGATGTGCAGGAATGAAGGAGTCTAAAAACAACGTCGCCCTCAAAGCCTCGAGAGACAAACCAGAATCGGAATCCTCTCTCGACGACGAGGAAATGGTAATGATGGTAAGAAGATTCAAGAAACTCTGTAAATCCAGATCTACTAATCATCCGCAGGGAAAGAGGAAAAGAACGATCTGCTGCTACCACTGCGACGAAGAAGGGCACGTCAAGGACAACTGTCCCAAGCTGAAGAACAAGGACAAGGACAAGGAGAAGGGTAAGAAGCCTATTCAAAAGCGAAAGGCCCTAAAGGCGACGTGGGACGATACATCGTCCGAATCGGAAGTCGAAGCTTTCTCCGGACTCGCACTGATGGCGAGTCATCAAGACGACGACTGCGATTTAAGCTCTTCCGAAATGAGCATCGAGAGCATCGATGAAGGGGGAGACACGTCGAAAGAAAGCAGCAGCTCAGGGGGAGAAACGGACAACGAGATCGACAAGGTAAGTCAGGTACGATCTCTTCCTCCCGATAAAATGTTTAAGTTTGTTAAACTTTTAACAAAAGATTGCTGCAAATTAGAAAGTGAAAATAAAAATTTAAAAGTAATTCTAGCTAAGTCTTGTCCCTTAGAAGAATTAGATAAATTAAAACTAGCAAATGAAAAATTAAAACTTGAAAATGATGATTTGAAAATTCAAGTAGATAACTTGAAAAACCATGCATGTTCATCTAAAACCAATGTTAGAAAATTTAATAATTTAAATTGGTACTTTAAATCTCACACTCGACAAATTAGGAACATTTCAAGAAAATATATTCCTAAAAACTTTTTAGTTAATCTAGTAGGTTGGAACCTATATTGGGTTCCTAAATCATGCTTAAACTAAATTTTAAAATTAAAATTAGCGCTTTAAGTGAGAAAATTAAACAAAGAATTTCTTTATGATGCTTTGTCAAGGAAGTGGTTGTTGCTCCAATAACCAAGAAGGCCTAGTGTCTCGCCACGACCTGGAAGCCAAAATATTGAAATAAATGTTTAATTAACTTACTAATGAAGCATTAATACAAGAATTAATTAGTGCTTGAAAAAGGTTATTCAAAACATTTTATTTCAAATTAGAAATTTACTTACTTAGAATTTTTTTTTGCCTAAGTCAATATTTTTTTTAAAAAAGAATACTTAAAAAATGTAAGTTAGGATTTTTTTAAAATTAAAATTTTTTTTAGGATTTTTTTTATACTTAGAAATATTCTCAAAAATCATTTTTTTTTTAAGTTAAGAACTTTTTTCTTGAAACTAGAAATCTCAGCTTAAATTACTTAGAAAAATTTTCTAAATCTCTTAAAAATTTAGAATTTTTTTTAGAAATACTTTTTCTAAGTCTTTAACCCTTAGATTGTTTTTCTTGGAACCCCATTTTTTTTGTGATCAAAGGGGGAGAATGTAAAGTATAAGTTAAGGGAAAGTATAAGTCTAGGGGGAGGTAGGTAGATAGATTTAATTTTTTCTATCTTTTTGTACTGAGGTAGATAGATTTAATTTTGTTTCTATCTTTTTATACTTAAATAGCAAATTAAGTTAATTTACTTAATTTTATTTAATGTCTATTTTAACCCTACCTTAACTTGGGTTGATCACACCAAAAAGGGGGAGATTGTTGGAATCCCAAGGTTGTTTTGGTGTGATCAACAAGTTAAGTTAGGTCCTGTGTGTTTCTAACCTTGTGTCTAAGTGTGCAGGAGCTTAGGAGCACAGATAGTAGAGCGGAAGACGCAGCTAGCGAGAAGGACGGCAGTCCGAGGGACGAGGTTCTGCGGAAGAGTACACCAGCGGACGAGAAGGAAGCGTGCGGTGGTTCCGAGGGACGAAAGCCGGAGCGGAAGATTGCTCGGGGAGCAAGAAACGCAGCTAGTGAGAAGGACGACACACGGTGCGTCCGAGGGACGAAGACTGCGGATGAGTACGCCGGCGGACGAGAAGGGAACACGCGACGATTCCGAGGGACGAGAAGCCGGAGGGAAGCCCGCTCGAGAAGACCGGAAGCTGGGTTCGGGTGAGCCCTTTTCCGGATGGCAGAGATCACCCAATCAAGCGGATCCGGAGCAGAGGACCCGGACGAAAGTCAACCAGAGTTGACTCAGCATCCGGGGCGCCCGGAACTGTCCGGGGCGCCCGGACCAGCCCGAGGCGCCCGGAGCAGTCCGGGGCGCCCTGAGCAGCTCGGGGCGCCCGGAACCCTTCCGGACGCCCGGAACCTGAATTTTGACCAGATCGAGCTTTGACTTGATCTGAACGTTGGGAGATAAAATTTATCCCCCCAGGTCGCCCGGAACCCTTCCAGGCGCCCCGACCAAGGCTATAAATATAGCCTTGGTCCAGAAGCTTTGAATCAACTCAGTAATTAGCATTCCAAACACTTGTGCGCTCACTGTTCTAGTTTAGCTTCTGTTTTTGTGCTTTCACCAGTGTAAGAGGCTTCTCCGCCTGAAGGAGTTTTTAGTGCGATCACTTTCCTTGGATTAACAACTATATCGGTTGTAACCAAGTAAACCTTTTGTGCCTCGTTTTTTCTTTATGCTTTTAATTTACTGCTTAGTTTATTTATGCAAGTGTTAGCTTAAAGAGTTCGAGAAGGGTCTTTGTTGTTTTTTTTACAGGGCTATTCAACCCCCCTTCTAGCTGGCCCAACGGTCCTACAATGCGTTGGATCGAAAGATGTCGAATACATTCTGTGGGAGGTGCACCAAGGTTCTTGCGGAGGCCATCCGGGCGACCGTGCGTTAGCTCGTTAGATACTCCTAGCCGGATATTTTTGACTGACCCTCCAAGAAGATGCCGCTCGGATGGTAACCACCTACTTGTCCTGCCAAAAGTATCATAATCTTCCGCACTGATCGACCGAGGAAATGAAGGCGTCCACAGTATCTTTTCCGTTAGACCAATGGGGCATGGACATCGTTGGGCCATTCCCCATGGCGATAGGTCAGCGGAGATTTCTGCTCGTCGCGGTGGACTACTTCTCGAAGCGGGTGGAAGTCAAGCCACTTCCAAGAATAACCGAGCATATGGTCATTAAGTTCATTTGGCAGAACATCATATACCGGTTCAATATCCCACGCCGGCTTGTATCAGACAATGAGAGACAATTCGCCGGTTAGGGGCTCAGAGAGTGGTGCATGGGCTATTGCATCCAATAAGCCTTCATCTCTGTGACCTACCCCTAGGGCAACGGAAAAGTTGAAGTCACCAATCGGGAGATCATCAGAGTTCTACGCTCTCGCCTCGACCACGCCGGAGGCAACTAGGTCGACAAGCTCCCCAGTGTGTTGTGAGCCCTTCGCATGACTCCGAAGGAGGGGATCGGCGTAACCCCCTTTCACTCGGTATACGACGGCGAAACAGTCATCCATGTGGAGGTCGGAGTAGAATCTAATCGGGTGCAGTACTACGATGAAGGAAACGCCGAACGGAGGCTCATGGAGCTCGACTTGGTGGACGAAATGCGAGCTAAAGTAGCTATTCGGCTAACGACGTATCGACAATGGATGAAGCAGAACTACAACCGAAGGGTGATCCCGAGGTCCTTCCAGGTTGGCGATCTCGTGTGGAAGAAGGTTGAGCCGGTCGACGACGTCATCAAGCTTGAAGCCCCATGGGTGGGACCTTTCAAGGTCGTGCAAAAGCTCCACTCAGGTGCCTACTACTAAGGCAGCTCGAGAGGTTGTGGAGCGCGAATCATCTCCAATCCTACAGGACCGGATAAGAGGTGCGCGAGTGAATACATGTATTTTTGTATATTTCCTGAACACAGGGTAAATATGAATAAAAGTGAAGAATGCCATTCTTGAGATGTGTCTTCTCCAACGGTCAAGCGACGACCTTAAACCCTCATCTACATCAACGGTTGAGCATCGACCTTAAACCCTCGTTTACATCAACGGTCGAGCGGCGACCTTAAACCCTCATCTACATCAATGGTTGAGCGGCGACCTTAAACTCTCGTCTTCATCAACTGTCGAGCGACGACCTTAAACCCTTGTCTACATCAACGGTTGAGCGGCGACCTTAAACCCTCGTCTACATCAACGATCGAGTGGCGAACTTAAACCCTCATCTACATCAATGATCGAGTGGCGACCTTAAACCCTCGTATATATCAACAGTTGAGCGATAACCTAAAACCCTCGTCTTCATCAACGGTCGAGTGACGACCTTAAACTCTCGTCTTCATCAACGGTCGAGTGGCAACTTTAAACCCTCATCTTCATCAACGGTTGAGCGACGACCCTAAATCCTAGTCTTCGCCAACGGTCGAGCGGCGACCTTAAAGCAACGACCTTAAATCCTAGTCTTCGCCAACGGTCGAGCGGCGACCTTAAACCCTTGGCTCGATGAGTGGTCAAGCGACGATCTTATAATTCAAGAATAATGAATGTCCTATCACGAATATAGTGACCACGAAATCGGAAGGTCACATAATCATAATAAACAACTCTGAAAATAAAATCGATCGATCAGCTAGATAGACTAGTCGTTGTCGATCGGAGGAGTCACGGGGACACGAGTTTATGCAATGTTTGAAAGACGAGTTGAAAGAACAAATACTAGAAGAAGATAAAGCTTAGCCGAATGGACAAGCATTCATTGAAACTTTAAAATTTTACAAAGGCGGAACTCTCAACCTCACTCAAGGTAATCTAAAGCATCATCGGACAGCGATCCAGTTAGCTTGTTTCGACTGATGACCTTACTCGATAAAGTAGCAGAGATGTAGCCGCCTGCTTGGAATTGGCCGAACGTCCCTTCGATCGCCAGGTCGAACAAGCGATGTGCTCGGTTGGTGACCTTGTCATTGAAAACATACGAGCGGATGTAATTTTTATTCATAGCCTCGAAACGGCTATGCTCGAGGAGATTTGAAAAGGATTGCAATTGTTCTGTTTTTTCTTCTTCTCTTCTTTGGTGATCTCCTTTTACTCAACCTTGCCGATTTCGATTTCCATCCTGAAAAGTTGTCATAATCAGCAAACGAAGACGATCCAGCGTGCGAAGGTTTTTCGTGTGGTCTCCTGATTCTTCGTCACTTAAGAACGTTCCTACACTATGATTTTCGACTGGTTCTACATATAATTTAAGATTTAAATTAAGATGCAATCGTATTATAGAAAATTTTTCTTCTATAAAAATTGTACTTATAAATATTGACAGTCTAAATAAATCTCAAGAGTTTTTTTGAATTTAATTTAATTTAATTTAGTGATAAGTAGGACTAAATATATGTGTCAATTAAAAATAATAATAATAATAATATCAAAATAATACTACTAATAATAATATTATTATTGTTATTATTATTATTACACATGCAAATAACTTATATACATAGGATTTATTCAATTTATATAATACTACTAGTAATAATATAATGTTAACATATTGGATAAATTGTTATAAATATTGTTCACTTTTGTTGTATTCATTAGATTAATATTTTTCTTGGATGAAACATTAGAACTAAATTATCGATAGATAATAAATTAGTAAGTGATTTTTTACTATAATTGTTAGTTAATTGAGGTTGTAATAAACGTAAATAAATAAATAAAATAATGGACTAAATCTAATAATCAAATTTTCTGATAAGATTTATTTCTTAATTACCGTTAGCTATTTTCTCGTAGTCATCTTCATTAACAATAATAATAATAATAATAATAATAATAATAATAATAATAATAATAATAATTTTATATACAATGAAATTATCAAACTTAAATTAGATAAATCTTCTGTACAGACTTTATATTAAATCCTTTTTAAACGTCTTACACAATATTGACGAGAGAAAGTGAATCTTATTAAATTAGGGGTGGATAAAAAAATTAATAATTGTTAAAAATTTTACAAGTCGACAACCAAATATAATAAAAAAATAATAAAATAAATCTAATAATCAATTTTTCTCATAAGACTTATTCTTAATGACTATTTCAAAAGATTTAAAACCGTATTTTATTCTGTCTTATATTTATTGGATTTATTAACAGAATTATATTTTTTCGGTTATGTAATTAAAACGGCCGGCCACCACGTTTAAATAGGCCTCCGTCGGCGACGGCTATGCTCACCTGATGACGGGCCACTACAAGCGCGCGCCGGAGGACCGCCTCACTTCCCTCCACGACGATCTCCTCACCTCCATCTTCTCCTTCCTCCCCATCAAGCAGCGCGTCGCCCTCTCCGCTGTCTGCGCCCGCTTCCGCCGCCTCCTCCCCTCCATCCCCCGACTCGACGCCTTCCGCCTTGACGTCGACATCCATAAAGATGTCACCTTCCCCCGTGCTCTGATTCGCCAATGCCACCTCGCCATCCACGACGTCGCCGATTTACCCGAACCCCTCGAACAGTTGCTCGTCGACGGCCTCATCGAAACGGGCGTGCAAGACCTCATCCTCCAATCCGATTCCGGCAAGGGATGTTTGAATTTCAGCGACATCAAGTCGCTGAGGAGAGTCTTCTTGCACAGAATCGTGGTGTCGAAATACTCCGATCGCCGCCCGTTCTCGCCCTTGGGTTGCGCCCTCCTCACCTCCCTTGACCTGAGATGCAGCACCCTTAGCGATGATTTCCTGGGCAACCTCCTCACCTCCTGCCCCTTCCTCGAGACTCTGCGACTCATCTTATGCAGTTGGTCAGAGTATTCAAGCACGGGCAGACTAAGCATCCACTCCGCCTCCATCAAGCACCTAGTCCTGCTCTGCTCGATGCCCGACTTCGAGGCCATCGACATCCACGGTTCAATGCTCGAGTCGATGGCCGTCCACGTCGACAACGATCTGCACATCGAAGCGCCCAAGGCCCAGACCGCGTCATTCTTTTTCAACGTGGACATCACGCCGTGGAGAGATCCTTCGGCTGTATTGAAGGATCTTTTCAGAGTCCCTTCCCCAAGGGGATACGCTCGCCTCATGCTCAATTCTGGCGCAGCCCCAAACGTGAGAGAATGGAGAATCGATCGATAAAGTTTACCTTCTTTATGTTTTTATGCATAACCTAATTAATTTGCTTTGATTGACAGACATTAACAGTAATTGATGAAGTTATTTGTCTGGGAGAGAACGACATGATCTTCAACCTCGACTTCAATCTAAAAGATCAGTCGTCGAGTATGATACTGGCCGAGTTGCTCAAGAAGCACAATAACTACAATACCAAGTTTGACATACGGACAGATTCTACGCATATCCAGAGCGGCAGTACTGAAACAGCAACGGACGATGAACACTTGATCCATGGCTTGATAGGATCCGATCTGATTAAATTACGATTGATGATGCCGGAGAAGAGATTTGAAGAGTTGCTCTCAAACGAGAAGAAGTTGAAGAAATTAAAAAATAGGGGATTGAAAATACTGAGAAGGCGCACCAGCAATGAACAGTTGGTGAATATATTAGCATCCGAGGAGGCTATGTTCCAAGTATCTTCCAGTATTGTTAACTGTATTGAAATGAAATTTTAGTTTTTCTTTTTATTCAGTTCTGAAAGAGTAATTTTAGTTTTTTTGGATAAATTTATTTAGTTTTACTAAAAAAATCAATGTGTAAAAAAGGGGATCTTAGGATCGTATGTACTAGTTGAATGAACAATTTAAGAGTTATTTTTTTAATATAATGTCAGTCCAATTCTTTCTAAACTTTAAACTTTCTTTCTGTTCGATTATATATTTATCTATTTATAATTTTTAGTAAAATTAGAATTTTTTTTATAGAATTTAGAATTTCTTAACTTAACTATATAAGATCTTATACTTTGTATCAATTTTAAGAACTAATAAGATGGTTAATTTTTTCTTTCTCTTAATTTCTACATGGTATCAGAACGGTTCTTCTTCTCTAACATAATTTTTTTTTACAGCCCCTTGCCATTCCTTTCTGTTGTCGTCTCCTACCGCTACTATTGATTTCGGTATTGACATCCATTTTCTGTCCTGCTGTTGTTGATTTCAGTGCCGACATATATTTTCTGTTGATTTCGACGCTGACATTATTTTCTGTTGATTTCAGCACTGACACTATTTTCTATCAATTTCGACACCGATGTCCCGTGCTGTCAATTCGGCGCCGACGCTCTTTTCTATTGATTTCGATGCCTAAACCCTAAGTTGCCAATTTCGGCACCGATGCCCTTTTCTATTGATTTTGACACCAACGCTCTGTGCTACTGATTTCTTTATTTGACATCCTTTTCTACCTTAGATTCTTTGTGTGACGATAAGTCATCCTGACATCAGTTTTTTGTGGATCATACAAATGTGTATCCTTACAGTTTGATTATTCTGAGAATTATTCATTCTGTCATCATGCCTAGTCGTGCAGATGCTTCATGGAAATCTAATTCATATATGTTTGAGCAGTTTCAACAGTTCCTTGCTTCACAACACTCTGCCATGTCAACTTCCTCTCATATAAGTTTGTCGTCATCTGGTATTTTAGGTATATCTTCATCCTTGTGAATTTTGGACTCTGGTATCTCCTATCATATGTCATCCAATTTGCCAATTTTTATTTTTTTTTCTCAGTTAATCTATATCAATTGTGACTGCTGATGGTACTCCTATGTCCTTAGTAGGTGTTTGTTCAATTGTTACATTTTTTTTCTCTTACTAATGTTTATTATATTTCGAGTCTTACTTTAAATCTTGTTTCAGTTAGTCAATTATGTGAGTCTGGATACCTAGTTTCTTTTTCTTCATCCAATTGTTATGTTTAAGACCCGTAATCTCAGAGGATGATTGAGACAGGTCATAAGCAAGGAAGACTATGTTTTAGATCAACTCAAATTACCAGAAGTTGTAGCTTCGAGTGTGGATTTGTCGTCTTTTCATCTGAGTCGTTCATCTTCTGATTTTTATTTGTGACACTCTCGCTTAAGTTATGTTTCAGCGTCTCGTTTGCAGTTTTTAGCCTCTACAAGAGCATTAGGACCTTTAAAAAGTTTTGATATTTCTGATTGTAGTGGTTGTAAACTGGCCAAATTTTCTGTTTTACCATTTTCTAAAAGTCTTTCTTTTTCTTCTGCTCCATTTAATCTTCGGGCGACCAATCAAGGGTCTCACAAGCGCTCACCGTCTCCCAACCGCCAACAATACCACTGATTGAATGGACCCCAGGGAGGGCCCTCGAAAACACCAATTGGAACCAACAAACAACCCCATCAATGAAATAATCGAGCCCCAATTCAGGTCCTTGCTGAACGGCCGCGCTAATCGACCCGAGAGAAAGAAAATCGTGGCAACGTTGCTCAGTGATGTGGTGATAAGGAGGGGCCCCACCCCGCAGAGGATAGTTGTCACAATGGAGGATAAAATCAAGGCGGTCAACGCTCAGATATCATCGGCCGGTCGGGCGATGATGCCCCGACCAGGAGGAGAAGGTTATGGTCCGAGCCCGCCTTTGACATCGGGAGGTGTCAAATGATTGAAGTTCAATGAAGTACTGGACCCCGGACGAAGGAGGAAATGATGTGCAGAAGTCGGGCCGAGCAGCTACCCGCTCGGCCAAGCAGCAGGACTTAACATTGACAGAGCATAACTTTGGCCGAGCGGACGGGACACACGAACAACGGAGTTATGGCCGAGCGGACGGGACACAGGAGCAGCGAAGTTCAGGTCGAGCGGCCAACCCGCTCGGCCTAGTAGCATACTCCCTGTGTTATCCCTCGACATCCTTTTGGGAGTTAGTACCGCTGACACCGAGCATGGTCAATCAGAAGATCGTACGGCGGAAGCTTCCACTATCACATCAGAGATATGCTCGGTCTATTAAGGTATTGTGTCAGGGACACTTTACTAACAAGTCTTTTAAGGGGAAACTTTGGGAAGTGTGCTCGTCTTGGGGAGCGTGCATGTGTGCTACAGGAGCTCTATATAAAGGGGGATCCAAGAATCGGCGGAGGTATGCAATAGATATTTTTCGTGCTACTGTTCATTCTTGTGGTTGCTCCGCCTTCTACTTCATTGCCAGTGACTGACTTGAACATCAGAGGACCAACGCCGAGGACCCCTTTCCTGACGCGACACTGACATAATCTGTGTTGCAGATCGGAGCGGAGTCTATAGGCAATTAGCAAGAGCGCCACATCCTTAGTTTTCCATCTCATCGATTTTCAGACAGGATCACTTAGAAAGATAAGGTATAATAGTTGACGACCTTATCAACATATACTACTATCAACTCAGAGTCTTCTCACAATCAATAGTAGAGTCTCATATTTAGTGCATCATCTTCCTCTATTTCATAAAGGATGAGAAGCAGCCCTCGCGGGCTGGATCAACCGGTTAAGGCGTGACATCCTTGCACAATGAGTCGTAGGGTCGAAGGTCCACGGACGCGCACTGGATGAATAATCTGGGTCGGCTATGTTAAATTCCGGAGACACCACGCTTTACCCGGACCAGCATTCACCGCTGATTTACCTCCTCCTAGGATCCCTGTGGAGCCAGGCCTAGGGGGCCGTTGGACGGCAGGACCCGCCTTTTTCACAATAAAGGATGAGAAGCAATTGTCTCAGGATTGGAGGGCAACTGTGCCAGTGAGGTGGACTACTTAAGTGAAAAGTAAAGAATGGTAGGAGAAGTGAACCAAGGACTCCTAGTGTGAATACCATTACCCGATGATGATGCAGTTTAATTATGTATTTTTGGTGGATAATTTATTGGAATTTATGATTTGTGAGCTTAACCAAGAGATAACCCTAAATAACGATTGGTGGCTATTGAAGTGGAGGTCTAGTCCGGTGCGCTGGAAGTTGTTTCCGATGAGGTTTTTCTGATACTTAACTCAATATATAATTGTGTAGTGGATAATAGAAATTAAGTATAGAAGCAAGAGGTTCATTAGTCTCTATCTCCGATTATAGAAGCAAGAGGTTAATTAAGTCTAAATTTAATTTTTATAAATTCAGATATTTTCTCTCTATCTCCGACTACAAGATTGTCCAACAGCGAACTCATATTCATATTGATTAACATGATGAATAAGTTAATATCAAATCTGAGATGATTGATTCACATGCCATCTCAATGAGACCACAATCCAAAATTTAGAAGATGTCGTAAAAATTCAATCATTTTAAGGTTTCTTAACAACTCAGACTAGAAATTTCGGATTTATGAATTAAGAGACAATCTACCTTTAAAATTAGTAAATTGAGACATATGAAAAATTTAAAAAAACCAACTTAGACTAGGCATATCATATAAAACTTTGATTTTTTTTTTTAAAGAAAAAGAATATGGTGTTTAACTATCCTTATTCACGTTAAGTGTACCAAATAAATAAGGACAAAAAAAAAATCCGACAATTTTCCAAATGATGCATACAAGATTTCAAAATTCACAAAAGACGCATCGAGATTTTATTTATTTATTTATTTTCAAAAGGCATCCAATATCCTCATTTTACCTCTCTCTATCAATTGTTGACTCTTTCTATTTCTTCTAATCTCTTTATTCTCTCCTTTGTATGTGATATTTTTTTCTTTTTCTCTTAAATTAAATTAAAGAGAGAAAAGGGGATTAGGTTGTATGTATTGAAATTAAATTTTAGTGTTTTTTTCTTTATTCATTTCTGAAAGAGTAATTTTGGTTTTTTTTAGATAAATTTATTTAGTTTTACTAAAAAAAACTCAATGTATAAAAAAGGGGATTAGGATGTATGTATTAGTTGCACGAACAATTTAAGAGCTATTTTTTTTAAAATCAATATAATGTCAAATCCAAATTCTTTTTAAATTCTATACTTTCTTTCCTCCTTGAACCCTAGATTTTGGACCTCAAAAACAAAATCTGTTCCCATTTTTTTTGATTGGATAGAACTTATGATCAACTTCGACAAGAAAATTTACACATGACCCACTTCTAAATCTGGAAGAGTGTTATTCTTTAATCTGTCGTGAAGCCATAAAACTAGAATTTATAAATTAAAACTTAGAACCTGAACATAAAACAAAACTTAGAATGCAAACCAGATCTAGATAAATAGACAGACAAACCATAAACAAACATGAGAGGCAGATCAATCAAATAGACAAATTATATAGACATAGATAATAGATAGACAAAAATGTATCTAATCAGATGCTCAAGTATTGCACCCTTTGTTAAATAATCTGACGAAAAAAACATCCCTCAATGTGATAAAAATTATATTAGAGGCCCTTTTTATTGGAATTAAGGATATTTTTTTCATGTATTATTAAAAGGATACTTTACCTTTTTTTTTCTAAAATATTATTATTTTCAACCAGTATTCATTGCAGCAGCCAGCCACTATAGTTCATCCTAAGTCATCATATGAAATTTTCTCTCCATGTTGATTAACGTTTTTTTTAAATGTTTTTTATTTTTTGGGTTAATTCACATATCCAATCCTTCAAACTAATTAATTTTGAAAATATCCTATTGATCATCAAGATAAATCTAAAATGTGTAGATGTGTCATGGCAGCTTGCTCAATATCACGAGTAATTCAAGCATCATGAATATATGAGGTGTCCTGCGTAAGTTTGGAATCCTCATTATGTGGGATCATGTTGTGTCATTAGACTTAATATCACCAATTATAACAAAACAAAATTAGACCTCATTGTACCCACTTTAATGATTCTCTTCCACCTCAACAATTCCCACCCACATAGCTTGACTCCACGTTAGCAACTCTTGTACATGTGTCGACGTTCCGAGCAACCACCTCAGCTTTCAAAATACTCGACATCTCGAGTACCCATCTCAGAGAGTAGGTTTAGTTGAAAGTTATAATGTATAATCTTCGTGATGTGGTTACTATATAATTATATAATCAGGTTATAAGAAATAAAATATAATTAAATATTATTTTGTTCAATTTTAAATAATATAATAAAAATTTATTTGTTTGAGGTTTTTAGTATATAAGTTAGTTTAATATTTTATTTAAATAATAATAATAATATAATTCATAATTACTAAAGACATAAATTTATATGAATATATAAAATTTATTAGATTTTTTTTAGGAATTTATAAATATTTTAGTGGGATAAATCAATTAGAAAAGTATCCTATTTAACTTGGAAGTTGATGGAAATCTAACCTAAGTTTGAAAAATTAAAACCTAAGTTTTGAAAAATTAAAACCTAAGTTTTAATTAAAATCTTCGCCGTTGTTACTCTTCTCATTCATTGCAAGTGCCTGCAATGCTTTTGCCGGAGCAACAGGCAACCAATAACACGTCTGTTGGTGTTGCCTTTGTCCACGGTCCATCCTTCTCCTTCCCTAACCACGCGAGCGTCAACGCCTGTACTGAGTTCCCGCGAGTGCCTGCATCGTTGCTGCTAGAGCAACCGACGATCGAGTGCATGTCCGCCGGTGTGTCTTCCGTCCACACGAGACGCCGACGCCCCATCCTTTTCCTTCCAGAGCCACAGGAGATGCCGACGCAAGCGTCTGCAACATTGTCGCTGGAGCAACTGGCGACCAAGAGCACATCGCGTCGCCTTCGTTCACACGAGATGTCAGTGCCCCATTCTTCTCCTTTCGTCGCCTTCATCACGTTCGATGATGAACAACTGTTTGCGCTTGACAATAGCCCACAGTTGGATTCTCGTTAACTCCGGAATCAAGGAAAACCTTATAGGATATCGGGATACATGATCCTTTTGTTGATGTTTCGTGATGTGGTGAGCATGCATGATAACTTGGGAATCTGATACGGTATATTATGGGTGGCCCCAAGACAATGTGGGGCCAATGGTCAAGGTGAGGTGGCAGTTAAAAGTCAAGAAAAGGTGACAGTCAAGATCAAGGAGTACAGGTCCAAACATATCATTTTCCTCGGGACTTGGCTCCCCTCACTTCTCATCGGACACCCAGGGCTCAGCTCCCTGCTTAGTATTTCTCATAGGCATGACTCCCAATCTACTCCCAATTGGCCCTATCGTCAGTCGGGCACCCATGGCTCAGCTCCTCGCTCAGTATTTTTCATGGGCATGACTCCTAGATTACTCCAGGTAAGTCATAGCACTGGTCGGGCACCCAGGACTCATCTCCCCACTCAGTATTTCCCATGGGTATGACTACTAGTCTACTCTCGGTCGGCCCTAGTGTCGATCAGACACCCAGGGCTCAGCTCCTCGCTTAGTACTTCTTATGGGCATGACTCCTAGTATACTCTTGGTCGACCTTATCACTGGCCGGACACCCAGGATTCAGCTCCGCACTCAGTACTTCTCATGGGCATGACTCCCAGCCTACTCCCGGTTGGTCCTAGAGCCGATCAGACACTCAGGGCTCAGCTCCCCACTCAGTACTTCTCATGGGCATGGCTTCTAGTCTACCCCCGGTCGACCCAAGAGCTGGTAAGACACCTAGGGCTCACTCCCAACTTAGTACTTCTCATGGGCAAGACTCCCAGTCCACTACTAGTCAACCCCAGCGTCGATCAGACTATCGTCAGGAGACAACATTGTCATGGAATCACAATCACTGGTCAAATAATAATGGTTATTTGTCAGGAAATATTTTGATGCTCTACTACATCCACATGTTTGTCACGAAACCTTCCTCTATCCAATGGGAGTTTGTCGTACATCCTCTAGCACTCAACATGCTCTAATACTAGACATTCTCTGACGTCTCATTATTGCGGAGGCTATGAGAGGCGGTATAAAAAGGGGGTCTTCTTCGTTGGCTAGGTACGCATGCACACACGCATCTACTACATTCTTACTCTACTGTTCATCTTCTACTCACACTTTTTGCTCAGTACTGGTTCTGACTTGAGCGTCAGAGTGTCTGCACCAGGGCCTCTTCTCTGATTTTCGCCCTAACGCTCCTGTGTGCTTTCTCGATGGTGTGCGTAGGCTCGTGAGGACCATCTTCAACTACCTGTTCCTGCCCCTCGCTTGACGATCCGAAGCGGACAGTGGTTCCTCAAGTTCTAGCTCCCAGTCCTCTCCTAGTCAACGTTCCTGTCCTCGTTGTCGGTCCTTTCATCTAACTCAGCTTCCAGACAAAATCAGAATTGATCGTTACATATACCAAATAAGATTAAATAATATAACCTAAAATGGATAACCGAGCTTATCACTAAGAGTGTTTATCATTTTGAACACCCACCTCGGCTTTAGCTCTTGGCATTCACCCATCTTAGTCTTCAGAGTGCTCAACTTCTCGAGTATCCTCACCTGACGAGCCCAAGGATATGCTCGAGGTTATGATTGAGGCCCCTAACTCAACCCTCAGAATACCTCATATTGCTCAAGTCTCTCCTGGTCGGCTCACTCTCTCAACTTACCCTGTGTCCCTTCTTGAGGTACGGTTCAAGTAGGAGCATGCTAATTAGCCCTCATCTTTCTAGTAGGAGCAGGCTAATTAGCCTTCATCTTGTAAGGAGTTGTGGTAGGGTATGGTCCCAAACCATCATCATATACGAAGGGGAGTCCGTTATTATAGCCAGCAAAATTTCTACCCCGATTACATCTAAGTCTGTGAGAGTTTGAGCCCTGAAAAAGATACTACAATATAGTACTCGCTTGAGTCTTATACGAAGGGAAGTCCACTACCGCAGTTGGGAGGATATCGACCCCGACTACGTCTAAGTCTGGGGAAATTTGGGTCATGAAAAGGATACTGTGATATGGTACTCGGTTGACCCTTATACTAATGGAAGTTCGCTATCGCAACTGTGAGGATTTTGATCCCGACTATGTCCAAGTTTGGGGGACTTTGGGCCTTGAAAAGGATACGATGATATGCTACTCACTCAACTCTTGTACGAAGGTGAGTTCGCTACTGCAACCGGGAGGATCTCGACCTCGACTACTTCCAAGTTCAGTTGAAGCAGAAACAAGTTAATCACCAAACCAGGGAGAAGGAGGGAAGAATCACCGGAGTCGCTAAAGCAGGGAGTAGGAGGAAGAGTTGCCGGAGGAGAAGTGCAGTGTCGGGTGTAGGAGAAGCGGAGGAGGAAGAAAGAATGTGACGGAGGAGGTAGGGTTTTTACGTATGTTAGCGACAAATATAGTTTTCGCCACTAAAACTGAGATTAGCGGGGAAAACATTCAGATTCGTCTCTAATCGTATGGTTTAGCACGAAACAAATAGAATTCATCGTTAATCCTTCTTTAAAAATGGAATAAGCCTAATATCACATTAGTGAAAATTGTATAAATCGTCGCTAACATATAATTATTAATTCGTAGCTAATATATTAGTGAATTTTAATTTTATCACTAATAATTCATAGCTATTTTATTAATTTTTTATAATGAGTGCTTTGATACTATTAGATGAGGTTTTGTGATCACTCTACCATTGTTGGTTAGATTTCACTATATCAAATTAAATACTTATAAATTCAAATCTAATGTCTTTAGAATATATATAGCTTTTCCATAAATCTCATGATAAATTTTTTTTGGTCTTTTGTAGAATAATATAAACATACAAATAAAGATAAAATTATTGATACGGTTCAAAATTAATTTATATTAAGGAAAAACTAAATTTATATAAAATGAAAGTAAAAAATTAAATTAGATAAATTTTATGTTCACAGGAAATACCTTTTTATCTTTGCTTAAACTCCTGTTGCAATAATCAAATGAAATGAAAGATTTTCATTCAACACTCTCAAATATTAAAAAAATTCTTCCCAAAAGGAAACAAATCTCGTTCTCTAGGTAAAGTCTCTCTTCCAGGCTCTAGCCAATAATGTATTCAGTAATATCTGCTAATACTTGAAAATATTTTCTAATGATAAATTTAATATGAAAAATTATAGGATAATTTAAGATTTAAATTTTAGCTGCAATCGTATTATAGAAAATTTTCCTTTTATAAAAATTGTACTAATATAAATATGGACGGTCTAAATAAATCTCTTGAGTACTTTTCTTAATTTAATTTAGGGGTCCATAGGACTAAATATATGTGTCAATTAAAAATAATAATAATAATAATAATAATAATAATAATATTATTATTATTATTATTATTATTATTATTATTATTAATATTGCACATGCAAATAATTTATATACACTAGGATTTATTCAATTTATATAAATACTACTAGTGATAATATAATGTTAACATATCGGATAAATTGTTATAAATATTGCTCACTTTTGTTGAATTCATTAGATTAATATTTTTCTTCGATCAAACATTAGAAATAAATTATCGATGGATAATAAATTAGTAAGTGATTTTTTACTATAATTGTTAGTTAATTGAGGTTGTGATAAATGTAAATAAATAAATAAAATAATATAATGGACTAAATCTAATAATCAAATCTTCTAATAAGATTTATTTCTAAATTACCGTTAGAATCTTCATTAACAACCACAACAACAACAACAACAACAACAACAACAACAACAACAATAATAATAATAATAATAATAATAATTTTACATACAATGAAATTATCAAACTTAAATTAGATAAATCTTCTGTTCAGACTTTATATTAACGGTAATCCTTTTAAAACGTCTTACACAAGATTGACGAGAGAAAGTGAATCTTATTAATAAGTGTTAAAATTTTATTATAATAATAAAATA
Organism: Zingiber officinale; assembly: GCF_018446385.1. Taxonomy (NCBI): domain Eukaryota; kingdom Viridiplantae; phylum Streptophyta; class Magnoliopsida; order Zingiberales; family Zingiberaceae; genus Zingiber; species Zingiber officinale. The sequence goes on from NC_055988.1 coordinate 170,653,918, forward strand.
AATCTAATAATCAATTTTTCTCATAAGACTCATTCTTAATGACTATTTCATAAGATTTAAAACCGTATTTTATTCTGTCTTATATTTATTGGATTTATTAACAGAATTATGTATATATATATCTCTATATATTTTTTCGGTAAGGTAATTAAAACGGCCGGCCACGACCTTTAAATAGGCCTCCGTCGGCGACGGCTATGCTCACCTGATGACGGGCCACTACAAGAGCGCGCCGGAGGACCGCCTCACTTCCCTCCACGACGATCTCCTCACCTCCATCCTCTCCTTCCTCCCCATCAAGCAGCGCGTCGCCCTCTCCGCTGTCTGCGCCCGCTTCCGCCGCCTCCTCCCCTCCATCCCCCGACTCGACGCCTTCCGCCTTGACGTCAACATCCATAAAGATCTCACCTTCCCCGGTGCTCTGATTCGCCAATGCCACCTCGTCATCCACGACGTCGCCGATTTACCCGAACCCCTCGAACAGCTGCTCGTCGACGGCCTCGTCGAAGCGGGCGTGCAAGACCTCATCCTCCAATCCGATGCCGACAAGGGATGGTTGAATTTCAGCGACAGGGATTGCGGCTTCTTCGGCATCAAGTCGCTGAGGAGACTCTTGTTGCACAGAATCGTGGTGTCGAAATACTCCGATCGCCGCCCCCTCTCGTCCTTGGGTTGCGCCCTCCTCACCTCCCTTGACATGAGATGCAGCGCCCTTAGCGATGATTTCCTGGGCAACCTCCTCGCCTCCTGCCCCTTCCTCGAGACTCTGCGACTCATCTTATGCAATTGGTCAGAGTATTCGAGCACGGGCAGACTAAGCATCCACTCCGCCTCCATCAAGCACCTAGTCCTGCTCGGCTTGAAGCCCGACATCGACGCGGTCGACATCCACGGCTCAATGCTCGAGTCGATGGTCGTCGACGTCGTCAACGACCTGCACATCGAAGCGCCCAAGGCCCAGATCGCATCATTCTCTTTCATCGTGGACATCACGCCGTGGAGAGATCCTTCGGTTGTATTGATGGATCTTTTCAGAGTCCCTTTCCCAAGGGGACCCGCTCACCTCGTGCTGAATTCTGGCACAGCCCCAAACGTGAGAGAATGGAGAATCGATCGATAAAGTTTACCTTCTTTAAGTTTTTATGCATAACCTAATTAATTTGCTTTGATTGACAGCGATTAACAGCAATTGATGAAGTTATTTGTCTGGGAGAGAACGGCATGATCTTCAACCTCGACTTCAATCTAAAAGATCAGTCGTCGTCGACTATGATACTGGCCGAGTTGCTCAAGAAGTACAATAACTACAGTACCAAGTTTGACATACGGACAGATTCTACGCATATCCAGAGCGCCAGTAGTGAAACAGCAACGGACAATGAACACTTGATCCATCGCTTGACAGGATCCGATCTGATTAAATTACGATTGACGATGCCGGAGAAGAGATTTGAAGAGTTGCTCTCAAACAAGAAGAAGTTGAAGAAATTAAAAAATAAGGGATTGAAAATGCTGAGAAGGCGCACCAGCAATGAAGTACAGTTCGTGAATATATTAGTATCCGAGGAGGCTATGTTCCAAGTATCTTCCAGTATTGCTAACTGTATTGAAATGAAATTTTAGTTTTTCTTTTTATTAAGTTCTGAAAGAGTAATTTTAGTTTTTTTTGATAAATTTATTTAGTTTTACTAAAAAATATCAATGTGTAAAAAAGGGGATCTTAGGATCGTATGTACTAGTTGCATGAACAATTTAAGAGTTATTTTTTTAATATAATGTCAGTCAAATTCTTTCTAAATTTTAAATTTTCTTTCGGTTAGATTATATATTTATCTATTTATAATTTTTAATAAAATTGGGACTTTTTTTTTTTATAGAGGGTTTTTTAACTTATACTTTGTATCAATTTTAAGATCTAATAAGATGATTATTTTTTTTCTTTCTCTAAATTTCTACATGGTATCAGAGTGATTCTTCTTTTCTAACCTAATTTTGATGGATCAAAAGCGCTAGAGGGGAGGTGAATAGCGCTCGTGGCTATTTCATTTTTCGAAATCGTAAAAGCTTGTTCAGAAATAACGCAGCGGAAAAGTATATAAAATAGACACGAAGGATTTACTTCGTTCGGAGCCTGTGACGACTCCTACTCGAAGGCCCGCGATCCTTGATCGCTTCCGGTGGGCAACAATTATAATTCGTAAAATCTATTACACGCTAAGTACAATTTAAACAGAAAAGAATATTGTACCGACAATAAAAAGAATAAAGCTGAAGCTCCGAATTGTCGTTGCAGCACTTCTGAGTCGAGACGTTAGCAGCTTGTCGCACGGAGAATGCTTAGAAGATGGTTGTTCTTGAAGCTGCACCTCAACCCTCTTTTTATATGAGGTTCCGGGCGCCTGGGACCTTTCCGAGCGCCTGGAGTGTGACGTGGCCAGCCAACTAGGTTGCTCCACGTGGTGAAGTCGCGCAGGGGATAGAATTTGGTCCCGGGCGCCCGGACTCCGGGCGCCCGGACTCCGGGCGCCCGGACTCCGGGCGCCCGGACCACCTTTTTCCAGCAGGTTCCTCTCCTGCAAAACAAAGTTAGTCCGAGCAAATATCCTGCAAGACAGTGTTAGAATCTGATAAAACACAGTAAAGAAGAACTGACAGTCTTCGGACTGTCCGAGTCTGACTTCAGATTCCCAACCGGAAACCCTAGGTCGACCCGACACCTACTGTTCTCTCTACGGGGAACGCGTCCTCACCTACTCCCCTCAGGAGAGATTACCTGATGCCAGTCCAGTCCTCCAGACCGACTGGACTTTCCGCCTAGGGTTACCACCTCCTAGGACCTAAGGTTACCGCCCCTTAGGGTTTTTCTCCACCTAGGGTTACCGCCCCCTAGGACCTAAGGTTACCGCCCCCTAGGGTTTTCCTCCACCTAGGGTTACCGCCCCCTAGGACCTAAGGTTACCGCCCCTTAGGGTTTTCCTCCACCTAGGGTTACCGCCCCCTAAGACCTAAGGTTACCACCCCTTAGGGTTTTTCACCTGCCTAACCGCAGCTAGGACTTTCCTGAAACACTCATTCGAACATGTTAGATCACACACTAACTTAACTTTGAATCCTTTGCCATTATCAAAACTAAGGTTCGATCGTCGGATGCTTCTCGCACCAACAAATTTTTCCTACAGCCCTTTGTTATTCCTTCCTGTTGTCGTCTCCCACTGCTGCTATTGATTTCGACATCGACATCCATTTTTTGTTTTGCTGCTGTTGATTTCTGTGCCGACATATATTTTTTGTCGATTTCGACGCCGACATTATTTTCTGTCGATTTCGGCGCCGACACTATTTTATGTCAATTTCGACACTGATGTCCCGTGCTGTTAATTTTAGTATTGATGCTCTTTTCTACCGATTTTGATGGCGAAGCCCTAAGTTGCCGATTTCGGCACCGATGTCCTTTTCTATTGATTTTGACGCCGACACCCTGTACTACTGATTTCTACATTTGACATCCTTTTCTACCTCAGATTCTTTATGTGACCACAGGTCATGCTGACATCAGTCTTTTGCAGATCATACAAATGTGTATCCTTACAGTTTGATTATTCTGAGAATTATTCGTTCTATCATCATGCCTGGTCATGCAGATGTTTCATGAAAATCTAATTCATATATGTTTGAGCAGTTTCAACAGTTCATTGCTTCACAACCCTCTGCCATGTCAACTTCCTCTCATATAAGTTTGTCGTCGTCTGGTATTTTAGGTATATATATATCTTCATCCTTGTGGATTTTGGACTCTGGTGCCTCTCGTCATATGCCATCTAATTTGTCATCTTTTGTTTCTTTTTCTCCCAGTTCATCTATATCTATTGTGACTGCTGCTGGTACTCTTATGTTATTAGTAGGCGTTGGTTCAATTGTTACATCTTCTTTTTCTCTTACTAATATTTATTATATTTTGAGTCTTATTTTAAATCTTGTTTCAGTTAGTCAATTATGTGAGTCTGATATCTAGTTTCTTTTTCTTCATCCAATTGTTATGTTCAGGACCTGCAATCTCAGAGGATGATTGAGACATGTCATATGCAAGGAGGACTCTATGTTTTAGATCTACTCATATTACCAGAAGTTGTAGCTTCGAGTGTGGATTTGTCGTCTTTTCATATGAGCCGTTCATCTTTTGATTTTTATTTGTGACACTCTCGCTTAGGTCATGTTTTAACACCTTGTTTGCAGTTTTTAGCCTCTACAGGAGCATTAGGACCTTTAAAAAGTTCTGATATTTCTGATTGTAGTGGTTATAAACTGGCCAAATTTTCTACCTTACTATTTTTTAAAAGTCTTTCTTTTTCTTCTGCTCCATTTGATCTTATCCATTCTGATGTGTGGGGACCCTCTCCTATTCCTACAAAAGGGGGGTGAATGTATTATGTTTCGTTTATTGATGATTGCACTCGTTATTCTTGGGTCTATCTTATGAAATACAGGTATGATTATCTTATAATTTTCAACAACTTTAGAGCTTTTGTGAAAACTCAACATTCTAGTGTCATAAAGTATTTTCGTTGTGATTTTGGGGGTGAATACACTTCAAATCAATTTTTACATTTACTTGCTTCTGATGGTACTATTCATCAAACCTCGTGTACAGATACTCCTAAACAAAATGGCGTAGTTGAGCAAAAATATAGACATCTTGTTGAAATATCCCGTTCATTTTTATTGTCTGCCAGTGTTCCTAGTGGCTTTTGGGGGGAAACAATCCTTACTACTGCTCATGTCATTAATAGAATTCCAACCTCACACAATTCAGGTTTGTCACCTTTTGGAAAATTGTATGGGTATGCTCTTGTCTATTCCTCTTTGCGTGTTTTTTATTATACTTGCTTTGTCCTTTGTCTACATGCAGAGCGTAATAAGTTAGCCTCTCGGTCCGCTCTTTGTGTCTTTCTGGATTATGGTGTTAGTAAAAAAGGATATCGTTGTTTTGATCCTATTAGTCAAAAATTGTATGTCTCTCGTCATGTTATGTTTCTTGAGCATATTCTATTTTTTTTCTATTCCAGCTAGTTCGTATAATATGACAAAGCCAGATCTACTTTGCATTGATCCTTTCAATATTGATACTGAGGAAGATTCACCCACAAATTCTACTGGTAGTTCAACTGAATCTGGTACTTTGGTTCCCAAGATATCCGCTCCACATGTTCCTCCTTCTGCCACTACCCAATTATCTCCTGAGATTATAGATGATCCTTCTCTCCATCGTCGTCAATCCACTCGTGTTTGTAAGTCTACTAAACTACTAGATTTTGCTTACTCTTGTTATTCTCGTTCTTTTGCTTCATTTATTGCATCTATTCATTGTCTTTCTGAGCCTGAATCTTATAGAGAAGCTGTTTGTAACCCACTTTGGCAGAGTGCTATGGCCGAGGAACTAACTACTTTGCATCAGAGTCATACATGGGATTTGGTTCCATTGCCACTAGGAAAACATACTATTGGTTCTTGTTGGGTATATAAGATCAAGACTAAATCTGATGGATCTATCGAACGATACAAAGCTCGTCTTGTTGCTAAAGGTTATTCTCAGGAGTATAAAATGGATTATGAAGAAACATTTGCTCCTGTTGTAAAAATGACAACTGTTCGTACTCTGATTGTTGTTGCTTCTGTTTGTCGATGGAGAATATCTCAGATGGATGTCAAGAATGAATTTCTAAATGGTGATCTTCATGAAGAAGTTTATATGACACATCCTCTTGGTATTTCACATAAATCTGGTAAAGTTTGCAGGCTTCGTAAAACACTTTATGGTCTCAGACCAAGCACCTCGTGCTTGGTTTGAGAAGTTCTCTACGGTGATTATTTCGTTTGGTTTTCATCCCAGTAATCATGATTCAACATTGTTTGTCAGATGTACGAGTGCAGGTCATATTCTTTTATCATTATATGTTGATGACATGATTATTATTAGTAATGATTATAATAAAATTGTTTCCTTGAAGTATGAGTTGACTCAGTATTTTACTATGAAAGACTTGGGTATACTACGTTACTTTCTGGGTATTGAGGTTGCTTATTCTCCAAAAGGTTATCTTTTATCTCAGTCAAAGTATATATCTGATCTGTTTGAGCGTGATCGTCTTACTGATAATAGAGTTATTGATACTCCTATTGAGACTAATGCTCGATATTTTCCATCTGATGGCTCACCTTTATCGGATCCTAGTTTGTACAGAACTATTGTTGGAAGCTTGGTTTATCTCACCGTGACTCTTCCAGATATTGCGTATGCTGTTTATGTGGTTAGTCAATTTGTCGCTGCACCAACTACAGTTCATTGGTCTACTGTTCTTCGTATTCTCAGGTATCTTCGGGGTACTCAATTTTAAAGCCTTTTATTTTCTTCTACTTCATCTCTTGAGCTGCGTGCATACTTTGATGCGGATTGGGCTGGTGATCCTATGGATCACAAATCTACTATTGACTTCTGCATTTTTCTTGGTGTTTCCCTCATTTCTTGGAAGAGTAAAAAGCAAGATGTTATTTCTAGATCTTCCACAGAAGTTGAGTATCATGTCATTGTCTCAACTACTTGTGAGATAGTTTGGTTTCGTTGGTTGCTTGCGGATATGGGTGTCTCTCTTCATCAACCTACTCTGTTATATTGTGATAATCAGAGTGCTATTCAAATTACACGTAATTCAGTTTTTCATAAGCGGGCGAAACATATTAAAATTGATTGTCACATTACTCGTCACCATCTTCAGATTGGCACCATCGCATTGCCTTTTGTTCCTTCAAAGCTACAGATTGCTGATATATTTACGAAGGCACATTCCGCTTCACGTTTTCGTTTCTTATCTGACAAACTCTCAATGCTTCTAGCTGTAACATCGTGAGTTTGAGGGGGGATGTTTGATTATATATTTATTTGTTTATAACTTTTAGGAAAATTTAGTTTTTTTTTTTATAGAGTTTAGGGTTTCTTAACTTAACTATATAAGATCTTATACTTTGTATCAATTTAAGATCTAATAAGATGATTAATTTTTTCCTTCTCTTAATTTCTACACTTTCCTCTTTAACCCCTAGAGTTTGGACCACAAAAAATGCATCCACTGACCTTTCTTGAGCTCGAGCCCATAATTCACTAGATCGGTCAAACGATATAACTGACTTTTCTTTTGCATGCATATAATTAAGTTAATTTGCTTTGATTGATATGATATTCAACTTCGACTTCAATTGAAAGATCAGTCATCGACCACGGTATCGAGTGAGATGTTGAAAAAGTGCAATGACTGTAATACCAATTAAGTTTGATATACGATCAAATTCTACATGTATAGAGAGTATCACTGAAACAACCAGGGAAGATAAACAGCAGTTGTTTTATAGCTCGACAAGATATATTTGAGCTAATTAAGTTACAAATGATGATGCCGAACAACATATTTGAAAGATTTCTCTCAAATCGGAAGAAGATAGAAGAAATTTAAGCATACTGGATATGTTCAAAGTATCTTCCCGTTAGTATTGAAATAAAATTTTATTATTTTTTTCATCTTTTATCAAAATATTTAATATTTATTTAACCAAAAATATAATAGGTAGGAGTTCTTTATTAGTTTTTAAGAGAGTAAATTTATTTAGTTCTGATAAGAAAATTTATTAAGAAGAATAAATAGTATTTATAAAAAGGATTAAGTATGACATTTTTTTTGAAAAAAAATCAACATTATTAGAGGTAAATTCTTTCTAAACCCTAAACTTTTCCCCCCTTTAGCCTTAGAATTTGCCCGACATAACCTTATAAAAAGATGCTGCTTTTTTCAATAAATAAAAAACTCTATCATATTTTTCCAGATTTAAAATATTATTTACTCTGACACTTATATAATATAAGAAGTAACTTTTATTACAAATTAAAATACATAAAAAATTTGAATTTAACTTAGTTAACAATATTATATTTAAAATATTTTTTTACTAAATTGATCAAAATTATTTAAATTAGATTAAAATTATTTTAATTAGAGGCTAATTTAATTTTATTTTTTAAATGGACTTTTTCATGATTATAATAATTAAGAATTTTTTATTTTTTCCTTACTTAAAATTAAATTTTCCAATGCTTTTCCTTTTAGTTATCATTGACTAAGATTTTTAGTTGCCTTTGTTAGCCATCATTTGTTTGAGATCATCTCTTCTACCTACAATAGGTATTATCGAAATAGATTTAGAAACAATGATCTAAAAAGACAACTTGTTAGGAGTTAAATTTTCATCAAATAATACAATAAGGAAATAAATATCATAAATAAATAAATTTAAAGAAAATAAATGGAATTTAAATTTTAAATGGATGGCATAAAGGGGGGAAAAATTTAAAAATCTTATAAATTAAAAAATATTTAAAATTTATATATCTATATTAAATAGAATAAATTATGAAATGTGGACAAAATCCTAGATTTATTTGTATAATATAGTTATTAATATTTTATTTTAATAATAATTAATGAATAATTATAATTGGGACAATTTATATTGAATGGAGTTTATAAAAAAAAGGGTCTCGAGTTTTCTGGTAATAATGCACATGAGGAAATAAATATCATATAAAAAAATAAATTGATAGGCTCATGTGAGATAAAAGGGGAAAAAAAATGATCTATCTATTATCTACAATAAATAGAAAAAAAATATGGACAATAGATCAAAGATTTATTTTTTTATAATATAATAATTAGTATTTTTATTTTCATAATAATTATTGAATAATTATAATTGATATATTTTCTAATCGGAGTCTGACTCTTATTTTAAATTTATTTAAATTAATATATATTTTTTAAATTTATCTCCTCTATGTGAGAATTTTTATTAAACTGAATTCAAATTATTATGTTTTTGCACCATGAGTTTAGATCAGGTTCTTAGATGGCTAGCTGGACAACGATGGTAGGCTAAAATGCCATCCGAATCACAAAATAATAAACATACTTTTTCTTTTAAAAATTTAAATCATATAAAATTTCAATGTAATATTTAACTTGTATTAAATTATTTTTATTATATTAAAGTTAAATTAACCGTGTAGATTAAATAATATAATTAATAAAATTTGAATTTTATTTATTTTTTCTCTTAACTTTTATCCCTTAATTTCTCAATTAGTTTTAAATTTTATATTTAATATAAAAAGAATTACCTATATGATGGTTTTGTAATAGATAGAGGAATCTGTAATTCACGTATTAATAATTTTTTTATTTTATATTTTTTCTAACCGTGGCAGGGATTTTCCTCCTCCGCGAGCTATTAGTTGGATATTGCATTTTTTAAAAATAATATTTAGAATAGAATTTTAGAATCACGAAAATATGGATATAATTGTTCGTATATCCACAATTAACCCATTCATCAAATCTACTATTTCCGAATCAAGAACAAAGTCATGATAAATACGACGACTAATCCTTATTGTAATTTATATTTTTTAAAAAAAAAATACAAAGGGTTCGCTCGCTTGACTATGGGCTACGATAAGACCGAGTGGTCTAGTCAATCACACTATCGTCCGATCGGATCCAGAGTTCTTTAGAGTCTATGAAACCTCAAGTTGTATCTGTGCCATTCAGAACTGATTTAGGTATCTCCATCCAGTGCTCTAGATTATCTGACCGGAAGTCTGATCGGATATACTAGACACACAACCTGACCGGACCGGACTCTTTATACCAGTGTGAAGGCCGAGTGTAGGTTGAGTCATTAAAAGTGGCATCCATCCTTTATCTGACCCGATCACATCTACAAATAAGAGTCGATCGGATTATAAAGGGGACTCGGTCGACCGACCAACCTATCTATTAAGCATATAGGTGACCCACATACTCAATGGTTTAATTCCCATCCACATAGCTTGACTCCATGTTAGCAACTCTTGTACATGTGTCGACATTCCAAGCATCCACCTCAGCTTTCAAAATACTCGACATCTCGAGCACCCGTGTTAGAGTAGATTTAGTTGAAAGTTATAATGTATAATCTTCCCGATGTGATTACCATATAATTATATAATCAGGTTATAGGAAATAAAATATAATCAAATATTATTTTGTTTAATTTTAAATAATGTAATAAAAATTTATTTGTTTTAGGTTTTTAGTATATAAGTTAGTTTAATATTTTATTTAAATAATAATAATAATAATAATAATAATAATATAATTCATAATTACTAAAGACATAAATTTATATGAATATATAAAATTTATTAAATTTTTTTAGGAATTTATAAATATTTTAGTGGGATAAATCAATAAGAAAAGTATCCTATTTAACTTGGAAGTTGATGGAAATTTAACCTAAGTTTGAAAAAAAAATTAAAACCTAAGTTTTGAAAAATTAAAACCTAAGTTTTGAAAAATTAAAACCTAAGTTTTAATTAAAATCTTCACCGTTGCTGTTACATTTCTCATTCATCGCAAGCGCCTATAATGCTTTTGTCGGAGCAACTAGCAACCAATAGCACGTCTGTTGGCGTTGCCTTTGTCCACGGTCCATCCTTCTCCTTCCCCAACCACGCGAGCGTTAACGCCTGTACTGAGTTCCCGCGAGTGCCTGCATTGTTGTTGCTGGAGCAGCCGACGATCGAGTGCATGCTCGTCGGCGTCTCCTCTATCCACACGAGACACCGACGCCCCATCCTTTTCCTTCCTGAGCCACAAGAGATGCCGACGCAAGCGTCTGTAGCATTGTCGCTGGAGCAACTGGCGACCAAGAGCACATCGCGTCGTCTTCGTCCACGTGAGATGGCGGTGCCCCACTCTTCTCCTTTCGTCGCCTTCATTATGTTCGACGATGAACAGCTGTTCGCGCTTGACGATAGCCCACAGTTGGATTCTCGTTAACTTCGGAATCAAGGAAAAACTTATAGAGGTAATCAAGATTCCGGGATACATGATCCTTTTGTTGATGTTTCGTGATGTGGTGGGCATGCATGATAAGTTGGGAATCTAATACGATATATTATGGGTGGCCCAGGACAATGTGGGGTCAATGGTCAAGGTGAGGTGATAATTAAAAGTCAAGAGGAAGTGACAGTCAAGGTCGAGGAGTATAGGTCCAAACATATCATTTTCCTTAGGACTTGGCTCCCCTTACTTCTCATGGGCATGACTCACAGTCTACTCCTGGTTGACCTTCTTTCCGATCGGACACCCAGGGCTCAGCTCCCCGCTCAGTATTTCTTATGGGCATGGCTCCTAGTCTACTCCCAGTTGACCTTATTGTCGGTCGGATACCCATGGCTCAGCTCTCCTCTCAGTATTTTCCATGGCATGACTCCTAGTTTACTCCAAGTCAACCCTAACACTGGTTAGACACCCAGGACTCAGTTCTCCACTCAGTATTTCCCATGGGTATGACTACTAGTCTACTCTTGGTCAAACACCCAGAGCTCAGCTCCTCGCTTAGTACTTCTTATGGGCATGACTCCTAATCTACTCCTGGTCGACCTTATCATCGGTCGGACACCTAGGGCTCAGCTCCGCACTCAGCACTTCTCATGGGTATGACTCCCAGCCTACTCCCGGTCGGTCCTCTAGAGTCGGTCGGACACCTAGGGTTTAACTCTCCACTCAGTACTTCATGGGCATGACTCCCAGTCTACTCCCAGTTGACCCTAGAGCTGGTAAGACACCCAGGGCTCACTCCCAACTCAATTCTTCTCATGGGCAAGACTCCCAGTCCACTACTGGTCGACCCCAGCGTCGGTCAAACTATCGCCAGAAGACAACACTGTCAAGAAATCACAATCACTGGCCAAATAATAATGGTTATTTGTCACAAAATATTCCGATGCTCTACTACATCCACATGTCTGTCACGGAACCTTCCTCTACTCAATGGGAGTCCGTCGTATATCCTCTAGCGCTCAACATGCTCTGACATCAGATATTCTCTGACGTCTCATTATTGCGGAGGTTATGAGAGGCGATATAAAAAGAGGTCATCTCCATTGGCCAGGTACGTGTACACACACATCTACTACATTCTTACTCTACTGTTCATCTTCTACTCACACTTTTCGCTCAATACTGGTTCTGATTTGAGCATCGGAGTACCTGCGCTAGGAGCCTTAACGCTCTTGTGTGCTTTCTCGATGGTGTGCGTAGGCTCGTGAGGACCATCTTCAACTACCTATTCCTGCCCCTCGCTCGAGGATTCAAAGTCGGCAGCGATTCCTCAAGTTCTAGCTCCTAGTCCTCTCCTAATCAACGTTCCTGTCCTCATTGCTGACCCTTTCATCTAACTCAGCTTCCGTACAGAATCAGAATCGATCGTTACATATATCAAATAAGATTAAATAATATAACCTAAAATGGATAACCAAGCTTATCACTAAGGGTGCGTTTGGTTGGGGGTTATCCATCCAAGGTTATCAACGAAAATCCGGTTTAGGTAATTGATGATTCCCGAGTAATGTTCCATGTCCGACACGTCAGCAAAAGGGGCATGCAACCCGGAATCGGAAAATCTCAGAAAACTGAGATTTTTCTTGATTCCGGGGTTAACAAAAAATTTTTATCCAAAATATCCTCGAATAAGAGAAAAATGAAAAATGTAAAGAAAAATAAAAAAATATAATAAAAAACTTTTTAAAAATTTAAAATAGAAAAAACATTAAAAAAATAAAAAAATTTAAAAAACGTAAAAAATAATAAAAACATAATTTTTTTAAAATATATAAAAAAATAGAAAAAAATAAAAAAATTTAAAACATAAAAAATAGGAAAAAAACGTAAAAAATAAAAAATAATAAAAAAAGTATTTTTTTTAAAAAAAATACACATAAAAATAAGTAAAAATGTGAAAAAAGAAAAAATAAAAAAGCGTAGAGTTTAAATAATAATAATAATAATAATAATAGTAATAATATACATGGTTGGTTTTATAACTAAAAGTAATATAGTAAAATATTAAACTAAGTTATTCATTAAAACCTTCAAATAAATAAGTTTTTGTTACATTACCTAGGTTGAACCAAACAACATTTGATTATATTTTATTCCCCATAACCTTAGTTATGTGATTACTTGGTAATCACATAACCAAGATTATACATGATAACTTGAATCAAACGTACCCTAAGAGTGTTTATCATTTTGAGCACCCACCTCGACTTTAGCTCTTGGCATTCACCCATCTTAGTCTTCAGAGTGCTCAACATCTTGAGTATCCTCACCTGACGAACCCAAGAATATGCTCGGGGTTATGATTGAGGCCCCTAACTCAACCCTCAGAATACCTCATATTGCTCAAGTCTCTCTTGGTGGGCTCACACTCTCAACTTACCATGTGTCCCTTCTTGAGGTACGATTCAAGTAGGAGCATGCTAATTAGCCCTCATATTTCTAGCAGGAGCAGGCTAATTAGCTTTCATCTTGTAAGGAGTTGTGGTAGGGTATGTGTTGAGACCTTGACATCCGCTAGAGGGGGGAGGTAAATAGCGTTCTCATCCAAATCGTTACTTCTTACACTTGTTAGTATGCAGCGGAAAATAAAATACAAACTAACAAGAAGAAAGCTAAACCCTATAAACAATAAGAAAGGACAATAAACCAAAAATAAATCGTAACACAAGGCATTTACGTGGTTCAGAGATTAGAGCTCTTACTCCACGGCTGTCCGTAAGGTGGATGATCCCAATCCGTCGGTGGATGACTCCCCGGAAACCTCTGGCTAACTCAAACCTTCTTCTCGGTGGAGAAACCTCACCACAACCTTGATCCAAACACTCTTAGATCACAAGAAAACCTTGGAGGCTTTGGAAGACTACTAATAGGGGTTAACCACATTTATTTCGTCAACCATGCCCAAGCACCCCCGAACTCTATTAAATAGAGCTCGAGAGGAAAACACTAAGCTGTTTGCACTAGTTGACTGGTCCTTTAAGTGAAACTGACCGTTACCCAACGGTCAACTATCAATCGACTGCTACAGTGTACTAGTCGACTGCTACAGTGTACCAGTCGACTGCTACAGTACTGGTGCAGTGTCACAATAGTACTGCTACAGTGTCGCTACATTACTGCTATAGTAATCCTAAAACCATAGGATCTTGCCCCGAGTACAATCACTCAGCACTCGTCCTCGCCCGACCAACCTAGACCTCTAGCCTTCTAGCCTCCTCCATCAACCTTGCGTCCCTCGGATGTCTTCCCATCCTTCATGTCTTGCCTTCTGGAGCTTCCTTCGACCTTGTCCTTATTGTCGGGGTTTCCTTTACCAAGAGGCTCCTCATCTCCGGGACTTCATCCATTGTCAAGTCACACTTGGACTTACGTTGCCAAGACTACATACTTGGACTTACACCGTCAAGACTCATCCTTGGACTTTTCTCCTCTGCCAAGATTACACTTGGACTTTCCTTGTTGTACCTGTGTCCTACACACTCACAATGCATATCAAATACAACAATAAACCTAACTTAAACCTTTGCCCAAACATCAAAATCTAGGGCACCTAGATTGCTCCAATAGTATGGTCCCAAACCATCATCAGAAACGAAGGGGAGTCCATTATTATAGCCAGGAAGATCTCTACCCCGATTACGTCTAAATATGGGAGAGTTTGAGCCCTGAAAATGATACTACAATACGGTACTCGCTTGACCCTTGTACGAAGGGGAGTCCTCTACCGCAGTTGGGAGGATATCGACCCCGACTACATCCAAGTATGGGGAAATTGTTGAATAAGTGTGAATGGAGAAAGAGGTGGAAGAGAAGAAGCTCCATTGTGAATGAGACTTTAGTCCCACATTGGGAGTTTCAAGGCACTTTTTTTGATTTATATTGATTCACATACAGTGAGGATGTGAACAAATGCATGGGGAGAGACTCTCTCTCACGCGTTGGTGCGCAGGGGGGGGTGCAAATCCAGAGTCTGGATTGCACTGAACCAAGTTGACTCGGGTGCGACTGTGACCTACGCACACGAAACAGATGCATTAAATTTGAGATTAATGCAGAAGCAAAACGACCGAGGAATAATGAGTGAAACGGTAGACATTTCATTGCTCAGCGGGTAATGGTCATTAATCGACCATTAACGCTGCCATTGATCTGAGCTCCTATAGAAGGAGGCTCTGATCATAGACAGAAAAAGAGTTCAAGAAGTAAGCAGAAGGTCTCCGCCTCATTCCCCTCCTCTGTCGTGCAACTCCTGCTCGGCAGAGTGCCCGTGATAGCGATCGGGTTCCTCTCAGTTTGCCGTGATCACCAGTGCTTGGTGGAGTTCACGATCAGACCATTGTATCCTGGGAACAGATGACTCGAGTAAGCCTCGAAGCACTTCAGGAGGTGGGGGAGAATCTGTTTCAAGGAAACTATGACTTGTAGTCCTCGGTCAATCCTCTCAGTCGACCTACCCACTCGCCCTGTTGGTTGCTACTCGGAAAACCTAGAGGTTCCACTGTACAAAAATTTTGTACAAAGGTCTGAACCTTTTTCCTAGCTACCATGTGTTCTTTTAAATTAAATTTTGGATCGCCTGCGGAACTTAACACGTTTGATCCAAAACTTAATCTATTTGTTCTTTTAGGTTTTAACTTGGATCTCCTGCGGAACTTAACACGTTCGACCCAAGTCTCCTTAAGTTATTAATTCCATTAAATACTAATTTCCATAAAAGGTTCCCAGTGCTGACGTGGTGAGGCACATGGCCTTCTTGGATATGGGAGCAACCACCACCGACTAGACAAAACCTTTAATAGAAAGTTAATATTTAATTTCCTAAAATAACTTTAGGTTAACCAAAGAGAACAATCAAATCACAAGGAAAAGAAAGAAAACAAAAGAACACAACATCGAAAAACATATTCGAAATACTAGATCATAAGCCTCTTGTATTTGGTATTATTTCCATAAATAACTAGCATGATGCGGAAATAAAAATTACTAATTATACCTTGTAGAAAAACCTCTTGATCTTCTACCGTATTCCTCTTCTAACCTTGGACGTTGTGTGGGCAGCGATCTACCAAGATGAGAAACCACCAGCCACCTTCTTCTCCTCCAAGCAAGGTTCGGCCACAAAGGAAGAACTTTACCAAAGAAGAAAATCAAAATACTAACCAAGCTCCAAGAGATGCTAACTTTCTCTTCTTCTTCTTCTTCTCCAAGTAGTATCCGGCCACCACAAGAACTCTAAGAGAGATGAAGTATTCGGCCACCACAAGAGGAAGAGAGGGAGAGGGTGATGGCCGGCCACAACACCAAGGAAAAAGGGAGAGAAAACAATAGAGGTTGTCTCTCATGAAGGCACCCCTACCCCTTCTTTTATATTCCTTGGCCTAGGCAAATTAGGAAATTTAATTACAATAAATTTTCCTTAATTTCCTTGACTTGATTTAATTGAGAGAAATAAAATAAAATTTCCCAAATCAATTTCAAGTGGCCGGCCACATCATTGGAAAACAAAAGAGGACAAGTTTTAATCAACAATTAAAACTTCCTAATTTGTTTCCGGAAATTTTAAAAAATAAAATTTCTCTTTAAAATCTCTTCATGGTTAATAAAAGGAAATATCTATAATTTTAATTTTATTAACATGTGAATAATTTTAAAGAGAAAATAAAACATCTCTCCAATCTACAAATAAGGAAAGAGATCTAATCTCTTTCTTTAATCTTTTGTAAATCTTTTACAAGAGAGATATTTTAATTCTAATTCTCTTTAAATTATATCTTCCACATTATAATAAAAATTAAAATTAAATTTCTTTTTTAATTTATTTTGGCCGGCCCTACTAGCTTGGGTTCAAGCTAGGCCAGCCAACCTAGGCCGGCCCTAGCTTAGTTCCCAAGCTAGCTTGGCCGGCCCCTTATTGGTGGGTATAGAAGGTGGGTATAGAACTCTATAAATAAGAGGCTACGATAGGGACCGAGAGGAGGAATTGGTTTTGGTCTCCCGATAAAATTAAGCATCCCGTGTTCGCCTCGAACACACAACTTAATTTTATCAATGATAATTCATTCCACTAGAGAACTATCATTGAACTACCGCACCAATCCCAAATTATATTTTTGGGCTCCTTCTTATTATGAGTGTGTTAGTCTCCCTGTGTTTAAGATATCGAATGTCCACTAATTAAGTGAGTTACTGACAACTCATTTAATTAATATCTAAGTCCAAGAGTAGTACCACTCAACCTTATTGTCATGTCGGACTAAGTCCACCTGCAGGGTTTAACATGACAATCTTTATGAGCTCCTCTTGAGGACATTATCAACCTAGTATCTCTAGGACACAGTTTCCTTCTATAATCAACAACACACACTATAAGTAATACCATTTCCCAACTTATCGGGTTTGTTGATTCAACGAACTAAATCTCACCCATTGATAAATTAAAGAAATAAATATCAAATATATGTGCTTGTTATTATATTAGGATTAAGAGCACACACTACCATAATAACTGAGGTCTTTGTTCCTTTATAAAGTCAGTATAAAAGAAACGACCTTAAATGGTCCTACTCAATACACTCTGAGTGTACTAGTGTAATTATATAGTCAAGATAAACTAATACCTAATTACACTACGACCTTCTAATAGTTTGTTCCTTTTCCATTTTGGTCGTGAGCTACTGTTTATAATTTATAAGGTACTGATAACATCATCTTCTGTATGTGACACCACATACTATGTTATCTACAATATAAATTAAATAAACAACTACAAACAAATGTAGACAATTAGACCAAATGTGATTCTTTATTCATAATAAATGTTTACAAAGCTTAGGCTTTCAGTATACATTCCAACAATCTCCCACTTATACTAATGACTAAGCTGCCATATCTTCTACCATACATCTGATTCCCATTCCCTCCATATGCCGATCGAAAGCTTTCGCCGGAAGGGCCTTAGTGAAAGGATCTGCCAGGTTATCCGCTGATGCAATCTTGGTGATGACAACTTCTCCTCGCTTCACAATATCTCGTATCAGGTGGTACTTGCACTCTATATGTTTACTTGCCTTATGAGCTCGTGGTTCCTTCGAGTTTGCAACTGCACCACTATTATCACAATAAATTGTGATGATTTTGGGCAAACCAGGAATCACATCTAAGTCCATTAAGCTCCTGAGCCATACCGCTTCTTTGGCGCCTCGGAGGTGCTACATATTCAACTTCCATGGTTGAGTCCGAAACGCATTTATGCTTAACACTCCTCCATGAAATGGCTCCACCTCCTAAAGTAAACACATAGCCTGATGTAGACTTCTTGTTATCCCTATCGATTGGAAATCGAATCGTGTAACCCACGGGGAGCAGATCGTTTGCTTGGTAAACTAGCATATAATCTCTAGTCCTTCTCGGGTACTTCAATATATGCTTTACCGCAGTCCAATGTCCTTGTCCAGGGTTACTTCGATATCTGCTGACCATGCCCATGGCAAAACAGATATCGGGTCTCGTACATAACATTGCATACATTAGGCTTCCTACAGCAGAAGAACTGCTTTCATGTCCTCTATCTCTTTTGATGTCTTTGGAGACATCTCTTTAGATAGAGATACTCCATGTCTAAAAGGTAAGAAACCTTTCTTGGAATCCTGCATGCTAAAACGAGCAAGGATTGTATCTATATATGAAGCTTGGGATAGACACAACATTCTTTTCTTACGATCCCTTATAACTTTGATCCCAAGAATGTGTGCACATTCTCCTAAGTCCTTCATATCAAATTGTTTGGATAACCATACCCTTACGTCTGATAATACCTTGACATTGTTGCCAATTAACAAAATATCATCTACGTATAGTACAAGAAATACCACCACGTTTCCATTACACTTCTTATATACACAAGACTCATCCGGACTTTGAATAAATCCATATGACTGGATTACTTCATTAAACCGGATGTTCCAAGACCTTGAAGCTTGCTTCAGTCCATAAATGGACCGATTGAGCTTGCATACTAGATGCTCTTTGCCTTTTTCAATGAACCATTCTGGTTGCTTCATATGGATGT
This sequence comes from Zingiber officinale, assembly GCF_018446385.1. Taxonomy (NCBI): domain Eukaryota; kingdom Viridiplantae; phylum Streptophyta; class Magnoliopsida; order Zingiberales; family Zingiberaceae; genus Zingiber; species Zingiber officinale. Next base: position 170,672,971 of record NC_055988.1, read on the forward strand.
TCTCTTCAAGACTTCCATTAAGGAAAGCTGTCTTGACATCCATTTGCCAAATCTCATAATCCATATGAGCAATGGATAAGAGTATCCGGATAGACTTAAGCATGACTAGGTGAAAAGGTCTCCTCATAATCGATTCCCTCTTTTGAGTGTACCCTTTTGCAACAAGCCTAGCTTTGAAGGTTTCTACCTTCCGTCATCCCTCTTTTCCTTTTGTAGATCCACTTGCATCCAACGGCTTTTACACCATCGGGTTGTTCTCAAGCTCCCAAACCTTATTAGAGTACATGGACTCTATTTGAATTCATTGCCTTTTGCCAAGATCTTGCATCTATATCTTGGAGTGCTTCGTCATATGATGGGGATCGGGTTCATGTTTACCGGGATCAAGTCAAGACTCTCCCAAAACATGAATCTTCAGGTGCCTCACAACCCTCCCACTCGACGAGGCACTATCGTGGTTGTGTATCATGTGTGACACGTATTGGTCTCTTGTGGTACTTCATCTTGTCTTGTTGGTGCTGAAGTAGACATGTCCTCTCTAAGTTCTTCTAAAACAACTTTACTCTGGGCTTGTGATCCATTATATAGTCTTCTTCTAAAAGCGGGCATTGGTGCTAACAATGACCTTCGGTCTTAGGACTATAAAATAAACCACCTTTCGTTCCTTTGGGATATCCTACAAACACGCGAACTTCATACGAGATTCTAACTTATCAACATCTGGTTTCAGACATGTCTGGACTACCCCAAACCGAATATGTCTTAGACGGGTTTTCGCCCATTCCACAATTCTATGGGAGTAGAAGAAACTGATTTAGAAGGTACTAAGTTCGGAACATATCTTCTGTTTCGAGCATATCCCCAAAACGAATTTGTAATCTGAATAACTCATCATCGATCTAACCATTTCCATAAGAGTCCTATTCCTTCGTTACGCTACACCATTCTGTTGGGGTGTTCCTGCAGACAATTGGGATTGAATCCGACCTCGATAAGTAATTCCTAAACTCTCCTAAGAGGTATTCGCCACCACGATCGATAGTAGTGTCTTGATACTTTTACCTAGTCGTTTATCCACATCAACCTTGTATTCTTTGAACTTATCAAAGCACTCGGACTTCGGCGCATTAGGTAAATGTATCCATATCTTGAATAATCGTCTATGAAAGAGACGAAATATTCAAAACCTCCTCTTGCCTGGACAGACATAGGACCACACAAATCAGAGTGAACCAACTCTAACACTTCTTTGGCTCTATACCCCTTGGCCTTGAACGACCTCTTGGTCATTTTACCTTCCAAGCAGGATTCACAAGTTGGAAAATTTTCCAACTCTAATGAACCCAAAAGTCCATCGGCTATAAGCCTCTGAATCCTACTTAAGTTAATATGACCAAGCCTTAGATGCCAAAGATATGCTTGGTTCATTTCCGAAGGTTCTTTTCTCTTATTAGAATTAGAAGATGAGTTATAAATTTCCATGTTTTGCTTTGTGGAAGAAATTGGATTTAAAGTATATAAATTGCCAACTAATGCACCAGAACAGATAATCACTTTATTTCTTTTAATAACTACATTGTTACTAAAGGAAACAGAATATCCATCTAAAAGCAGTTTAGAAACCGAAATTAAATTCTTTCTAAAGCTGGGTACATAAAGACAATTTCTTAAAACCAAATTCCTATTTCTACTAAAAGATAAGTAGACGTCTCCCACTGCAATACCGCCACCTTAGTAGCATTGCCCATGTGACAGTTAATTTCTCCTTGAGATAGTCGTCGGGTTTCTGGAACCCCGCAAGGAATTGCAGACATGATCAATGGCTCCCGTATCTACACACCAGGTCTTGGTAGATAACACCGCTAAACATGTTTCAACAACTAGAGTATGAGATATACCTTTGTTTTGGTTCCTACGAGGATCGCCTTCGATGTCACATGGATGAAGCATTTGCCCTTGACTTCTTCATTCCGACTTTAAATCCCGTACTCGAGATTTATTCACTTTCTTTGACCGACTTGTTTCTTCTTCTTCTTTCCTTTCGGTTTAGAAGTAGAACCATTTTCGACATAGTGAATTTGAGCATTGTGACGAAATAATCCTTCTGCTCTGTCAGTAGTTCCGCTAATGAATAAACCCTCTTATTCATATTATAGTTCAAACGGAACAAACCTCTAGGTAGCGTTTGGAGGATCATATCGATCCGGGTTTCCCATCAATTTCTCCTCCAAGGATCTGTATCTCGTTCGGATAAGCCATCATCTTTAGGATATGATCCCTTACAGAGTACCCTCTTGCATGGTGGCTGTCATTATCTTTCTCATGGCTTCTTGCCTAGAAGCCCTATCTTGATGACCAAAGAGTTCCTTGAGATTGTTCATAATATCATAGTCTGTTGGTAAATCTTGATGTTGCAATACATTTGACATTGAAGCCAAAATGTAACACCGCCATCTCATCCGCATTTACCCATTTCCTATGATATTCAATCTCCTCTTGGGTAGATTCACCAGATAGGTGCATCGAACTCGGTCAAGACATATTTATAGCTTTCGTGATGAGAACAATGTCGGTTTCTTTTCAATCTATGTAGTTTGGTCCGGTAAGTCTATTCTGGAAGTATGATGGAATGGGTTGAAAGACATCCTAAGAATCACAAATAACTTTTGGTCGAACTCTAAATTTAGAATAATATTGATTCCTCAAACAATACTATTTTAAATTAACCAACACCTCAAAACACCGTGAATTTTGTATGCCACGTTAGTGTGGACAAATACAAATTCAACATTTGTAAAAGGAGGGTTTTAACCCATTAATTTTATTATCTTGTCAACCTAACTTTTTGACAAATAAAATTAATAGTTGGTATATTTTGGTCACACAAATAATAGCAGTGACTCCGATGGGGAGGATACTATTAGGTGTGTCTAAGTGTATACCATTACTTGACACTGAGTCCATTAATAAGATTATGCCCCTTCCGTTGGGGAAGATCACACGCTCTTAATTAATTTCCTATAGTCATCCAAAAATGGAAGTCTGTACTAGTGATCCACAAACAAGCTCATCCGTTATGGAGGAAGGCACTCAGAGCCAACGCGCAAGCTTGTTTGCATCACTTACAAACCAATAATGGAGACCATGGGATTTATTTAAAAATCCCTCTCCCACTTAGTTATTTATAAATGAGGAATTTTAACTATGCTAGCCTACTAAACTTGTAAACTAACATGCACACAATATAAAAGCAATAAATAGAAAATTTAATTTTCAACTATTATAGCTTTTATCTCTAATTATCCTCCATGTGTTGTCATCCCAAGTTGCTGCCATATTTGGCCACCGCCTCAGGGTCTATCCATCTTGCTCCTACTTCCGCTGCGCCTCTGGTCCTTAGAAGGTTCCACGCTTTGCAAGATTCTCGCGACATAAATAGAATTTTACATTTTTGATCCTATATTCCATAAAAGGAATGTACATGTATCTTGATCAAAAATAAAATCCTAATAAAACTAAATACAGCTCCTGCTGTATTTTAATACAATCATGCACACACATATAAATTGCCCTTGACATGTCCAAGGGTCCAATCACACACATAATTAACTAAAAGCCATAATAGTTGGATCCTGCATCCACAAAGTTAGCACATCCTACTATTATCCTGCCTAAATTATGTATGACATGTGCATAATTAAACTAAATACCAAATACACAGAGGCAAAACCCTAGCTCTGATACCAATTGTTGGTTGCTACTCGGAAAACCTAGAGGTTCCACTGTACAAAAATTTTGTACAAAGGTCTGAACCTTTTTCCTAGCTACCATGTGTTCTTTTAAATTAAATTTTGGATCCCCTGCGGAACTTAACACGTTTGATCCAAAACTTAATCTATTTGTTCTTTTAGGTTTTAACTTGGATCTCCTGCGGAACTTAACACGTTCGACCCAAGTCTCCTTAAGTTATTAATTCCATTAAATACTAATTTCCATAAAAGGTTCCCAGTACTGACGTGGTGAGGCACATGGCCTTCTTGGATATGGGAGCAACCACCACCGACTAGACAAAACCTTTAATAGAAAGTTAATATTTAATTTCCTAAAATAACTTTAGGTTAACCAAAGAGAACAATCAAATCACAAGGAAAAGAAAGAAAACAAAAGAACACAACATCGAAAAACATATTCGAAATACTAGATCATAAGCCTCTTGTATTTGGTATTATTTCCATAAATAACTAGCATGATGCGGAAATAAAAATTACTAATTATACCTTGTAGAAAAACCTCTTGATCTTCTACCGTATTCCTCTTCTAACCTCGGACGTTGTGTGGGCAACGATCTACCAAGATGAGAAACCACCAACCACCTTCTTCTCCTCCAAGCAAGGTTCGGCCACAAAGGAAGAACTTTACCAAAGAAGAAAATCAAAATACTAACCAAGCTCCAAGAGATGCTAACTTTCTCTCCTTCTTCTTCTTCTTCTCCAAGTAGTATCCGCCACCACAAGAACTCCAAGAGAGATGAAGTATTCGGCCACCACAAGAGGAAGAGAGGAGAGGGTGATGGCGGCCACAACACCAAGGAAAAAGGAGAAAACAATAGAGGTTGTCTCTCATGAAGGCACCCTTACCCTTCTTTTATATTCCTTGGCCTAGGCAAATTAGGAAATTTAATTACAATAAATTTTCCTTAATTTCCTTGACTTGATTTAATTGAGAGAAATAAAATAAAATTTCCCAAATCAATTTCAAGTGGCCGGCCACATCATTGGAAAACAAAAGAGGACAAGTTTTAATCAACAATTAAAACTTCCTAATTTGTTTCCGGAAATTTTAAAAAAATAAAATTTCTCTTTAAAATCTCTTCATGGTTAATAAAAGGAAATATCTATAATTTTAATTTTATTAACATGTGAATAATTTTAAAGAGAAAATAAAACATCTTTCCAATCTACAAATAAGGAAAGAGTTCTAATATCTTTCTTTAATCTTTTGTAAATCTTTTACAAGAGAGATATTTTAATTCTAATTCTCTTTAAATTATATCTTCCACATTATAATAAAAATTAAAATTAAATTTCTTTTTTAATTTATTTTGGCCGGCCCTACTAGCTTGGGTTCAAGCTAGGGCCGACCACCCAATAGGTCGGCCCTAGCTTGGTTCCCAAGCTAGCTTGGCCAACCCCTATTAGTGGGTATAGAAGGTGGGTATAGGTGGGTATAGAACTCTATAAATAAGAGGCTACGATAGGGACCGAGAGGAGGAATTGGTTTTGGTCTCCTGATAAAATTAAGCATCCCGTGTTTGCCCCGAACACACAACTTAATTTTATCAATGATAATTCATTCCACTAGAGAACTATCATTGAACTACCGCACCAATCCCAAATTATATTTTTGGGCTCCTTCTTATTATGAGTGTGTTAGTCTCCATGTGTTTAAGATATCGAATGTCCACTAATTAAGTGAGTTACTGACAACTCTTTAATTAATATCTAAGTCCAAGAGTAGTACCACTCAACCTTATTGTCATGTCGGACTAAGTCCACCTGCAGGGTTTAACATGACAATCTTTATGAGCTCCTCTTGAGGACATTATCAACCTAGTATCTCTAGGACACAGTTTCCTTCTATAATCAACAACACACACTATAAGTAATACCATTTCCCAACTTATCGGGTTTGTTGATTCAACGAACTAAATCTCACCCATTGATAAATTAAAGAAATAAATATCAAATATATGTGCTTGTTATTATATTAGGATTAAGAGCACACACTACCATAATAACTGAGGTCTTTGTTCCTTTATAAAGTCAGTATAAAAGAAACGACCTTAAATGGTCCTACTCAATACACTCTGAGTGTACTAGTGTAATTATATAGTCAAGATAAACTAATACCTAATTACACTACGACCTTCTAATGGTTTGTTCCTTTTCCATTTTGGTCGTGAGCTACTGTTTATAATTTATAAGGTACTGATAACATCATCTTCTGTATGTGACACCACATACTATGTTATCTACAATATAAATTAAATGAACAACTACAAACAAATGTAGACAATTAGACCAAATGTGATTCTTTATTCATAATAAATGTTTACAAAGCTTAGGCTTTCAGTATACATTCCAACACGCCCGACCCGACCTTCTCTCTGCCGACCTGACTGTTTGGTCGATCCGCCATCTGTTTAGCCGACCTACCCTCTCGGTCAATCTGCTCGGCCGACCCGACTCCAGCTTGGTTGACCCAGCTTCCACTCGGCCGATCCGACATGCTCGCTTAGCCGATCCACCCATTCGACCGATCTGCCCTCTCGGTCTTTTCCCCGCTCGAGCTCAGCTGTTCACTTGACCGGATCCTGTCTGCTTCGACTGATCTGCCAACCGACTTGTCTGCTGCCCGGTCTGCCTCCTGATAGACCTGTCTTCCTGATCTATCTGCCTCTCGCTCGGCCGGTCTGCTCTGCCCGACCAGCCTCGCAGTCTGCCCGACCTGCCTCTCTGATATGATGAAGACTTTGCCCGATCGGCCATACTACTAGGTCGACCTTTCTGATATGCTACACCCGCCCGATCAACACAGTGCAGACTGCCTTCATCACTTGGCAGAAACCAGCCCCTGCTGGCAGCCTGAGATCATCCGCTCAGGTCTTTTCAACAGATAAGTGAATTTAAATTTGGTATATTTAAATTCAACTAATACCCCGAAAAATCTCCGGCAACAGATTGTTTGTCTTCCAACAAAAATTTGGATCATGAAAAGGACACTACGATATGGTACTCTCTTGACCATTATACGAATGGAAGTTGGCTACCGCAACTGTGAGGATCTTAATCCAGACTACGTCCAAGTTTGGGGGAGTTTGAGCCTTGAAAAGGACACGATGATATGATACTCGCTCAACCCTTGTACGAAGGTGAGTCCGCTACTGCAACCTGGAGGATCTCTGTTGGTACTCTAAGGTCGTTTTGATGCGATCAAACAAGTTATGTTAGGTCATGTTGTGTTTAATACTGTGTTTAAGTGTGCCGGAACTTAGGAGCACAAGATATCGAGCAAAAGACGCAGCTAGCAAGAAAGACGACATGGGATAGAGCCGACATGCTTAGTGCGTCTGAGGGATGAGGTGCTGCGGAAGAGTACGCAGGCGGACGGAAGGAGGCATGCAACGTTTCCGAGGGACGAGAAGTCCGAAGCGGAAGCTTGCTCGAGAAGGCCGGAAGTTGGGTTCGGGTGAGCCCTATTCCGGATGGCCGAGATCACCCAAGCAAGAAGAACTAGAGCGGAAGACTCGGACCGAGGCGAACAAAACCAAAGCAGAAGGCCCGAACTAGAAAAAGTCAACTTAGTTGACTTTCCTGGTTCAGGCGCTCGGACTCCATGTGCTCGGAATTAGATTTTATCCGAATCGCGTTTGATCGTAATCCGTTGCGAAGGGGATAAAATTTTATCACCCTCCAGGCGTTTGGAACCCTTCCAAGCGCCCCAAATAGGGCTATATAAGCAGCTCTACTCCCAAAAGCTAAACAACAACGAAAATACAAAGAAACAATACTTGTGCGCTTAGTTTTCTGTTTAGCTTTCTTTTCTGTGTGTTCCATTGCTATAAAGAGATTTCTCCGTCTGAAGGAGAATTTTAGTGCACTTTTTCATCTTGGATTAACAACCTCCATGGTTGTAACCAAGTAAATCTGTGAGCCTTATCTTTTTAGTTTATCTCTTATTTTGTTTATGCAAGTGCTCTTTTATCTTAAGTTATAAGTACGAGAAAGGTTTTACTTTTTTTTGCAGGGACTATTCACCCCCCCTCTCCTACCGGTCGCCAAGGGTCCTAACAATCTTGATCTCGACTACGTCCAAGTTCGATTGATACAGAAGCAAGTTAATCGCTGAACCAGGGAGAAGGAGGGAAGAATCGTCAGAGTCGCTAGAAAGGGAGTAGGAGGAAGAGTTGCCGGAGGAGAAATGCAATGTTAGGTGTAGGAGAAGAAGCGGAGGAGGAAGAAAGAGTGTGGCCGAGGAGGTAGGGTTTTTATGTATGCTAACAACAAATTTAGTTTTCGCCGCTAAAATTTGGGATTAGCGGTGAAAACATTCAGATTCGTCTCTAACATATGGTTTAGCACGAAACAGAGAATTCATCGCTAATCCTTCTTTAAAAATGGAACCTGTCTAATATCATATTAGTGAAAAATTGTATAAATCGTCCCTAACATATCACTTTTTTATGAAAAAATTTGAAATATTATGTTTTCCAACAATATGAATATTTACTCACAAATAGCGCTATTTAACTATGAATTTTAATTTTATCATTAATAATTCGTAGTTATTTTATTAATTTTTTATAGTGAGTGCTTTGATACCATTAGATGAGGTTTTGTGATGACTCTACCATTGTTGGTTAGATTTCACTATATCAAATCAAATGCCTATAAATTCAAATCTAATGTCTCTAGAATATATATAGCTTTTCCATAATTTCATGATATTATTTTTTTTTTGTCTTTTGTAGAATAATATAAACATACAAACAAAGATAAAAATTATTGATAAGGTTCACAATTAATTTATATTAAGGAAAAATTAAATTTATATAAAATGAAAGTAAAAAATTAAATTAGATAAATTTTATGTCCAGAGGAAATACCTTTTTATCTTTCTTAAACTCCTTTTGCAATAATCAAATGAAAGATTTTACTTCAACACTCTCGAACATTAAAAAAATTCTTCCCAAAAAGATAAAAATATCGTTCTCTACTTAAAGTGTCTCTTCAGGCTCTAGTCAATAGTGTATTCAGTAATATCTGCTAATACCTGAAAATATTTTCTAATGATAAATTTAATATGAAAAATTATAGTATAATTTAAGATTTAAATCTTAAGCTGCAATTGTATTATAAAAATTTGTTCTTCTATAAAAATTGTACTTATAAATATTGACAGTCTAAATAAATCTCAAGAGTACTTTTCTTAATTTAATTTAATTTAGTGGCTGATAGGACTAAATATATGTGTCAATTAAATAATAATAATAATAATAATAATAATAATAATAATAATAATTGATACTGTCCGAGCGCTGAGTCGATGGACGCTGAGGACATGACGCTCTCCGCTGTCTCCGACTGGTGATGTAGATCTCCGGTGAACTTGCAAAGAAGCCGAGCCGGGAGGGGTTTCCCGGCGACGACCCTCCGACGCTCAAGTCAGGCAACGAAGAAGCAGAGTAACGTTACTGTGGCTACAGTGATCCAGATTGCATACCTCTGTCGAAGTCTGGGGGTCCTTATATAGGACCTCGGAAGGTTTGGACACGCTTCTCGATGCGTGCATGCTTCCCCAAACATACCTCAGTAGGGTTGTGTCAGAAAAGTACGTCTGACGTCATTCCGCAATCGTCCGAGCATATCCCGTATGTGACGGTGGAAGCTTCCCCTGTACGATATTCTGTCCGATCCGGCCGCCGACCATGCTGTTTGTCGGCGGCAGGTGTCTCGAGGACGAAGCTACCAGTTGTCCTTTTTGTCTTCTAGCGTTCTTATATAATTCCTGGGCCGAGCGGACTAGTCGCTCGGTGCTCATAGCCTTTGGGAATGCTCCGACACCTTGGACCGGGTGGGAAAGCCCTGCTCGTGTGCTCGGATGGGATTGTGCCTTCTTGCCCTGCGACTCGGCCGCTCGGCCTGGCCGCTTGGCCTTGCCGCTCGACTCAGAGACCCTTTTACCTTGAGCATCGGAAACCCTCCCCCTGGTCGGGTTGTCTCTCGTCAGGCTGCCTCGGAGACCCGGGCCGGGTGCCCGGTCATCTGGATGTCCGGGGATGGTCCGCCAGTCCGCTCGGCGCGACCTTGGTGTTGACCCTCTGGACCTTTGACCCCCACGTGTCATTGACCCCCTGCTACCGAGGGTCCCTCATCCTTATTACCAGATCACATGCCTCCCTTTCAAGTCTAGTCGAAGGAGGCGCCGAGTCCGACTAACTGGACTATGAGTTTGGATTAGCGTGTGCCTCCACTCGGCCACTGTGGGGTCTAATCGTGCCGGTCGGCTGAATGCCAAGGACTGTCCAATCGGCTTATGCTTGTATCTAGGGATCTTCTTGGAATGTGTGCAAATCCCCGCCATTATGGTTGAGCACGCGGATTCTGCCTCGTGATGGGGCTCATTAAATGCCCTTCTTTGACCGAGTGTCACATGGCGCAGATGATGTCATCATACGGCCACCGACTTACCCTCGAAGCAACGTCCGCTAGTTTGAAATGAACGGCGTGATGTGGGCCTCGGTCCTTGTGACCTGCATCCGACGGCTTAGGACGATCAGGCACACCCCTATAAAGCCTTCGCCCTTTTCCTCCGCTGCACCTCCGCTTTCTTGTTTGCGACGTTCTCACTGCGCTCCTCTCCTCGGTGACCTTATCCCTCGGCTCTCCGGCGAACCCTCGTCTTCCTCCTTCGATCTTCTCGTCTGTAAGGTTCTTCTGCCTCTCTTTCTTTGATTCCTGTGTCTTCTTCGGGCTCTTGGCCGCGTTTCTTCTTTTAGTTACTGTTCCGTTCATCTCCCTCAAACATTTCCACCCAATTTCCTCTTTCTCCATTACTGTTCCGGCGATGGCAAGTCCCTCTTAGCCCGCGGACCCCGCTCTCGGCCCATGGTATACCACCATGGAGTCGCGGTTCGATCGGCGCGATGCCGAGAGCCTGATTAACGCTTTCGACATCCCCTCTGACTTCGAATTGATCTTACCTTCTCCTTCCGCTCGGCCGCATAACCCTCCGCGCGACACTATCTGTTTTTTACGCAAACAGTTTACAGCCGGTCTGCGGTTTCCTCTCCACTCCTTCATTGTAGAAATTTGTAACTTCTTTGGCATTCCGCTCGCCCAATTGGTTCCCAACACCTTTCGCCTTCTGTGCGGAGTTGTGGTATTATTTAAGATACACAACCTTCCCCTCCGCCCGGAAGTCTTCTACTATTTCTACTACCCCAAGCAGTCCGAGCCGGGCACTTATCTGTTTCAGGCTCGACCCGGCTTGGTCTTTTTTTGATAAACTTCCCTCTTCCAACAAACATTGGAAAGAAAACTTCTTTTTTCTTCGTATGCCCGGGCGGCTCCCTTTCCGGATTAAATGGCAGGTCGGACCGCCTACTTCTCCCGAGCTGAAGAAGTTTAAGACCCGACCAGACTATCTTCAAGCAGCGAATCTGCTAGCCGGTCTGAAGCTCGACATCAACAAGCTTCTTCCTGAAGGAGTGATGTATATATTCGGTTTGAGTCCGATCCGGACCCCGCTCCCGAGCAGCTTTGGTAAGAACTTCACTTGTACATTTGCCTTGAGTTCTAACTGATTTCCTTCTTCTTTCATTGCAGCGAACATCGTAATGGAGTCGGTGCTGTTTGGGATTTTGAAAAAGAAAGCAGCCGCGCTCGAAGCGGCAGCGGGCAAGGAAATGGAGCAATTGGGCATTGCTCCGGTCGGCTCTCACGAGGACCAGAGTGAAACGCAGGTAGGGGAGTCGGCCGCTCAAACTTCTCCAATGGATGCGGCTGGCGGTGCAACTCCTAGCAAGGAACAAACCGTTTGAGAGGAAGACTCTGAACCGGAGGACGAGCTCCCGCTCGACAGGAAAATACGGCGAGTTGAGAAACCTCTCCGTTCAGCAATCTCCGCAGTGCAAGCGTCTGAGCGGATGGACACCGCTTCTCAACACGGCAAAGCACCATCGATCGAGGCGCTCTCCTCCGACCGGACTCCCTCTCAGCTGGATGCGCCTGCGGCCCCCATCGAAGCGGTGCCGGTTAGCTCCCTTCCCCCTGCACCACGCCAGGTCCTCCGCTCGGGCATTCTATCCACAATGTCCAGCCCGGCCTCCGATCCTTTGGCGTCCGCTCAGACAACTCCGGGCCGGCGCCGTACTATTAGGGTCACCCCGCATCTCCCAACTGAGGCGTTCATGGTCAAGTCCGATCGCCCGACGGCTCCCGAACATATGATCACTATGAAGGGACCCCTTGCTGAGATGTGGGCGGACGCTTGAGCCCGTGTGGCTATGATACCGCTCGACAAGCTGGCTGACAGCCACATGCAGCAGTCCACAGGGGTAAGCTTTATTTCTTCTCTATGTAGCCTTCCCGATCGGCCTTTTAACCTTTCTGTGTACATCAGCGATGGGTGGAAGAGATTACTGTCTCCAACCGCTTGGCTATGGTAGAGGAGGAGCTGAAGAGGCTGAAGAGTCAGGGCGGCCCGTCTTCTTCTCGAGACCCTTCTTATGCCGAGCTGCAGAAGGAGCTCGCCAAAACCAAGGATCTGTTAGAGGCCGAGAGAAAGAAGATGGCCGACCAGACATACATGCTGGACTATCTTAACAAGCAGGTCAAGAGTTATGACCATAAGATTGAGCTCACCACCACTCGGAAGAACACAACCATCGTCGATCTGGAAAAAAAGAATGTGGAAGCCCGAGCTCTGGAGCAACTTGTGAAAGAGCTGGCCGAGCTGCTAGAAGGAGAGAAGAAAGGCCGCTCGGAGGAGGTGACCAAACTCAAGGACGATGTGAAGGTCCTGCAGGAGGCTCTAGATGCTTCCCGTGCCACCTTCAAGGAGTACCAAGAAGCGGAGCCGGGCCGCGTCGCAACTCTGAGGCAAAAATACATCCCCTCGGCGGAGTTTGTGGAGAAGGTTTGCAATCGGCTGGTCATCGCCTTCGAGTTGGCCATCACCGCCACTGCGGACTATCTGAAGTCCAAGGGTCAGCTCCCTGACTCCGTGGTCATCCCTGCTACGGAGCATGCGGCGCTTCTCACTACCATCCCGAAACATATTTTCAACTATCTTGAATGAAGTATTTTCTGTAATTCTACCGATCGGCTAAACCTTAATTTTAATGAGTGACATTTGTAACTTTATCCCCGGTCGGCGGACTTTTGAATGTAATTTTTTAAATAAATACCAACTTTTGCTGCGTTAGCCTTTCATTTCGAGTGTTCCTTGTAACTATGCCGACCGGTCTCTCGACCTTTTTCCCGCAGGGAATTTCTTAACTTCGTCAATCGGTCAAACGACTTCCCACTCTGCCTGGGGCTTCTATAAGTTTTTCGCTATAGTGTTTTTCTTTATTGTGTCGATCGGTCAAACAACTTTCCATTTTTCATGGATTTTTCGCTAGTGTCTCGCTGAAATGCTTCAGTGCGACGCTGCCTCGGCCGGGGGGTTTATAGTAGCCGATCCGACTCTAGAGTTTAACGTCGTTGCTCGACGGTCTTCCGGCCGGGGGGTTTATAATCGCCGGTCCGACTCTAGAGTTTAACGTCGCCGCTCGACGGTCTTCAGGCCGGGGGGTTTATAGTCGCCGGTCCGACTCTAGAGTTTAACGTCGCCGCTCGACGGTCTTCAGGCCGGGGGATTTATAGTCGCCGGTTCGACTCTAGAGTTTAACGTCGCCGCTCGACGGTCTTCCGGCCGGGGGGTTTATAGTCGCCGGTCCGACTCTAGAATTTAACGTCGCCGCTCGACGGTCTTCCGGTCGGGGGGTTTATAGTCGCCGGTCTGACTCTAGAGTTTAACGTCGCCGCTCAACGGTCTTCGAGGGGTTTATAGTCGTCGGTCCGACTCTAGAGTTTAACGTCGCCGCTCGACGGTCTTCAGGCTGGGGGGTTTATAGTCGCCGGTTCGACTCTAGAGTTTAACGTCGCCGCTCGACGGTCTTCCGGCATAACTCGGATAATATATGCCCGACTTAACGGCATGGGGTCTTCACCACGCCTTCATGCAGCTACCCGCTCGGTGCACAATGCTCATGCCTTTGCTTTGTTCTTACAACTTTCATTCCTGCAGCCAAAGGATACAGCCGAACGGGATATTCATGAAATATATTACATCGGCGCACCTTTCATCCGGCCCGATAGGGCTGGAGGTGGTTTGCACTCCATGGTCTCTCCAACCGCCGTCCATCCTCATCCTCCAAGTAGTAAGTGCCCGATCGGAGCTTCTCGACGACTTTGAAGGGTCCTGCCCAGGGAGCCTCCAGCTTGCCTACGTCTCCGACCAGCTTCACTTTCTTCCAGACCAAGTCACCCACCTGGAATGCTCGGGGAATCACACGGCGGTTGTAGTTCTACTTCATTCTCTGCCTGTAGGCCATCAGCCGGACGGACGCTTTGGCTTGCTCCTCGTCGATCAAGTCCAATTCTAGCTGCCTCCGCTCGGAATTGTCCTCGTCGTAGTTCTGGATCCGGACGGACTTTACGCCGACTTCGACTGGGACGACCGCCTCGCCTCCATACACCAGGTGGAACGGCGTTACTCCCGTTCCCTCCTTAGGGGTCGTGCGGATGGCCCATAAGACTCCCGGTAGCTCGTCCACCCAGCTTCCTCCCATGTGGTCGAGTCGAGCCCGAAGAATTCGGAGGATCTCCCAGTTGGCTACTTCGGCTTGACCGTTACTTTGGGGATACACCACAGACGTGAAGTGCTGCTCAATGCCATATCCCTCGCACCATTCCTCGAGCTGATTTCCGACGAACTGACGCCCGTTGTCCGACACGAGCCGACGCGGAATGCCGAACCGACAGATGATGTGTTGCCAGATGAATTTCTTGACCATCTGTTCGGTTATCTTGGCCAATGGCTCAGCCTCCACCCACTTGGAGAAGTAATCGACTGCCACCAATAGGAAACTCCGTTGTCCGGTTGCCATAGGGAAAGGTCCTACGATGTCCATGTCCCACTGGTCGAACGGGCAGGACACTGTGGACGCTTTCATTTCCTCCGTCGGCTTATGAGAGAAACTGTGATACTTCTGACAAGAAAGGCATGTTGCGACGGTTCGAGCGGCGTCCTCGTGTAGAGTTGGCCAGAAGTATCCGGCCAGCAGGATCTTCCTAGCCAAAGACTGGCCGCCCGGATGACCTCCGCAAGATCCTTGGTGTACCTCCTGGAGAATGTACTCGGCGTCTTCCGAACCAACACACTTCAGCAGAGGTCGGAAGTACGCCTTTTTGTAAAGCTGATCTCTAATGAGCGTGAATCGGGCGGCTCTCCTCCTCAGTAGCTAGGCTTCATCCCGATCGGACGGCTTGGCACCTGAGCGCAAAAACTCCATGATGGTTGTTCTCCAATCGCTCGGGAATGTAAGGCCTTCCATCCGGTCCACGTGCGCCACCAAGGATACTTGCTCGATTGGTTGCTGGATGATGATAGGCGATATCGAGCTTGCGAGCTTGGCTAATTCATCTGCCGCCTGGTTCTCTGTTCGGGGTATCTTCTGGACCACCACCTCGGTGAAGCTAGTCTTGAGTTTTTCAAAGGCCTCCGCGTACAGCCTGAGTCTTGCACTGTTTATCTCAAAGGCGCCCATGAGTTGTTGAGCGGCTAGCTGGGAATCCGAGTGGATCACCACCCGGCTGGCTCCAACATGTCGTGCGGCCTGCAGTCCGGCTATGAGGGCTTCGTACTTTGCCTCATTATTTGTTGCTCGATAGTCCAGCCGGGCGGACAAATGCATCCGCTCTCCCTGAGGCGAAAGTAGTAGGATTCCAATTCTGCTTCCGAGCCGAGTGGACGATCCGTCCACATATACTTTCCATATAGCTTCAGGCTCGGGCTCTTGTACCTCCGTTATGAAATCTGCCAAGGACTGTGCCTTGATCGCCGAGCGGGGTTGGTATTGGATGTTGAATTCGCTTAGCTCCGTCGTTCACTTGATGAGCCGTCCGGATACTTCAGGGTTTAGGAGTACCCTTCCCAACGGGCTGTTCGTCATCACAATAATGGTGTGTGTCAAAAAGTAAGGGCGCAACCTCCGAGGGTGTCTGGAACAGAGCCCGATGAAAAGGTATCGGGGCGGGCGGTGCCTCCATCTGGGTGCTGGTCGGTCCCTTATTTTGCCCCCATATTGAGAGCTCCTCCGGCCGCTCTTCGGGTGCTGCTCATCCCCCCGATGCTGATGTCGCCTGTTGCGCTACCCGCTCGGCCTGAGCTTTCTACTGCTGCTCCACGATTTTTGCTGCTCGCGCTTGGATGAGTGCATCGAGTTCTTCTGGGGAGAGCGTCACCATGAGTTGGCGTCCAGCTTCTTCCATTGTCTCCGCTCGGATTCAAGTGCGTTCCCACAGACGGCGCCAATTTGATCCTGTCCGAGCGCTGAGTCGATGGATGCTGTGGACGTGGCGCTCTCCGCTATCTCCGATTAGTGATGTAGATCTCCGGCGAACCTGCAAAGAAGTCGAGCCGGGAGGGGTTTCCCGACGACATCCCTCCGACGCTCAAGTCAGGCAACGAAGAAGCAGAGTAACGTTACTGTGGCTACAGTGATCCAGATTGCATACCTCCGTCGAAGTCTGGGGGTCCTTATATAGGACCCCGGGAGGTGCGGACACGCTTCTCGATACGTGCACGCTTCCCCAAACATACCTCAGTAGGGTTGTGTCAGAAAAATACGCTTGACACCATTCCACAATCGTCCGAGCATATCCTGTATGTGACGGTGGAAGCTTCCTCCGTACGATATTCTGTCCGATCCGGCCGCCGACCATGCTGTTTGTCGGCGCAGGTGTCTCGAGGACGAATCTACCAGTTGTCCTTTTTGTTTTCTAGCGTTCTTATAGGTTCCTGGGCCGAGCGGACCAGTCGCTCGACACTCATAGCCTTTGGGAATGCTCCGGCACCTTAGACCAGGCGGGAAAGCCATGCTCATGTGCTAGGATGGGATTGCGCCTTCTTGCCCTACGACTCGGCCGCTCGACCTGGCCGCTCAGCTTTGCCGCTCGGCTAAGAGACTCTTTTACCTTGAGTATCAGAAACCCGCCCCCTAGTCGGGTTGTCTCTCGTCCGACTGCTTGGGAGACCCGGGCCGGGTGCCCGGTCAGCCGGATGTCCGGGGATGGTCCGCCAGTCCGCTCGGCGTGACCTTGGTGTTGACCCTCTGGACCTTTGACCCCCACGTGTCATTGAACCCCCGCTACCGATGGTCCCTCATCCTTGTTACCGGATCAATAATAATAATAATAATAATAATAATAATAATAATAACATACACTAGGATTTATTCAATTTATATAAATACTACTAGTAATAATATAATGTTAACTAACATATTGGATAAATTGTTACAAATATTGTTCACTTTTGTTGAATTCATTAGATTAATATTTTTCTTGGATCAAACATTAGAAATAAATTATCGATGGATAATAAATTAGTAAGTGATTTTTTACTATAATTGTTAGTTAATTGAGGTTGTAATAAATGTAAATAAATAAATAAAATAATGGACTAAATCTAATAATCAAATCTTCTGATAAGATTTATTTCTTAATTACCGTTAGCTATTTTCTCGTAGTAATCTTCATTATTATTATTATTATTAATAATAGTAATAATAATAATAATAATAATAATAATAATAATAATAATGATGATGGTATATAAAATGAAATTATCAAACTTAATAATCTTCATTAACAATAATAATAATAATAATAATAATAATAATAATGGTATATAAAATGAAATTATCAAACTTAAATTAGATAAATCTTCTGTTCAGACTTTATATTAACGGTAATCCTTTTTAAACGTCTTACACAAGATTGACGAGAGAAAGTGAATCTTATTAAATTAGGGATGGATAAAAAAATTAATAAGCGTTAAAATTTTTACTAGTCGACAACCAAATATAATAAAAAATAATAATAAAATAAATCTAATAATCAATTTTTCTCATAAGACTTATTCTTAAGGACTATTTCAAAAGATTTAAAACCGTATTTTATTCTGTCTTATATTTATTGGATTTATTAACAGAATTATATTTTTTCGGTTAGGTAATTAAAACGGCCGGCCACCACGTTCAAATAGGCCTCCGTCGGCGACGGCTATGCTCACCTGATGACGGGCCACTACAAGCGCGCGCCGGAGGACCGCCTCACTTCCCTCCACGACGATCTCCTCACCTCCATCTTCTCCTTCCTCCCCATCAAGCAGCGCGTCGCCCTCTCCGCTGTCTGCGCCCGCTTCCGCCGCCTCCTCCCCTCCATCCCCCGACTCGACGCCTTCCGCCTTGACGTCGACATCCATAAAGATGTCACCTTCCCCCGTGCTCTGATTCGCCAATGCCACCTCGCCATCCACGACGTCGCCGATTTACCCGAACCCCTCGAACAGTTGCTCGTCGACGGCCTCATCGAAACGGGCGTGCAAGACCTCATCCTCCAATCCGATTCCGGCAAGGGATGTTTGAATTTCAGCGACATCAAGTCGCTGAGGAGAGTCTTCTTGCACAGAATCGTGGTGTCGAAATACTCCGATCGCCGCCCCCTCTCGCCCTTGGGTTGCGCCCTCCTCACCTCCCTTGAAATGAGATGCAGCGCCCTTAGCGAAGATTTCCTGGGCAACCTCCTCGCCTCCTGCCCCTTCCTCGAGACTCTGCGACTCATCTTATGCAGTTGGTCAGAGTATTCAAGCACGGGCAGACTAAGCATCCACTCCGCCTCCATCAAGCACCTAGTCCTGCTCGGCTTGACGCCCGACATCGGCGCCATCGACATCCACGGTTCAATGCTCGAGTCGATGGTCGTCCACGTCGTCAACGACCTGCACATCGAAGCGCCCAAGGCCCAGATCGTGTCATTATCTTTCATCGTGGACGTCACGCCGTGGAGAGATCCTTCGGTTGTATTGATGGATCTTTTCAGATTCCCTTTCCCAAGGCGACCCGCTCACCTCATGCTGAATTCTGCCACAGCCCCAAACGTGAGAGATTGGAGAATCGATCGATAAAGTTTACCTTCTTTAAGTTTTTATGCAAAACCTAATTAATTTGCTTTGATTGACAGCGATTAACAGCAATTGATGAAGTTATTTGTCTGGGAGAGAACGGCATGATCTTCAACCTCGACTTCAATCTGAAAGATCAGTCGTCGACTATGATACTCACCGAGTTGCTCAAGAAGTACAATAACTACAAGTCCAAGTTTGACATACGGACAGATTCTACGCATATCCAGAGCGCCAGTACTGAAACAGCAACGGACAATGAACACTTGATCCATGGCTTGACAGGATCCGATCTGATTAAATTACGATTGATGATGCCGGAGAAGAGATTTGAAGAGTTTCTCTCAAACAAGAAGAAGTTGAAGAAATTTAAAAATAAAGGATTGAAAATGCTGAGAAGACGTACCAGCAAAGAACAATTCATGAATATATTAGCATCCGGAGAGTCTCTGTTCCAAGTATCTTCCAGTAGTGCTAACTGTGTTGAAATGAAATTTTAGATTTAATTTCTTTTTATTAAATAGTAATTTTAGTTTTTTTGGATAAATTTATTTAGTTTTACTTAAAAAAAAATCAATGTGTAAAAACAGGGGATCTTAGGATCGTATGTACTAGTTGCATGAACAATTTAAGAGTTATTTTTTTTTTAAATTTTTTTTAATATAATGTCAGTCAAATTCTTTCTAAATTCTAAACTTTCTTTCCTCTTTGAGTTTGGACCACAAAAAATGCATCCACTTACCTTTCTCGAGCTCTAGCCCATAATTCATTAGATCGATCAAACGATATAACTGACCTTTAATTTCTTTTGCATGCATGCATGCATAATTAAGTTAATTTGCTTTGATTGATATGATATTTAACTTAGACTTCAATTGAAAGATCAGTCGTCGACTACGATGTTGACTGAGATGTTGAAGAAGTGCAATGACTGTAATACCAATTAAGTTTGATATACGATCAGATTCTACGCGTATAGAGAGTATCACTGAAATAACAAGGAAAGATAAACAGTAGTTGTTTCATGGCTCAACAAGATATATTAGAGCTAATTAAGTTAGATGCCGAACAGCATATTTGAAAGGGTTCTCTCAAATCGGAAGAAGACAGAAGAAATTAAAGCATACGGGATATGTTCAAAGTATCTTCCTGTTAGTATTGAAATAAAATTTTATTATTTTTTTCATCTTTTATTAAAATATTTAATATTTTTTTAACCAAAAATATAATTAATAGGTTGGAGTTCTTTATTAGTTTTTAAGAGAGTAAATTTATTAAGAAGAAAAAACAGTATTTATAAAAAGGATTAAAGCTAAATTCTTTCTAAACCATAAACTTTTTACCCCTTTAGCCTTAGAATTTGCCCGACATAACCTTATAAAAAAATGCCACTTTTTTCAATAAATAAAAAACTCTATCATATTTTCCAGATTTAAAATATTATTTACTCAAACACGTATATAATATAAGAAGTAAATCTGAGTCAGACGGAGATCGGGCGAACTGTCAGTGATATTGATGAGAGGCAGCTGAGCTCTCCGAGAGTACTATTGAGGACGACTGACGAGGGGCGATGACAAGGGAGGTGGTACACGGGTCCTGCGCACACGCAGACAAGCACCCCGCACGTTAGGGACCAAGAACCAGGGAAAAAGTTCTCGGAGCAGGCCCTCCGACGCTCAAGTCAGGTATTTTTTTTCCCCAAAAAGACAGTAAAATGCATAAAGGAAAAAAGTAAAAGACAGATGCGAAAAAGTTTGTGAGCGTACCTGCACAAGGGAGAGGATACCCCTTTTTATATGACCATGCGTACTTCTGGCCTCTGGCAAGTATCAGGGAATGTCGGGTGTCAGACCTTGTCTAGTGATGAGCGACACTTGGCCTCCCCTTATAGGTAGGAGGAAGGTTCTGTTAGCAGTGAGTCACAGACCGTTAAAATATACCTTGACACACAGTAGTTGTTCTCTGACAGGTGGTTACGATTCTCTGACTCTTGTTGTCTTCTTTGTTGATCAGGCATGGACAAGAGAATTCCTGACAACCAGCAGTCGACTAGCCTGACCTGGATATATCTGAGTAGTCCGCCGTATCTTGACTGGGCGTATCCAACTCTTATATATAAGTCTACTGTGAGAAAACCTGGCAGGTAGAGATAGTTCCTACTCTTCCTTCACTGTTCCCTATATTACCAGTCTGACTTCCCGATTTGAACATCTCGACCGAGTAACCATTCTGGATTCCCGACCTGGGCATCCCAACCACGTAACCTGTCTGAATTCCCGACCTGGACATCCCAATCGAGCAATCTGTCTGAATTCCCGACCTAGTCATTCCAACCGAGAAACCTGTTTGAATTCCCTACCTGGGCATCCCAACCGAGAAACCTGTCTGAATTCCCGACCTGGGCCTCTTGACCGAGTATTAACTGGGTAGCGACTTTTAACAGTTATAGCCCTTCTATGGAGTGATATGCCTCCTCAACCTCTGACTGCCACGCTCTCTTGACTTCTGACTACCACGTCCTTTTGACCTCTGACTGCCATGCCCTCTTGACTTCTAATTATCACGTCCCCTTGAATTCTGACTGCCACACCCCCTTGACTTATGACTTTAACGTCCTCTCAACCAGACCCTACCATTATGCACCGTATCACAAGCCTTCCCCTTAAGTCTAGTCGAAGGAGGTCCAAAATAGACTGACTAGACCATAATTCGATTTCACTTGACCCTCTTACCGAGACATTAACTACTTCTACCTTTTCCCTGGTCCTTGGGAATTTATCAGGCTATCAGGTGCGGTACGACTTCCCGGATGTTTGGGCTACTGCATCTATCCCCAGATCTAGGAAGATGTATCATGTCCTTGAATGCAACATCATTTCCTGAAGGCAGTTGCACGCCCCAAGGAAAACTCTTTATTTTCGTCTCTTTAAGAAGAGCTAACCCCTCTCCTACCCTTATGTTTTCCTTGTGCTCCTTCACGCCATGGAACCCGTAATGGGGTCTAACGAAATATCATCTTTACGTTACCAACTTACTCATCTGACTTAACTACTCATACAGAAAGATGAGGCTTTATTGGAGATGACTTAGAGTAGGGACCTTCAGTCTTCCCTTCTTCGAGAGATGGAAGAACTTGTTGAAGTAATCTAGGTGCCCTAAGTTTTGATGTTTGGGCAAAGGTTTAAGTTAGGTTTATTGTTATATTTGATATGTATTGTGAGTGTGTAGGATACAGGTACAACAAGGAAAGTGCAAGTGTGATCTTGGCAAAGAAGGAAAGTCCAAGGATGAGTCTTGGCGGTGTAAGTCCAAGCATGTAGTCTTGGCAACGTAAGTCCAAGTGTGACTTGGCAATGGATGAAGCCCCGGAGGTGAGGAGCCTCTTGGCAAAGGAAGACCCGACAATATGGACAAGGCCGAAGGAAGCTCCAGAAGGCAAGACGTGAAGGATGAGGAGACATCCGAGGGACGCGAGGCTGATGGAGGAGGCTAGAAGGATAGGTTTAGGTTGGTCGGGCGAGGATGAGTGCTGAGTGATTGTACTTAGGGCAAAATTCTATGTGTTTTAGGATTTACTGTAGCAGTATTGTAGCGACACTGTAGCAGTACTGTTGTGACAATGTAGCAATACTGTAGCAGTCGACTGGTACACTGTAGTAGTCGACTGGTAGTCGAACGTTGGGTAATGGTTGGCTTCAAGGACCAGTCGACTGGTGCATACACCAGTCGACTGGTAGCGGGAAAACAGCTTAGTGTTTTCCTCTCGAGCTCTATTTAATAGAGCTCGAGGTGCTTGGGCATGGTTGACGAAATAGACTTGGTTAAAGCCTATTAGAGTCACCCAAGCCTTCGTGTGATCGGTGTGCTTGTATTCAAGTGTTTGTGGCAAGGTTTCTCCACCGACAAGAAGCTTGAGCTAGCCGGAGGTTTTCCGGGGAGTCATTCATCGACGGATCGGGATCGTCCACCTTACGGACAGCCGTGGAGTAGGAGTTTTATCTCCGAACCACGTTAAATCAACGTGTTAGGTTTGCTTTCTCTTGTTAGTATTTGTTTTTGTATTTCCGCTGTGAACTAACATTATAGGAAGTGATCGATTTGGGTGAGACGCAATTCACCCCCCTCTAGCGGACGTCAAGGTCCCAACAGAACTCTGGTTAGCCGATAAGTCCTAGACCTGGGCTGAAGTGGCTTTGAAGCATAAGGCTTATGCAGATTTGGAGAATCAGACCCACTTTATCACATAAATGAAGATAAAATATGAGGATTCTCTGACCTTTCTTCAAGAAAAAAATCGGATAAAAGACGAAACTATCGCCCAACAACGCCGCTCCATTCAGCATATCAAGGCGGAACTGATTCAGGTACGAGCTCAGTTGGCATAGGCAGGCCTGGCAAATAACTCCAGCCATCAGTGCCCACCCGATCCTACATTTGAGAAGGAATTTGGCATGACTTGAACTACTAGAATGATAGTGTGTATTTCGAAGAATATCTTCTAAGCTTTATCAAATAGACGCAAGTCAGGCCATGATGTGGGCCTTTGTTCATGCTGTTTCTCTTGTGTTTTCCTCCCTTCTTTGGCATTTATTATTTGGTGTGACCTTTCAAATAATTAAAACTTGCGCCAAGGTGAGGATCTGAAATTCATACCAAGACGTCGGTGGTCGTGAGAGCAAGCTCACTTATAACTCGCACTAGGGCGAGAGTCTAAGATTCGACCGAGAGGTCATTGGGCGTAAGAGCAAACTCACTTATAACTCGCACTGGAGCGAGAGTCTGGGACCCGACCAAGAGGTCGTTGGGCGTGAGAGCAAGCTCATTTATAATTCGCACTGGGGCGAAAGTCTGGGACCTGACCGAGAGGTCGTTAGGCATGAGAGCAAGCTCACTTATAACTCGCACTAGGGCGAGAGTCTGGGACTCGACCGAGAGGTCGTTGGGCATGAGAGCAAGCTCACTTATAACTCACACTAGGGCGAGAGTCTGGGACACGCCCGAGAGATCGTTGGGTGTGAGAGCAAGCTCAGTTATAACTCGCACTGGGGCAAGAGTCTGGGACTCGACCGAGACGTCGTTGGGCGTGAGAGCAAGTTCACTTATAACTCACACTGTCGAGAGTTTAGAGACGTGAGAGCATGCTCACTTATAACTCGCACTGGGGAGAGAGTCGGGGACCCGACTGAGAGGTCGTTGGGCGTGAGAGAAAGCTCACTTATAACTCGCATTGGGACGAGAGTCTGGAGGCGTGAGAGCATGCTCACTTATAACTCGCATTGGGGCGAGAGTCTGGGACCCGACCGAGAGGTTTTTGGGCATGAGAGCAAGCTCACTTATAACTCGCACTGGGGCGAGAGTCTGGAGGCATGAGAGCATGCTCACTTATAACCCGTACTGGGGCGAGAGTCTGGGACCCGACCGAGAGGTCGTTGGGCGTGAGAGCAAGCTTACTTATAAATCGCACTAGGGCAAGAGTCTGGGACCCAACCGAGAGGTCATTGGGCGTGAGAGCAAGCTCACTTATAACTCGCACTGGGGCGAGAGTCTGGGACCACGACCGAAAGGTCGTTTAGAAACCCCCCTCGGAACTAGTCTGGAGATCTGATTAGTGTCTGATATGGAGGCTGGCCTAGGAATTGGTCCAGAAGCCCCTGCTTTGGTGTTGCATAGGAGATCGAGCCAACTATGCTCAATCGCAATGCCCCCTGTAATCTCAAAATGCCTTACGTAAGCTTTAATTAAATAAGCCGTATTGAAATCTTACTCTGCTTTTAAGGTAGAAAAACAAAATAAGGGCGCCAAATTCAAATCGATGCTTACTTTTGTCTTCCTTTCCATTTCCCAAGGTAACTGCATAATTGTTGTAACGCCCAAAAATTCTCAAAACTATTTTAGTAATATTCTATGATTTTTCTGGAATTATTAGATATTTTTCTGGAATTTTTGGAGTATCGGAAGTAGCAAAAATAAATAGAAAAGTAAAATGGTTTAAGCGGGAATCGAACCCGGGACCTCTCGGGTCCGCTAAAGCTTTAGTTAGCCTTAGTAACCGGTGAACCCAGCAGGGCCGTGCTGAAAGAGAAGGGAAACATTTATATTTATATTTGAGTTGGGCCTAGTTACCCACTTAATATAAATTAAAAACTTAAGTTGGTTTGGGTTATTTTTTTAGTTTGGTTCGGCAACATCTCTTTCTCAAAAATCCTCACCGCCGAACACCCTCTCCTTCTCCTCTTCCTTCTCTCGGCGCCCAAACAAGCCAAAGCCAACCCTAGGGTTCCCTCCCTAGGGCCCTAAGAGCATCTTCCGGCAGCGATTCCAATACAAGAACGTTCCCCTCCGCGAGAAGAACGTGTTGGAGCGAGGAGATCATCGAAAGGATCGTCTCCACCGGAATTCTAGCGAATAGAGTTGTAAGAAAATTAGCGTACGAGGTAAGAAACCCCTCACCTGCAGTATAAGTAGCTCTCGTGTGTTTTCTTTTATGCATTAGATTAGTTTTATGGAATTTTGTCAGCATATAGTGTGTATTTTAACTCTTTTAACAGAATTAGGGATTAGTGAGCACCTCTAGATGGGCCGAGCACGTGTATCCTCTGTAGATAGGGGTTTGGACGCTGCTGGGTGCCTGGAGGTGGTCTCCCTGATCGAGAGGAGAGTTAGAGAGCGCCAAATGCTCGACAAAATGCCTAGCACAGCCTTATGATACAGTGGGCATTTAGTTGAATGCCATAGAACATGTTAATTAACATGATCAGTTTTATTTCATCTTTTATGAGACTAGATGTCCGAATGGGTAGGCTTCCACAGTCGCCTCTAGGTTCAGACAACCTAGTTCTAGGTTCAGATAACCTAGATTCAGCAAAATAGTATTAGCTATTACAGTATTTTACTTTCAGTGGCACTGTACTGGATTAGATATCCATTGGGTTGGGCTCCCATAGTCGTCCCTAGGTTTAGCTAACCTAGTAAACCCTACTAGATTCGGAACTTGCAATCCCGGGTCTAGTTAGGGATGTGCGCACAGCAAGTACAGTTGCCGGGGCCCATCAGCAGCATATTTAATATTTTTACTTACTATATGTATATGGTTTTCAACCTTTCACAAATTAGTTCGTGAATTCAGTACAGTCCTAGCAGTAGCTCAGTATCAGCTTAGCTCAGTTTTTAGTATCAGCTTAGTTCTTCATTGATACCGTGTGATTGATATCATGTTCAGCTTTAGATATGCCATGATTGTATGCTTATATGCCATGCCATGTTTAGTTTATCCAGTATACTTAGCATATCCTTTCAAACAGCATGATTTAAAATCATATTTGCATCGTATGCATGTTTTAGTGAGGTAGATGGTTTCTTACTAAGCTTTTTAGCTTACAGATACTATTTTCCTTATACTGCAGATACAGGTAAAAGGAAAATGGACTAGCAGTGGAGGCTGGAGGTCAATGCAGATCAAGATGTGTGTGGAAGGAACTGGAATAAAGATCCTAGGGATCTAGTTTTATTCTAGTATGCATTAGTACTTATAGCAAGCGTTATCTTATGTTTCTGTTAGTTAGCAAGAGAACAGTTTAAAACCTTGTTAGTTTTGGTTTCCATATGTTTACATGCCATGAATTAGTATTCTATGCCTTAATCATGTTTAGTATGGTAGCCATTACCTCGTAGAATGTTTCCTTTAGCTTTTATAGTGTTGTGTAATGGTTTTGGCACGCATCAGTGCTGAAATCAGACCTTTGGGTCGAAATCAGAAACTCGGATCGATCAGCCGATCGATTCGAGGGTCTTCAATCGATCAACTGATCGATTGGACGATTCAGCTCGCGAACAGTGGGCGTCTGGATCGATCATCCGATCGATCCAGCCAATTCCGTCGCGAATAGAGAGCTCTGGGATCGATCAATGGATCGATTGACCAGCTTGGATCGATCAGCCGATCGATCCAAGTTATCGTGCTGGATCGATCACTGGATCGATCCAACCTATGTTCCGCATACAGTAGCCGGCTGAGTCGATCACTGGATCGATCCGACTATTCCAATCGATCCGTGGATCGATTGGGAGGTCTGATAACAGCTGGAAAACATATATTTCAGTTCCTTGACCATAGGGGATGTAGTATATGTTAGGTATACTTTAGATTACACTCCTTAGTACATGTAGCACCAAGAAATGTTAACAGCTTAGCAAAATTTTAATTAGTCCAGCTTCCGCATCTAGTTCTAGAGATGGTCCGGGAATAGTTTAGCACAGCATAATGTGACGATCGGCCTTATAGCCTAGTTAGTAGAAGGCGGGTCGTTACAGAGTGGTATCAGAGAATTGTTCCATACTTCCTACACACACATCAGCATTGAACCTACAGCTTCCAAGTAAGAATACCTCTACTTTATTTATGTTTCTTGCTTTCTTGTATAGCTCATGTTTATAGATAAACTGCTGCATGATAGTATGTGATAGTA
The DNA here is from genome assembly GCF_018446385.1 of Zingiber officinale. Lineage (NCBI taxonomy): Eukaryota > Viridiplantae > Streptophyta > Magnoliopsida > Zingiberales > Zingiberaceae > Zingiber > Zingiber officinale. The sequence continues at coordinate 170,700,234 of NC_055988.1, forward strand.
TATAACATGATAACGATAGTTATACAATTATGATTGTAATAGTTATTCATGTTCTGTCCTCTACGTCTTTAGCAATGGCACGAGGACGCCCAGCTAGAAGGGCACTAGCTACTGAGCCCCAGCAAGAGGCAGGCAGTTCAGTGCCTCCCGGACCTTACATTAGTGGCTCGATTCTGACTAGGTGAGCGACGGAGATAGCCACCCTCAAGGCTAATCAGAGTACCCCCAGTCACCCGGGCGAACTCAGCGACCCCGAAGTCTTAGAGGTTCCACCGGCTCACCCTACAGCGCCAAGCAGCACTAGTACCAGCACCAGCAGTCGAGCCAAGAAAGGAAGCCTATCCGATCCAGTGGCAGAGTCAAGCCAGAGAACTTTTCGGGCACTAGTGAACCATGGGATGCACAAGTCTGGCACTGGAGAGCACGATGGAGCTTACGGCTGAACACGAGAAGGTGAAGTGTGCCTCCTTACGCCGATAGGAGACGCACGCATGTGGTGGGAAAGAATCGAGCAAGCGCCCGGTGAACCGGATGTTATGGGCCGACTTGAGAAGGAATTCTTCGAGAGTTCTTTCACATCAGGTTACAAACCGCCACTATGACGAGTTCACTGAGTTTCGTCGGGCAACCTTTCAGTTGAGGAAGCGTGAAGAAATTCAACAGGTTGGCTCGTCATGCCCAGAGCTAGTGAAAAAGAACGAGGTCGGTTGATGCTCAAGATGATGAGGCCGGAGATAGCGGTGAACGTGGGTGGTGGCATACATAGGCCACAAACCACGAAGGAGTTAGTGAGCAGTGCCTTGACCACAGAGCATTACGAGAACAGCATAAAGCAGCAAGTCTCCTCGAGTCCAAAGGCCAAGGAAACTCTCACACTCAAAAGCAGTAAGGCCACGCTCTACTGGAAAGGGAACTCCAACAGCAAACGCAGGGAGTGACCCAAAGGAGGACCATCTAGCAAGCGACCCGGTTATCAAAGTGTGCTACTTGTGGGAAATTCCACCGTGGGTTTGTCGCAAAGGCACACGAGGATGTTTTGAATGTGGGCAATAAGGGCACATGGCCAAGCGTGCCGAACAAGACCGGTCTTCCTCGGCCACAGCAGATTCAGTATGCAGGCCGGCAGTTATATCAGATGCAGGCAGCTCTAGAAGGTCCACTTATCAGCCAGGCAGATTAGAAGCTCCTCCAGCTATGGCGAATGTGAGGATCTACTCACTCACGAGAGAGGACGTAGCCAATGCCTCGGCAGTTGTCACAGTCGATTAGCATTTTACGATATAGTGCTACTGTTCTATGATATTGGGGCAACCCATTCATATATAGCGGATGTTCTCTGAAAAATTAGAAATACCCTCCAAGTACTCGGTGGGTTTTTGACGGCACTACCTTCAGGAGAGATCATGGCATCCACGCCCTGGCTCAGGGTCATTATAGCAGGCAGAGAGCTCTTTTGTGATCGATGGTGCTAGAGATGACCGACTATGACGTTATCTTTGGGATGGACTTTCTGATCGATACGGTGCTACCATAGAGTGCCGTAAATAGAAAGTCATCCTCAAGCGGCAGTGCAATTTGAATACAGTGGGAACCAAAGAGAAAGGCCAAGAAGTTTCTCTCAGCTATGAAAGCAATTACTGGATTCGGGATGTACGAGATTCCTAGCACACGTAGTCAACGCCAGCCAGGACAAGAACCACAACTAGCAGAGGTTCGAGTCGTATGTGACTACCCGGTCTTCCTGAAGAGTTACCGGGCTTAGCACCAGGGAGATTGACTTTGAGATAGAGCTCATTCCAGTGCAGAATCCTATCTCCAGCGCCCTATCGCATGGCTCAGTGAGCAGAAAAGGAACTTTAGGAGCAACTGGGGCTGCTTGACAAGGGTTTCATACGCCTGAGCCACTCACCATGGGGAGCGTTTGTATTGTTCGTGAAGAAGAAGGATGGAAGCATGCGTTGTCATAGACTACGGATCAACGAACAAGTCACGATCGAACAGTATCCCTTCCGAATCGATGACTGCTCGACCAGTGAAGGAGCGGTGTTCTCTAAGATAGATCTCGGATCAGGTTATCATCAGAAGAAGGGGATATACCCAAGACAAGATTCGGAACCAAATGCGGACACTACGAGTTCGTAGTCATGCCCTTTGGCGTGACCAATGCTCCAGCTACATTCATGGATCTCATGAACAGAGTATTCAGGGAGTGTTTAGATAAGTTTGTTATTGTGTTTATCGATGACATCCTTATCTACTCAAGAACTCGGGAAGAACACTGCACTGAAACTAGTATTGCAGACCCTTGAGCAGAACCTATACGCCAAGTTCACGAAATATGAATTTTGGCTAGATTAGGTGTCCTTCCCGGGTCACATCATCTCAAAGGATGGTATTATGGTAGATCCCAAGAAGATAGCAGTAAGTAACTGGAAGAGACCTAAGAACGCCAAAGAAATAGGTCATTTAGCAGATATTACGAGAAAGTTTGTAGAGGACTTCTCCGAGATAGCCTCCCCAGCGTGCTCTTACCGAAAGAGCAGAAATTTCGGTGGACGGAGGAGTGAGAGCGACAATGAGCTAAAAAGGAGATTGACCAGTGCTCCCATTTTGGCTCTACCAGACAACACCAGTAGCTTTGACATCTATAGTGATGCCTCTAAGTTGGGACTGGGAGCAGTATTGATGCACAACGGCAAGGTGATCGCCTATGCCTCCAGACAACTCAAGGATTATGAGAAGAATTACCCTACTCATGACCTTGAGCTTGCAGCAGTAGTGTTCGCTCTCAAAATTTGGAGACATTACTTATATGGAGCTCAGTGCAGAGTGTATACAGATCATCAGAGTCTGAAGTATTTCTTCACTCAGAAGGATTTGAATATGCGACAGCGCAGATGGTTAGAGCTGGACAAGGATTACGATATAGACATCCTCTACCACCCAGGGAAAGCAAATAGGGTAGCAGATGCACTTAGCAGAAAATCCAGTGCTACCTTATTATCTCTTACAGCCGTGTCACCGCCCCTACAGAAGGAGATTATAGATTTCGGTCTCGAACTCATCGTTGGACAGCTCTCTACTATGACCTTAGAGTCTACCTTGCTTGGTGATATTCAGTCAGCTCAGGACCAGGACCCTGAAATTCAAAAAATCAAACAAGGGCTAGCAGAATCAGAAGGTAGAGAATTCAGAGTATCCGATAGTGGGGTGTTGTATTTTGGTGACAGACTCTGTGTTCCAGATCAGGAGGAGCTACAGAGACGGATTTTAGATGAGGCTCACAAGACTCCCTATGCGATGCATCCAGGTTCCACCAAAATGTATCAAGACCTGAAGAACTATTTTTGGCGGCCTGGGATGAAGCGAGACATCGCCAGATATGTTAGCATCTGCCTCACCTGTCAGAGGGTCAAGGCAGAACATCAGCGACCAGGAGGAGTTCTGCAGCCTATACAGATTCCAGAATGGAAGTGGGAGGATATCTCTATGGATTTCATAGTGGGACTGCCCAGAACCACGAATGGTTTTGACGCCATCTGGGTAATAGTCGACAGGTTGACTAAATCAGCCCACTTCTTAGCTATCAAGATATCCTACTCCATGGAGAAGCTAGCTCAGTTGTATCTCCAGGAGATCGTCAGACTACATGGAGTCCCACGAACCATCATTTCGACAGAGACAATGATTCACATCACTTCTGGGAGTGTGTACAATCCGTTGGGCACTAAGTTAAAGTTCAGACAACATTCCATCCTCAGACGGATGGTCAAACGGAGCGAGTAAATCGGTACTCGAAGATATGCTCCGCATGTGCCCTAGACTTCAAGGAAGTTGGTGCAAATATCCGAGTTAGCGGAATTTGCATACAACAACAGCTATCGAGCCACTATCGGCATGGCACCCCACGAGGCTCTCTATGGGCGGAGGTGTAGATCTCGATCTACTGGTATGAGAGTGGTGAGCAGAAGAACTAGAACTCCAGACAGATCTAGTAGCAGATACCACAGCAGCTAGAGACAGCTCAGAGCCGCCAGAAGAGCTATGCTGATACACGGCGCAGACCCTTAGAGTTTTCAGTTGGGGATTCAGTGTTCCTCAGAGTAGCTCCCATGAAGGGAGTAATGCGTTTTGGGAAGAAGGGCAAGCTAAGTCCCAGGTATGTGGGACCATACCTTATCAGCAGAAGAGTGGGCAAGGTAGCATATGAGCTAGAGCTACCCCAGGAAATGTCAGCTATCCACAACGTATTTCATGTCTCTATGCTGAAGAAGCATACCCCAGATGCCACCCAGGTGCTTAAGCCTCAGTCGGTACATATCCGCGAAGACCTCAACTACGACAGTTGGCCTATTCAGATAATAGACCGAGCAGTTAAGAAATTGCGGAATAAGGAAGTACCATTAGTCAAAGTCATTTGGCATAGTCACACAGCAGAAGAGGCAACTTGGGAGACAGAAGCCAGCATGAGACAGAAGTACCCAGAATTATTCTAAGTTTGAGGACGAACTTTTTATAAGATATGGGGGATTGTAACGCCCGAAAATTCTCAAAACTATTTTAGGAATATTCTATGATTTTTCTGGAATTATTAGATATTTTTCTGAAATTTTTAGAGTATCGGAAGTAGCAAAAATAAATAGAAAAGTAAAATGGTTTAAGCGGGAATCGAACCCGGGACCTCTCGGGTCCACAAAACCTTTAGTTAGCCTTAGTAACCGGTGAACCCAGCAGGGCCGTGTTGAAAGAGAAGGGAAACATTTATATTTATATTTGAGTTGGGCCTAGTTACCCACTTAATATAAATTAAAAACTTAAGTTGGTTTGGGTTATTTTTTTAGTTTGGTTCGGCAACATCTCTTTCTCAAAAACCCTCACCGCCGAACACCCTCTCCTTCTCCTCTTCCTTCTCTCGGCGCCCAAACAAGCCAAAGCCAACCCTAGGGTTCCCTCCCTAGGGCCCTAAGAGCATCTTTCGGCAGCGATTCCAATACAAGAACGTTCCCCTCCGCGAGAAGAACGTGTTGGAGAGAGGAGATCATCGAAAGGATCGTCTCCACCGGAATTTTAGCGAATAGAGTTGTAAGAAAATTAGCGTACGAGGTAAGAAACCCCTCACCTGCAGTATAAGTAGCTCTCGTGTGTTTTCTTTTATGCATTAGATTAGTTTTATGGAATTTTGTCAGCATATAGTGTGTATTTTAACTCTTTTCACAGAATTAGGGATTAGTGAGCATCTCTAGATGGGCCGAGCACGTGTATCCTCTGTAGATAGGGGTTTGGACGCTGCTGGGTGCCTAGAGGTGGTCTCCCTGATCGAGAGGAGAGTTAGAGAGCGCCAAATGCTCGACAAAATGCCTAGCACAGCCTTATGATACAGTGGGCATTTAGTTGAATGCCATAGAACATGTTAATTAGCATGATCAGTTTTATTTCAGCTTTTATGAGACTAGATGTCCGAATGGGTAGGCTCCCACAGTCGCCTCTAGGTTCAGACAACCTAGTTCTAGGTTCAGATAACCTAGATTCAGCAAAATAGTATTAGCTATTACAGTATTTTACTTTCAGTGGCACTGTACTGGATTAGATATCCATTGGGTTGGGCTCCCATAGTCGTCCCTAGGTTTAGCTAACCTAGTAAACCCTACTAGATTTGGAACTTGCAATCCCGGGTCTAGTTAGGGATGTGCGCACAGCAAGTACAATTGCCGGGGCCCATCAGCAGCATATTTAATATTTTTACTTACTATATGTATATTGTTTTCAACCTTTCACAAATTAGTTCGTGAATTCAGTACAGTCCTAGCAGTAGCTCAGTATCAGCTTAGCTCAGTTTTTAGTATCAGCTTAGTTCTTCATTGATACCTTGTGATTGATATCATGTTCAGCTTTAGATATGCCATGATTGTATGCTTATATGCCATGCCATGTTTAGTTTATCCAGTATACTTAGCATATCCTTTCAAACAGCATGATTTAAAATCATATTTGCATCGTATGCATGTTTTAGTGAGGTAGATGGTTTCTTACTAAGCTTTTTAGCTTACAGATACTATTTTCCTTATACTGCAGATACAGGTAAAAGGAAAATGGACTAGCAGTGGAGGCTGGAGGTCAATGCAGATCAAGATGTGTGTGGAAGGAACTGGAATAAAGATCCTAGGGATCTAGTTTTATTTTATTATGCATTAGAACGTGTTCAGTATGCATTAGTACTTATAGCAAGCGTTATCTTATGTTTCTGTTAGTTAGCAAGAGAACAGTTTAAAACCTTGTTAGTTTTGGTTTCCATATGTTTACATGCCATGAATTAGTATTCTATGCCTTAATCATGTTTAGTATGGTAGCCATTACCTCGTAGAATGTTTCCTTTAGCTTTTATAGTGTTGTGTAATGGTTTTGGCACACATCAGTGCTGAAATCAGACCTTTGGGTCGAAATCAGAAACTCGGATCGATCAACCGATCGATTCGAGGGTCTTCAATCGATCAACTGATCGACTGGGCGATTCAGATCACGAACAGTGGGCGTCTGGATCGATCAGCCGATCGATCCAGCCAATTCCGTCGCGAACAGAGAGCTCTAGGATCGATCAATGTATCGATTGACCAGCTTGGATCGATCAGCCGATCGATCCAAGTTATCGTCCCGGGCACAGTAGCATGCTGGATCAATCACTGGATCGATCCAACCTATGTTCCGCATACAGTAGCCGGCTGAGTCGATCACTGGATCGATCCGACTATTCCAATCGATCCGTGGATCGATTGGGAGGTCTGATAACAGCTGGAAAACATATATTTCAGTTCCTTGACCATAGGGGATGTAGTATATGTTAGGTATACTTTAGATTACACTCCTTAGTACATGTAGCACCAAGAAATGTTAACAGCTTAGCAAAATTTTAATTAGTTCAGCTTCCGCATCTAGTTCTAGAGATGGTCCGGGAATAGTTTAGCACAGCATAATGTGACGATCGACCTTATAGCCTAGTTAGTAGAAGGTGGGTCGTTACAATTGTCTTGATACCTGACCTATGGTCTTCTTTTCCATTTCCCAAAGTGCCTGCATGACGGTCCTGATACCCGACATATGGTCTTCTTTTCCATTTCCCAAAGGGCACCATCTTCCCCGATTTTAGACAGAATTAAATTTGGCGTCGTCTGTGGGAACTTAGCTTGAATTTGAAACACAAAATGGAGGAGATTGGACGGTTCACTATAGTTACTTTGTTGCATGAAGATTTGGAGCTGCTAATAACCGTCCAAGCGCAGAGGCTTGTGCAACAACAACAAGTAGCAGCCGGGGGTATTTTGCCAAATGACCCGACTATGTCAATGATAGACCCTCATACCGAACGAGGAACCTAAGTGGAGGGCCTGACCGGGTTCCAATCGATTCCTCCCCTCCAACCAGATTCATGCAAGCACTTGCTCAACCGATCAACATTCTGCCTATGCACTCTATTGGAACGATACACACGTGAAAGGGGGGGGTGCGATTCACGTGATTTTCAAAAAGTTGTTTTGTCAGTTTTAAAATCACAAGTGTGCACAGTGGAAAATACGTATGAAATAAGAATTTAAAAGACATGAGAAAGACACAAGTAGTTTACTTGGTTCGGAGCCTTCGACGACTTCTACTCCAAGGCACAGGTCCGTGGACCTATCGACGGGTAATCCACTAATGGCCTCTTCCGGTACCTCTAGAAGAAGAAATCGAGTATAAAAGAAAGTTCGAACAAGTGCAACACACTGCACTTGTCCTTTTGTAGTAATCAAGTACACAAATGAAAGGTTACCAACACTCTAGAAATAGAAGTACAAGCACTCGTGTCTTGGTGTCAGTCTGCTGGCCATAATCGGAAGTTCTCGGAGTAGTTGTCGGGCGTAGCAACTTCGCAGCAGAGTAGTTGTGAATTTTTGTAGTAATTCTTTTAGTTCAATTATTTCATTTTTCAGTCTGAAATTATCCTCCTCAAGTTTTGCAACTTGAGTTGAAATTTCAGCTTAAATTGGTTTAGTTATTGAACTTGATTTTAATTGTTCATTAAGTTTGTTATTTTATTTTGTTAGTTAATTTATGCAATTTTTAGAGTTAGTTAATTTCTCATTTAAACATGTAATAATTTTAAAAAATCTTTTGCTTAAAGAAAAATATACCTCATCGGAACCTTCAGAAACAAGTGTGGACTCTGTTGGGGTTGTAAGGTTGCAAACATAGCCCCATATAGAAAACACATGAGAAAGATCATGAGTTTATAAGAGAAAGATATCTCCATTTGGTATGAGGCCTTTTGGGGAGAGTCCAAGAGCAAAACCATGAGGGCTTAGGCCCAAAGTGGACAATGTCATGCAATTGTGGAGATATCTAAATTCTTTTCGATCCTACAATTGGTATCAGAGCCTGGACTGCCAGAAGGTTTAACCGCCAACTGTGCACAAGAGCTGTGATCTGATTGAGCCATGTGGGTACAATATTGACCTTGAATAAAGAAAGTGAGGGCTCCTATGTTCGGATCAAGAGGACTAGACACCAGGCAGGAAGTCCTAATAGGTCAGATGGACCGAGGGGCAGGAAGACCTGGTGGGTCAAGGATCGGACGTGGGAAGCCCGTGGTCCTTTGTTTGAGGGGGGATTGTTGGGGTTGCAAGGTTGCAAACATAGTCCCACATTGAAAACACATGGGAAAGATCATAGGTTTATAAGAGAAAGATATCTCCATTTGGTATAAGGCCTTTTGGGGAGAGCCCAAGAGAAAAACCATGAGGACTTAGGCCCAAAGTGGATAATATCATGCAATTGTGGAGATATCTAAATTCTTTTCGATCCTACAGACTCATGGCTCAATTCAGGTTCGGACCCATCTTCCGATTCTAATTCGTAAGCCATCAGCGCGAGGTAGTTGGTGTGTTTCAATTCTCCACTTTCCGACTCATCTCCGGACGATTCATCCCACGTCACTTTGAAGACATTCTTTTTCTTCATATTCGGGTAGTCGGCCTTGTAGTGCCCTTTCTTGTTGCATCTGAAGTAGGTCACATTCTTGCTATTGGAATTGGAGGAGGAGTTGATCTTTTGCAGGTCCTTTTTGCTGAAATTCTTTTTTCTCCTGGTGAACATCTTTCTTACTAGGTTCACTAGGCATTCTTCATCCTCTGAGTCTTGGCCAGACTCAATTTCAGATTGAGGTTTGGTTCTGGACTATTCTTTTGATGTTCCTGCAATAAAAGCAATATCCTTCTCGATTTTGGCTTTAGTCTGTTCGTGCATCTCTAATTCACAAAATAACTCATCTAATTTTAATTTAGATAAGTTTCTTGAAATCTTATAGGCATCCATGATGGATGCCCATAGTGCATTTCGAGGAAACACGTTTAGAGCATACCTTATTAAGTCACGATTCTCTATCTGATGGCTGATGGTGTGAAGTCTGTTGAGGTTGTCTTTTATCCTTACATGTAATTGATTCACAAATTTTCCTTGCAACATTTTTATGTTAAATAATTTATTTAAATAAAGGTCCCTTTTTGTTACCTTCGCATCGTTTGTTTCCTCATGCAATTCGATGAGTTTATCCCACAACTCCTTTGCATTTTTGTGTGGGTCGACGCGGTTTAATTCTTCCTTTGTTAGCCCGCACTGAATTGTGTTGAAAACCTTGAAGTTGATCTGAGCCTTTTTCTTTATTTTTGGATTTCAATATTCCGGGTCCATTGGAATTCCGGCGTTGTCGACGGGAGCTTTGTAGCCTCTGGATGCTGAACCACTGGTCAAGGTCCGTTTTCAAGTATACCTCTATCGACTTTTTCTATTATGGGAAGTCATCACAGTTGAAGAGGGGAGGACGGACAGTGCTGTATCCTTTGTTTTACGCCATTTCGTAGTTGTAGATAGATAAAAAAAAGAGTGTCAAGACTTGGTCTTGGATTAACAGAGTTTGAGATATATATATAAAAATAGAAGAATTTGAGAGGTATTGTACTAATTTTGAGTTAAAACAAACGAGCAGAGAAAATCTGAATAGGTAAGTTTTACTGAAAATAAGAAAAACTGAAACCGTTTCCCCCCGGCTTGATTGGTGGTTGCACCACTTCAGAGTAGTACCGGCTATGATACCACTTGTTAGATCGATTCACACGTGAGAGTGGGGGGTGAATCACATGGTTTTCATAAACTCATTTTGTTGATTTTAAAATCACAAGTATGCGAAGTAGAAAATACGTATGAAATCAGATCATTTAAAAGACACGAGAAAGACACAAGAAGTTTACTTGGTTCAGAACCTTCGACGACTCATACACCAAGACCCAGGTCCCGTGGACCTATCAACGGGTCATCCACTAATGGCCTCTTCCGGTACCTCCAAAAGAGGAAATCGAGCACAAAAGAAAGTTTGAACAAGTGCAACACACCACACTTGTCCTTTTGCAGTAATCAAGTACACAAATGAAAGGTTATAGACACTCTAGAAATAGAAGTAGGAGCACTCGTGTCTCAGTGTCGGTCTGCTGGCCGCGATCAGAAGTTCTTGGAGCAGTTGTCGGGCATAGAAGCTTCGCAGCAGAGTCATAGCAAGAGCCTGGAGCAGTAGGAAGCTTAAACGGATGCTCAGTAGCTCATATATCAGTGTTATATCAATGTCTTCTCGAGACAACCTTATAAAAGGCATGGAAGGCGCCTTCCATAGCCATGGAAGGCACCTCCAATGAGGCAAATTAAATCTCGAACAGCCCGACACTTATCCATGACTTCGGCCAAAATTTATCCTGCGAAAGACGTACGCCTTCCATAGCCATAGAATGTGCCTTCTATGAACAGTACGAAGACGCCTTCACTGCTTGAGGCCACCTTCGGTACTGTTCATCCGAAGGCAATTTTTCTCCTTTTGTCTTACAAAACAACGTTAGTCCAAATAACTTAGAAAACAAATATTAGGATAAATAATAATTAATAAAGGATAGTAATTAGTTCATGTCCTCCTAGGACCAGGAACTAGTTAAGGTCTCAACTTAGGGATCCCAAATGGACCTAAACTGAATCGACACCTACTGTCCCTTCAACCGGGATACGTCCTCACTTGGTCATTCTCCTCCAGTGACTTACCTTAACTTACCAATTTGCCAGACATCCGGTCAGCCTGTTGACCTGTCTGGACTTCATGCCAACTATCTGGTCAGTCCGTTGACCTAGTTGGATTTCTTGCTAGATATCTGGTCACTCCATCGACCTATCTGGACTTCGTATCAGCTATCCGGTCGGCCCATCGATCTAGGTGAATTTCTTGCCAGATATCTGGTTAGCCTGTCGACTTATCTGAATTTCGTACTAGCCATCCAGTCCATCTGTCGACCTAGCTGAATTTCCTGCACACTTAATCAAGTGGTTAAATCACAACAAAACCTAACTTAACTTACTTGTTATTCATCAAAACCTGAGTTAGACCGTTAATGTAAATTGCACCAATGCGCTCATCCCCAGTCGTGTATCATCAAGCGTTGTTCCGCATACCCTTCTATGATATGAGCCAAGTGGAAAGGCCACAAGGCTCATCTTTTGAAAACACGCCCACTCGGGACATCTGAAAGGGGAAAGCTCCAATGGCTAGTAGCTCTTGCAAGCGAGTCAATATCCCATTCTCCTAGGAAATAATGGAGGACAAATTGCCAAACCACTTTTAACCCTTAACAATCGGTGAATACAGAGGAGCGACCAACCCAGAGGACCATCTACTCAAATTTAAAAATGATGCTATTCTTTATTAGTATACAGATGATGTCAAGTGTCAAATTTTCCTTACCTCTCTCTCTGGTTTGGTGCAAAGATGGTTCAACTGATTCCCGACCGAGTCCATTTGCTATTTTAAGGATTTTTGTAAGGCATTCCTTCATCACTTCGCCAGCAGTCACTGATACCACAAGACCACGCTTAGCCTATTTTCCCTCATGTAAGGGCCTAAGGAGGCGCTGAGAGCGTACGCTAAAAGGTTCAACTTGTAAGTACCCCATCTTGGTTTTGATGCGATCAACCAAGTCAAGTTAGGTTTTGCTATATTTGATATCTTGCGTCTGAGTGTGAAGGGACTTAGGAACACAAGAAGTCGAGCGAAAGATGCGGCAAACGAGAAGGATGACATGAGAATTGAGTCGACGGACTCGGTGCATCCGAGAGACGAGAAGCTGTGAGAAGGGTACGCTGGTGGAATGAGAAGAAGGCGTGTGACGCTTCTGAGGGATGAGAAATTAGAGCGGAAGCCTGCTCGAGGAGAAGACTGGAGTTGGGTTTAGGTTAGCTTAACTCTGGAAGGTCGGAGCATCACCCAAGTGACCAGAGTGGCCGGACAAAGAGTCAAATATGAAGTTGACACTTGTTCGGGCACTTGGACCAAGTCCAGGCGTCCGGAGTTGGTCCAAGCGCTCAAACCAGTTTTGGTGTTGAAGAGGTGTCCGTTGCTGTGGATCATCGCTGTGGCCATGTCAGCAGAGGTCTAGGCGCTCAGGAGTGGATAAATTCTTATTACTTCACCGTTATGTAGCCGTTGCGTGGAGATAGAATTTGCCTTGCTAGGGGTGCCTAGAGAGGGTCCAGGGGCCCGAATTGCACCACATCAGCAAACAATTACTTTAACCAGTGAGCCTATAACAAGAGCCCTGGTGCTTTTCATTTTAACAACACTTTCTGTATTCAAGTTATTTTACTCTGTTCTTCAAAGTCTGAGCTATAATGTCCTGTATGAGGCTTCTCTGCCTCCGACTTGTGTCGAATAAGGAGTCAAGTAGTTGAGCTTCATTTGCCTTATATTAGCAACCTCCCCGGTTGCAAGCCAAGTAAATCGTTTGTGTCTCATACTTATTTTATGTATTTTTAGTTTCCTTTTAAAGTGTTTTTTTTAATTAAAGTCATAAGCGAGCAGGGTCACATGTTTTTTCAAGACAATTCACCCACCTCTTGCCGACTGCACGGGGACTTACAAGTGGTATCAGAGCGAAGACGTTTCAGAATAACTAACGGGTGACCGAAGTATATAAAAAATGGGCAGACCAAGCATCTACCCGCCTATGTTTAAGGGGGAATTCATGACTTGGAAAAAGAAAATGGAGGTATTCTTCAAAACAAATTTCAATTTATTTTTAATTATGAAATATAGTTTTGTAGCACCTAAGGATCAACAAGGAGCTAACAAAGAAGAATATCAATGAACGAAGAATAAGCAAACCGACTTCGTGGAAAACGACAAGGTAGAAATTCCATCTGCTGAGTATTTTACCACTACAAGAAGTCAACAAGATCGGAACCTATGAGTGAGCCAAAGAGTTTTGGGAGAATTTCCTAGAACTGCATGAAGGGATCTTGGAGGTAAAACTCGCAAGACGAGCCTACTCCAGAATTAAATCAGTAACCTCCGAATAGAAGAAAGTGAAAGAGTAGCACATCTACACTTGAGGATCAAAGATCTGATCACCAGACTCATGAATCTCGGAGAAAAGATAACAAAGCGGGATTCATTAAGATATACTTTAAATTCATTTCCAAGAACACCCGAGTGGACATCGATAGTCGACTTTTTCTACATCTCTAAGGACCTCTAGGTTAATACCTTAAAAAATTTATTTTCTACTTTTGAACTTCACGAATCAAGATGTGCAAGCCTAAAGAATAAAGAAGAAAAGACAACCTAAAACGTAGCACTGAAAGCTAACCAGAAAGGCGAACCAAATTCAGACACATCACTTGACGAAGATGAGGCTGCATTTATGGTAAAAAATTTTGCTAAATTCCTTAAAACTAACAAATTTAATAAGTCACAGGCTAAGAAATATTCATGAAGCAAATGAAAAGTCTGATGTTATAACTGTCAAGAAGAAGGGCATATAAAGGACCACTACTCAAAGCTAGAGGACAAGGAAAAGAACAAAAGATCGACTCGAACGTAGCACAAAAGTCTAAAAGCGACATGGGATGGAATTGTAAGAGGATCGGTGGCCGGCTTGAAGGGGGGTTGGATAGCTAGGTCACCCCCAATTCGATTCTTCTCTACAAGGTTAGTTACGCAAGCGGAATACGAAAACTAAAGCAATGAAAATAAAGAAGTAAGAGCAAACACTAACACAAATCCTTTACGTGGTTCGGAGATTGCTTGCTCCTACTCCACGGCGTGTCCTTGAGGTGGACGAACCCTTGATCCTTCGGTGGATCAATCCCCGGCAATCTCTGGCTAGCTCTTACTCCTTCTCGGTGGAGCAAACCTCTCACAAGGCTCTCTTCCTCTTACAAGATGAACTTATGTTTAGGAGGAAGAGAATATGACTTGGAAGCTTTGGACAAGGAATAGGAGTTATTCAACAATCATGAGTAACCTCATTCAAGCCCCAAAGATTCCTATAAATAAGAGGAGAGAGTTGATCATCATATCAACTCATCTCGGCACCAGTCAACTGGCAAAACCATCAGTCGACTGGTGTTACCGTTGGAGGTAGCCAATGGCTACTTCGCAGCACCAACAGTATGCCAATGGTCATTTACCAGTCGACTGATAAAACATGCAGTCGACTGGTGCATGCGACTGTTAAAACATGCAGTCGATTGATCCACACTGACAGAACGAACAGAACCATTCTGTTCGCACCCAGTCGACTGCGCGGTCAACTACACCAGTTGACTGCTAAAACATGCAGTTGATTGCTAAAACATGCAGTCGACTGCTAAAACATGCAGCCGACTGCTACAGTACTGCTATGGTAACGCTACAGTACTGCTACAGTAAAACCCTAAAACTAGGATTTTACTCCAAGTATAATTTCTCATGCACTCGTACCCTCACCCTTACGACTCATTTGACACTTCCTTTGTAGCTTTAACCTCTTGCCTTCAAGCCTACTTCTTTTTACTCTCGTCCCTCGGATGCATTTAAGCCCGCGGCTTGTCCCCAATGTCATCCTTCGCGTATGCCTCGAAGTCGCTTCCCTCGGCCCTTGTCCTCGCTGCCTTATCCACGGTCTCTCGGATGCTTCATCCTTCATCGAACCCGAAGCCATCAACCTGAGTCGCATGTGTATCCTGAAAACCTGCACAACTCAAATACACATATCAAATACAAGGGTGAACCTAACTTAAACTCTTTGACACACACATCAAAACTATGATCGTACCGATCAAAACCTAGGTCGATTGCACCAACAATCTCCCCCTTTTTGATGTGTGACAATATGTTTAAGTTAGGCATAAATATCAACATAAAAATTAGAAGTAATATGTAAACATGAAGCATAATACCCAAGCTCCCCCATAACATATGCTCTCAACCATAATTTTCAAATTTTGCACATAGTTGCACATAGTTAGGTTTCTAACTTAAACCATCGCATTTCTCCCCCTTTGACACCATCAAAAATTGTACCAAATATATACACATACTATTGTATCAATGTGGACTTAAAAATACCCAAAATCAGCTCTTGAAGGTGCTGGAAAACATCTACCAGTCGACTGCTATCTGTCGCAGTCGACTGACACAAACCAACCCAATTTTCAGCATTTTAAAGTCAACTTCAGAAATGCATAGAAAATTCAAAAAATCATGAAATTTTGAACACACATTTATTATAATGTTCTTTACCAAGGAAAAATATGTTTTCATGAAAATTTATCATATTTTTGAAGTTTTGATAAAAACTCAACCACTTTGAAAATCACTCAAGGTGGTATCAATTTGAAACCTTGTTTTGCAATAATATGTTTCAAAATAGCAAAATCACAGTAAATAAAACATAAAAATGTTTTCAAAATATTTAAAATGTCCAACCATGATCTTTGCGCAAGATGCTCATTAATTAAACATTTGCTTTCCCCATAGTTGGCCTATGATCACTAAAACTTGATACATTTCATAACTCATCAAGATGCCATAAGCATAAGTGAATTATTTGTATTATCCTATCATCTCACATTTAAGGTTAGAAAATAATGCAAATCATTGTGAGATGAAGATAACTTCTACTTAGCCCCCTTGATCATGAATTTCTATCAAGGCTAAGTGCTCCCCCTTAAGGTCTCAAGTCAACCATTTTTCAAGGATTTGAACTATGATTTTAATGATTGACTAACCTAAAATTCTCTAACCCTTGAGGATTGATTTTTGCACTCAATAGAAATTCTTTCTAATTGGGTTAACCAAATATTCCTTGGGGATCCATTTTCTATCTACAGTCTTGGTTTTTGATTGGCCCCTAACAAGTAGACAATGGTAGGTCTTTTCATTGTTGGGTTCCTTGTATCCTAACCCATTTTTCTTAAAACTTGCCCTTTGACTCCCAATAATCATGTTTAGGGTTTTAGAGCCAATTTCAAATTTTCTAAGAGCATTGGTAAGGTATTCTACCTTTTCCCTTAAAGCCTTATTTTCTTCTTCTAAACATGAATCATTTGAGTTTATAGAAGAAGCATGCATATCATTATCCTTAATAATCATAGATTCTAATTTTTCCTTAAGCATGCAAATATCATTTTTCAAGGATTTGTTCTTTCTTTTTGCCTTAAACAAATCATCATTTGTGCTTGAAATAATTTTAATTAAAACATGAGGAGGAAGCTTATGTACCTCACTTATCGAGATGTCCGAATCCGATGTTTGACCTCCCCCTTCACTTGAGCTCCCTTCTTCGTCTTCACTTGAGCTCTTTCCCTCTTCATTTTTGGATGAAGTGGAGGCTACATCATCAATTCCCATTAGAGCAAAATTGACTACATGGTGCTCTTCTTCCTCCGATGGATCATCCCATGTTGCTTTTAGATTTTGAGCCTTCTTTCATTTTTCTTTTGTCTTCTTCTCCTCCTTCTTCTTCCCTTCCATCTTCTTCAGGAGAGGACAATCATCTCTTATGTGTCCTTCTCCTTGACAATTATAGCAAATGACCCTTCTAGTTCTACTTTTGCTTCTTGAGCTTTTCCTAGCATGAGATTTGTTAGTTGAAAACTTTTTAAATGCCCTTCTCATTTTCCTTACCATATACGCCTCTTGATCGCTATCCATTGAGGCGCTTGATTCTTTGGAGTCGGAGGATGGTGAAGATGAAGATTTCTTCTTCTTTCCCTTTCCCTTGTTTGCCACAAGGGCTACTCCTCTTGATCTATGAGTTTCTCCATCTAACCCTTCAACTCTTGTTTCGTGAAGCTCTATTGTTGAGAAGAGTTCATCTAGAGAAGATTTCTCTAGGTCCTTTGATATGTAGTATGAATCTACAATGGAGCTCCAAGTTGTGGTTCTTAGGAAAGCATTTAGGGCTTTCATCATCATGTCTCGATTTGAAAGTGTCTCACCTACACCTGTTAGTCCATTAAGAATTTTCTTAATTCTAGAATGTAAAATTGATACATTTTCTCCTTTCTCAAGCTTGATATTGTTGAGTTGAGTTCGAAGGAGGTCTCTGTTAGGATCCTTCGTACGGAGGCTAGAGAGGGGGGTGTGAATAGCCGACCCCAAATTCGCTTTCTTTCTACAAATCGAGTTAGCAGCGGAAATAAAACAGTAGAAAGGAAACGGTGAGAAGATCAAACCTCAAACTCGATGGATGTAACGAGGTTTGGAGATGAACTCCTACTTCTCGGCGTGTCCGTAAGGTGGACGAAGCCTACCAATCCGTCGGTGGATGAGTCCCCGGAGAACCGGCTAATACAATATACTCCTTCTGGGTGGAGAAACCTCGCCACAATGTTTCTTGCACAAGCAAGATAGGAGTACAACAGATACAAGAAAGCAAAAAATGAAATGAAACACTTGCTTGCCTTTCTTGTTGACTGGAGTGATGAAGCAGCAGCTTCACACCAGCAGCAGCTGACGAGAAGCTCACGCGAAGCTTCAGCTGCGAGGAGCTCAGCAAAGCTCTGATAGCAGGTAAGAGCAGAAGCTCTAGAGCACAAGAACAGAAGTTCTAAGGAGGAAGCAGCTACAGCAACGAAGCCCTGTAGCTTCTTTTATACCTGCGAAGAAAAACACGAAGGAATATAGCCGTTGCGTCGCAACGGCTAGTGCCCTGATCGGTCCACAGACCGATCAGGAGTGTGCCTGATCGGTCCATAGATCGATCAGCGCTTTCTCCCGAACTCCGCTAGCTACTGATCGTGCTCTGATCGGTCGTGGGGACCAATCAGGGTATGGCCTGATCGGTCTGCTGACCGATCAGGGCTTATTGAGTGCGGTTCCTCGCACTCCTCAAGATCGTCACCTGATCGGTCGGCAGACCGATCAGGATATCGCCTGATCGGTCTTGCAGACCGATCAGGCTCCATGCTGATCGGTCCCCAGACCGATCAGTAAGCTCACAGAATCGATGCGTGCCTTCTGTTTGTTATCTGATCGGTCAGCAGACCGATCAAATACACAAGCGTATCACTGGATCGGTCTGGTGACCGATCCAGAGCTTGGTTTTTGCCCAAACCAAGTCCCAAGTCTCCCAAACCAACATCCGGTCAACCTTGACCTGTTGGTACATCATGCTTAGCATCCGGTCACTCCCTTGACCTGCTAAGACTCCCTACCAAGTGTCCGGTCAATCCCTTTGACCCACTTGGACTTTCCTCTTTGTGTCAAGTATCCGGTCACTCCCTTGACCTACTTGACCTTTTCAACACTAGATGTCCTGATCACCCTTGATCCATCTGGATTTTCCCTTGCCCGGCTTCACTCACCAGGACTTTCACCTAGCTTCACTCACTAGGGTTTTCACCTGGCTTCACTCACCAGGATTTCCAATCTGCCTGGCTTTACTTACCAGGACTTTCAAACTGCCTGGCTTCACCAGGACTTTCCCGAATGTCTGGCTTCACTCACCAGGACTTCCACTTTCACCTAGCTTCACTCACTAGGATTTTCACCTGGCTTCACTCACCAGGATTTCCCGACTGCCTGGCTTCACTCACCAGGACTTCTCCGACTGCCTGGCTTCACTCACCAGGACTTTTCCCCGTGCCAAACTCCCTGTTTGGACTTTCCCCGTGCCAAGTCTCCATACTTGGACTTTCCGCGTGCCAAGCTACCTGCTTGGACTTTTCCCCGTGCCAAGTCTCCGTACTTGGACTTTTCCAGTGCCAAGTCTCCATACTTGGACTTTTCGCGTGCCAAGCTCCCTGCTTGGACTTTTCCCGAATCAGGTCAACCAGGTCAACCTTGACCTAAGGTTGCACCTACAATCTCCCAAACACCTATTCTTGTCAAACATTAAGAATACAACTCTCTTCTCGTCAAACATCGTCAAACATCAAAACACAACTCGAGTCAGGTCAACTCGAGTCAGGTCAACCAGGTCAACTATGACCTAAGGTTGCACCAACAATCTCCCCCTTTTTGATGTTTGACAAAATCCAAAATCAAGTTAGGTTAACTCGATAACCTAACTTAGGTTTTCCAATGTTCTTCCTTGAACATTCTTCCAAAACCTACACTCTCCCCCTTGGGACATCTCTCCCCCTTTTTGACACACATCAAAAAGAGGGAATCAAGGTCAAGAGTTTCTTCCTAATGAAAGTCCCATACCTTTCATTGAAACCCTTAATTTCCCCCTTGATACTAAACTCAACACTCAACTTAGTGACAATCCCATATCACTGATCCTCAAAAGTCTTAAAAACTCCCCCTAAAAGTCAACTCCCCCTTGACCATTGCACCAACAATGTCTTGGAGAGTTTCAAACCTTTAGAAACCCGAAACTCAACTCCCACAGCTGAAATTTCAGACCACAGTCGAAATTCAGCAAATTCAGCACTCCTGATCGGTCACCGGACCGATCAGGACCCCTCTGGATCGGTCCTCAGACCGATCCAGCCTTCCCTGGATCGGTCCAGTGACCGATCCAAGTTCAGATCAGGCGGTTTCTGATTTCTTCTCTCCCGAAATTCAGAAACTCACAACAAATTCTAGAAAATTCAAAAAATTGTGAAATTTTGAGGATACATTCCTCATACCATATACTGTCAAGGAAAAATAGTTTTCTATGAAAATAACTTCCATTTTTCAATCTTGATACAAAGTTCAAAAGACTTTGAAATAGTTCAAAGTTAAGTAAACTTTGTATCACAATGTTCAATGATGAATGCTATCACTAGAATGGCTTCATCAAGGTTTCTCAAATCAATTTTGAAATGATTTTTAACCCTTTAATTTAGGACCACAATCTTAGGGCTAAATGTACATGACTTGTACATAGGCTTTCCCTATGATCCTCAATTTCTTGAATTAGGCTCATCTAGGTACAAGAACTATGCATCTTGATCCTAACTCATGATCCTAATATCTCACACACATCTAAAGTGTATCAAACACATCCAAGTCAATTTTGATGTGAGATATGGGTTTAGGTCATCTTAGGCTAAGTTCTCATGCATTTTCTAAACACCAATTTGATCTCAATATCAAATTGTGTTTCTATCCTTAAATCAATTTAAATTGATCATTAATGTAAGAGATGATGACATGACATGAAATAATATCATAAATAGAAGCATGTGCCAATGTCATGATGTCATGGCATAAAGTTTGGAACTTAAATAAACATGACATAAAACTAACCTAAGCATTATCATGACATTTCAAAAGATAAACTTAAATATGATGCCATGACATGTGAGGGCAAACAATCATGGCAAAATTTAGCATGAATAAGACATACCTAGATTACCTATCTAAGTATCTTTAGCCTTAGCTAATACTTAAGCTTTAACCCTTGATTGCCCTAATATGCCAAAATCCTAATTTTGACACTTCTTGAACTCTAGATTCATTCATGCCACTTAAAGATCAAATTTATCCTCAAATCTTGGCATGTTTCATTTTTCCTCAAGAGTTCTCTAGATTTTCCCAAATTGTGCCAATTGAAATTAACATCATCATTTTCCATGACGGCACATTTTACTCTTCCAAGGAGTAAATATTCCATTTCATTTTCAAAGGTTCCCAAAAACCTTGAAAATGCTCCTTGAGCGTCAATTTCCTCAAAGTTGAGTTAACTACCCTTCTAATCGGAGTTGACACTCTCTAACCCATCTATGGGGTAGAGAAGATGCTCCTAGGAACCCAATACCTATTTGAGCTCATTGGGTTCACTAAATATTCACTAGGGATAACTTCCCTAGCAACCCTCCTAATGACCCTCTTAGGCTTTAAAGCCTTGGTCATTTGGGACTCATCAAGATCAACTCTAGGGGTGACTCCCCTTGTGACCTTGGTGATGGTCTTCCTAGCCCTAGATTTTGTTCCATAATCGAATGGAACATTATGATAAGTGGGCTTGACCACTTGGGACTTAGGTTTGTGACCCAAACCTTTCTTGTCCTTGGACATTGGTTTTTGACCCTTAAACCCTAGAGATGATTTCTCCAAGTTCTTAAGAGCCTTTTCCAAAGTATCAAGTCTTGACCTCAAGACTTGATTCTCCTTCTCTAATACCTCAAGTTTTAATTTGTCATTGTTCTTTGAGGCATTCCTAGGCATGTGTCTAGTTGATTTGGGATTCCTACCTAGGTTTTCCTTAGCCTTAGATGAGTTAATTCTAGGGTTGGCTTTCCTAGTGTTATCCTTATCTAAGCTCACATGTTTGGCACCTAAGCACATATATTGATTCCTAAGATTATCATGCTTATCATTCTTGACAATTGCAATAAAACTACTAGCATGAGTCTTATTATTATTGCAAGAATGTGCCTTAAATGTTACCTTAGGGTTTGCCTTAGCTCCCCCTATCGACGTGCTCGGTCTCTTGTCCTTGTGAGATTGCCTCCCCCTCGGACATTGACTCCGATAATGTCCCCTTCGCTTGCATTGAAAGCACACCACGTGCTCTTTGCCTTTGCATATTGGGACTCCGGCTTTCTTGACCTTTGGCGCCGGTGGAGACTTCCTAACCCTCTTTGGACACTTACTCTTGTAGTGCCCAAATTCCCTACACTCAAAGCACATTATGTGTAATTTGCTAGAAATTAAAATGCTTGAGTTACCTAGGTTTGAGGATGGATGAACGCTCTCTCCTTCATCCCTTCTGGAGGTAGAAGCTTCTTCTTCTTACTCCGAGCTTGAAGAAGAACTCTCCTCTTCTTCTTTAGATGTTGAGTGGCCCTCAACTTCTAAATCCATTCCTTCATGATGTGAACTCCTTGGCTCACTTGACTCCTCTTCATGACTTGAAGTGGAGTTCTCCTCATGGAACTTTGCCAAGTTATTCCACAACTCCTTGGCATCGTTATATCCACCTATCCTACACATAACATCATTAGGTAAAGAGAATTCAATGATTTTCGTTACCTCATCATTGATGGTTGATTGGTGGATTTGCTCCTTGGTCCACTCCTTCTTCTCTAGGGTTTCTCCTTTCTTGTCCATCGGAGGCTTGAAACCTAATTGAACACAACTCCAATTTTCAAGGTTAGACATAAGAAAATACCTCATTCTTACCTTCCAATACGCGAAGTCGCAGCACTCGTAGAAGGGTGGAAACGTAATGTCTTCTCCGAGTCGATCCATTCTCTAGCTTGTGCTCCCACGGGTGTTAATCCGACGAAGAGCGCGCCTCGCTCTGATACCACTTGTTAGGATCCTTCGTACGGAAGCTAGAGAGGGGGGTGTGAATAGCCGACCCCAAATTTGCTTTCTTTCTACAAATCGAGTTAGCAGCGGAAATAAAACAGTAGAAAGGAAACGGTGAGAAGATTAAACCTCAAACTCGATGGATGTAACGAGGTTCGGAGATGAACTCCTACTCCTCGGCGTGTCCGTAAGGTGGACGAAGCCTACCAATCCGTCGGTGGATGAGTCCCCGGAGAACCGGCTAATACAATATACTCCTTCTGGGTGGAGAAACCTCGCCACAATGTTTCTTGCACAAGCAAGATAGGAGTACAACAGATACAAGAAAGCAAAAGACAATATGAAACACTTGCTTGCCTTTCTTGTTGACTGGAGTGATGAAGCAGCAGCTGACGAGACAGAACCTGACGAGACGCGAAGCTTAAGCTGCGAGGAGCTCAGCAAAGCTCTGATAGTAGGTAAGAGCAGAAGCTCTAGAGCACAAGAACAGAAGTTCTAAGAAGGAAGCAGTTGCAGCAACGAAGCCCTGTAGCTTCTTTTATACCTGCGAAGAAAAACACGAAGGAATATAGCCGTTGCGTCGCAACGGCTAGTGCCCTGATCGGTCCACAGACCGATCAGGAGTGTGCCTGATCGGTCCACAGATCGATCAGCGCTTTCTCCCGAACTCCGCTAGCTACTGATCGTGCTCTGATCGGTCGTGGGGACCAATCAGGGTATGGCCTGATCGGTCTGCTGACCGATCAGGGCTTATTGAGTGCGGTTCCTCGCACTCCTCAAGATCGTCACGCATCGATCAGATATCGCTGATCGGTCTTGCGCATCGATCAGCTCCATCGATCGGTCCCCGCACCGATCGAAGCTCACGTAATCGATGCGTGCCTTCGTTTGTTATCCGATCGGTCGCCAGACCGATCAAATACATAGCATCATCGATCGGTCTGGTGACCGATCCAGAGCTTGATTTTTGCCCAAACCAAGTCTCAAGTCTCCCAAACCAACATCCGGTCAACCTTGACCTGTTGGTACATCATGCTTAGCATCCGGTCACTCCCTTGACCTGCTAAGACTCCCTACCAAGTGTCCGGTCAATCCCTTTGACCCACTTGGACTTTCCTCTTTGTGTCAAGTATCCGGTCACTCCCTTGACCTACTTGACCTTCTCAACACCAGATGTCCTGATCACCCTTGATCCATCTGGATTTTCCCTTGCCCGGCTTCACTCACCAGGACTTTCACCTAGCTTCACTCACTAGGGTTTTCACCTGGCTTCACTCACCAGGATTTCCAATCTGCCTGGCTTCACTCACCAGGACTTCCAAACTGCCTGGCTTCACTCACCAGGACTTTCCCGAATGCCTGGCTTCACTCACCAGGACTTCCACTTTCACCTAGCTTCACTCACTAGGATTTTCACCTGGCTTCACTCACCAGGATTTCCCGGCTTCACTCACCAGGACTTCTCCGACTGCCTGGCTTCACTCACCAGGACTTTTCCCCGTGCCAAACTCCCTGTTTGGACTTTCCCCGTGCCAAGTCTCCATACTTGGACTTTCCGCGTGCCAAGCTACCTGCTTGGACTTTTCCCCGTGCCAAGTCTCCGTACTTGGACTTTTCCAGTGCCAAGTCTCCATACTTGGACTTTTCGCGTGCCAAGCTCCCTGCTTGGACTTTTCCCGAATCAGGTCAACCAGGTCAACCTTGACCTAAGGTTGCACCTACAATCTCCCAAACACCTATTCTTGTCAAACATCAAGAATACAACTCTCTTCTCGTCAAACATCGTCAAACATCAAAACACAACTCGAGTCAGGTCAACTCGAGTCAGGTCAACCAGGTCAACTATGACCTAAGGTTGCACCAACAGTCTCTTTTTGTCAATTTTGCTTCCGATGTCCCTTCATGAAGCTCTACTAGCTTTTCCCATAATTCCTTGGCGCTTGAGTAGTTTCCAACCCTTGTTATTTCTTGTTGGGGAAGAACATTGTGTAGATGATGTATGACTTTAGAATTCGCTAAATGTTCTTCCCTTTGTTTCTTGCTCCACCTTGTTTTCTCAAGTATCTTATTGTCGTGATCCCTAGGCACTTCAAAACCATTTTCCATGATTAGCATTATGTCAAAATCGGCTTCAAAAAATACCTCCATTCTCTTCTACCACCAAGAGAAGTCCCCTTCGAATTTGGGTGGATAAATGTTTGAGTCGACCATTTTGATGAAGTGCTCTTCTCGGCGATTAGTCCATTGAAGGGCGTCCTCACTCTGATACCACTTATAAGAGGATCGTTGGCCGGCTTAAAGGGGGTTGGATAGCTAGGTCACCCCCAATTCGATTCTTCTCTACAAGGTTAGTTATGCAAGCGGAATACGAAAACTAAAGCAATGAAAATAAACAAGTAAGAGCAAACACTAACACAAATCGTTTACGTGGTTCGGAGATTGCTTGCTCTTACTCCACAGCGTGTCCTTGAGGTGGACGAACCCTTGATCATTCGGTGGATCAATCCCCGGCAATCTCCGGCTAGCTTTTACTCCTTCTCGGTGGAGCAAACCTCTCACAAGGCTCTCTTCCTCTTACAAGATGAACTTCGGTTTAGGAGGAAGAGAATATGGCTTGGAAGCTTTGGACAAGGACTAGGAGTTATTCAACAAGCATGAGTAACCTCCTTCAAGCCCCAAAGCTTCCTATAAATAAGAGGAGAGAGTTGATCATCATATCAACTCATCTCGGCACTAGTCGACTGGCAAAACCATCAGTCGACTGGTGTTACCGTTGGAGGTAGCCAACGGCTACTTCGCAGAACCAACAGTATGCCAATGGTCATTTACCAACTGACTGATAAAACATGCAATTGACTGGTGCAGTCGACTGCTAAAATATGCAGTCGACTGATCCACACTGGCCGAACGAACAGAACCATTCTGTTCGCACCCAGTCGACTGCACGCTTGACTGCACCAATCGACTGCTAAAACATGCAGTCGACTGCTACAATACTGCTACAGTACTGCTACAGTATTTCTATAGTAAAACCCTAAAACTAGGATTTTACTCCGAGTACAATTTCTCATGCACTCGTACCCTCACCCTTACGACTCATTTGACACTTCCTTTGTAGCTTTAACCTCTTGCCTTCAAGTCTACTTTTTTTGACTCTCATCCCTCGGATGCATTCAAGCCCGCGGCTCGTCCCCAATGTCATCCTTCGCGTATGCCTCGAAGTCGCTTCCCTCGGCCCTTGTCCTCGCTGCCTTATCCATGGTCTCTCGGATGCTTCATCCTTCATCGGACCCGAAGCCATCAACCTGAGTCGTATGTGTATCCTACAAACCTGTACAACTCAAATACACATATCAAATACAAGGGTGAACCTAACTTAAACTCTTTGACACACACATCAAAACTATGATCGTACCGATCAAAACCTAGGTCGATTGCACCAACAGGAATGTCATCATCAGAATCAAAAATCGAAGCCTATGTTGGACTTGCACTGATGGCAAGTCTCCAAGAAAATGACGAAGCGAGCTCATCCGAAATGAGCATCGACGAAGAGGGAGCCACTTTAGAAGGAAGCAACAATATAGGGGGAGCATCAGATAACGAGATTGACAAGGTAAGTCAGGTACGATTTGCACTCTTGATAAATTATATAAGTTTATAAAAATACTTTCAAAAAATTCTTGTCAGTTAGAAATTGAAAATGATAAATTTAAAAAAGAAAATGTAGAATTAAAAATAACTTTAGCAAAATTTTCTCGATTAGAAAATTTCGACAAGTTAAAAATTGAAAATGAAAAATTAAGGGAACAAATAGAAAAATTTGGAAAGAATCAATTTCATATTTATAGGAATTATCAAGGGCTAAATTGGTATTTCAAATATCACAAGAGTCAAAATAAAAAAATAACAAGAAAACTTATTCCTAGAAAGTATCTAATTAATCTAGTAGGTAGGATTATATATTGGATTCTAAAATCATCCTTATGTTAATTTTTCATGCATGAGATAATTTTAATTTTACTTAATGGTTTATTTTCATGCTTAAAAGGGTCAATTTTTTTCAAAATTTTTTTGATTACTTTCACCTTGAAATTAATTAAATCAGAATTTTTCTCTCAAAAAGTATTTTATTACTTATATATAAGAAATTTTTTAAATTTTTTTGACTGATATATTATCTTTTATAATTTTTTTAACAAAAATTATATCTTTAAAATTAAAATTATTTCCTAGAGTTATTTTTGAATTTATTTTTTGATAACATATTATGTTCTCTATCAAAGGAAATATCTTCAAATTTTTTTACTATTCACTACAAGAATTTTTGCATTCAACAACACCCAATAGACAACGCTTTTTAATAAAAACGTTGTTGTTCTTTGTTTTACAACGCTTTTAGTGAAAAGCGTTGTCTATGGTATTTACTTTTTACTAAAGACAACGATTTTTAATGAAGTGTTGTCTTTAGTGTTGTTGTTTATGGTCAAAGACAACATTTTTTTAAAAAACATTTTTTAAAGTGTTGTGTATGTTTCCCCTAAACTCACTTAAAATAAATTCGCAGCCCTCGCTTTGCTAAACTCTAAACCCTCAATGCGCGCGCGCCTTCTCCTCACCACTCCTCTCCACGAGTTCTCCTCTCCACTCCTCTCCACGAGTGCCTTCTCCTCTCCTTCTCCTCTCCACGAGTGCCTTCTCCTCTCCTTCTCCTCTCCACGAGCGCCTTCTCCTCTCCACTCCTCTCCACGAGCGCCTTCTCCTCTCCACGAGCGCCTTCTCCTCTCCTTGCCGCGTGATCTCCTCTGAACCCTAATCTCGACCCAAACTCCTCACGCAAAACTCCTCACGCCGGCCCAACTCCTCCAAGTCGAGATCCCTAATCTCGCATTTCCCCATCTCCTCAATCAAAGTCAGCTTACCCTTCCTAATCTTCTCACGGCTCCTCAACTCCTCTGAACCCTTCGATCTTAGTTCCTTCCTCGCAGAGCAGATTCGAGAGTAGGAGGAACGGAAGAAAGAAAGGTAAAATTTCTTCCATCCCTCTAGAATAAGATTTTGTTTATTTTTGATTATTTTCTGAACTAGCCATTTTGCCGGATTCATACTGCATCAATTTTCCCCCTCCCCTGATTCCTATGATCTGTTTCTCCATTGACTGATGCTTTAATTTCTAATTCAGTACCCACCTCTGCATGGGATATATATATATATATATATATATATATATATATATATAAAACTAGAGTGTCATTGAGCTTTCAGTAAGATCGCAGATTGTAACGTTGTTGGTCTGTATTCAGAAAGTTATATGCATTAACTTTTCTGTCCGTGATATTCTTCAGGTTTGCTAACAGTATGCGAAGTGCTTGCTTATCAGAGCATGTGTTGATCTTTTTTAGCAGAGCATTTTTATGTTTACCTGGTAAAAAGGTGAAGCAGCATCACATGAATGAAGGCACAGTCCTAGACTTGATTTTGAAACCTGTGCATGACACTTCACTGGTTTTGCAGTTATATATATGTAGCTGGAGCAAGAGGGGGAATTAGTTCAAGCCATTTTTTTCCCCCTGGAAGGAGAGCCCGGGTGATGCATTAAAGCAGATCAAAAGTTCGTCCGAGTTAATTTTATTACTCTTACTCACTTGCAAAAGGTCCACTGAAAACTTTAGCTTAGATGCCAGATACAAGCTGAACGGTGAGTGTTTTTGTTACTTTCTGAGAATTGTCTGTATCTTATCTCGA
Source organism: Zingiber officinale (assembly GCF_018446385.1). Classification (NCBI taxonomy): domain Eukaryota; kingdom Viridiplantae; phylum Streptophyta; class Magnoliopsida; order Zingiberales; family Zingiberaceae; genus Zingiber; species Zingiber officinale. The sequence continues at coordinate 170,728,549 of NC_055988.1, forward strand.
AAGCAAGGGCTGCTGAACACTACTTTCTACCACCATTTCCAAAGAACATTAAGCATCGTGGCCTTGATGATTCAAGCTGCAAATCAATTTTTAAGTTTAATTATGAAGATCTCATCGTAATCGGCTTCTTTGGATCTTAATATTCTCGTTCAGCCCATCAAGTGTACACATCCTATGTTTCAATTTGTACACATTATGATTTCATTGACTCATGCCCATCAAGTGTTTGATTAAATGTCTCTTCCATTATATAGATTTTAGTTGATACATTTTCTTTAGTTTAATTCCATGTAATGCTTGTTAGTTTAGTGATTTATGTTCCTATGATGTTTGTTCTTTATTTGAAACTTAGTTTACTTATAAAAGTACATCATATAGGACCATCCAGAATTGAATTAGTGGAGATTTTTCTAAATATTTGTATCAAGGGTCTACACTCTAGTACCATAAGAGCTAATGGACTACTTGATACCGGTAAAATAATTATGGATTTTGTTTCCATAGTTAATATGCGGTTAAATATACTTAGTGATGTTAAATGCAGCATTTTTTTTTATCAATTAATATTGAGAGTGAAATTTTAACACGGATTTCTCTGATTGCTATTGCAAATGCATAACATCCATTTTTAACTTATAAAATTTTAAAGGAAATTTGTTTGATTATACATAATTGAATGAAAGTCCTATGCTTCTTTGGTAGTATGTATTGAAGTTGGTTAGCTGTATGATATTAGAGAAAAGGCATTTTTAATCCACGATATAATTCTATGATTATTTATACCTCTGGCCTGTTCATCAAGTCCTTGAGAATCTCAGGTGTTCTGATATCACTAGCAATTAATACATAAATATTTTCATTAATTAGAATATCTTTTAAGGTAGATGCAGATTAGATGAGCCGATTTAATCGATATCGGTTGATAAGTAATGGTTCTATTTTTTTAGGATGAAATCCGATGGGATTAGATATTGGTAGCCTAGCCAGGTGAAGATCTGATGATTGTTGAATCAAATTTTTGTAGCAAATTAAAATTGCAATTAAGGTTAATTAATCTATATCAATGCAATTTTGGTTGCTGCATTGGAATCAATGCAATTTTGGCCCTTCATACATTGGATCGTAATCGGTATAATCCTATGTATTTGCCTAGTTAATTTCCATTGGAATCTTAGTGTTATTGAACCTTACAAGGATGCTATTTACCTGCTGGATTCCCTAAGTTGCCGCATTCGCGATGATGATTCAAAATACGTAATGAAAATGTGAGTTCAGATTTCTTTTAGTAAATATTTATTATAATAAAAATCTTATTTAACAAATATTCTTAACGTATGAAGGGCCTTAAAATTGTTTAATTCAACCAAGGGAAGGAAAGGTAGGAAAAATGTTAAGTGGGAAGTAGTTAAGGTATGTGTACTTTTGTTTAACATATATTGTAATGTGTATAATTTTCATTAACAATTTGACTCTAATTACTATATATAGGCTCCTCAATCTCCTCTCCTGCGAAACAATGTGGTTTTTTTGTGATGCGATTTATGAGAGAAATTATTGAAGAAGTTGAGACTATTGAGAGAGATTCGCTGCAATCAATAGTAACATTATTTAGCTTATCTCAAATTATTTGACATAAACTATTTAAAATTGCAAAGTGATCAGTGTTGATTATTTTTTCCATTAACATAAATTGTGTATGCTCACAGTTCACAAAAATAGGGTACTCTCGTGAACAAATTGATGAGGTTCGGTCCGAGTTGGCGGAGTGCATACAAGATCATATTTATGAATAGGTATGGAATGATAGTTGCCATAATTCTATTTAGATTTAAGTTCATGGAATGGTGGTTTTTTTTGGTAATGGAATCATAGTTAATGCCAATTTTTTTGATGCAGTGCATAGTTACCAGATCGACCTTGAGCAGTTGACCCCAAAGAAAAGTTGTCACTGAAGTTTAAAAACTTGTGAAAATTTTTAGTGAATGATGATGTTTTGTGAATGATGATGTTTTGGAAAAATTGTCACTTAGGTGAAAGGATGTTTTCTAGATTAATATGCAAGTACAAAGCACTGTATTATATGTTATTCTGTAAAGTTCTGTCAGTGTAAATTATCTAGTTTCTTTATCTAGCTTTTGTTCCACTATTGGGTTTGTTTTTCTAATAATTACTCGTGCAGCAAAATACTGAGCAAGAAGCTGTAGATCTTATAATCAGGTAAAGTAGAAAAAGTTAACTACTTCATTATGCTTTCATCTTAGTATTTGTATATTTGATTTGTCTTCTTTGAACCAGCTTCAAGTCAAAAAGCCAGATCCTCTAGATAGCTATTAAAAATAAGGTATTATTTGGTTTGTCAGTGATCTTAATATTTGGTAATATTTGGTCTTTGATGCTCACGACAGAGTTCCAACGCTGCATGATTACCTTGTTCAAGCAGATTGCTCGCTGCCTCAGTAGCTCGTATTTTCAGGTTTGTTTCATCATTGATATTCCTTCTTTTTAGTGTTCTATATTAAAAGGAAATACTAACTGTCGATGAGATTGTTATCCTCTTGCTTGAACATGAACCAAAGTATATAAATTTGACCTTTTGATCTGAAAGTATAAAAAAAGTTAATTGGATACTAGTTTTTTATTTTTTTTTTGCAGTTGCATTTGTTGTATTTTCATATGTTTCTCAGTGAACTTCTAAACAATTCTTTTTTCATTAATTTATTAAGGCTTATTATAAGTTTCAGTTTGATGGTGCAAATTGTTTTCTTTTGTAATCCATCTGTTTCTTCTTTGGTTTAGGAAAGTTGAAGTGAATCCCTTGATAGCTGTTTCATAGGTTTGTTCCATTATTTTCCAGTACGTACTGGAATCACTATCAATAGCCCTCAAGGACTGTTTACAACCTTGCAATCAAATTAATTGGACTTATAATCTAATGTATGGTCATCTGGAGCATGAATATTGGAGGATTCATGAATGACTCTTTGGATGATGAATGTATGTCATTTAATATTGGTTCATGTATTTATTTAGATACATCTTGAGTATTCCCTATAAATACCCTATGTATTTAACAATTCAAAGATGAAGAAAATCAAGTAGTTGAACACTAACACTTGGACGCCAACATTTTTGAGTTGGCGCCTAGATTTGACCATCTAACAGACACGGCTAAAGGATCAACTTCTATGAACACCCTTAATAACTTATACAGATATTTGTGAACAATTAGGTTGGTGGCTATCATTTATCCTCCCTTTTGTTGTTTTTTCCATGTACCCAATGCAACTTTCATTTCAAAGGTTCCAAGCTGATGAACAAGGATGGGTGGACACAATCAAGTCAGTGCGATTTGGAGGAGCTGTCAGGATTAGTACCATGGATTGGCTTGGGCAATCTCAATATTTGCGTCAAACTGTCTTCTGGCCTTCCCTATCATCTGCAGTATCTGAGGTATACTATGCACATTTACCGTGAATTTTCCTTATTGAGCTTCGGCTAGTGACGGTTACGAATGTATTTTATTTCAAGAACCGTATAAGCAAGTGTTCGTGCATCTAGTTTTATAACAATGCACTTCGTATCTTTGATCTAAAAAGCTTCTGAAACAAGTCATCTTCTCAAAGCATGCCCTGGTCAACATGCTAGTCACCTACTAGAGTCATTTCCTCGATGGCACGGATGAATACCTGAAATCCATCCTCTACTCCACCATTCTTTGCCACTCCTCAAGCCGAAACAACTGCAAAGGTAGAGTCAACATCAAGTATTACATTGTGCCTGGCTACAAGAAGACCGGGGCCGCAAAATCCAATAAAGACAGGTCAAACATCAATATATAAACACACTTACGGTATGAAGTGCATAATAAGTGTAGAATACAGATTACAGAACTCTTTGCATAGCACATAAACTAGCATCATTATAGGGGATCCCTTAGAAAAATATTAATGGTAGGAACTTGTTTCATGATGTTCTTAATATTTATTTTTGCTACCAATGTTTGGATTTCTTAACCAGTTCCTTAGTTAACTTTCTCTATTATTGAAACAAAGTTGAGTTATGGAATTCTTACATGAAATAAAAAATATCAAACTTGGCAGTATGTAATGAAGTTATGCTCAATAAAAGAATTAGTTTATATTGGTTTGGTAAATCATGTTAAAATTTTTAAAGAAGTCATCCCTTATTGCAGTTACTTGTGATTTTTCTTGTTGATAGATGTAATTTATATTTTTAGCCCATTGTACATCCAGTCAAAATGTCTCAAAATCTCAAAATCGTTCAATCATATCATTTTGCTACATTTTAGACAAAATAATAATGTGTGATGTCATTCTCTATCTCTCCCTCTCTGGCTTTGGAATGTTTATGATTTAGCTAATAAACCGTTAGACTATGGTTTTTCCCTGATGCTCACAGATTGCAACAGCATGTGCTCTCACAGCCTTTAAGTTGCGTCATCCAATAAAGATGTACCTTGATCGTAGCACGGATATGGTAATGGTAGGAGGAAGGCATCCAATGAAAATAACCTATTCTGTGGGTTTTAAATCCGATGGAAAGATTACGGCCTTGTACTTGAATTTGTTGGTAAATGCAGGCATATCAGAGGATTATAGTCCACTTATTTCACATGCCATTATAACTTGTCTAAAAAAATACAACTGGGGTGCTCTCGCTTTTGATATTAAACTATGCAAGACGAATCTTACAAGTAAATCATCGATGCGAGCACCAGGGCAGGTACAGGGATCTTACATTGCTGAAGCTATTATTGAGCGTGTAGCATCTTTCCTGTCCTTGGATGTCGATGTTGTGAGAAAAAGAAATTTGCATACATATGAAAGCCTGAAGTTTTTTTATGGAAGTAGCAGTGGAGAAGCTCCGGAATATACTTTACCTGCTATAGTTGATGAGTTGTTTACATCTGCAAGCTACTTCAATCGTCTTGAAATGGTATTGCATTTCAATAGTTGCAACAAATGGAAAAAACGAGGGATTTCTTGGGTACCAATTGTATATGAAGTGGAACCAATGCCAACACCAGGGAAAGTATCCATTCTAAATGATGGTTCAATTGTTGTTGAAGTCGGAGGAATTGAAATAGGCCAGGGACTGTGGACAAAGGTGAAGCAAATGGCTGCATTCGGTCTTGAACAGCTATGGGATGAAGAGAAAAAATATCTTTTGGATAGGGTTAGAATCATTCAAGCAGATACTCTGAGTTTGGTTCAGGGAGGTTTAACTGCTGGAAGCACCAAATCTGAAGCAAGCTGCGAAGCAGTTCGTCTAGCATGCTCTATTCTAGTCAGCAGATTAAAGCCTCTTAAGCAAAGTTTGGAAGAGCAAATGGGATCAATTTCATGGGACACCCTTATTACCCAGGTGTGTAATTACGTCATTAATCAAATGTACTACTGTTTATTTATTGGCAAGAAGCTAAGCTTATTTCTGTAGTCTGTATGTGTTAGCTAGCTTATGCAAGTGAAGGACAGGATAGCTTATATGCATTCACTTTTAGGGATTTCCTGGGCTTTTTTATATTTTGGAAATCAAAGCAGTTACTTCCTTTCATCCATTATGAACTAGTTACCTTACAATATACAGGCAAATTTGCAATATGTGAACTTATCAGCGAGTACATTTTGGGTTGCTGACGATACTTCATCATATCTAAATTATGGGGCTGCTATAAGCGAGGTAACCTCCTTTGTAGATCATTCATATGATTGGCTTGTAATCACATTGCTAGTCTGTTTTCTTGATTTTGAAAATTGTGTGCATTCTAGGTAGAAATTGATGTTCTCACTGGAACTACTACGATATTGAGAGCAGACCTTACATATGACTGCGGACAGAGCTTGAGTCCTGCCGTGGATCTAGGACAGGTTTTTTTTTTCATCTGTCCTATTGATTTTATAATCCTAAATCACAATCAGCCGTATGTTCATATACTTATATCTGAGTGTTTCTGTAGGTTGAAGGGTCTTTTGTTCAAGGAATTGGATTTTTTGTCCTATTGATTTTGTTCAATATATAAAGAAAACTTGTCAGTTACGATATAAACACACTTACGGTATGAATTACATGTATATATAACATTGACATATTATTTAGTACGAGATTTACATGTATGAAAGTTTTCATACAAAATTTCTTGATTGCCTACAACCCAGGTGTGCTGATGACAAGTTGAAGAAGATGGCTCTAAGAGTGATAGCTGAAAGCCTTTCAGAAGAAGAGATTGCTGGACTTAAAGAAGCAATTCCATGCGATGGACACCAACAACAGCGGTTAGTCAATGATGAGGTTTTGTAAAACTTGTGTGTTTGAAAAATTATTGTCATGAAGTTAAGGATAACTTGTATGATACAAATTTAATTTGTGGATCAATATGTATACATTTTGTTTGTATAATATAAAGTTTTATTTATTTGTTAAATAGTCTTATTATAAAAATGATTGTGGTTGTGGATATTCAATTATATGTAAATTTTGAGTATTTTTATAATTTTGCTATTATTTAGAAAAACACTATTTTTATAAATTTAAAAGACAACGTTTTAAGTAATAAAAGACAACGCTTAAAAAACAATGTCTTTGAGACCAACCACAACGCTTTTAAAGCGTTGTCTTTGATATGTGCATTTTTACAACAGCATCTTTAACAACGCTTTTTAAGAACGAATAGACAACGCTTAAAAAGCGTTGTCTTTGTGACCAACCACAACGTTTTTAAAGCGTTGTCTTTGATATGTGCATTTTTACAACAGCATCTATAACAACGCTTTTTAAGAACGAAAAGACAACGCTTAAAAAGCGTTGTCTTTGTGACCAACCACAACGCTTTTAAAGCGTTGTCTTTGATATGACTTTCTACAACACCATCTACAACATCACTTTTTAAGTACATACGACAACGCCAAAAAAGCGTTGTTGTTTAGCTTTTTTCTTGTAGTGATTATTTAATTTTCTACGAATTTTTTATCAAAATATTAATCTTTAATATTGAAAATTCTTGAACATTCAATTTTTAAAATTTTTTATAGATATAATTCTTATTTTATATACTTAAAAAAATTTGTAAGAATTTTATAGCTCGAAATCTATTTAATAAGTATTTTTCTTTGCAAATATATCTCATAATAAATTAATTTATTATTACTCATATTAAATTTTTTTAGTTGTGAAAATTTTATCACATTTTGGATAATTATGTTTTAACATGAAAAAAATTAGATTTTTTTAACAATTAAAACTAATTTTAAAATTATTTCTTCCAAAATATAAATATCATAATTTCTCTAAATGTTAGCCACTATTTTTGTATTCCTTATGATTTTTTACCCTTATTTTTAATGTGATTAAAGAGAAAACAATAATAGATTAAGTATAGGGGAGGTACATTTTTTTTTTGCATAATAATTGTTTTAATATTGTATATTTATTATTTGCATTGCATGTTTATTAATTACAATTATTTTACTATTCTTTTTAACCCTAACTTAACTTGAGTTGATCATATAAAAAAGGGAGAGATTGTAAATACCCCGTATTGATTTTGATGTGATCAACTAAGTTAAGTTAGATTCTGCATTATTTGATGCCTTGCGTCTGAGTGTATAGGGGCTTAGGAATGCAAGAAGTCGAATGAAAGAAATGACGGACGAGAAGGATGACACGAAAATCGAGTTGACAGACTTGATGCATCTGAGGTAGGAGAAGCTGTGGAAGAGTACACTGATGGAGCGAGAAGGACGTGCACGGTGCTTCCGAGGGATGAGAAGCCAGAGCAGAAGTCTGCTCGAGGAGAAGGTTGGGGTTGGGTTCAGATGAACTCAACTCTAGAAAGCCGGAGCATCACCCAAGCGACCAGAGGGGAAGGCCGGACAAAGAGTCAACTCTAAGGTTGGCACTTGTCCGGGTGTTTTGACCTTGTCCGGGCACTTAGATCAGTTTTGGTGCTGAAAAGGCTCTCGTTATTATGGATCATCGCTGAGGCCATGTCAGCAGAGATCTGGGCGCCCGGAGCAGGTCCAGGTGCTCGGGAGTGGATATATTCTTATCACTTCGCCATTGCATAGCCATGCGTGGAGATAGATCGAATTTGCCTCGCTAGGGGCGCCTAGAGAGGGTCTAGCGCTCGGACTGTGGCGCATCAGCAAACGGTCACTTCGACCAGTGAGCCTATAAAAGGAGCCTTGATGCTCTTCATTTTAACAACACTTTTTGTATTCGAGTTATTTTACTTTGTTCTTCAAAGACTTATTTTACTTTGTTCTTCAAAGACTGAGCTATCAACATCCTATACGAGGCTTCTCCATCTCCGACTTGTGTTGAAGGAGTCGAGTAGTTGAGCTTCATTTGCCTTGGATTAGCAGCTTCCTCGGTTGCAAACTAAGTAAATCGTTTTTATCTCGTACTTATTTTATGTATTTTTAGTTTCCTTTTAAAGTGTTTGTTTTATTCAAAGTCGTAAGTTTCGAAAAGGGCATACTTATTTTTTTAGGACAATTCACCTCTCTCTTTCCGACCACACGGGACTTACACAACCAAGTGATTATGGACGTCCCTTTGACCACCTCAGAGATTCTAGTGAGTACTTTTTTCTAAGGACTCACAGATGGGGGCTTCTTTCGGTCTCTGATCAAGAAACCCCTGAAGATTTCGACCATCTGCTTAGGAAGGCGACCAAGTAAATCGATGTAGAGGAGGTACAGTTTGCTCAGAAGAAGGAGATCTTCACGTTTGCTCCTGTCTCTACCCCTCAATGCTGAGCCCCTCCTCCTCCACTACCACATAAAGGATCTCGATAGAACCATCCCTCACATCCCCACGAGTAGAGGCCAAAAGCAGTCCAACATGTAGAAGCCAAGCGGACGCGATTCCCTGAGCCCTACAGATGGACCTTGCCGTTCTGTACATTTTATTAGTCGAGGACACACAACACTGAAGACTATTATCAACATAACAAGGAGATGCGTCGGACGACCAATCAAGGGCCTCGCAAGCGCTCATCGTCTCCATACCGTTAGTGATACCGCTGATCGAACGAACCCTAGGGAGGGGCCCTGAAAACATCGATTGGAACCGACAACCCCATCAACGAAATAATCGAGCCCCAATTCAAGCCCCCTGCTGAACCGACACATAGACATTGTAAAGGGATCATATAAAAGAGATCAAATTAGCTATGGTAGGAAATGATTTGAGTCTCATTCAATCCAATTCATTCTTTCACTTCATCTCACTATCTCTCTTTCAAACTTGTAACGAAAGTTTAACTTAAGCATCAGAGGGAGGGGTTTTATTGAACATATCTCTCAAGCTTCATCATTGAAAGAGGTGGATTTTGGACGCATCAACTCCCAACAAGAATAGAAATATCAAACCATTTTATGCTCGCTAAACTTTTCATCATCCTTAAACAACCTATAAACTTTGAGACTATTTGTTTAGATCATAAGTGCTTTGATACTATTAGAGGTTTTTTGCAATTTACTGTTTGTTAGATTTTATTATATCAAATCAAATAGTAACAAATCCAAATCTAATATCTCTAGAATATAGCCTCATAAATCTCAGGATGGATTGTTGTCTCTAAATAGAATAACATAAACATACAAATAAAGATACCAGAACATTTTAATCTTTCTTAAACTTCTCTTCTGTATCTTATAGATTTTTAGGAAAAAAATCACAATCGCATTTATTCATCTTTATATTGATTATTTCATCAATTCTTTTCGGATGATATAAGATATTTTTACTATATAACTTAATACCTTATTAATAAATTAATTTCTATTAATTAAATTTTTTATAAAATAAATCATACTAATATTAAATAATATTGCTTAATTAGTAAATACTTTTTTTTACTATAATTGTTGGTTAATTGACGTTATAATAGATGTAATAAAAAAATAAAAATAATGAACTAAATCTAATAACCAAATCTTCTCATAAGATTTATTTCTGTCTATTTTCTCGTTAATAATAATAATAATAATAATAATAATAATAATAATTTTATATGAAATCAAATCAAAGTTAAATTAGATAAATCTTCTGTTCTGTTTAGACTTTATATTAAATCCTTCTTAAACTTCTTTCACAGTTAATATTAATGGAGGAAAGTGAATCTGATTAAATTAGGAATGGATAAAAAATTAATAAGTTTTAGAATATATTTTTACTGGTTAATAACCAAATCTAAAAACAATAATAAAAATTGATAATTTTTCTAGTAAGATTTATGCTATTTCAAAAGATTTAAAACCGTATTTTATTCTGTATTATATTTATTGGATTTGTTAACAAAACTATATAAATTTCTATTTTTTCGGTAAGATAATTAAAACCGCCTGCCACCGCGTTTAAATAGGCCTCGTGGGGCAGGGACACAGTTCGATACCGGCGACGGCTATGCTCGCCTGATGACGGGCCATTACCAGCGCGCGCCGGAGGACCGCCTCACTTCCCTTCACGACGACCTCCTCAACTCCATCCTCTCCTTCCTCTCCATCAAGCAGCGCGTCGCCCTCTCCGCCGTCTGCACCCGCTTCAACCGCCTCCTCCCCTGCATCCCCCGACTCGACACCATCCGCCTCAACGTCGGTCATTCCTCCGGAGGCTCTCACATCCACCAAGAGTTCACCTTTCCCCGTGTCCTGATCCGCCAATGCCACGTCGTCTTCCGCGACGTCGCAGATTTGCCCAACCACCTCGAGCAGCTGCTAGTCGAGTGCCTCGTCGAGTCGGGCGTGCAAGATCTCATCCTCGATAACTCCGAGGGCAAGGGATGGTTGAATCTCAGAGGCTGGGATTGCGGCTTGTTCGGCATTAAGTCGCTGAGGAGCCTCTGCTTGGACAGAATTCGGGTGTCGAAATACTCCGATCGCCGCCCCCTCTCGCCCTTGGGCTGCGCTCTCCTCACCACCTTCAGAATGGAATATTGCGTCCTTAGCCATGATTTCCTGCGCAACCTCCTCGCCTCCTGCCCCTTCCTCGAGACTCTGCAACTCATCTTTTGCTATGGGCTCACGCACGGCATGGACAGACTAAACATCCACTCCGCCTCCATCAAGCATCTCGTCCTGCTCTGCATGATCCCCGAAATGAACACCATCGACGTCCATGGTCCAAAGCTCGAGTCGCTCGCGGTCGGCGTCGTCAATGAGCTGCACATCGAAGCGCCCAAGGCCCAGACCGCGTCATTCTTTCTCGCCTTCATGCCGTGGAAAGATCCTTCAGTTGCATTGAAGAATCTTTTCAGAGCCCCTTTCCCAAAGGGATTCGCTCACCTCATGCTCAATTCTAGCACATCCCCAAACGTGAGAAAATGGAGAATCCATCCATAAAGCTGACTTTCTTTAATTTTTATGAAAGCATGCATAACCTAATTAATTTGCTTTGATTGACAGGGGCTGACACGAATTGATGAATTTATTTGTCCGGGATTCAAAGAGGACGATGGCATGATCTTCAACTTCGACTTCAATCTGAAAGATCAGTCGTCGACTGTGATATTGACCGAGTTGCTCAAGAATTGCAATAACTGCAATACTAAATTTGACATACGGACAGATTCTACGCATATAGAGAGCACCGCTGAAACATCAAGGGACGACGAGCACTTGCTGCATGGCTTGACAGGATCGGAGCTGATTAAATTACGAATGGCAATGCCGGAGGGGAGATTTGAAGGGTTTATCTCAAATAAGAAGAAGTTGAAGAAATTAAAACGTACGGGATTGAAAATGTTGAGAAGGCGCACCAACATAGAGCAGTTCATGAATATATTAGCATCCCAGGAGTATCTGTTCCAAGTATCTTCCAGTATTGCTAATTATATTGAAATTAAATTTTAGTGTTTTATTCTTTATTCATTTCTGAAAGAGTAATTTTGGTTTTCTGTATAAATTTATTTAGTTTTACTTAAAAAAAATCAATGTATAAAAAAGGGATTAGGATGTATCTATTAGTTGCACGAACAATTTAAGAGTTATTTTTTTTTTAATTTTGAATATAATGTCAAATCCAAATTCTTTCCAAAACAAAATTGCATAAAACTAAGTTTTCTACCGCCTCTTAACTTTATATTTTCTCCTTTAGCATATGCATGATGAGTGATATTGTATGAAAGTGGGAAGGTGGAAATTAGTTGGAATGTGACGGATTCATTGATTGATTATAGGTCTTGCTCTGATCTGTAAAATAAACAACGTCAGTGCTGAATCAGGGAAAGGATCTCTGAAGTTGGCCCTCCGACGCCCAGCCTGGTTAATCATTTGTTTTGGTAGGCAATATCCACGCTTCTCGAGGCATGAGCACGTTATCCAATATGTCATATGAAAGGATTTATTAAGAAAGTACCTCTGACAACATACCTTAACAGAGCATGCATATCCCTGATGAGACAGTGGAAGCTTCCGACATACGATCCGCCTGTCGACCATGTCTAGTGTCAGCGACACTATCTTTCAAAAGGATGTCGAGAGATACTGTAGTGGTCTCATTGCTTGGCCGAGCGGGATAGTTGCTCGGTTGGGATATCGCTCTGTCCACGGTCAGGTCCCGTTGCTTGGCCCAGCGGAGTAGCCGCTCGGTCGAGAGTCATCCGCTCTAGCGACCTCCATTGTTCTTCCGTGCGATGACTATTTGATAATTGTTGGTGTAATCGATCTCCAAAGTTTTAATATCTAATAAATATGTTTAATGGAGCATGATCATGGTAAGTTCTAGTCATGGCTAGGCAAGGGTGAGAAGTCAACCGAGTGACTAGTCCTAACTGTGGTTAGGCATGGAAAGTCCTAGTTGTAGGTTAGGCAAGGGAAATCTCGGTAGATCGTGGAAGCTAGGTGGATAGGTATGGAGGACCTGATCCTTGGGTAGCCGAATACTGAGTCTTGGTGAGTGAAGCCAGGTGGAGAAAATCTTAGGGGGAGATAACCTTAGGTTCTAGTGAGTGAAGCCAGATGGTGAAAATCCTAGGGGGAGATAACCTTAGGTAGCGAGCAGTCTTGGAAGAGTGAACTCCAAGTAAGGTTGATCGCGCGGTCGACCGGACCAGCGGATCTTGGTAAATCTAAGTTTAGTTTTATCATAGTATTCTGTATTACTATTATTGCTGTTGACTAATGTAATATTATAGGAAAGACCTTAGTCGATCAGGTGATCAGACACTGAGCAAAGAAAGTCCAAATAAGTCTGGAGGACCAATGTTTGACAGGTAAGTTGAGGTAAGTAACTGGAGGAGCGACAGCGAGGTCGTGTTTCTGTTAGGAACAACCTAAGGTCGTTAATCCAACTAAAGAAACCAAGAATATTTCTAAGTTGAGATCAAGACAGTTGAACTGTCTATTATTAATACTCATGCATTTTATATATATTACTGTGCTAATCTCTATTTTGTAAGATTATACTGTTTAACTCTGTTTTGCATGTTCGGCTTGATCGGTCGACTGAACAGGAGGATCGGTTGACCGAACCAGGCTAACTCAGAACAGACACAGGTTTAGACCAAATCCGATCAACGCTTGGTCGGTTGACCGAACCCTGACGATGTGGCACAAATCAGTTCGGTCAAAAACAGAGAAGGAAGCTAAGCTGATCAGTCTACCGAACCAATAGATCGGTTGACCGAACAATACCTCATCAATGTAGCATTAAGTGCGAATCTTGATGAATAGGGAAACTCTCTGTTCGGTCGACCGAAAAAGGTGATTGGTCTACCAAAAAAGGTGATCGGCCGACAGAACACTTTAATGACAGTAAATGCTGAAGGTCGAATCAACATTAGATCTTAGCGAAGATGGAAGGGAGCTGGTTCGGTCGACCAAGCCTGGCGATTGGTTGACCAACGTCAACAACTCTTATAAAACAGAGCTTGAGGTCCGAGGCTGATACACGGATTCTGGTTGATTCAAAGATCATCTCTGTGAAATTTGCTTGTGTTACTGCTACTACAACTCGCAAGCAACTACATCATTCAAGTGCCGACCAAGCTTCAACTTTAACATACTGTCGGTATACTTTTATTTTATTGCTTGCATTGTACTTAACTCAAGTAAGACAGTAGGTTGTTACTATCATACTCATTTTCTTGTACACATTGCTTCTTTCTGAGGTTTTCAGAAAGAAGAGTTTTAGTGATTTGCCCATCGGTGCGATCAAGGATTGCGGGCCTTGGTGTAGGAGTCGACCTAAACTCCGAACCAAATAACCGAACCTGTTCTCTACTTTTCTGCTGCACGACTTTGTTTTAAACGAGTAAAAGAAAAGTTTTTAAAAGCGCGATATTCACCCTCCCCTCTATCGTACTCATTCGACCCTACAGTAATATGTCCTCCCCTGTTCGGACCAACTATCCAATCTCCCTCGGCGTCTTGCTACTCCGTATTGAGCGTTGGTTGTCTTACGTATTATCCCGAGCAGGACTGGAGTTCTACTTGGACATGTCTCCCGTTGATCAGGCTCTGACTGCCCGACCGACCATTGTAATTGTCCTTCGTTAGGCCCTTTGATACCCGGGTGTTGGCCACCTTTACTTTGACCTCCACCCTGACAGTTGATTCCATGCCAGGTAGGCCTCCCTCCATCGCTGCATCATAAACCTCCCCCTCAGGTCTAGTCGAAAGAGGTTGCAAGTCCGACTAACTGGACAAGTAGCGTCCTCGGTGGTTTACATAACCAATCAGACCCTACATGTGATCCCCAATTTCTGATCGGCACAGGCATATAAACCATTCAGCTGCGTTTCGTCAATCTGGGTAAATAGTTGTCGCTTAGATCATGCCTCTCCCAGCAGATGGTGCTTCGGCCATTCGACAATGTGCAAGTCCATTATCTACGCCCGGTCGGGATGATGACCGACAACACTTGGTGAATTTTCTCCTTTCCTAGAGCCTCCTAGGCTAAACGTCCTGACGTCATCTAGATTTCTTGAAGACCGTGTAAATCTTCGATCATTATCGCTGAGCATGCGACCATACCTTTTAATTAAGCCTCATTAATGACTCCCGGTGGCTGCGCACCATGTGTCCTCCTTTCTTCCGCCACACATTTGACGTGACAAGCGGATATCCACTGCAACATGACAGGTGCCTTTTTATATTCAATGGCTGGATCTTCTCCTAGTTTTTCGTAACCCTAGATCGGACGGCTCAGGTCGATCGACCGCGAGGTTTATAAACTTCGCGTACGTCGCCGTCTTCTTCATTTCGCGTGCCTTCATCTTCAAGCTCCTCCGGTACGATTCACCTTCTCTTCTTCTCCGACGATCTTTTTTGTAAGCTCCCTCTTTTTTTCTTGTTCCAATCTATCCGTTGTTCTTCGCTGAGTCTGTTTTCGATGGCCGGTTCCTCACAACCCCTTTCTTTGTCCTTGGACTCTAGTATACTTTACCGAGTCTAGGTTCGACGGGGACGACGCTGAGAGTTTGAAATCCACTTATAAATTCCCCCTAGATACCAAACTGGCATCCCTTCTGCTTTTGACCGACCACATGAACCACCGCCAGGTTTTTTATCTTTCTTTAGGGACCAGTTCACCGCCGGTCTGTGGTTCCCTGTCCACCTTTTTTTCTCGGTAGTCTGTAAATATTTCCGTATGTCCCTTAATCAATTAGTGCCAAACTCTGTTCTGTTGCTGTACGGGGCAGTAGTCTTGTTCCACCTGCATGACATTCCTTTGATTCCTCTACTCTTCCATTACTTCTATTATCCGAAACTATCTGAGCCAGGGACTTTTCCATTCCAAGTCTGAGTGGGTTTAGTCTTCTTTGATAAGATGTCGTCCTCCAAAAGCACTGGAGAGACCACTAGTTCTTCGTTCGCCTTCCCGAGTGACCAAAGTTTCCGACTAGCTAGTAGCTAGAACCGGCGAACCCTCCACCGCTCAAGAATTATAAAAGCCAATCGGATTATCTCCAGGTAACTTCAAGTTTGTCCAGTCAGAAGTACTATATCCATAAGTTGCTACTGGAGGCGTCCTCTACGTGTTCAGCTTGAGTCCAATCCGCACGAAGCTTCCGTCCACCCTAGGTATGCTCCTTCTTTCCCCAATCTTTGAATCTAACTAATTTTTCCTCCTCTTGCGCAACTCGAATCATGTTGCGAGCACGTCTGGCCGACAAGTGCAAGCTTGCAGATGCAAATATCAACACTACGGCCGTGGGCAAACTGGAGGGCCATGACCTGCGGCCGGTCGGCTCCCATGAGGATCTGCTCGGTGACGAGGAGGGAACAATAGCGCTGGGGAGTGGAGGGAGAGCCAGCCATACGGCTGCTAGCGGAGCAGCAGTACAATGGACCTTCTACCCGAACAATCGTCGATGATTCTGATTGCGGTCACTTTGGAGTCAGCTACTTCCGACGAACCTCTGCAATAGCGCAAGAGACGCCGCGCGGAAGCATTCTCCCCTTTCACAACTTCTGCCTTGCAGACACCAACATCGGTCGTCTCTTGACTCTCCTCCAAGCCGGGCAAGACCTCCATTTGTCCTCTCGAGCAGGGAGTCGCAGAGCTTCCGGCCTCCATGTCCTCCAATCAGACACCCTCGTTGTCCATGCTACCTCAGGGGATAATTTGTGTGTCGTCGGTCGCCTTCATGCCACCATCTTTGCCAACGACCCAAGTATTCAGAATCCGACAATAATGGAAATCATCCATTTTCCGACCGACGAGTATCATAGTGCGGACGACCCAACGCCCCTTATCCCTGAGCACTAGATAAGGATCCAAGGGTCACACACACAAATATGGACTGATGCCCGAGCCTATGCGACGGTCATTTCTCCGAGGGAGCTCACCAACAGTCACACCAAGATGTCCATTGGGGTATGTACGCTATTTTTGTATTTACTTTTTATCCATTCGGTGCTTACCACTTTTCCTATTATTGTAGTTCTGGGTAAAGAGTCTGGCCATGTACCACAGGTTCACCTATCTGGAGCACGAAGTCCAACAGCTACGTGCCCCGAGTGGCCAATCGACTACTTCCCAGGAACGCATGGAGCAGATGAGCACTGAAATGACCCAATTAAAGGCTGATCTAAAGAGGAGCTTCGATCTGATGGAGGCAGAAAAGGGAAGAGTGCCGAGTAGGTGACGTAGCTGGCGAGGCTCAACAATCAGGCTACCTCCTTCGAAGCGAAGGTCCACTCGACCAACACTCGGAAGCTCCGAGCTATAGAGCATCTGAAAATCAAGAACAAAGAGTTTCTAGTGTTGGCTTAGAACTTGAAGGAATCGGAGGCCTCCTTGACTATCGAGTGGGAGGATCGGTCGACCGAGTGGTCTGCAACGAGGGCCCAGCTCGACGCAAAGGATGAGGAGCTGACCAAATTGAAGGTGGACATGGAAGCATCCTGAGCGACCCTCGAACCTTATTAGGGTGCAGATTCTAGCCGGTTCAAGCTCATGAAGAGGGACTACCTCTGCTCGGGCGCCTTCAATGAACAGCTCACCGACCGGGCACTCCGTCTCTTTAATCTTGTCATTGATGGGATGCTCAACCAACTGAAGGGCAGCAGCTATATCCCGATCACTCTAACAAATAAGGTCATTAGCCGAGACAAGATGACCGAGTCGCTGCCCGACAATGTGCTAGATTACCTCGAGTGAGCCCACTCCTGCGGTGTCGGCCTCCTTTTTTTTGTATTGCTCCTTAGAATTTTTATAAGTGGTAATGGAAAATCGTCCATTCAGCATTCTTTTCCTTTTATGAATTGATCTCTACTCTACTTGAATGAGACTATGAACCACTTACCGTTTTTGCGAAAAATTTCTTAAGTGTAGCCCCATGGACTATCGATCAACGATGTCATATTCGTCGATCATCTTTATTCATAGAAGCCTTAGCTTTAAAGCGGTCGATTAGTCGTTTCTCGTCGTGGCCTCGGGTTTAGAGTCGCTACTGAACTATTGATGCACGTAAACACGAGTTTAAGGTCGTCGCTTGACCGTCGATGAAGACAAGGGTTTAAGGTCGCCCCTCGACCATTGACGACGATAAGGGTTTAAGGTCACCCCTCGACCATTGATGACGACAAGGGTTTAAGATTGTCGCTCGACCACTGTGTTGGATTGAAAGCGCTAGAGGGAGGGGGTGAATAGCGCTCGTGGCTTTCACTATTCGTTTTCGGAAATCGTTCGAAAGTAACACAGCGGAAATGATAAAATAACAAACACACAGAAGACTCCAAGAAGTTACTTCGTTCAGAGTCTATCTCGACTCCTACTCGAAGGCCCGCGGTCGTTGACCACTTTTAGTGGATAACAACTATAATATCGCAAATCTTTTACAAGTGAATAACTACAAGTATTAAACTTTAAAAGATTATACCGACAAAAATAAAGATGAATGAAGCGGTTGTCGATTATCGGAGTAGCAGAGTCGAGTTGAAGCTTTCGGAGTAGCGTACAAGATCACAAGTTCTTCTGTTCGAGTTGTATTATAAGCTACACCCCGAGGCCTTCTTTTATAGCTCTGCAAAGTCTGATTTAGATCCCCAAGTCTCGGGATCAGGTTTGACCCGAGGTGGATCGGTCGACCGATCCCAAGGTTCGGTCGACCGATCAGGCGATCCCTCCCATCTGATCCGCCCGATCTTCTCGCTCCGCTTCGATCCGGTCAAATTCCATCCGAGGTTCGGTCGATCGATCACCATGTTCGGTCGACCGATCAGCTGTCCTGACTCTGTCAACCTGGCCTGATCCAGTCGACGTCCAACCCTGGTTCGGTCGACCGATCCCAAGGTTCGGTCGACCGATCCCCTGGTCGAGTCTCGTCCAACCTCTGGAGATCTGATCTGCTGGCTTGTGGGTTCGGTCGGCTGATCCCAAGGTTCGGTCGACCGATCCCAAGGTTCGGTCGACCGATCCTGGTCAGTCCTAACCCTGCACCAAAAAGATTAGTTTCCTACAAAGCAGAGTTAGAACAAAAAAGATAATATATAGAAATAAATTTGACAGTCACCGGACTGTCCGAGTCTGACTTCGAGTTTCCTACCGGAAACCCTAGGTCGACCCGATGCCTACTGTTCCCTCTTCCGAGGAACGCATCCTCACCTACTCCTCTCAGGAGATTTACCTGTTGCTAGTACGATCCTCCAGATCGACTGGACTTTTTCTCAGCGTCCGATGCTTCCGGTCTTCATGTTGGATGTCCGGTCCTCGACCCATCCAGACTTCTACCTGGTTCGAGACACCAGGATTTTAACCTAGGGTTATCACCCCCTTGGATTTTTGCCCGAAGTGTCGACCCGCCAAGACTTCCCGCACAGGGTTACCACCCCCTATGACCTAGGGTTACCACCCCCTAGGGGTTTCCCTTGCCTAACCGCAGCTAGGACTTTTTCCTAAGTACCACTTAGGACTTTCTTGCAAGCTCCATGAACCTTATTAGATAACACTGCAACTTAACTTTGAACCCTTTGCCATAATCAAAACTCAGGTTCGATCATCTAGTACTCACTGCACCAACAATCTCCCCCTTTTTGATTATGGCAACCTTGGTTCAAAGTTAAGTAAAACATGACATTAAATTAGGGAATAAATAACGGAAGTTAATCATGAGCATCAATTCATAAATAAAATTTAAAGCTTATGCTATGCTCCCCCTTTCATTATGTTTAAGTTCTTGATTTCTTAACTTTGACTTTTTTCTCCCCCTTTGACAAAAATCAAAAAACGATTAAGAAGAGAGAAAAATATTCTATTTAATTTTAAGCTCCCCCTGAAGGGTAGCATAGTTAAGTACTTAGATTTTGAAAAAAAAATTGATTAATTACTTAGCTTAAAAAAGGATTTTGTCATACAAACATAGTCAAATCCTTTTCTTAAAAAAAAAAACTTAGTCAAATTTGAAAAGCTAAGGTTGAAATTCTTTGAAAAATATTTAACTAAATTTGAAATGCTTTTGAAAAATACTTAGCTCAAATTATAAGGCTTTTGAAAATAATTGTTGTTTTGAAAATTGTCTTTTTGAAAGGATTTTGATAAAACACTTAGCCTTGCTAGAATGAACCTTCATGTAAAGCTTAATTAAAGTGGATTTGCCTTTCATGTAAAGCTTCATGTAAAATTGCCAAGATGAACTTTACGTAGCTTTCTGAAAATAACTTTGTTCTAACAATAGTTTTAAGTATAAGTTAATGAAAGGTTTAAAGCTTAATTAAAGTGGATTTGCCTTTTCAAAGGATTTTTAAATAATTTTCAAATGATTTTTAAATAATTTTCAAATGATTTTTAAAATAATTTTCAAAGGATTTTTAAATAATTTTCAAAGGATAAGGATTTTTAAAATAATTTTCAAATGATTTTTAAAATAGTTTTCAAATGATTTTAAAAATAATTTTCAAAGGATTTTAAAAATAATTTTCAAAGGATTTTTAAAATAATTTTCAAATGATTTTTAAAATAGTTTTCAAATGATTTTAAAAATAATTTTCAAAGGATTTTTAAAATAATTTCCAAAGGATTTTTAAATAATTTTCAAAGGATTTTTAAAATAATTTTCATAGGATTTTTAAAATAATTTTCAAAGGATTTTTAAAATAATTTTCAAATGATTTTTAAATAATTTTCAAAGGATTTTTAAAATAATTTTCAAATGATTTTTAAAATAATTTTCAAATGATTTTTAAATAATTTTCAAATGATTTTTAAATAATTTTCAAAGGATTTTTAAATAATTTTCAAAGAATTTTTAAAATAATTTTCAAATGATTTTAAAAATAATTTTGAAAGGATTTTTAAAATAATTTTCAAATGATTTTTAAATAATTTTCAAAGGATTTTTAAAATAATTTTCAAATGATTTTTAAAATAATTTTCAAAGGATTTTTAAAATAATTTTCAAATGATTTTTAAATAATTTTTAAATGATTTTTAAAATAATTTTCAAATGATTTTTAAATAATTTTCAAATGATTTTTAAAATAATTTTCAAATATTTTTAAATAATTTTCATTGATTTTTTGTTTTTTTTAAAGTTTTGTTAAATCGATTAGATTGATCGATTATAGACTAAGTTTAATTTAGATCCATCTCATCCGATTCTAAGTTATCAATCAGGTAATCTTAAGTAATTTTGTGAGATGGTTATCTTTGATTTAAATTATTTTTAAGGATTAATTTACATTTGAATTAAACTTAGGTTTTCCAATTAGTCAATTAAATATGTCTTTCTATGATTGATTCCCAAGTCAGGGCGAGGCTCTAGGCCTTCTTGGGTATGAGATCATCCACCCCTTCCTAGACAGAATCCCTCAAAGAAATATATATTTAATTTTCTTTTTGAAACTCATAGATTTAACTAGCAAGTGTAAATTACGTCTAGATCCTTAAGCTATCCAGTCTAAGCATGTATATTGCAAGGAAAATAAATAAACAAGCATCAATCAGTTCTATCTATTGGTAAAGATGGTCTTTCTATTAGCTCCCCCTGGATCATAGCCTCGACATGGTCTATCAAGGTAATGGATCTGATCCTTGGGGACCCAATATTGTCCAAGTCTAATTTGATTAACCAAGTTTGACTTGGGGACCCATGCTTGAATTATGTTTCTATTATTTCTTTTTACCAACGACAAATATGATTTATATTTTGTTTTGGTTTTAAATTCAAGTCCGGATTTGTTGTAAACGGCTCGCTGTTTTCCAAGAATCAGATCCAGATTCCTAGAACCCAAAGTGAACCATTCCAACGTGTCCTTGAGTTCTTTAATTTGAGTTTTCAAGTTGAAATTTTCTTCCTCAAGTTGTTGGACTTGAGTTGAACTTCCAATCTGAACTGGCTCATTTAAAGAACTCAAGTTAGTCGCTTCCTTAAGGGCTATTACCTCCTTTTGGAGCGACTTAACCCGGATGTTGGATTTAGCCAACTTTTTTACTAAGTAAGGTACTAATTCATGCAATTTATCTAATTGAAATTCAGCAAGTAAGGCACTTACAGTGGTGTTCGGTCATTCGGGAATGGATGCGGATCCGTGGCTTCGCTCGGAGTCAGTTTTCGACTCGCTCTCAGTTTTGGACTCGAATTCGGACTCAGTTTCGTCAAGGTCCACTTGTACTGGCAGCGCGAGGAAGCTTGTCAGTTCTTCTTTGTCGGACTCGGATTCATCTGACGACTCGGACCAGGTTGCCTTCATTGCCTTCTTTTTACGTTGTTTTTTGTTTGGACAATCCGACTTGTAGTGCCCCTTCTGGTTACATCCGTAGCAGGTGACTCCAGATCTATCCCTTGGGTCCGTCTGAGTTGCCCTTTTTGACTTGCATATTTTTCGCACGAGCTTTATCAGTTCGAAAATAACTTCGTCTTCGTCCTCTGCGTCGAATTCATCTTTGGACTCGGGTTTGGATTTGTGCCTTGACGTCGGTTCGCGCGTTCTGCTGGTACCTACAACCAAAGCAACACCTTTCTCGACCGGGCGTGCATTAGTCTGCTCATGCAATTCTAATTCGGAAAACAATTCATCTAGTTTTATTGAAGATAAATCCTTGGAAACTTTGTAAGCATCAACCATGGATGCCCACAAAGTGTTCCTTGGAAAAGCGCTTAGCGCGTACCTTATTACGTCGCGGTTTTCCACCCTTTGGCCGATTGCATGAAGCCCGTTGAGCAGGTCCCGGATGCGCGCGTGAAGCTGGGTCGCCGTCTCACCTTCCTGCATTTTAATATTATATAATTTATTTAAAATTAAATCGCGCTTACTTACTTTAGCATCGGAGGTGCCCTCGTGCAGTTCGATCAGTTTTCTCCATAGCTCTTTGGCGCTTGAGAAGGGTCCTACTCTGTTGAATTCTTCTTTTGTAAGCCCGCATTGTAGCATGCGAGTAGCTTTGGCATCGACTTCAACCTTCTTCCTTATGCTGGTATCCCAGTTGGTGCATGAAACGAGTTTTCCAGCGTCGTCACGTGGAAGTTCGAGACCGGTCTGGATAATAATCCACATCTCGACTTGCGTCTTGAGGTGGTATTCCATCCGGTTCTTCCAATATCCAAAATCGTCTCCCGTGAAGAGTGGGGGTCGGGCTGTACTGAAGCCTTCTTGGAGGGCCATGAAAGCAGAATCTCGCGCACAGAGAAAAGCAAAAGAGAAGAATGTCCTAGGACTTAATCCTGGATTAGTAGTGCGGGAGAAAGATAGAAATATCACGAGCTCGAGTGATGTTGCACCAACTTCGAGCAAACAACCGATTCGTTAAAATGAATTAGAATGTAGCTATTAAGCTAGATTCTAATTGACTCCGTAAAATTGAAAATACCATGAAAAAATTGTTTTGAATGGTGGTTGCACCAATTCAAAACGACCCCGCTCTGATACCAATTGTTGGATCGAAAGCGCTAGA
This sequence comes from Zingiber officinale, assembly GCF_018446385.1. Classification (NCBI taxonomy): domain Eukaryota; kingdom Viridiplantae; phylum Streptophyta; class Magnoliopsida; order Zingiberales; family Zingiberaceae; genus Zingiber; species Zingiber officinale. Next base: position 170,751,907 of record NC_055988.1, read on the forward strand.
GGGGGGGGGGGGTGAATAGCGCTCGTGGCTTTCACTATTCGTTTTCAGAAATCGTTCGAAAGTAACGCAGCGGAAATGATAAAATAACAAACACACAGAAGACTCCAAGAAGTTACTTCGTTCGGAGCATATCTCGACTCCTACTCGAAGGCCCGCGGTCGTTGACCGCTTTCGGTGGGCAACAATTATAATATCGCAAATCTTTTACAAGTGAATAACTACAAGTATTAAACTTTAAAAGATTATACCAACAAAAATAAAGATGAATGAAGCGGTTGTCGATTATCGAAGTAGCAGAGTCTAGTTGAAGCTTTCGGAGTAGCGTACAAGATCACAAGTTCTTCTGTTCGAGTTGTATTATAAGCTACACCCCGAGGCCTTCTTTTATAGCTCTGCAAAGTCTGATTTAGATCCCCAAGTCTCGGGATCAGGTTTGACCCGAGGCGGATCGATCGACCGATCCCAAGGTTCGGTCGACCGATCAGGCGATCCCTCCCATCTGATCCACCCGATCTTCTCGCTCCGCTTCGATCCAGTCAAATTCCATCCAAGGTTCGGTCGACCGATCACCATGTTCGGTCGACCGATCAGCTGTCCTGACTCTGTCAACCTGGCCTGATCCAGTCGACGTCCAACCCTGGTTCGGTCGACGGATCCCAAGGTTCGGTCGACCGATCCCTTGGTCGAGTCTCGTCCAACCTCTGGAGATCTGATCTGCTAGCTTATGGGTTCGGTCGACTGATCCCAAGGTTCAGTCGACCGATCTTGGTCAGTCCTAACCCTGCACCAAAAAGATTAGTTTCCTACAAAGCAGAGTTAGAACACAAAAGATAATATATAGAAATAAATTTGACAGTCACCGGACTATCCGAGTCTGACTTCAAGTTTCCTACCGGAAACTCTAGGTCGACCCGACGCCTACTGTTCCCTCTTCCGAGGAACGCGTCCTCACCTACTCCTCTCAGGAGATTTACCTGTTGCTAGTACGATCCTCCAGATCGACTGGACTTTTGCTCAGCGTCTGATGCTTCCGGTCTTCATGCTGGATGTCCGGTCCTCGACCCATCTAGACTTCTACCTGGTTCGCGACACCAGGATTTTAACCTAGGTTACCACCCCCTAGGATTTTTGCCCGAAGCGTCGACCCGCCAAGACTTCTCGCACAGGGTTACCACCCCCTAGGGTTTTCCCTTGCCTAACCGCAGCTAGGACTTTTTCCTAAGTACCACTTAGGACTTTCCTGCAAGCTCCATGAACCTTATTAGATAATACCGCAACTTAACTTTGAACCCTTTGCCATAATCAAAACTCAGGTTCGATCATCTAGTGCTCACTGCACCAACACACTGATGTTGACAAGGGTTTAAGGTCGTCGCTTGACTGTTGATGACGACAAGGGTTTAAGGTTGCCGCTCGATCGTTGACGTAGATGAGGGTTTAAGGTCGCCGCTCGACTACTGACGTAGATGAGGGTTTATGGTCGTCACTGATGACGACAAAGATTTAAGGTTGTCACTCAACCGCTGATGATGACAAAGGTTTAAGGTCTCTGCTCGACCGTTGATTTGTATAGATGAGGGTTTAACGTCGCCGCTCAACGGACGGTGAAGACTAGGGTTTATAGTTGCCACTCGACTTTTAACATGATCGATTAGCTCAAGAGTTTGGAACACTTGCGATTTTATTCATATTTATCCTGGATCTAAAAGCCATACATGCACTTATACAGGTACATTTATATTTATTCACGCACCTTTGACTTGAGCCTATAGGGTTGGAGATGGTTTGCGCTCTACGGTCGCTCAAGTCGTCTCCCGTCCTCGTCCTCCAGATAGTAGGCTCTCGAGAGAAGCTTTTGCATGACCTTGTAGGGTCTCACCCATGGGGCTTCGAGTTTGGTGACATCACCGACCGACTTTATTCTCTTCTACACCAGATCGTCGACCTAGAAGGACCTCGGGATCACACTTCGATGTAGTTCTTATTCATCCACTATCGAAATGCCATCAGCCGAACACAGCCTTATCCTGCACCTTATCCACCAAATCAAGCTCCATAAGTCTTCGCTCGGCATTCCCCTCATTGTAGAGCTGCACCCTATCAGATTCTACTCCGACTTCCACAGGGACTAACGCATTACCGCCATACACCAGATGAAATGGCGTGACACCGATCACCTCCTTTAGAGTCATGCGAAGGGCCCATAGGATGCTGGGGAGCTCGTCGACCCAACTGCCTCCTGCGTGGTCGAGTTGATCTCGTAGACCCCTGAGGATCTCCCGATTGGTGACTTTCGTTTGGTCGTTGCTATGGGGGTAAGCCACTGAGATGAAGGCTTGCTGAATACCATAGCCTTCACACCACTCCTTGAGCCTCTGATTGGTGAACTGCCTATCGTTGTCTGAGATGAGCTGGCGGGGGATGCCAAACTGACACAAGATGTTCTCCTAGATGAATTTGATGATCATCTGCTCTGTTATTTTTGCTAACATCTCGACTTCCATCCATTTTGAAAAATAATCCACGGTCACGAGCAGGAATCTTCGCTGAGCAATCGCTATTGGAAATGACCCAATGATGTCCATGCGCCATTAGTCAAATGGGAAAGACATCGTGGACGCCTTCATTTCTTCCGTCAATCGGTGTGGGATATTGTGATATTTTTGGCAGGATGGGCAAGTAGCCACTATCCTAGCGGCGTCCTCTTGAAGTGTGGGCCAAAAATATCCAGCTAGAAGGATCTTCCGGATCAGTGAGTGGCTAGTCGGATGACTTCCGCAGAAGCCTTGATGTACCTCTTGGAGGATGTACTCTGTGTCTTTTAATCCAACACATTTGAGCAATGGCCTCGAGAAAGCTCGTTTATAAAGTTGGTCCCCGATCAACTTAAATTGTCCGACCCTCTTTTTCAATAGACAAGCTGCTTCCTGATCGGACGGTGTACTTCTTGATCGTAGGAATTCAATCAACGACGCCCTCCAATCGTTTGGAAAAACTATTCCCTCCATCTAATCAATGTGGGCCACTAATGAAACCTGCTCGATTGGCTGGCTTATCATGACCAGGGATAATGAACTAGTTAACTTAGCCAGCTTGTCCGCTGCTTGGTTGTCTGACAGAGGGATCTTATGTATAATGACTTCTGGAAATTTGCCTTCAGCTTCTCGAAGGCTTCTGCATAGAGCTTGAGTTGAGAGCTGCTAATTTCGAACGTCCCCGATTGCTGTTGAGTGGCTAACTGGGAGTCCTAGTGGATGAGGATTTTTGTAGCTCCGACGTGCCAAGCTGCTTGTAAGTCGACTATCAATGCTTCATATTCAGCTTCATTATTCATTTCCTGATAAACAAGTCAAGCGGAGAGTTGCATCCAGTCCTCTTGGGGTGAAATCTATAGAATGACAATCCTGCTGCCTTGCCGAGTGGACGAGCCATCGACGTATATTTTCTAAGTTGCATCTGGCTCGGTGTTCTAGACCTCTGTGATGAAATTAGTCAAGTCTTGGGCTTTAATCGCCGTTCGAGGCTGGTACTGAATGTCAAACTCACTGAGCTCGGTTGTCTACTTGATCAGTTGTCTGGATGCCTTTGGATTTAGGAGGACTCTTCCCAGAGTGTTGTTGGTCATTACGACGATCGGGTGAGCCAGGAAATACTGGCGAAGTCTCTGAGCGGCTAACACCAATGAGTATGCTGACTTTTCAAGACAGGTGTAGTGGTACTCTACATCTTTCAATATAAATATACAGGTTGTTATTCATGGTTGTTCTGCTTTACCAATGAAGAGTCGACCACATACTCGATGGATAATAGGTAGATCCAGAGCGGCTCGCCGACGCTCAGCTTGACCAATATATGTAAGGAGTTGAGATATTCCTTAAGTTCTTCCAGCGCCTTGTCACATTCTGCGTTCCATTGAAATTTCGTAGCTTGGCGCAGCATTTTGAAGAACGGATGACTCCGGTCGGATGACTTGGAGATAAACCTTGATATCATAGTGATATGCCTCGATGCCCCGTTCAGTGACGATGTATTCAAGGAAGCAGTCACTCTTCGTGCCGAACAAGCATTTGCTCAGGTTCAACTTTATCCCATATACACTTAAGGTTCGACATGTTTCTTCAATATCTGTACAAAGATCAGCAGCTTGGAGGGATTTTTTTAATATGTCGTTGGCATATACTTCCATATTATGGTCAATCTACTGACGGAACACTTTATTCATCAGCCTCTGGTAGGTAGCACTAGCGTTCTTCAATCTGAATGGCATCACGTTGTAGCAATACGTTCCATCGGCCATAATGAAGTTGACCTTCTCCTGATCCTGCTGGGTGAGTGACACTTGGTGGTACCCTTGGTATGCGTCGAGCATGCAGATCAACTCGTAGCCTGCCGTAGAGTCCACCATCTGATCGATCCTTGGCAGCAGGTAGAAATCCTTCGGGCACGCCTTATTCAAGTCACGGAAGTCGATGCAGAACCTCCATTTGTTGCCCGGCTTGGAGACCAGTACAATATTCCCGATCCATCTCGGGAATTGAACTTCCCGGATGTGTCCAACCTCTAGTAATTTTTCGATCTCCACCCGGATGATCAGGTTCTGCTCCGCACTGAAGTCCCTCTTTTTCTGCTTCATGGGCCTATCATCCGGTCAGACATGAAGCTCATGCTGAGCCACACTCGGAGAAATCCTAGGGAGCTCATGTGTTGACCAAGCGAACACGTCATGATTTTGTCTGAGACAGGCGACCAACTCTCCCTTCTTCTCACTTTCCAAGTTAGCAACTATGAAGGTAGTCACCTCCGATTGGCTTGGGTGAATTTGCACTTCCTTCTTCTCATCATAGTCTAGCGTAGGAGGTTTCTCTGTGATAGCATTCACCTCCAAGCGCGGGTTCTTACGAGAGTCCTTGCTTTAGATTTGACCATCTTGACGTAGCATCGCCGAGCGACTAACTGATCACCTTTGACTTTGCCCACCATGTCGTCTATCGAGAATTTGATCTTCTGGTAAAAGGTGGATACTACCGCTCGAAACTCGTTGAGTGCTGGTCAACCTAGTATGATGTTGTAGGTCAATGGCGCGCCCACCATAATAAAATTTGTGGTCCTTGTCCTCTTCAGCAGCTCCTCCCTGAGCAAGACGACCAAGCAAACTTTATCGATCGGTAATCCTTCGTTGCATGTGAATCCGTAGAGTGGAGTTATCATGGGCAGCAAATCACTCTGATTGATTGGTAGCTGATTAAACGCCTTCTTGAATATAATATTCACCGAGTTCCCTGTGTCAACAAAAGTTCGGTGAATAACATGGTTAGCGATTACCACTCGGATGATCAGCGCATTGTCATGAGGGATCTCCACTCCCTCTAGGTCCTTCGGGCCAAAGTTGATCTCGGGCCCTCCAACCCTCTCCTTGTCGCAGCCCACGACATGAATCTCAAATCGCTGAGCATGAAACTTCCTCGCCTAGTTGGAATCACTGTCGGTCGGTCCACCAGCGATCATTCCTATTTTTCCCTGAGCGGCGTTGCTCCTATTCTCCTCCTCTTGTGCCGAAGGCTTGCCCCGCTCGACGGATGCTCGGGTGGACTTGGGTTGTTCCTTTGGCTGGTGGTGTCGGGGCTCGTTCGTCATCCTTTCTTCTTCCCTTCGCTCGGCTGATCGATGCTTGTGTCGCCAATCAGGAGATGGTGATCGACGATGATACCTCCTTAGGGCTAGCCTACTGACTATCGACATCAGGTCATAGCAGTCCCGGGTGTTGTATGTTGCCGACTGATGGAAGGAACAAAACATCAGCATCCATACTTTGGCTTTTGCAACCTTTGGGTGACCGACTGCCACATGCTACACGACATGTGGCATGGGCTCATGGTGTGGTTGGGCTCCTCCCGATCGAGGCCCCTTAGGGGGTTGATGGCTGCTCGGGCATTGCCGCTCAGATGCTCCAGCGGACTCGACGGGCGTCTCCCTCCTCCTTGCCGCTTGGGCTTCTTCTATGTTGATATACTCGGTGGCCTTCTTTTGCAGGTAGCCGAAGACCCTGGGCATCTTTCGAATGAGCGATCGGAAGAATTCGCCCTCAATGAGCCTCTGGGTGAAGGCGTTTACCAGCACGTCTGAGGAGACTGCAGGGATGTCCATGGCTACTTGATTAAAGCACTGGATGTATGCCCTCAATGCTTCCCTGGGCCCCTGCTTCAGCGATAATAAATTCACGCTCGTCTTCTGATGGCGATGGCTGCTGGCGAAGTAGTGAACACTGCTTGGAAGTCCTTAAAGTTGTGGATTGATCCGTCTAGCAACCTTTTGAACTAGCGTTGTGTTGACTCAGAGAGAGTGGTGAGAAAGACCCGACCTTCACTCCATCGGTGAACTGATGAAGTGTGGCCGCATTGTCAAATTTGGCCAAATGGTCGTCCAGTTCGGTAGTTCCGTTATACTCTCCGATCGCTAGCGACGTGTATTTACTTGGCAGAGGATCGTCCAGAATCTGCTGCGAAAATTGTTGATTGATCCGCTGGAGTGAATCATTCTCCTTGGGTGTCTTCCCTTTCCTTGCGTCCCGAACGAGCGCATCATCTGAAGAAGACCCCCGGTCCTTGTCCGCTCGACCCTGTTCCTCCGATGGTATCCTGAACAATGCTCAGTGGAAGGGGATAGGGGCATTGGGCTCTTCCCCATACTTGTCAGTCGGCTTCTTGCTATTACCCCGATCATATATTCGATCCGCTCGGTCACCGTGTTTAGCTGGTCGACTAATGGCTGATGCTACGGGCTCTTGCACTTGTCGTTCGACCAACGCTTGTTGTTGTTGCTGCTCCACTATCATTGTCGCTCGAGCTTGTACCAACATGTCGAGCTCCTCTTGTGTCAGTGTCACCATGGTGAATCGTCTAGAATCCTCCATCTCCTCGTTCGGATGCAGGCTACATTCCCACAGACGACGCCAAAATAATCCTGTTCGAAAGTGGGAAGGTGGAAAGCTGGGGATGTGGCAGATTCGCTGGCTGGTTGTAGACCTCGCTCTGATTTGTAAAACAAACAACATCAATGCCGAGCTAGGGAAGGGGTCCTCGGTGTTGGCCATCTGATGCTCAAGTCAGTCGCCGGAAGTCTAGAAAAGTGGAGCAACTGTAGAACTATGCGCAAACAGTAGATCGCGTACCTCCGCCGGTGATGAACTCTCTTTATATAGAGACCTGGTAGGCAATATGCACGCTTCTCGAGACATGGACATGCTCTCCAATATGTCCTATGAAAGGAACTATGAAGAAAGTACTTCTAACAACATACCTTAACAGGGCATGCATATCCTTGACAAGACAATGGAAGCTTCCGCCGTACGATCCGCCTTTCGACCATACCTTATGTCAGCGATACTATATCCCAAAAGGATGTCGAGAGATACTATAGTGGCCCCGTTGCTTAGCCGAGTGAGGTAATCGCTCGGTCGGGATATCGTTCCGTCCACGGCCAGGTTCCGCGGCCGAGCGGGGTAGCTGCTCGGCCGAGAGCCCTCCGCTTTGGCGACCTCCGTTGCTCTTCCGTGTTATGACTACGTGGTAACATGTCCTTCCCCGTTCGGACCAGTTGTCCGATCTCCCTCGGCATCTTGTTACTCCGTATTGAACGTTCGCTGTCTTACGTATTATCCCGAGTTGAGCTGGAGTTCTTCTAAGACATGTCTCCCGTCGGTCGGGCTATGACTATCCGACCGTCCATTACAATTGTCCTCCTTTCACTCTTTGATATCTGGGTATTGATCATCTTAACTTTGACTTCTACCTTGATAATTGATCCATGTTAAATAGGTCTCCCTCCATCGCCGCATGAATGAGTAAAAAAATTTAATTCTCAAAAACAAACTACGATGGAGATGCAAGTGGCTGAACGAGAAAAACTTTCCTACATTATTGGCAAAAGTGCTCCATCGACTATGCCTAACAACTTATATGGAAAATGACATGCAGAAAATCAAAATATAAAAAACATTGGCTTTGATGTCCATATCTTCAAATATTATAAAATGTTATTTTCATATACCCACTCCATTCGGCACCTTATTTACTTATCTTATTATGGGATGAGAAACACTCTAGGTAAGTAAAATCACCTTGTTCTTCATAAAATTCTCTTTCTAATGGAAGCAAAGTTCAAATCTTATGCGTTCATTTCCTTTAGGGATAAGTTAAGTTCCTCACCTAGAAGAGCGTTTTGTACAGTAATTTACCTTCAATGAAAAGACGAGTGTTATCATCTTTTTTACATCACATAGAATACTCTTACTAATGCTCCCGAGGTTTTGGTGTGATGATAAGACATGTGACAGATTTCCTTGACAATGAAAGCTTAAATCTCATCGATGACATATTACAATTTGGGAGTTGAAAAAATTTGTGATGCTAGACTATTCGTCAAAACTCATTTATACTTTTCTCCAAAGTTTATCATGACGTGATAGATGATCATGATGTTGGAGTTAGGAAGGTGAGAAGGTGCCCCTTCCCCTTCCTCTTCCAATCCAATCTGTTGTACTCTGTTGTTGTTTTGATATGATCAAACAAGTTAAGTTAGGTCCTGTTTGTTATTGATCCCTGTGTCTAAGTGTGCAGGAGTTTAGGAGTGCAGGAAGTCGAGCGGAAGACGTAGCTAGTGAGAATGATGGCATGGGAAGGGAGCCGACGGGCTCGGTGCATCTGAAAGACGAAAGAGCTGTGGAAAAGCCGACAGGAGTTTAGGAGTGCAGGAAGTCGAGCGGAAGACGCAGCTAGTGAAAATGATGGCATGGGAAGGGAGTCGACGGGCTCGGTGCATCTGAAAGACGAAAGAGCTGTGGAAAAGTACACTGGTGGATGAGAAGAATATGCGCGACGTTCGAGGGACGAGAAGCCGGGAGGAAGCCTGCTCGAGGAAAAGGCCAGAAATTAGGTTCAGGTGAACCCTATTTCGGTTGGCCGCAATCACCTAAGCAATCCGGACTTCGAAAGCTAAAGTGAAAATGAAGAAATGCTGGAAAAGCAGCTAGAGGCGCCCTCAACAGTTGTTGGAGGCGCCTCCACCCTCATTAGATTGAGGGTGCCCTCAATAGCATTGAAGGCACTCTCAACAACATTGAAGGCGCCCTCAATGCCCTTGAGGGCGCCCTCGACCTGACCAAATTGGTCGTTGGCAAGGGAATAAAACTTTATCCACTTATCCTCTTGGAGGCACTCTCAACCCCTTTAAAGGCACCCTCAACACTCGAGATAGAATTTTCAGAAGCTATGTAATGACCCTTGGAGGTAGGAAATAATCAATCAACTCTTATATTTAATTCCTAGCAACGTTTGAGCTTTCTTAGTGTATAAAAGGCTTCTCTGTCTTCAGAGAAGGAGATTGTTTCTGAGCTTTTCAATCGCCTTGGATTAAAAACCACCTATGTTGTAACCAAGTCAATCTCTTGAGTCTTTTCTCTATTTTCTGTCCTTTTATTATTTTACTGTTGCATTTTTAGAGTTAAAATAATGAGGAGGGTATTTCTTATTTTTCAGGCAATTCACCCCTCCCCTCTTGCCGACCCTACAAGCCGAGATGGACGATCCCAACTCCGAAGCGTCGATCGATGAAACTGAAGCGACGCTATTAGTAAGGAAGTTCAATAAGTTTATTAAGACTAATAAATTTAGATTACAGTCGAGAAAGTATCAACGCAACAGAAGGACGGTCCATTGCTACAATTGCAATGAAGAACGGTACATCAAGGATGACTTCCCAAAAATAAAGAAAAAGGACAACGAAAAGGAGAAAGGAAAGTACAAGCCAACATCCTCCAAGTACAATACCCTAAAGGCCATGTGGTCAGATTCGTCGTCCTCCGAATCCGAAGTCGACGCCTTCTCGGGATTAGCACTGATGGCCAACCATCCAATTGAAGAAGAAACCAGCTCAGAGATGACCATAGATGAAGGGGGAGAATCATTAGAAGAAAGCTGCGATAAAGGGGGAGCATCAGAAATAGAGGTAGGTGAGGTACGTACTCTAAACCTGAAACAGTCTTTTCATTTTATCAAAGTTCTTACAAAAGACTTAGTAAAATCAGAAAAAGAAATTACTGATTTAAAAATACTGTTAAATAATTTACAAACAGAAAATGATAATTTGAAAATGCAAATTCAAAATTTGAAAACTGATGGATGCTTAAAACCTAACAACTTTCAAAAATCAAAACTTAGAGTTTATGGAAAGTTAAGTTGGTATATTAGACATCATCAGGGACAACTTAGAAAGATTTCTAAAAATATGTACCCCTAAATTTTTAGTTAATCCAATAGAAAGAAACCTATATTGGGTTCCTAAGTCTTATTTAGATTAAAAAATTCTCTTATGTTTAGGCTTTCAGAGAAATTAAATGTTTATATTCCTTAAAAGACTTTGTCTAGAAGTTGTTGATAATCTAATAACCAAGAAGGCCTAGTGTCTCGCCACAGCCTGGAAGTCGTTTATTGAATTGAATATTTAATTGACAAACTGATAAGTATGAAAATTAATTTAATGCTTTTAAATTCTTGTCAAATATTAGAAAAATTCATTTTTTAAAATTGTTTTGAAAATGTTCAATTAACTTGAAAAATATTTTTAAAACTTGACCATTTGTACCTTTTTTTGATGTGATCAAAGCGAGGAGAGATAGATATAAGTCTTGGGGGAGTTAATTTTTTTTTTACTGATAGATTTGTTTCAATTTTAGTGTTAAATTCTATTATTGCAATCTTTATACTTAAAATGTTAGTTTAGTAATTGCTTTAAATTACTATTTGTCTGTTTTTACTCTAACTTGAACTTGGGTTGATACACATCAAAAAAGGAGAGATTGTTGTACCCCGTGGTTGTTTTGATGTGATCAACCAAGTTACGCGAGGTCCTGTTTGTTATTGATCCTTGTGTCTAAGTGTGTAGGAGCTTAGGAGCGCAGGAAATCGAGCGGAAGACGCAGCTAGCGAGAAGGACGACACGGAAAGGGAGCCGACGGGCTCGGTGCATTCGAAGGATGAAAGAGCTGCGGAAGAGTACACCGGTGGACGAGAAGAACGTGCGCGATGTTCGAGGGACGAGAAGCCGGGGTGAAAGCCTGCTTGAGGGGAAGGCCAGAAATTGGATTCGGGTGAGCCCTATTTCGGTTGGTTGCAATCACCCAAGCAATCGGGACTTCAAAAGCTAAAGTGAAAATGAAGAAATGCTGGGAAAGCAGCTGGAGGTGCCCTCAACAGTCGTTGGAGGGACCTTCGCCCTCATCAGATTGAGGGCGCCCTCAATAGTATTAAGGGTGCCCTCAACAACATTGAAGGCTCCCTCAATGCCCTTGAGGGCGCCCTCGACCTGGCCATATTGGCCGTTGGCAAGCGGATAAAATTTTATCCACTTATCCACTTGGAGGCGCCCTCAACCCCTTTGAAGGCACCCCTCAACACTCGAGATAGAATTTCCAAAAGCTATATAATGACCCCTAGAGCTAGGAAATAATTAATCAACTCTTGTATTCAATTCCTAGCAACGTTTGAGCTTTCTTAGTATGTAAAAGGCTTCTCCACCTTCAGAGAAAGAGATTATTTCCGAGCTTTTCAACCGCCTTGAATTAACAACCACCTAAGTTGTAACCAAGTCAATCTCTTGAGTCTTTTCTCTATTTTCTATCCTTTTATTATTTTACTGTTGCATTTTTATAGTTGAAAGAACGAGGAGGGTATTTCTTATTTTTCAAGCAATTCACCCCTCTCGTCTTATCGGCCCGCTACACCAACACAATCACCTTCCTCTATAAATGAAAGAAGGGGAAGAGACCTTCGACACCTATATAAGGGCATCCAAGAAATCTAAAGGGAGAAGGAGCACAAGAGAGAAAGGAAGAGGGGTTTTGCTGTGTGTGAGTTTTGTGCAAAGTCAAAGAGAATGGATTCGTCCCATATGAAAGGTCTCTGTGCAAGGTTCGTCCATGTGCACAAGATTGAAAGAGGCATGAAGAACATTCAAAATTGGTTTGTCTAATCTCGAAAGAGGGATTTGGTTTTTGAACCATGAAGAGCTTTTCGATTTGTTCATGATCGCTCTTCCGACAACAAGTCCGAAGATTATATTCTGTTATCGATTGTGGGTCTGCGGGAGATCGCTGTAAGTGTTTATAGTTTTCGTATTTCTGTATTTTTCATGCTTTAGAACTATCAACAATGGTATCAGAACATTAGTTTCTGAATGCATGAAACTTGTCTCATCATTTGCTGCCGTGGGTCGCAATTTGCTATCGTTGTCAAGCCCTGAGAGGTTGCTGGCTATCGCTTCCGTGGCCGGAGAGTGCCGGCGACCATGTCGGGAGGCCGACGATTGATAGTCGCGACAACCGTGTTCGTCGCGGTAGAAGAAGAGAGTGTCACAGTGACGACAGAGAAGAGATAGGGAAGTTTAATCGATTAAACTAATCGATTAAAATAGATCTTAATCAATTCAAAATCTATGTAATCGATTAAACTGACGAAGCAAGTAAATCTGCATAATTGATTCAAGTACAGGTGTAATCGATTCAAACAGATTTTTAATTGATCTGTGTAATCGATTTGAGTAATCAATTCAAGTCAAAGTTTTTTTTGAGAAAAAAAGCTACTGCATCGTTTTCTCTTTGTCACCGAAACTGACGCAAACATTGATGAGGGGCTGATGACCGATGTCCATGGCCAGTGAGGGCCAGCTATCGACTTGAAAGGTCGGCAATCGGTGACCTGCGTGTTAGTCACATGAAGAAGATGCAACAGTTTTTATTTTTGATGGTGTCATGTTTTTAATCGATTAAACAATCAGGGAATCGACTAAACTGACGAAGATGAATGGTATGGATTTAAACCATTAGTTGATTTAAAGAGATCAGTTTTGGTTTATTAAGACATAATTCTAGTTTAAATCATTGGTTGGTTCAACCAGATCAATTTGATCCGATCAGACCAAGCACTTGTTCAAATCATTAGTTGATTTAAACAGACTAGTTTGATCAAATTAGTTTGGTTCAATCTGACTCGGTCTGTGATTTAAACCATTAGTTGGTTTAACTAAACTAATTAGATTTGTTCTAATGTGTCAGACTTAATCTAATAGACATTGGTTTGATCAAATGGACCTGAGTTTGATCAATAAGTCTTTGATTGGATTAAATGAGCTTGGATTAAACAATAATAGAGCATAGGTAAGAAATCCCTGTCTAATTAGATTAGTTCTAACGAGAACATTGGACAGAGTTCAGGATCTAGATTCCCAATCGACCAATCAAATGAGTTAGTCGATTTAGACTCCTGAAAATCAAGAAGATTTGTTTTTCTTGATTAATAATGTTGGTTCTATGTCTGTATAAATTAAATTAAGCCGGTTTTGTACTGGTTAGTTGGTTTTGTACTAATTTATTTAATTTCAATTTAAATATGACACGGATAATTATTAGTCATGGAAACTTGAATAAGAAGAGTTTCCAATCTTGGATAATTACAAGATCTGGGTGTTGATCCGTTCATTGCTAGAGAATTTTAAGGTGGCAGCACACTAGATATGGAGGCTCTCCAAAGGGAGAACCTTATATGCATAGTTGTGTGTGGAGCTACTTCATCATGAGTTCCTAGAGGAAGATCCTGAAGAATTTGAGAAAGATCCAAAGGAGGATCCTAAAGATTCTAAAGAGGATTTTGAAGAAGTTTCGATGATACATCAAATTGAAAATCTTAAAGTTGGTCTATCTGAGATTGCCTCAAATGAGTCCAAGTTGAAAGGGATTATGTTGGCCACTGCACTAGTGTCTGTCCTAATGGGAGTGGTGTCAACCTATCTAGTTTGTAAGAGTTCTGTTATTATTACCATCATTATATATGAATAATATTAGTCCATTTAGTTCATGTCCGTTTGTTATATGTTAACAATATGCGACATGTTTATATGAATGATATGTTCATTCATATGTTAATTACTCTACATAATACATGAAAAATGATGAGTTTATTTTATTAAATAATTAGTTCATTTAATTAAAGAAATCATGATAGAAGATTAGTTCATTTGTTGGGATGTATGTAATAGTATTGATCAATGTTGATTTGATTGAACCATACAAATGATGAGTGAAAAATGTAGTTATCACTTGATTTTGTAAACCAACTCAAATTAATATTGAATTAATCATAAATTTCATGCATATGAATTGCATTGAATACTAAATAATATGTTTATTTATATTAGATCATGATAAATAAGAACATCATAGCTAAACTCAATAATAGAGAGAAATTATATGAGGATAACTACAAAATCTAGCAACTCAAGATATAATATGTTCTTGAGGAAAAAGAAGTTCTTGAGGCTATAAAATAGGTTATGGAAGAACTTGTAGATCCCATTACACAGAACAGAGATCTTGATGCCTATAAGACATGGAAGAAGGACTCTACTACTAAGGGAATATTAATTAGTTTAATGGTTGATGACCTAGTTTTTTAGTATGAGTTGTATCTTACGGCTCATGCAGTTTAGGTAGCCCTTAAGAAGAAATACAGTGGAGTAAGTCTGAGCAAGCTTCGATAGCTAACGATTAAGTTTGATAGCTACATTAAGCGTTCGAATCTTTCAATGGTTCACCACCTCAGGGAGATGTCGAACATGATTCAGGAACTTAAAACTGCTGGTCATGAGTTGATCGATGAACAATAGGTTCAAGCAGTTATTCATTCCCTTCCAGATTCTTGGGAGACTATAAAACAAATCCTAACTCACAATGAGAGTATTAAGACTTTCATTGACATCTCACGCCATATAGAATTGGAGGCGAAGAGAGTTGAATCCGCAAGGATTTCTGGACTAGCCTATGTGGCTATTGGTTCTGTTGGATCATATGGATCCAAGAAAAAGAAATAGTTCAAGAAGGAGAAGGGAAAGAAGAAAAAAGTTGCTGTTGTGGGATAAGACCCAATCAAGAAGAAAGGAAAGAAGACCATATTGAAACAATGCAAGTGTGTCTTCTTTTCTTGAGCATTTTGTTGCTAGTTCAATGTTGTTAGCTGATTCTTATCGTTTGTGGATTATAGATTCAGGAGCAACCAACCATGTCCCTCGGGAGTGAGTTACATTTGTAGAGTGCCGATGGATACCAGCTGGCAACAAATGGATTTATGTAGAAAATAATGCAAGAATTGAAGTCAAAGGAGTCAACACTTGCAAACTAAACCTCCGTGGTGGTAGTGGTTTGTTTTTACACGATGTCCTGTATGCTCCTAAAATTCGACGGAATCTTGTTTCCGTTATAGATCTTCTTGATTTAGGGTATTGTATTAATTTTTATAGCCGGAGTGTTGAACTTAAGATTGACTTAGTGTCAATCAGATATGGTTTTTTATCAAATGATTTTATGGTTCTTAATGTAGAACTAGATATCAATTGTGCTATTGATGGTTGTTTTTCAAAAATTGCTCTAACTAGTGATGCGAATATAACTAATGAGGTTTGACATGCTAGATTAGGACACATAAGACAAGAACGTATGAATCGGTTAGCTAGAGAGGGTTTATTGGACACTCGAGCAACGATTCACTTGTCTATATGTGAGCATTGTCTTGATGGAAAAGCAACTTGGAAACCATTTGGTAAGACTATAAGCACTGAATCATCATTGCAATTAATTTATTCAGATATCTGTGGTCTAATGAATGTGAAGGCTAGACATGAAACTTCCTATTTCATTACATTTATTGATGATTTCTCTCGTTTTGGTCATGTGTATTTGATTTCTCATAAGTTTGAAGCATTAGATTGCTTCATTCGTTAAATGGACGAAGTTGAGAATCAAACGGAATGTAAAGTTAAGACTTTACGCACTAACCGTGGAGGAAAAAATTTGTCTCATATGTTCAAAACAATATGTAATGATAGAGGGATTATCAGACAGCTAATAATCCCAAGAACTCCACAGCAAAATGAAGTTGCTGAAAGAAGAAATATAACTCTTCTAGATATGGTTAGGTCTATAATGGCGCAGAGTAATTTACTAAGATGCATTATTAGTTGTGGCCTATATACTTAACAAAGTGCCTTCAAAGTCAGTTCTATCTATCCCGTATGAATGTTGGACAGACAGAAAATCAGATTTAAGTAATTTGAGACCCTAGGAGTTAGCTACTTATGTTCATGATAATTCTCACAAGTATAAAAACTGGGACCTAGGGGTAAGAAATGTATCTTTATTAGATATCATGAGACCTCCAAAGGTTATGTTTCCATAGGTGAGCAACTAGATGGAATCATCTCCAAAATAGATTTGAGAGCTGTAATTTTTCTCGAAACAGAGTTTCTAACTAGAGGTGATGTTGATAAAAGTGTTCCTCTTTGAGGGGATGAGATATTATCAATAAAAGAGATGTCAAAAGAGATGCCTAAGTCTAGTCAACCCAGTGGGAGTGATTTGCCAAGTCCTAAGTTGACTTCTCAACAACCCAACTTACGAAGAAATGATTTGATATTGAGAATAAGACATTAATAAAACTCTCAGTTGACGCAATGAACCTCGAATGGTAGAGGAAGCATTAAGATGCTCTGTTAGAGAGAAAAAAAAGGGGGTAAGTTGCAATGGATGAGGAAATGGATTCAATGAGAAAGAATTAAATTTGGGATTTAGTCGATCTTCCTCTGGGCTGAAGGGCTATTGGATATAAGTTAATTCTCAAAATCAAGAGGAAAGTGAATGAATCGATTAATCGATACAAAGTTTGACTAGTTACAAAAGGATATACCCAAATGAAGGGTATTATTTTTGAAGAGAAGCTAAGTACATCTTCGGAGTGAAGATCATGTAAGATCGATCAAAAAGACTTTAGAGTTTGTCTCAAGAGGCTTATATCACTAAGATGTTACAACACTTACTTGCAACATTGTATCCCAAGACTCCTGAAGAAATAGCCGAAATAAAAAAAAAATCATATGTCAGTGCTATTGATAGTTTGATGTGCACTATATTGTGTACTTATCCTGTATAAGTTATGGTGTTGGCTAAGTTAATCGTTTCCAGTTAAATCCAAGATCGAGACACTGAAAAGTGGTGAAGAGGATATTTAAATATCTCAAAAGGACAGCAGATTATGTATCTGTTTTCAAGGATCTAAGATGAGCTTGACTGGCTACACAAATGTAGATTGGATAGGAAAACTTGATTACAGAAAATCCACATCTGGCTACATCTTCTTGCTAAATGGTGGCGTCATCTCATGGAATAGCAAGAAGTAGGTTTACGTAACCGTGTTGACAATGGAAGATGTGTGGCTTGGCTTGTGTAGCCTTGTCAACAATAGAAGCTATATGGTTAGGCTTGTGTAACATTGTCAACAATGGAAGCTGTGTGGCTTGCGCATCAGTTGTGCAACAATCTGTCTTGTTGAAAAGGTTCCTGAAGCATTTGAAGATTGCTGAGGACAGTGGGAGTCCTGTTATAGTGTACTGTAACGGTCAAGCTGAGAATCCCAAATATCACAACATATAGAATTAAGTATAATTTTGTAAGAGATATTGTGGTGAAGAAAATGGTAATTCTTGAGTATATCCCTGCACGTACTATGCTTGCAAATCCTTTTACTAAGTCATTGACTAAAGAGTCATTTCAAGGATACGGGAAGTCTTTGTGAGTTCGTAAAATGTAACACATTGTAAAAAGTCATGATCTATTCAGTGTATATATTGTTACATTTTGAATTAAAGTCTCGATGAGCATGTTGGAAGATTGAGATTGGTTCACTCACATAAACAATCATCTCTATTTGTTAAATATAAATAGAGGTAAGACCATTACTTATGAGACAATTTATGTAGCTGTAAATAGAGACATACCTATAAGTTAAGGTCGCCTTGATAATTGTGTCAAGATGAGATTATTTATGTAATGATCGGAGTAAATGTGCCCACCATTTACTGAATCTGTTTAAGGCTAGATTGGAATCACTACAACAAAAACCCTCATAGACATCAGTGGAACAACAACGATTTTAAGCAAAAACCAATGTCTTTGAGTATTTTACACCGATTTTTCCAAAAACCGGTGTCTATGAGCGCAGGTTTTCGCTCATAGACATCGGTTTTTTAGGCGATGTCTATGAGTGCCTTTTTTTTGTTAATAGACACCGATTTTAACATCAATTTTTTAAAACCCGATGTCTATGAACCAAAATAAAATAATATAACTTTTCCACCAATACTTAGCTAATTTGCAACACTTCACTCTTCCCTCCAAACCTAAATCTATATCGCCGCTGGCCATCTCTCTCAGCCTCATCTCCCTCTTCTCCTTCTTAGATCGACGCCCCTTCCTCTCCCGATCAGGATCGACGCCCCTTGCTTCTCCGTCCAACCATACCGCATCTCCTCCAACTCCTCCCTTTGGGTGAGAAGAGGAACCCTTTTTCGCATTCCAGTGTCGACGCTACCGTCACTCTGATAGGGTTTTTTTGGATACGAGGAAACCTTCCTAACTATTGCTACTTTCCATTTCATTTTCATTTTCCAAGTATTAATCCATCTCATGCGTATTCCGATCCATTCTCCATTATTTTACCTCTTTTTGTTTTGGGTTTTTTTCGTTGCCTCTCTCTCTCTCTGTCTTTCTCTGTCCCCATTTTTGTGCGATCCTTTGCAGGTTAAGCTCATTTCCTGTCTCCTTTGATCGGCCGTCAACCTCTGACAGGTTCGATCTCGCGCCTGCTTCTTTGCTCCGAGGTTTGGACAGATCTTTCCCCCTTATCCGCAGTACGAATTGTATCTTTCTGCATGGGCTGTAGGGATTTCAACTCAGGGGTTTGCAATAGCACAAATGCTGTTCCTTTCAAGTAGGATGGGAAGGTGGGCATGCTCCCGCGTGGGGATGCTAGATCTGAGTGAATGTGAGCTTAAAAGTTCATATTTTAGAGGGTTCTGTGGGTTTTGGATTTTACTGTCTATTGTTCTTAGGTGGATCTGAACGCGTGCTTTTTAGTTATATAGTCACTTGACCTGGACAGAATTTTATGGAGGTGAAGTTGGACAATTACGCAGGGTGGTTGTGGAAATTATTGTTTTGTACTTGGATTTTATAGCCCGTCTTCCCTCAGATTGAACTGCTTCTGGATGATCTGGTTTGCCAGGAATAATTTGAAAAAAATATCTTGTTTTGATGAAATGACTGCCAGTTATTGTGATAATAATTGCATGTTTATAGCATTTTTTTGTATCTTAAAACATCTTTATCTAGTTTTTTATCATCAAACAAAAACAAACGTGTGCCATAGAGATGTCTACTAATGGATACCCTATGAACTTTCTTTTTTATCAGTGACCGCATTAATAGACTTGATCACAAAGTTTTATGTGTAATCCTTGATTTGGAGAATTGACTTATTTATGGACAAATTTATAATTACACTAATTTTGTTAATTAGATTCTAGTCTTGGCTGCAGTATTTTCTACTTTTACTTATCTGGTCACCAGGGCTTTCCTTATTTTAGTAACAAGTTAATGATTCAAGTAGTTTGTTACTCTCTATGCTGTGACATTATTGTGTAGTTATTTTTTTATCTTCATAAATTTGTTTGATCCCTCTAATTTAAGTGGTTATTTCTCTTTATTTCAAGCCATATAGACAGATCTGTGGGGACCCTTGGCACTCTATCATGCTTGTATTCTGTTATTTCAAGCTAAGCTTGGCAATGACGAGAATGTACTGGAAGAAAATGACATCGTTAAATGTATATGTTGATTATCTAGATTGTTTTGTGACTCTCTACGATTTAATTCTTCTGAGGTTTTTTGGCAATATCTTCTCTGTGTTGTAGTGACTTGGGGTGTCATATTGATGGGTTTATTACTGTGGTGGCACACACTCATGTTATAAAGGAAGGACCAGTGACTGGTAGAGCAGCAAATGTGATTGTTGCTGCCAATACAGCAGCAAAAGTTGCCTTGCGCCTTGTGAGGCCAGGAAAAAAGGTGCCTTTATATTTGACAATGATGAAATTGTTAATAATCTTTCCTAACTATGTAGAGGGATTTTGAATTTAGTTTCTAATATATGCATTGCGAAGACGTTACAAGACTGCTCATTGTTCTAAGTCAACACTTCAAGCCACATTGATGTTAATTCCAACTTCAATATTACCATCATCTGGTGCGTATTTGACCAACTCAGTGTTGTGTCTTGCTCATGGTGACTGACGTTCAACCAATTTGCAATTTATGAAAATTAACTTTTACAAGCAATTGGTGTGTTAACTCTTGAAGGCAGTCGGAATAGCAAGGGAAATTGGGAATTTTCTGTTCATTTATGTCATCCTACACTTTCTGTTTTATATTTTCTCACGCTAATCGTAATTTTTTTGTTTGGAGAATGTGATAAATTCCCTGTCTCATGGATGAATGTCATACGACATCTTCTTTAAGATCTTTATCATTTTGATGGTTCTTAAATTTTATTTTATGATTTATTTATTTAAGTTCTTATTTGCTTATCAAAGAATCTAATGGATCAAAGGTTCGTTTAGTGAACATTGATATTTAAGCGATCCATCTGAAATAATTAGCACAATCAATTTTCATGTCAACGTTTACCTTGTTTCTATGCCATTAAGTTTGATACTTAGAAGCTGCAAATTGATGGCTGGGGTTTTCCTGGTTTAATCTTAGTTTCAGAATCGGAAAATTGATTGCTAATGAAATCACCTAAGAAATATTTCTTTCAGTTGTAACTGGCTGTAGTACAATTTGAACAAGACCTCTTAATACAATTGAATTAAATCATTTTCATCAAGAAATATAACAAAAGCAAATCAACCTTCATACATGTGGGTTGCTTCAATTTGAACCAAATAATTAAAATCATTCATTAAAGTTGTTCTTTTGAACACTGAATTAAACTATAGATATAGTGTGGTAATTTTCAAACTGAACAATGCAAAATATTCTGTTGAAAGTGTACAGAACATGTTTCATTTTTATGTGTTTTCTGTATGAATTGATAATATACACATGTACTTGTTGGGAATTCCTGAAGGACATGATGGCTTGGACTTTAATAATTGATGGAATGACCTCTTGGATCTGATCCAGTGTCTTTCATAAGTTTTTTTTGGCTTCTTTTCTTACCTTTGTTGAAAGTCATGTAGAAAGATCTGCTAACACCAGATTCATCTTCTCCAAGCTCTGGAACTTGTAGCTCTGGACCACCTCCTTCAGCAAAAGATGCTACTTGTTATATGAGCAATACTCAAAGCAGTCCAGTTGATCAAGATGACAAGGATGGCTCTGGTCCTGAAGGTCATGTTACAGAACCAGCAATGGAAACGGTATAATGTTTGAGCTCCTTTAGTACTCTCTCAACAAAAAAATTGGTATAACTCTTTGTTTTTTACCAGATGGAAGATAAGTTCCTCAATCCAATCCAGAAACAGGACGAAAATAGGCTAACTGTACATGGTAAGTTAGTTTTGATTTCAGCTGTAAGTATAATTAAACTTGCCTGAGATCTGGCTTTCAGGTGGCTTTACAGGTCCGCAAATTTCCTCCTCCAGATGTAAGCCATTTTTAACATCACACAAGGAAAAGACGTCCCACCAGGCAACGTCTGTGGTCAACGAGACAAGAGTGTCTACAAACAGAAAAGTCATTGTGAGAAGCTCATACTTCAAGCATAAGCCATCAGATGTCAATAGTCTCCATCGACCCAATGATGGTGCCACAAATGGTAATGAAAATAACGATTGTATTCCTGGTGGCTACCCTGTCAAGAAAAGAAAACTATCTGAGGACAACGAAAATCAGCCACCCATCTTAGTAATGAATCAGGAAAATCTGCCATCAAGTAATGCGAGGATTTCAGTTCATCATGGAGAAGGTTCGAGCTACTTCTTTCATAACCAAGTTTATGTTCTTCACATCAGTTGATGATAAAGTTGTTATGCTTGCAATACTCTATAACGAGCGAAGGAGACAGTAATCACAGTCAAAAGGTTTATGCTAAATAAAACTAATGATACCGGTACTCTGCAGATAATCAAGTGTCTCGTTTGAACAACAATGGCGCCATGGTAAGGGAAGGAGGAAAATTCGGTTGTGACATTTCACATGTGAACAACTACACAACTGTAGCGGAGAGATCAATGGACAGATTTGCAGCGCTCATGTCATCTTTCAGATACACTCAATCAAGTGCCCGTGCAAGTGTCCTCCGTGCACCTCTAAAAGACGTTCAAAATTCTTCTTCCTCTGCAAGGTATTTTTATCATCTCAATCTATAGTGTTTCTCAATACTATCCAAGTTTCTGTTTTATCATTTCCGAATAGGAGGAAAGCTGTGCCCATTGCCATTGAAGAATTCACATATACATTCCAAAAATAAGGTTGACTTGGGGAGTTTCTAGTCAGCTAAATTTTCACAATTTTGTATGTATGCTCAGTGGCCTTTGCCATATATACATTTTGGTAGGCCTCTAAATTGCATATTATATGCATATGTATAAGTATATGTGTATCGGTGTGTATGCGGATGCGCGCAATTATCCTTCAATGAATTAAGCATTATGAACAATAGTCTTCCACAACAGCCTTTAAAAACTTAGTATTCTATTTTATTTGATACATGTACACATTTATTTTAGTTATTTGACATATGGTGGATTATTGGGTCCTGATCATGAATTAACTTTGTATAAAGTATTGTAGATTATCTTTGTTGCAAGTATCAATTAGAAAGGGACTTTCTTTGGTTTAGATATTTTGCATTCCAAATTTAGTTTATTGGTAGTTCTCATTGCAAAACCAGACTGAAAAGCTTTCAAAATGCTTGATTTGAAGTGTTAGAAGGATAGAGATCAGAAAAACTAGACTGGCCTCGTTAGAGCTAGAGCAGATATTTGGAAAAAAATAAATAAATCAAAATTGCATCTTTACCATTTCCAGCTTTCAAAATTACATCTTTACTAATATATTATTTATGTGTTTTTACAGTTTATAAATCTCAAGTACTCCAGAGTTGAATTTGATGAAGTGCGGTTCGAGTCGGCTGAATGCATCCTAGATTACATTTGAAGTGCGGTTCTAGCTATCTTGATGTATTGTTAAAAGAATGTTCTACCTTGATTCTGATATCTATTAGTTTTTAATGTAAAAAGAATGTTTGTGTATTTTATGGATACTGTTGTAAGAAGATTATTTATGTAATTTGTGAATATTTATGTATTTTATGGATATTGTTGAATGAAGAATATTTGTGTAATTTGTGAATATTTTTGTATTTTTTTGGTTACTGTATTCATTGTTTCGGAAATCAATGTGCTATTAAAAAATATCGATATTACATCGGTTTTCCACCGCTGCAAAACCGGTGTTATTAACTAATATTACATCGGTCGTATACCGCTGTCAAAACTGGTGTTATTAACATATAATATTACATCGATTTTACACCGTTGATGAAACAGTGTCGTTAAGTCATACTACACCGGTTAATAACCGATTCGAACACCGGTATCGTTAAGTGATACTACACCGGTTTTAACCCGATGTCTAAAATGGCAGACCTTTTACATCGGCTTCATAGACATCGGTCGAAAATGTAATAGACACCGGTGGAAAACCGATGTCTATGAGGGTTTTTGTTGTAGTGAATTCAGGATTAGACATTAGGTATGTCTATATTGAAATATGCACGATGTTAAAATATGAGAAAAACATGCACTCTTTTTAGTAAAGAGAATAACATCGTAACATGTGATTCATACCACATGTGCTATGTTGACAATAAGGGTAGTAGGAGAATGGATTCCTGTTTCTCTACTATGTGAGACCTTTGAGATTATAAGTTAATCTCAGTTTTTGCCCTTAGTGACTATTTAGCTATTTACTTGAAGTTTTAATCAGTAGCTGCTACTTTAGCATGTATCCTATGACTATGGATGATTCGGTTTATGGAACAGAACTAGGAAAGTAACTGATTGAAATGAATAGATTTTAGCTAAAAAGGGAGATTAAATATATTTACATCTTTTGATGTTATTCACTGGTCGACCCATTTCTGCTATGTATAGAAATGAATGTGAATATTGAATATAGAACATACTCTTGACATAATGGTCATTATAAGATATTAGAGATGTTCATATTGATGTAAATGAAGTTATTTAATCTGGGCAAATAGCATGACATGGAAATCTCTAAGATAATGGTTGTGTGCCACTGGGAGATTGGATGTTTCTTGGATAAAGGCTATGTGCCACCAGGACAGAGAGGTTATGTGTCATTATGAGGATATTTCTGATTCATTGCTCAAAGAGCGGCTATTTAAGGTGTAACAATCTTCTTAGCATCTATCGCTCAATGTGCTTGCTGTCGCACGAACCATTTTCCCTAAAGTATGAATTGGATGTTCTTATTTGGTCTTTGTGACTAACTAGTTCTAATTTGACCTTTGTGACTAATTAGTGTTTTGCGCTGGTCTTTGTGACTTAATTACAAAATAATCTATGTGACTTATATGGTCTTTGTGACTAGATGACCTTTATGGTTTGACTTGGACGAGTGGGAGATGTTGGAGTTAGGAAGGTGAGAAGGTGCCCTATCCCTTTCCTCTTCCAATCCAATCACCTTCCTCTATAAATGAAAGAAGGGGAAGAAACCTTCTACACCTATATAAGGTCGTCCAAGTAATCTAAAGGGAGAAGGAGCACAAGAGAGAAAGGAAGAGGGGGTTTGCTGCGTGTGAGTTTTGTGTAAAGTCAAAGAGAATGGGTTCGTCCCATATGAAAGGTCTCTGTGCAAGGTTCATCCATGTGCGCAAGATTAAAAGAGGCATGAAGAACATTCAAGATTGGTTTGTCTAATCTCAAAAGAGGGATTTGGTTTGTGAACCATGAAGAGTTTTTCGATTTGTTCGTGATCGCTCTTCCGACAGTAAGTCCGAAGATTATATTCTATCATCGATTGTGGATCTATGGGAGATAGCTGTAAGTGTTTACAATTTTTGTATTTCTGTATGTTTCATGCTTTAGAACTATCAACACATGAAGGATCATGGTGATATCATACAATACAGATAATTTATTGAGCAAACTAGATTACCATATATTTATGGTTGAATTGGATAAAACTTATGATCAACTTCCACAAGAATATTTACACATGACTCACTTCTAAATCTGGAAGTGTGTTATTCTTTAGTCTGTTGTGAAGCCATACAACTAGAATCTATAAATTAAAAATTAGAACTTGAACATAAAATAAAATTTAGGGTACATTTAGCTTATAAGTTTTTTATTTTCATTTTTTTGAAAAACATACGTTTTTAAAAAATAATTATTAGTTTGTATATTTTATTCCTATTTTTTTCAAAACAAATAGATAGTGTTTTTTTTGAAAAAAATAAAGAAGGTCTAAAAATCATTTTCTATTTTTAAAAAAAAAATATCTTTCAAAATATAAAAATAAAAAAAATACACAAACCAAACACACAGATCAGATAAATAGACAGACAAACCATAAACAAACATGAGAGACAGATCAATCAAATAGACAAATTATATAGACAGAGATAATAGATAGACAAAAATGTATCTAATCAGATGCTCGAGTATTGCACCCTTTGTTAAATAATCTGACGAAAACAAAATCCCTCAATGTGATAAAAATTATATTAGAGGCTCTTTTTATTGGAATTAAGGATATTTTTTTCATGTATTATTAAAAGGACACTTTACCTTTTTTTCTAAAATATTATTATTTTCAATAAGTATTCATTGCAGAAGCCAGCAACTATAGTTCATCCTAAGTCATCATATGAATTTTTCTCTCTATGTTGATTAACGTTTTTTTTTGTTTTTAGTTAATTCAGATATCCAATCCTTTAAACCAATTAATTTTGAAAGTGACATGTTTAATCCCATAAAAAATTTCTACTGATCATCAAAATAAATCTATAATATGTTGATGCATCATGGCGGATTGCTCAATATCACGAGTGATTCAAACATCGTGAACATATGAGGTGTCTTGCATAAATTTCGAATCCTCATTCTATGAGATCATGTTGTGTCAATAGACCTTATGTGCTAGTCACTATTCCAAAGGCTAGTAGCCGTCCGTGATTTATCTCCTCCGTGTTGACCTTGGGATGGATTGGCGGGGGTACTGGGGGCGAGCGTATTCATCTTTTACCATAATATTGTGTCAATAGACTTAATATCACTAATTATAACAAAACAAAATTAGACCTTCTTCTAATCACTTTAATGATTCTCTTCCATCTCAACATTTCCCACCCACGTAGCTTGACTCCATGTTAGCAACTCTTGTACATGTGTCGACATTCCAAGCACCCACCTTAGCTTTCAAATACTCGACATCTCGAGCACCCACCTCAGAGTGTGTTTGGTTGAAAGTTATAATGTATAATTTTTGTGATGTGATTATCATATAATTATATAATAGGTTATAGGAAATAAAATATAATCTAATATTATTTTGTTCAATTTTAAATAATATAATAAAAATTTATTTATTTGAGATGTTTAGTATATAAGTTAGTTTAATATTTGTTTAAATAATAATAATATAATTCATAATTACTAAATGTTGGTGCAACCTTAGGTCAAGGTTGACCTGGTTGACCTGACTCGAGTTGACCTGACTCGAGTTGTGTTTTGATGTTTGACGATGTTTGACGAGAAGAGAGTTGTATTCTTGATGTTTGACAAGAATAGGTGTTTGGGAGATTGTAGGTGCAACCTTAGGTCAAGGTTGACCTGGTTGACCTGATTCGAGAAAAGTCCAAGCAGGGAGCTTGGCACGCGAAAAGTCCAAGTATGGAGACTTGGCACGGGGAAAAGTCCAAGCAGGTAGCTTGGCACGCGGAAAGTCCAAGTATGGAGACTTGGCATGGGGAAAGTCCAAACAGGGAGTTTGGCACGGGGAAAAGTCCTGGTGAGTGAAGCCAGGCAGTCGGAGAAGTCCTGGTGAGTGAAGCCAGGCAGTCGGGAAATCCTGGTGAGTGAAGCCAGGTGAAAATCCTAGTGAGTGAAGCTAGGTGAAAGTGGAAGTCCTGGTGAGTGAAGCCAGGCAGATTGGAAATCCTGGTGAGTGAAGCCAGGTGAAAACCCTAGTGAGTGAAGCTAGGTGAAAGTCCTGGTGAGTGAAGCCGGGCAAGGGAAAATCCAGATGGATCAAGGGTGATCGGACATCTGGTGTTAAGAAGGTCAAGAGGGTCAAGGGAGTGACCGGATACTTGACACGAAGAGAAAAGTCCAAGTGGGTCAAAGGGATAGACTGGACACTTGGTGGAGAGTCTTAGCAGGTCAAGGGAGTGACCGGATGCTAAGCATGATGTACCAACAGGTCAAGGTTGACCGGATGATGGTTTGGGAGACTTGGGACTTGGTTTGGGCAAAAACCAAGCTCTGGATCGGTCTGCAGACCGATCTAGTGATACGTTTGTGTATCTGATCGGTCTGGTGACCGATCAGATAACAAACAGAAGGCAAAGCGCATCGGTTCTGTGAGCTTACTGATCGGTCTGGGGACCGATCAGCATGAAGCCTGATCGGTCTCCACGACCGATCAGAGACGCAGCCACCTCTCTCACAGAGAGGTGGGATCGGTCTGTGGACCGATCCAGCTGTGGCCTGATCGGTCCACAGACCGATCAAGAAACGAACAGAAAGTTGGGCAACTTTCTGTGAAGCATTCTGATCGGTCTAGGGACCGATCAGCCCAGGGCCTGATCGGTCCCCGGACCGATCAGAAGGGTCCTAGACCGATCAGGGTGGAGCCTGATCGGTCCACATTCGACCGTTGAGTCACAACGGGTCGCTCCGTCTTCTCCGCTGGCTTCTGTCTTCGCTGTGCAGGTTCGCAGGTTATAAAAGGAGATCAAGGCTTTGGTGCTATTTCTTCCTTTTCCTTCTTCCTGTGCCTAAGTGCTGCTGTGCTTGAGCTTTGATTGAGCTCCTCCAAAGCTTCGCGTGAGCTTCCGGCTGGACCATCTGCTGTTGTAGGCGCTTGGAGCTGTTGCTTCTTCCAGTCGACGAGAAGGCAAGATTGTTTTTACACTTGTATTGTCTTCTTCTTTCTTGTACTTCTTGTTGTTACAAGTATTGTGGCGAGGTTTCTCCACCCATAAGGAGTTATTTTTAGCCGATTTTCCGGGGACTCATCCATCGACGGATTGACTGGACTCGTCCACCTTACGGACACGTCGAGGAGTAGGAGCCCTAATCTCCGAACCTCGTTACATCGGTTTGTTTGAGGTTTGTCTTCTTTTCCTTCATTTCTACGTGTTATTTTCCGCTGCGCTAACCTAGTTTGTAGAAACGTGACGATTTGGGGTCGGCTATTCACACCCCCCTCTCTAGCCTCCGTACGAAGGATCCTAACAAGTGGTATCAGAGCAAGGCGCGCTCTTCGTCGGATTAACACCCGTGGGAGCACAAGCTAGAGAATGGATCGACTTGGAGAAGACATCACGTTTCCACCCTTCTACGAGTGCTGCGACTTCGCGTATTGGAAGGTAAGAATGAGGTATTTTCTTATGACTAACCTTGAAAATTGGAGTTGTGTTCAATTAGGTTTCAAGCCTCCGATGGACAAGAAAGGAGAAACCCTAGAGAAGAAGGAGTGGACCAAGGAGCAAATCCACCAATCAACCATCAATGATGAGGTAACGAAAATCATTGAATTTTCTTTACCTAATGATATTTTGTGTAAGATAGGAGGATACAATAATGCCAAGGAGTTGTGGAACAACTTGGCCAAACTCCATGAGGAGAGCCCCACTTCAAGCCATGAAGAGGAGCCTAGTGAGCCAAGTAGCTCACATCGTGGAGGTGAGGAATTAGAAGTTGAGGGCTACTCAACATCTAAAGAAGAAGAGGAGGTGAGTTCTTCTTCAAGATCGGAGCACGAAGAAGAAGCTTCTACCTCCGGGAGGGATGAAGAAGAGAGCATCCATCCATCCTCAAACCTAGGTAACTCAAGCATTTTAATTTCTAGCAAATTACACATAATGTGCTTTGAGTGTAGGGAATTTGGGCACTACAAGAGTAAGTGTCCAAAGAGGGTTAGAAAGACCCCACCGGCGCCAAAGGTCAAGAAAGCCGGAATCCCAATACGCAAAGGCAAAGAGCACGTGGTGTGCTTCCAATGCAAGCAACGGGGACACTATAGGAGTCAATGTCCAAGGGGGAGGCAACCTCTCAAGGACAAGAGACAAAGCACGTGTATAGGGGGAGCTAAGGCAAACCCTAAGGTAACATTTAAAGCTCATTCTTGCAATTCTAGTAGGATGCATGCTAGTAGTCTTATAGCCATTGTCAATAATGATAAGCATGTTAACACTAGAAATCGATACATGTGCTTAAGAGCCAAGCATGTTAGCCTAGATAAGAACAATTCTAGAAATGCTAACCCTAGAATTAACTCATCTAAGGCTAAGGAAAATCTAGATAGAAATCCCAAATCATCTAGACACATGCCTAGGAATACCTCAAAGAAAAATGATAAATCAAAACTTGAGGTATTAGAGAAAGAAAACCAAGTCTTGAGGTCAAGACTTGATTCTCTAGAAAAGGCTCTTAAGGATTTGACTCTAGGGTCTAGGGGTCAAAAACCAATGTCCAAGGACAAGAAAGGTTTGGGTCACAAACCTAAGTCCCAAGTGGTCAAGCCCACTTATCACAATGTTCCATTCGATTATGGAACAAAATCTAGGGCTAGGAAGACCATCACCAAGGTCACAAGGGGAGTCACCCCTAGAGTTGATCTTGATGAGTCCCAAATGACTAAGGCTTTAAAGCCTAAGAGGGTCATTAGGAGGGTTGCTAGGGAAGTTATCCCTAGTGAATATTTAGTGAACCCAATGAGCTCAAATAGGTATTGGGTACCTAGGAGCATCTTCTCTACCCCATAGATGGGTTAGAGAGTGTCAACTCTGATTAGAATGGTAGTTAACCCAACTTTGAGGAAATTGACACTCAAGGAGCATTTTCAAGATTTTTGGGAACCTTTGAAAATGAAATGAAATATTTACTCCTTGGAAGAGTAAAATGTGCCATCATGGAAAATGATGATGTTAATTTCAATTGGCACAATTTGGGTAAATCTAGAGAACTCTTGAGGAAAAATGAAACATGCCAAGATTTGAGGATAAATTTGATCTTTAAGTGGCATGAATGAATCTAGAGTTCAAGAAGTGTCAAAATTAGGATTTTGGCATATTAGGGCAATCAAGGGTTAAAGCTTAAGTATTAGCTAAGGCTAAGGATACTTAGATAGGTAATTTAGGTATGTCTTATTCATGCTAAATCTTGCCGTGATTGTTTGCCCTCACATGTCATGACATCATATTTAAGTTTGTCTTTTGAAATGTCATGATAATGCTTAGGTTAGTTTTATGTCATGTTTATTTAAGTTTCAAACTTTATGCCATGACATCATGACATTGGCACATGCTTCTATTTATGATATTATTTCATGCCATGTCATCATCTCTTGCATTAATGATCAATTTAAATTGATTTAAGGATAGAAACACAATTTGATATTGAGATCAAATTGATGTTTAGAAAATGCATGAGAATCTAGCTTAAGATAACCTAAACCCATATCTCATATCAAAATTGACTTGGATGTGTTTGATACACCTTAGATGTGTGTGAGATATTAGGATCATGAGTTAGGATCAAGGTGCATAGTTCTTGTACCTAGATGAGACTAATTCAAGAAGGAGGATCATAGGGAAAGCTTATGTACAAGTCATGTACATTTAGCCCTAAGATTGTGGTCCTAAATTAAAGGGTTGAAAATCATTTCAAAATTGGTTTGAAAAACTTTGATGAAGCCATTCTAGTGATAGCATTCATCATTGAACATTGTGATACAAAGTTTACTTAACTTTGAACTATTTCAAAGTCTTTTGAACTTTGTATCAAGATTGAAAAATGGAAGTTATTTTCATAGAAAACTATTTTTCCTTGATAGTATATGGTACGAGGAATGTATCCTCAAAATTTCACAATTTTTGGAATTTTATGGAATTTATTAGGGGTTTCTGAATTTCGGGAGAAGAAAAATCAGAAATCCCTGTGATTAGAGTCTGGATCGGTCACTGGACTGATCCAGGGAGGGATGGATCGGTCACTGGACCGATCCAGAGTGCTGTGGATCGGTCTAGTGACCGATCCAGTGAGGTCTGATAGCGTGCCAATGTGCTAAAATTCGACTGGATGTCTGAAATTTCAGTTTTTGGGAGTTGAGTTTCGGATCTCTAAAGGATTGAAACTCTCCAAGACATTGTTGGTGCAATGGTCAAGGGGGAGTGGACCTTTAGGGGGAGTCTTAACTAATTGTCAAGGGGGAGTTTTTACTCCTTAAGACTTTTGAGGATTAGTGATATGAGATTGTCACTAAGTTGAGTGTTGAGTTTAGTATCAAGGGGGAAATTAAGGGTTTCAATGAAAGGTATGGGACTTTCATTAGGAAGAAACTCTTGACCTTGATTCCCTCTTTTTGATGTGTGTCAAAAAGGGGGAGAGATGTCCCAAGGGGGAGAGTGTAGGTTTTGGAAGAATGTTCAAGGAAGAACATTGGAAAACCTAAGTTAGGTTATCGGGTTAACCTAACTTGATTTTGGATTTTGTCAAACATAAAAAAGGGGGAGATTGTTGGTGCAACCTTAGGTCAAGGTTGACCTGGTTGACCTGACTCGAGTTGACCTGACTCGAGTTATGTTTTGATGTTTGACGATGTTTGACGAGAAGAGAGTTGTATTCTTGATGTTTGACAAGAATAGGTGTTTGGGAGATTGTAGGTGCAACCTTAGGTCAAGGTTGACCTGGTTGACCTGATTCGAGAAAAGTCCAAGCAGGGAGCTTGGCACGCGAAAAGTCCAAGTATGGAGACTTGGCACGGGGAAAAGTCCAAGCAGGTGGCTTGGCACGCGGAAAGTCCAAGTATGGAGACTTGGCACGGGGAAAGTCCAAACAGGGAGTTTGGCACGGGGAAAAGTCCTGGTGAGTGAAGCCAGGCAGTCGGAGAAGTCCTGGTGAGTGAAGCCAGGCAGTCGGGAAATCCTGGTGAGTGAAGCCAGGTGAAAATCCTAGTGAGTGAAGCTAGGTGAAAGTGGAAGTCCTGGTGAGTGAAGCCAGGCATTCGGGAAAGTCCTGGTGAGTGAAGCCAGGCAGATTGGAAATCCTGGTGAGTGAAGCCAGGTGAAAACCCTAGTGAGTGAAGCTAGGTGAAAGTCCTGGTGAGTGAAGCCGGGCAAGGGAAAATCCAGATGGATCAAGGGTGATCGGACATCTGGTGTTAAGAAGGTCAAGCAGGTCAAGGGAGTGACCGGATACTTGACACGAAGAGAAAAGTCCAAGTGGGTCAAAGGGATTGACCGGACACTTGGTGGAGAGTCTTAGCAGGTCAAGGGAGTGACCGGATGCTAAGCATGATGTACCAACAGGTCAAGGTTGACCGGATGATGGTTTGGGAGACTTGGGACTTGGTTTGGGCAAAAACCAAGCTCTGGATCGGTCTGCAGACCGATCCAGTGATACGTTTGTGTATTTGATCGGTCTGGTGACCGATCAGATAACAAACAGAAGGCAAAGCGCATCGGTTCTGTGAGCTTACTGATCGGTCTGGGGACCGATCAGCATGAAGCCTGATCAGTCTCCACGACCGATCAGAGACGCAGCCACCTCTCTCACAGAGAGGTGGGATCGGTCTGTGGACCGATCCAGCTGTGGCCTGATCGGTCCACAGACCGATCAAGAAACGAACAGAAAGTTGGGCAACTTTCTGTGAAGCATTCTGATCGGTCTAGGGACCGATCAGCCCAGGGCCTGATCGGTCCCCGGACCGATCAGAAGGGTCCTGGACCGATCAGGGTGGAGCCTAATCGGTCCACATTCGACCGTTGAGTCACAACGGGTCACTCCGTCTTCTCCGCTGGCTTCTGTCTTCGCTGTGCAGGTTCGCAGGTTATAAAAGGAGATCAAGGCTTTGGTGCTATTTCTTCCTTTTCCTTCTTCCTGTCCCTAAGTGCTGCTGTGCTTGAGCTTTGATTGAGCTCCTCCAAAGCTTCGCGTGAGCTTCCGGCTGGACCATCTGCTGTTGTAGGCGCTTGGAGCTGTTGCTTCTTCCAGTCGACGAGAAGGCAAGATTGTTTTTACACTTGTATTGTCTTCTGCTTTCTTGTACTTCTTGTTGTTACAAGTATTGTGGCGAGGTTTCTCCACCCATAAGGAGTTATTTTTAGCCGGTTTTCCGGGGACTCATCCACCGACGGATTGACTGGACTCGTCCACCTTACGGACACGCCGAGTAGTAGGAGCCCTAATCTCCGAACCTCGTTACATCGGTTTGTTTGAGGTTTGTCTTCTTTTCCTTCGTTTCTACGTGTTATTTTCCGCTGCGCTAACCTAGTTTGTAGAAACGCGACGATTTGGGGTCGGCTATTCACACCCCCCTCTCTAGCCTCCGTACGAAGGATCCTAACACTAAAGACATCAATTTATATGAGTATATAAAATTTATTAGATTTAAAAGAATTTTTAAATATTTTAATGGGATAAATCAATAAGAAAAGTATCCTGTTTAACTTGGAAATTGATGGAAACTTAACCTAAGTTTGAAAAATTAAAACCTAAGTTTTAATTAAAATCTTTGCCGTCGTTGTTACTCTTCTCATTCCTCACGAGCGCCTGCAATGTTGTTGCCGGAGCAACTGTCAACCAATAGCACATCTGTTGGCATTGCCTTCGTCCACGGTCCATCTCCTTCCCGAGCCATGCAAGCGTCGACGCCTGTACTGGAGTTCCTGCGAGTGCCTGCAGCGTTGTTGTCGGAGCAGTCGATGACCGAGTGCATGTCTGCTAGCGTCTCCTCTGTCCACACGAGACGTTGACACCCCATCCTTCTCCTTCCTGAGCCACAGGAGATGTCGACACAAGCGTCCGCAGCGTTGTCGCTGGAGCAACTGGAAACCAAGCGCACATCGCGTCACCTTAGTCCACGTGAGATGCTGGTGCCCCATTCTTCTCCTTTCGTGATGTGGTGGGCATGCATGATAACTTGGGAATCTGATATGGTATATTATGGGTGGCCCCAGGACAATGTGGGGCCAATGGTCAAGGTGAGGTGGCAGTTAAAAGTCAAGAGGAGGTAGTAGTCAAGGTCGAGGAGTACGGATCCAAACATATCATTTTCCTTGGGACTTGGATCCCTTACTTCTCATGGGCATGACTCATAGTCTATTACTAGTCGGCCCTATCTCCGATCGGATACCCAGGGCTTAGCTCCCCGCTCAGTACTTCTCATGGGCATGACTCCTAATCTACTCCCGATTGGCCCTATCGTCGGTCGGACACCCAGGGCTCAGTCCCCCGCTCGGTACTTCTTATAGGCATGGCTCCCAGTCTACTCCAGGTCAGTCCTAGCACTGGTCAAGCACTCAGGGCTCAGTTCCCCACTCAATATTTCCCATGGGTATGACCATTAGTCTACTCTCGGTCGGCCCTAGTGTCTGTCGGATACCCAGGGCTTAGCTCCTCGCTTAGTACTTCTTATGGGCATGACTCCTAGTCTACTCCTGGTAGACCTTATCACCGGTCGGACACCCAGGGCTCACCTCCGCACTCAGCACTTCTCATGGGCATGACTCTCAGTCTACTCCCAGTCGACCATAGAGTTGGTAAGACACCCAGGGCTCAATTCCCCAGTAAGTATTTCTCATAGGCAAGACTCTCAGTTTACTACTGGTCGACCCCAGTGCCGGTTAGACTATCGCCATGAGACAATACTGTCAGGGAATCACAATCGCTTGTCAAATAATAACGGTTATTTGTTAGGAAATATTCTGTTGCTCTACTACATCCACATGCTTGTCACGGAACCTTCCTCTATCCAATGGGAGTCCGCCGTGCATCCTCTAGCGCTTGACATGTTTTGACACCAGACATTCTCTGACGCTTCATTATTGTAGAGGTTATGAGAGGCGGTATAAAAAGGGATCCTCTCTGTTGGCCAGGTACGCGTGCACACACGCATCTGCTACATTCTTACTCTACTGTGCATCTTCTACTCATACTTTTCGCTTGGTTTTGACTTGAGCGTTAGAGTGTCTGCGCTAGAGACCTCTTCCCTGGTTCTCATCATAATGCTCCTATGTGCTTCCTCGGTGGTGTGTGCAGGCTCGTGAGGATCGTCTTCAACTACTTGTTCCAGCCCCTCGCTCGAGGGTCCAAAGCCAACAGCGGTTCCTCAAGTTCTAGCTCCTAGTCAACGTTCCTATCCTCGTTGCTGGCATCTACATCTAACTCAGCTTCCAGACAGGATCAAAATCGATCGTTACATACACCAAATAAGATTAAATAGTATAACCTAAAATTGATAACCAAGCTTATCACTAAGAGTGTTTATCATTTTGAGCACCCACCTCGACTTTAGCTCTTGTCATGCACCCATCTTAGTCTTCAGAGTGCTCAACATCTCGAGTATCCTCACCTGACGAGCCCAAGGCTCCTGCTCGGGGTTATGATTGAGGCCCCTAACTAACCCTCCGAATACCTCACATTGCTCAAGTCTCTCCTGGTGGGCTCACTCTCTCAACTTACCATGTGTCCCTTCTTGAGGTAAGGTTCAAGTAGGAGCATGCTAATTAGCCCTCATCTTTCTAGTAGGAGCAGGCTAATTAGCCTTCATCTTGTAAGGAGTTGTAGCAAGGTATGGTCCCAAACCATCACCATATACGAAAGGGAGTCCGCTATTACAGCCAGGAGGATCTTTACCCCAATTACGTCTAAGTTTAGGGGAGGTTTAGCCCTGAAAAGGACACTACAATTCAATACTCATTTAACCCTTGTACGAAGGGGAGTCAACGTCCGCTACCACAGTTGGGAGGATATCGACCCCGACTACGTCCAAGTCTGGGGAAGTTTGGGTCATGAAAAGGACACTGCGATATGATACTCGCTTGACCCTTATACTAATGGTAGTTCGCTACCGCAGCCGTGAGGATCTTGACCCTAACTACGTCCAAGTTCGGGAGAGTTTGGGCCCTGAAAAGGACACGATGATATGATACTCGCTCGACCCTTGTACAAAGGTGAGTCCACTATCGCAACTGTGAGGATCTCGACCTCGACTACATCTAAGTTCAGTTGAAGCAGAAGCAAGTTAATCGCCTAACTAGGTAGAAGGAGGGAAGAATCGTCGGAGTCGCCAGAGAAGGGAGTAGGAGGAAGAGTTGCCGGAGGAGAAGTGTAGTGTCGGGGGTAGGAGAAAAAGTGGAGGAGGAAGAAAGAGTGCAGCGTTAGAGGTAGGGTTTTTACGTGTGTTAGCGGCAAATCTAGTTTTCGCCCCTAAAACTTGAGATTAGCAGTGAAAACATTCAGATTTGTCGCTAACCATATGGTTTAACACGAAATGAATAGAATTCATCGCTAATCCTTCTTTAAAAATGGAACCTGCCTAATATCATATTAGTGACAAATTGTATAAATCGTTACTAACATATAATTTTTTTATGAAAAATTTGAAATATTATGATTTGCAACAATATGATATTTAGTTTAAAATAGCACTATTTAGCAATGAATTTTAATTTTATCGCTAATAGTTTGTAGTTATTTTATTGATTTTTTATATTGAGTGTTTTTTTGATGAAAAGGTAAATGTATATCATCAAAATATACAAACATACAAAAGTGATCCTGAAACCACTTATGTCATGTCAAATGAAGTATCAGATCTGGAAGGGGAACCATGATCGTGTACATGTGCTTATTTGTGTACCAACTATCCCTGTCTCATTTGCACATGTTGGCTGCAAGCTCATACTCAGTATCAGATACTGAAGCTGAGGCATCATCTAGCGCTTCCTACTATCTCTGTCCAACTACTTGTTTGCCCAGTCGCTCTACCTGAACCAAACAATCCTGCACATATACCGGCTCAATAAAATCTTAAAGGACTGAATTGCAGACCTAGAGTCTCAAATCTCTGACCCTGAGGTAGTCATGTCTGGACTCAGGGCAGAAGTGGCGGCCTTGAAGAAAGCAAGCACCTCCCGACAACAGACCTTGGAAAAGGCCCAATCAGAAATCAACCGTCTTTGAGAGGACAAGAGCAGGCTGGAAGCTCTCTTGCAGACCTCCGAAACTAAGTGTCAAGAAACTCAATCAGAACTAACATAGCGATCTGTTATTATGGAGGATGTCAAGCTTGCACATAAGTAGGAGATGGATCACATAGCCCAAGAGTTGAATTCCTGAGACCTGCTTATTATGGACCAGAGGCGGGACCTGGAGTCCCAGGCAACAAAGCTGGGTTCTCTACAAGTAGAGCTATCTCAAGATCAATCTGCCCTATCGAACTCTGTTATTGCCCTGGAAACCTACAAGGCTGGGGAGAGCGACCGCCTATAAGCAAGCCGAGAAGAATATTTGCACTATCCAGAGTTTGGTGCACAGGTAGGGGACCGCTTCGTCACGTCCGTGGCTTATGGCACGGTGGTGGCACTTCAACAACTTAAAGATCAAGGATATCTGCCTTCTGTCCCTCCTACAAATTTTCTAGATCATCGTCGCATCCTCAAAGAGATGCCCGACGATGTATACGCCAAATTCAAATAACTTATGTGTGAACTATATGAACACTTTATTGTACTCTACTTTTTTAGAAATGCTATATCTTCTCCTTAATCTTGACTCAATGGGACCTGAGCTGCTTTAATCCTAAGCATAGGGTCCTGATCCGGTCATTGAAAGGATTCATGAGTGAATTGAACTCGGGTATCTTGACCTTGCACTTTATGCCCGACCAATCATATTTCCCTGATCTAAAGTCTTACAAAAATACTAACTTAAGTACGATAGGGTTGGAGGTAGTTAGCACTCCAGGGATGGTCTAACTTCCTACCCCAAGCGTCCTGTAAATAGTAGGCGCCTGATGCTAACCGTTTAACAATTTTATAAGGACCGTCTCACTGAGGTGCTAATTTGGTTACTTCCCCCAAAGGCTTTGTCCTCTTCCATACTAAGTCCCCTTCTCCAAAGAATCAGGGCACAACCCTTCTATCATAGTTTTGACACATCCTTTGTCGATATGTTGTTAGGTGGGTAGCTGCACGTTCATGAATTTCACTGATCAAATCTAGCTCTGAGAGTCGCTGCTCGGCATTTCGTTCATTGTATAGCATTCTTCTGACTGAAAGCACCCCGACCTCTATAGGCACCACAACCTCACTGCCGTAGACCAAGAGAAATGGTGTGAGCTCTGCGCTTTCTCGAGGAGTCGTGCGGTAGGCCCAAAGGATGCTGGGCAGCTCTTCCACCCAATCACCTCCAACATAATCCAGCTTAACTTTCAACCCCCGAACTATCTCCCTACTGGTAACTTCGGTCTGCCCATTGTTTTGCAGGTAAGCTACAGATGTGAAGGCCTGAGTTATGTCGATCCCTTAACATCAGGCTTGGATTTTGCGTCCTCGGAACTGTCTTCCATTATCTGAAACCAATTTGTGTGGTATTCCAAATCGTCAGAGGATGCTCTTCCATAAGAATTGAATAACGACTCCTTCAATAATCCTGGCCAAAGCTTCTACTTCCACCTATTTAAAAAAATAATCTACTGCTATGAGCAAAAATCTCTTCTGCCCTAGCGCCATCGGGAACGGTCCTAAAATATTCATGCCTCATTGGTCAAAGAGGCATGAGACTATTGAGGTTTTCAGTGTGCATGTCGGCCGATGGGTCAGATTCTGATGCTTTTGGTAGGATAAGCAAGTGTTCATTAATCTCTGAGCATCTTTTTACAGAGTGGGCTAGAAATACCTAGTCAGTAATACTTTTTGGGCTAGCGTCCTTCCTCCCGCATGGTTATCGTAATATTCTTGATGTACTTCCTGCAAAGCATACTCCACCTCCTCTGTTCCTAAGCACTTGAGTAATGGTCGGGAGAAAACCCGCTTGTACAGCTGGTCTCCAATCAGGGTATACATATGAGCTCTTTACCTGATCAACCTAGCCTCTTCCAGATCAGTAGGCAAGCCACCTTGCTAAAGGTAAATGGTCATCGGGGCCCTCCAATAGATCGGCTCCTCCATATTGTTCTGCAAGTCTGTATGAGCTATTAAGAAGGTCTGGGCTATTGACCTATCCAACACTCAAGTGGTCAAAGAGCTGGCCATTCTAGCTAATTCATCAGCTCTTTGATTATTTGCTCGGGGATTCTTAGTCACAGTGGCCTCCTTAAAATCCTCTTTCATCTTCTCATATACTTCCCGGTATACCTGCAGCTTCTCACTGTTAACTTCGAAGTTGCCTGCTACTTGCTGAGCTACAAGCTGAGATTCTGAATAAACAACCACCCGGGCAGCTCCGACATGCCGAGCTGCTTGCATCCCTACCAATAGTGCTTCATATTCAGCCTCATTATTCGTGACTCTGAAATTTAACCTAACATCCAACTGCAGGATGTCTTCCTGAGGGGATATCACGAGGATCCCAACTCCACTTCCTTACTGGGTAGACGACCTATCCACATAGATCTTCCAAGCTTCTTCGAAGTCAAGTTGATGAACCTTTGTCAGGAAATCGGCTAGATCTTGCGCCTTGATTGCCATTCGGGGTTGATACTGTATGTCATACTCTCCTAACTCAGTGGCCCATTTGATAAGGTGGCCTGCTACTTCTACGTTAGTGAGAGCCTTACCCATGGTGTTGTTGGTCAGGATTATGATGGGGTGTGCTAAGAAATAGGGTCTTACGCGGCGAGCCATGAGTACCAATCCATAAACTAATTTTTTAGGACCGTGTATCGGGACTCAACCCCTTTTAATAAGTGACTAAAGAAGTACAGTGGCCATTGTACATCGTCCTGCTCTTTCATCAACACCGCCCCCACGACCTTAGGGGTGGCTGACAAATAAACCTAGAGTGACATTTCAAAAGTGAGTTTGAACAGCGAGGATAATGTCTCCAAGTGCTTTTTTAATTCCTTGAAGGTTTGGATGATTCTTCGTCCCATTGGAACTTAGCTGCTCTCATGAGTACTTTGAAGAAGGACAGGGCTTTATCCGCAGATCGAGATATGAACCGAGACAGTGCAGTTATTCGGCCCACCAACTTCTGAGCTTCTTTCAGATTTTGAGGTGCCTTCATATCTCGAAGTGCTCAGAACTTCTCCGGATTAGCTTCAATCCCTCGCTTAGTAATGAGATATCCCAAGAACTTTCCCCCCTCGAGCTCCAAACAAGCATTTCAAAGGATTCAACTTCGGTCCATACTGCCATAGTGTGTCGTAGGTTTCTTCTATGTCAGTGATCAGATTTATGGCCAGAGTGGATTTGATGAGGATGTCATCTACATAGACTTCCACATTTCACCCTATTTGCTCCTAGAAGATCTTATCCATCATCCTTTGATAAGTAGCTCTGACATTCCCAATCCAAAAGGCATGACGGTATAATAGAAGGTACCATCTATAATGATGAAGCTAACATTCTCCTGATCTTCTTGTGCCAAAGGGATCTGGTGGTATCCTTGATAAGCATCAAGCATGCAAATTCTTTCATAGCCTGAGGTCGAGTCCATCATCTGATCGATCCTAGGAAGCGGGTAGCAGTCCTTAGGACTGGCATGGTTGAGGTCCCGAAAGTCGATGTAGACCCTCCACTTATTGTTGAGTTTAGCTACTATGACCACATTAGAGAGCCAGGACGGGAATTGTACCTCTCTAATGTGACATGCTTTCCTGAGCGGATCCACCTCAGCTCAGATGATCTTATTTTACTCAGTCGAGAAATTCCTCTTCTTCTACTTGACCGATCAGGAGTCAAGCAGAAGGTGCAATCTATGCTCAGCCACCTCGGGCTTGACCCCAGGTAGCTCTTCGGGGGACCAAACGAAAACATCCCTCTTACGAGTTAAGCATTGGATAAAGTCTATCTTGACTTCGATAGGCAGGTCAATGGATATGCGGGTAATACTCTCCGGGCGTTCAGGATAGAGCTGGACCTCCTCCCAAGCGATAGGCGTTGGAACCCCAATGTTATTTTGGTGTGATCAACAAGTCAAATTAGGTCCTGTGTGTTTTTAACCTTGTGTCTAAGTGTACAGGATCTTAGGAGCACAAGTAGTTGAGCGAAAGATGCAGCTAGCGAGAATGACGACACGCGGTGCGTTCGAGGGACGAGGCGCTGCGGAAGAGTACACCGGCGGACGAGAAGGAAGCATACGATGGTTCTGAGGGACGAGAAGCCGGAGCGGAAGACTGCTCGAGGAGCAAGAGACGTAGCTAGCGAGAAGGTCGGCACGGGGTGCGACCGAGGGATGAAGACTGCGGATGAGTATGCCGGCGGATTAGAAGGAAGTACACGGCGATTCCGAGGGACGAGAAGCCGGAGCGGAAGCCTTCTCGAGAAGACCGG
Source organism: Zingiber officinale (assembly GCF_018446385.1). Taxonomy (NCBI): domain Eukaryota; kingdom Viridiplantae; phylum Streptophyta; class Magnoliopsida; order Zingiberales; family Zingiberaceae; genus Zingiber; species Zingiber officinale. The sequence continues at coordinate 170,793,378 of NC_055988.1, forward strand.
AAGTTGGGTTCGGGTGAGCCCTATTCCGCATGGCAGAAATCACCCAAGCGAGCGGAAGACTCGGTCTGAGGCGAACGGAGCCGGAGCAGAAGACTCGGGCTGAAAAAAAAAATCAATGGGGTTGACTTTCCCAGCCGGGGCGCCCGGAACAGTCCGGGGCGCTCGGAACAGTCCAGGGCGCCCGGAACCCTTCCGGCCGTCCGGAGTTGACTTTTTGACCAGATCGCATCAAACGCGATCTGAACATTGGGGGATAAAGTTTTATCCCCCCAGGGCGCTCGGAATCCCTTCGGGGCGCCCTACCAAGGCTATAAATACAGCCTTGGTCCAGAAGCTTTTCAACAACTCAAGCAATTCATTCTTTCTACACTTGTACGCTTTCTATGTAGTTAAGCTTCTATTTTTTGCGCTTCATCATTGTAAGAGGCTTCTTCGCCTGAAGGAGTTTTTAGTACGATCATCTTCCTTGGATTAACAACCTCTCCGGTTGTAACCAAGTCAAATCCGGTGCCTCGTCTTTTCTGATTTACTTTCTATTTAGCTAATTTATGCAAGTGTTAGTTTAAGAGTTCGAAAAGGGTTTGTTTTTTATTTTCAGGCTATTCAACCCCCCTTCTAGTCGACCGCCGTGATCCAACAAGTGGTATCAGAGCAAAGACATCTCAAGAGGACTAACCACCGACTGAAGCAACGAGATGGCCGAAATGAACATCTACCCACCAACGTTCGAGGGGGAGTTCGCTTTTTGGAAGCGACGGATGGAGGTTTATTTTAAAACTGATTTTAATTTGTTATTAATAATGACCTATGGTTTTGATATGCCCAAAATCAAAGAAGGAGAAGAATTTGAGGAGCATCAATGGATTGACGAGCAGCGTGACGAATTCATAACAAACGGTAAGGCTAAGTCTTGCCTTTTGAGCATACTACCTTCCTAGGATCTCGACAGTGTCAGAAAATACAAAAGCGCAAAAGAACTTTGGGAAAAGTTCTTGAAGCTCTACAAAGAACCATTTGAAGTCGAATCCAACTCCTCGATGGACATTGAACCACTGTCGAAAGAATCCGAGGCGAAAGAAATTGACGGAACAACACTCACCGCCGAGTATCTACCAGAAGACGCAATCAGCTCTTCCTCAAAAAGCATCGAGAGCATCGATGAAGGGGGAGCAACGTCGGGAGAAAGCAGCCCAACAGGGGGAGAATCAACAGCCGACAAGATAAGTCAGGTATGGTCTTCACCTCCTGACCAACTGCTTAATTTGATCAATAAATTATCGAAAGACATTTTCGAATTAGGAAATGTATTATCAAAAGATTTTTTCAAATCAGAAATTATTTTATCGAAAGGATTTTGCAAATTAAAAATCAAAAAATTATTAAAGAATAGTGGGTTAGAGGAAACTCATGCAACAGCTTGTCAATTAAAGAATTTCGACAAACTAACAATAGAAAATAACATGATAAAGGAAATGATACAATTTTCTGCATGCTCAATATTTTTTGCTTCAAATTTGAAAAACTGTGATTTGAGAAATTATGATAAACTAAAATGGAAATTTAAATATCATAATATTAGAGAATTTGATCTAAATTAAAAACTTAGACTTAGCATTTTCAGGGAGAAAATTAGACATTAAAATTTCTTTATGAGGCTTTGTCTACGTAAGTGGTTGTTGCTCCAATAACCAAGAAGGCCTAGTGCCTCGCCACGACCTGGAAGCCAAAATATTGGAATAAAATGTTTAATTAACTTTCTAATAAAAGTATTAAGATGAAAATTTAATAATGCTTTGAAAAGTTTGTTAAACATTTTTGAAAATTTTTTTTGTGTGTAAAAATTTTACTTAAAAGTTAAATGTTTTCTGAAATTAGAAATTTCTGCGTAAAATATTTACTTAGAAAAATTTTCAAAATTTTTGTAAAATTTCTTAAGTCAGATTTTTTTTAAAAAAAATCTTGTACCTAAAGTTTTACTTAGAAATTTTTTAAACTTAGAATATTGTTGCTGAAAATTATTGCAAATTCTCTAACTTAAAATTTTTGTTAAGAAAGTTAGAAAATATTTTTACCCTTAGATTTTTTTCGGACCCTCATTTTTTTTGTGATCAAAGGGGGAGAAAGAAAAGTATAAGTCTAGGGGGAGGTAGACCATAATTTAAATTTTCTATTTTTTTGTACTTTATTGCAAAATTAGTTAGTTTATTTTTTTATGTATATTTACTCTAGCTTAACTTCGGTTGCTCACATCAAAAAGGGGGAGATTGTTGGAACCCCAAGGTTGTTTTGGTGTGATCAACACGTTAAATTAGGTCCTATGTGTTTTTAACCTTGTATCTAAATGTGCAGGAGCTTAGAAGCACATGTAGTCGAGCAGAAGACGCAGCTAGTGAGAAGGACGACACGTGGTGCATTCGAGAGATGAAGTGCTGCGGAAGAGTACACAGGCGGACGAGAAGGAAGCGTGCGGTGGTTCCGAGGGACTAGAAGCCGGAGCGAAAGACTGCTCGAGGAGCAAGAGACGCAACTAGCGAGAAGGTCGGCACAGGGTGCGACCGAGGGACGAAAACTGCGGATGAGTACGCTGGCAGATGAGAAGGAAGCACACGGTGATTTCAAAGGACGAGAAGCCGGAGCGGAAGCCTGCTCGAGAAGACTGAAAGTTGGGTTCGGGTGAGCCCTATTCCGGATGGCAGAAATCACCCAAGCGAGCGGAAGACTCGGTCTAAGGCGAACGGAGTCGGAGCAGAAGACCCGGGCTGAAAAAGTCAACGGGGTTGACTTTCCCAGCCGAGGCGCTCGGAACCCTTCCGGGCACCCAGAGTTGACTTTTTGACCAGATCGCATCAAACGCGATCTGAATGTTGGGGGATAAAGTTTTGTCCTCCCCAGGGTGCCCGGTTCGGGGCACCCCGACCAAGGCTATAAATATAGCCTTGGTCCAGAAGCTTTTCAACAACTCAAGCAATTCATTCTTTCTACACTTGTACGCTTTATCTGTAGTTAAGCTTCTGTTTTCTGTGCTTCATCGTTGTAAGAGGCTTCTCCACCTGAAGGAGTTCTTAGTATAATCATCTTCGTTGGATTAATAACCTCTCCGGTTGTAATCAAGTCAAATCCGGTGCCTCATCTTTTCTGATTTACTTTCTGTTTAGCTAATTTATGCAAGTGTTAGTTTAAGAGTTCGAGAAAGGTTTGTTTTTTATTTTCAAACTATTCAACCCCCCTTCTAGTCGACCGCCGCGATCCAACAATAGGTTCCTTTGTTATAGGTAAAGGCTCCTCTTGAATAGCGTGGATCCTGCCATCCTGGGTCCGTTGAGACTTGTGAGCTTCCACCTTCACCATGTCAATGTAACAACTGCGAGAGACCAACTGCTCACCTGTAACTTCCCCGGCCCGGTCTCCCATAGGAAATTTGATCTTCAGGTGAAAGGTGGAGACTGTCGCTGGGAACTCATGTAGTGTCGGTCTCACTAAGATGACGTTGTTTGAGGACAGCAAATCCACCAATATGAAGGTTCTCCTCCGCGTCCTCACCAATGGCCCGCTGCCCAAAGATATGGCTAACTTGATCTGGCCCATGGGTCGTACTTCATTGTCGGCGAAGCCATACAATGAAGTAACCACGGGTTGGAGTTTGTCGGCGTCGATTTGTATGCTCTCGAACGTGCTCTTAAATAACACGTTGACAGAACTTCTAGTATCCACGAAAACTCTAGCCACGTGACTGTTGGCGATGACGACCTTGATTATTAGGGCATCGTCATGTGGAAGCTCCAACCCCTCCAGGTCTTGGGGCCCAAAGCTAATGATGGGCCCTGCGGTTTGCTCCCGGCTGCATCCGATAGCGTGTATCTCCATGCGCCACTCATGAGACTTCCGAGCCCTAGCTGAGTCCCCATCTGTGGGCCCCCCAGAGATCATGCCAATCTCCTGGATGGTCGCGTTTCCCATGATCTCCTCTTCTTGGGCTTCCCCGGGCTCCTGGTTGCTACCAGGCTACTGATTTTCTTGTCTCGTATTATCAGGTTGGGGTCTACCAGACTGACCTACCCTGGTCTGTTGGCTAGCCAACATCCTCTGCTGAGTCCTAGGTGCGATCTCAGGTGGAGGCAGACCTAGCTCAGCTGCGCGCCGAGAGTCTCAGGCGAACTGGAAGCAATCATTTGTAGCATAGGTATGGGACTGATGATAAGTGCAGTAGCGTGGCCCCCATGGTCCAGGCCTTGGGGCTTGGACAGCTGCCACACATGGAGTAGGCCTGGGATCTTGACCGGGAGAGAAGGGCAGTCGGGCATCCCGAGCGTGAGGAAGAGGCTGAGCTAGTGGTTGGGGTGGCTTCTTCTCTGGCTTGTTGGCGTGAGTAGGCGCCTTGTCTACTTTGTGTCGGGCAGCCTAAACCTCTTCCACGTTGATATAGTTGGCGGTCTTTCCAAGCATCTCATTGAAATTCTTCATGGAGTCTCGGATGAGATCTAGGAAGAACTCCCCCTCTACTAATCTATGAGAGAAGGCGCTTATCAGTATTTCATATGTAGCAGAGGGGACGTCCTGGGCCACCTGGTTGAAGCGCTTAATATAACTTCGCAAGGGTTTGGCTGCCCCTTGCTTGAGGGCAAAGAGACAGTGGTCTATCTTCTGGTACTTCTGACTGCCGGCGAAGTGGCGCAGGAAGACAGTTTTAAAATCATGGAAACAAGTGATGGACCCATTCGATAATCCATCAAACTATTTCTGTGTTGAGCTAGATAGAGTATTCAGAAACACTCGGCACTTAATAGCGTCGCTGTATTGATGAAACAACGCCGTGTTTTGGAATTTGTGGAGATGGTCTTCCGGATCTTTACTGCCATCGTACTCTCCAATGGTCGGGGGCTTGTACCCCTTCGGTAGTTTCTTCTCTAGTACCCTTAAAGAGAAGGACATTTGCTCATCAGGTTCCACCCGGGGCTCCTCCCGGAGGACTATAGCCTTCCCCTTCTTTGAGTCCCTAGGCGGGGAGCTTTCCGCCATAAAGGCCTGTGGTTGCTCTTTTTTGTTAGAATAGTTCAATCCCTTGTGATAATAGTGTTGGATCGTGATGCACGTGAGAGGGGGGTGAATCACGTGGTTTTGAAAAACACTTCTTTTCGATTTTTAAAACACCAGTGTACGCAGTGGAAAGGAAATATGAAAAGCAACATCAAAAATAACACAGGCGATTTTTACTTGGTTCGGAGCCTTCGGCGACTCCTACTCCAAGGCCCAAGTCCTGAGGACCTATCGATGGACAATCCACTAAAAACCTCTTCCGGTACCCGCAGAAGAGAGAATCGAGTACAATAAGAATGAAGCCAACTGCAACACACTGCACTTGCCTTTTATAATAATTAAGTACAATAAAGGAAATTTTACCAACACTTTTAAGGATCAAAAGATGAAGCACTTCGTGTTGATGTCTGTCTGCCGGGCGCGATCGGAATTCCTCGGAGTAGTCGTCGAGCGTAGCAGCTTCGTAGCAGGAGCCCAGAGCAGTCGGAAGGTCATTTGGATACGTTGAAGCACGTATGAGGGTTCTATGTTTGAAGCTTGCTCAACCCCTCCTTTTATAGCCCTTTGGAGGAGTCTCCAGAGCTTATCAGATCCCAAAAATTCGGATCAGATGAGGAGAGTTTGAATCTGGCTGATCCCAAGCGCGTCCAATTACTTGTTTGACACAGTAATCTTCCGAGGGGCATAACTTTTGACTCCGAACTCAGAATCAAACTCTGTCAGTTGCTACGCATGAAGAATTCGAAGCTATACATTTGTATCTACAACATAGAGTTATAAAAATATATTCATAAATAGTTTATATAGATTTATGATTTAGGTCCTGTCTTCCCGAGACCAGAACCTAGTCAGGGTCAGTTTAGGGATCCAAAATGGACCTAAGCTGGACCGACGCCTACTATCTCTTAACTGGGATGCGTCCTCACAGTCACTCTCCTCTAGTGACTTACCTTTACTTACCTTCCAGACGTCCGATCAGCCCTTCGACCCGTTTGGACTTCTCGCCAGCTATTCGGTCAGCCCGTCGACCTAGCTGGACTTCATGCCAAACGTCCGGTCAGCCCGTCGACCCGTTTGGACTTCTCGCCAGCTATCCGGTCAGCCCGTCGACCTAGCTGGACTTCGTGCCAAACGTCTGGTCAGCCCGTCGACCTGTTTGGACTTCGTGTCAACTATCCGGTCGACCCGTTGACCTAGCTGGGCTTCGTGCCAGACACCCAGTCAGCCCGTCGACTTGTCTGGGCTTCTCCTGCACACTCGGTTAGAGTGTTAGATTAACAACAAAACTAACTTAACCTATTTTTTCATTCATCAAAACTTGGGTTAGACCGTTAGTGATAACCGCACCAACAATCTCCCCATTTTTGATGGAATGACAACTTGGTTAAGTTAGTGTAAAATGTAAGTTAAAACAAGCATTAATAGGTTTTTAAGTTAGTTTCTATTTTCAATTTATTTTAGCTAACTTAACCGCCTAACCCACCCCCTTTGGCATTCATCAAACATAAATATGGATTAAATAAACATAAATGCATAAAAAGAATGCAACTACAAATCAGATTAACTCAGGGGAGTTAAAATAATTAAAGATTTTGCTTTAAAAATATCTCTGAACATTTTCAAAATAGCTAAGTTATAAAAAAAAATAACTAATTTTGTAAAATAGCTAAGTTTTGAAACATAGCTACTTTTCAAACATAAGTGTTACAAAGATAATTTTATAAAAGTAAGATTTTCGAAACCAGGTTGATAGTAATTGATCAAATTAAGTCAAATTTAACCATACTTTAAATTTTATAAAATAAAAATTAAAGATGAGCTTTGTAGAATTGATCAAATTTTCAAAAAGAAGTTTTTTTTTTGCAAGTTTAAAATATTATAAGTTTTATAAAGGCAAACATAAAATTTTCAAGTCAGATTTCAAAATTAATTTGTATTTAATTTTCAAACTAGGTTTGAACTTGAAGCACTTCTTCAACATTTTTCAAAAACAAATTAAGTTATTTTTAATAAAGGAAAGATAGATATTTAATTAATTTCTTCCCCTGAATTTGATACTCCCCTTGAATTTATTACTCTCCTTAATTTATTTCTCCCTCTTAAGTTAACACTAAGGTTTGGGTATATTAATGTTCAAAGCCTTAACACCTTTTTATTTAAATAAGTATCTCTATATACTTGGTATAATTGTTTATTTAAGTTTAATTAATCAATTATTCTAAAATTAATTAATTTTAGATTAGATCCTTAAACTTTAGTTTAAGGTTAAATAAGATAACTTGTTATTAATTCAATAGCAATTAATCATTATCAATAATTTATCAATTAAATTTTACTTGATTCAATAATTTAATACTTATTAAAATAATTTAAATTTCATATTAATTGATTGAGTTGATTTAGTGAAAGTGCTAGTTATGATTTTAACTATTCATTTACTTCCTTTTAAGTGAAATTAAGATTCTGATTAACGTTAAAATTAAGATTTATTGAGTTAAATTAAGATTAAGTATTAATTAACTATTTAATGTAAGGTCAAATTTAATTTAGATTACAGTTCATTTTTGAAGTTCCTACTTCAATTATTTACATATTAATTATTTAATTAAGTTTATAACCTTAAGTTAATCAAATTTTAATAATATAATTAAAGTTTAGATTTTGTTTAACATATGTAATTTTTTTTATTTTAACTTTAAGTTTTCTTTTTGAATTACAATGACTTTTTAAACTAATTTTTAAGAAAAACTTAGTTTTTAAGTTGAAAGATTTAAGTTAAAAATAATAATTTTTTTTGGTAAAAATGATTTTTAATAATTTTTAAAATGATTTAAGTTTAATTTTAATTGTAAATTTTAAATTTAAATTAAGTTTAACGTTAATGTTAAGTTTTAATTTAATTTAAAATTAAGTTTTAACTTTAATTTTAAAGTTTTTTACTTTAAGTTTTAACGTTTTAATTAGCATAAGTGTCTTAATTTTAAAATGACTTTAAAATGAATTTTAATGATTAAAAGAATTTTTTAAAAGAATTATTTTTAAAAAAATTAAATGTTTTAAACTACTTTTTAAAGAATTTAAAATAATTTAAAATAATTTTTAGAATAGTTTTTTTAAAGAATTTTTAAAATAGTTTTAAAAGAATTTTTAAAATGGATTTAAAAGAATTTTTAAAATAGTTTTTAAATAATTTTAAAAATAGTTTTTTTAAAGAATTTTTAAAATAGTTTTTTAAAAGAATTTAAAATAGTTTTTAAAGTATTTTTGAAATAGTTTTTAAAGAATTTTTAAAATAGTTTTTAAAGTATTTTTAAAATAGTCTTTTTTTAAAAGAATTTTTAAAATAATTTTTAGAGAATTTTTAAAAAAGTTTTTAAAGAATTTTAAAAATAGTTTTAAAATAGTTTTTAAAGAATTTTTAAAATAGTTTTTTTTAAAGAATTTTTAAAATAGTTTTTAAATTATTTTAAAATAGTTTTTAAATTATTTTTAAAATAGTTTTTAAATTATTTTAAAATAGTTTTTAAATTATTTTTAAAATAGTTTTTAAATTATTTTTAAAATAGTTTTAAAATAATTTTTAAAATAGTTTTAAAATAATTTTTAAAATAGTTTTAAAAGAATTTTTAAAATAGTTTTTAAAGTATTTTGAAAATAGTTTTTAAAGAATTTTTAAAATAGTTTTTAAAGAATTTTTAAAAGAATTTTTTTAATGAATTTTTAAAATAGTTTTAAAATTATTTTTAAAATAGTTTTTAAAGAATTTTTAAAATAGTTTTAAAAGGATTTTTAAAATAGTTTTTAAAGTATTTTTTAAATAGTTTTAAAAGAATTTTTTAAATGAGTTTTAACAGTTTTTAATATAATTTTTAAAAGAATTTTTAAAATAATTTTTAAATTTTTTTTAAAAGAATTTTTAAAACAATTTTTTTTAAATGATTTTTAAAGTTTTTAAAATAATTTTTAAGCGAAAAATAGTTTTTAAGATAATTTTTATGTTAAAATAATTTTTATGATAGTTTTTAAGTTTAGATAATTTTTAAGTCAAAATATTTTTTAAGTTAAAATAATTTTTTAAGTTAGAATAATTTTATGTTAAAAAGATTTTAAAAATTATTTTAAGTAAACCAGATTTTTAAAATAATTTTAAGTAAAATAGATTTTTTTTAAAGAATTTATAAGTAAAAAATATTTAAAATAATTTTAATTTAATATTAGTTTAATTTTAGTTTAATTTAATTAAATTTAATTTATTATAATTTTAATTTATTTTAATTTTATTTTAATTTATTTTAATTTTAAACCTTAGTCATCTCACCCGATCTAAATTTTCAATCAAAGAATCTTATAATTTTGTGAGATGAGTTAGGTTCAATTTTAGACTTTGGTTTTAACTTGTGTTAGATTCAGGTTTAACTTTGGGTTCAACAGATAGATATTTTCTGGATAAACTTCTGGGCTATGGTGAGTCACTTGGACATCATTAGAGTAACCATGCATTCGAGGTTTTCCAAATAGTCCTATCCACTGGACTTAGTACAAAACCTTGGTTTAACTGGTTAGAATCCATAAAGGGTAGCTTCAGTCAGTTCTACTTAGCCAAATGCACAAAGTCGAAGTCATATCTTCCTAGACATGCATAGACTAAGCTTCCCTAACGTACTATTATCCAAAATTTCACCAATACCATTTTTCAAGTTAAACTTGAGTCCCCTTCCTAATTGGTCCTAAGTACCCTGCCGGGTAGATTAGTTCGGGTTACCCTTCCGGGTAGGTTAGTTTTGGAGGTGCCAGCTATTCTGGAACCTCCCCCTGAATTATTGGCATTCCTTTTAAGATTTTTGTATAATTAGAGTTGGTTTTAATTAAGTTTTAATGTTTACTTTATAATTTAAATTTAAGTTTTTAATTTTGAATTAATTAAACTTGTCAAATTATCTTTCTTTAAAAGAGTGTATTTAATATTTAAATTTTTATTTAATTTCACTTTTATTAGGTTAATTGAATTATTTTTCTTTAATAGCTTATTTTTAAAGTTTAAGTTTTTATTAATTTTTAAATTTGAATTAATTAAAGTGTTTGAATTATATTTCCTTAAAGGTTTATCTTTTAACATTTTATTAATCGTTAATTTTGAATTTTTCAGATAATCTTTGTTTAATATGTTGTCTTTAACATTTAATTTTGATTTTGTTAAATTTAGTTTTGATTTTATCAAAGTGTTTGATTTTATCTTTATATTTTCTTTGTCTTTTAAGTTGATATAATTAGTGGAATTTATTAGATTATTCTTATCATTAAAATTTAATTTTTTGTTAATTAAATTATCTTAGGGTTGGATAAGATTTTCTAGATTAATATTGTCTAGATTATTAAATAATTTATTAATTTTATCTAAATCAATATTGACCTTGTCAACTCTATCATTTGAGTTTTTAGATTTGTTTAGGTTTAAATTTGAATTTTTAGGGTTATTAATTATTTTTAGATTTTCTGAATTTTCTAAATTAATTAAATTTGTTTTATCGGAAAATATCCTAGAGTATTTTTGCAAGTATTGTCGACTACACTATTTTCACAGATATTTTCAGAAATATCCAAATTAACATGCATATTTTTAAACTACTATTGGCAAGAGTATTTTGGTAAATATTACTAAGCTTGAGCGCAACCCCTAATTCAGTAGGCTTTTCTATTGGATCGACTCAAGTTTGGATTTGATTTCGACTTGATCCTCTAACTCCAACGGCTCCTCAAGAATTTTGATCAACTGGATCCAAAGCTCATATGCATTCTTGTACTTTTCTAGTCTGCATAAACATTGTTAGGTAAAATATCACAAATAATTTTACTTACATTTTTGTTCAATTCCAAGTCCTGAGAAGGTTTTCTCAATATTAGCACATTATCAAAATCTAGGCTTCCTAAGAAACATTCCATTAATCGCTTCCAGTAATTGAAATATTCTTGATCGTATGGTGGTGGTTCATGGGGGTTCCGTCCTTCAAGAAAAGTCATTGAATGCTGAAGATAAAAAACTAAAAAGTGGTGCCAAGACTTGGTCTTGGATTAGTAGTGTGGGAGGAAATAGAAATAATAGTAAATGAGCTAAATTGGTGTTGCACCAATTTAGATTAATTACAATGAAAAATATTTCCAAAAAGGTAAGAGTACCAGTTTAGAATTATACAAAAAAAAATTGAAAGCTTAAAAAAATAAGAAAAATCACCCTTTGTTTGATTGATGGTTGCACCAAATCGAGCGATACCGGCTCCGATACCACTTGTTGGATCGTGACGCACGTGAGAGGGGGTGAATCACGTGATTTTGAAAAACACTTCTTTTCGATTTTTAAAACACGAGTGTACGCAGCGGAAAGTAAATCTGAAAAGCAACACCAAAAATAACACGGCGATTTTTACTTGGTTCGGAGCCTTGGCGACTCCTACTCCAAGGCCCAGTTCCGCGGACCTATCGATGGGCAATCCACTAAAACCTCTTCCGGTACCCATGGCATAGAGAATCGAGTACAATAAGAATGAAGCCAAGTGCAACACACTGCACTTGCTTTTATAATAATTAAATCGATAAAGGAAATTTTACCAACACTTTTAAGGATCAAAAGATGAAGCACTTCGTGTTGATGTCCATCTGCCGGGCGTGATCGGAACTCCTCGGAGCAGTCGTCGAGCGCAGCAGTTTCGTAGCAGGAGCCAAGAGCAGTCGGAAGGTCGTTTGGATACGTTGAAGCACGTATGAGGGTTCTATGTTTAAAGCTTGCTCAACCCCTCCTTTTATAGCCCTTTGGAGGAGTCTCCAGAGCTTATCAGATCCCAAAAATTCGGATAAGATGAGGAGAGTTCGAATCTGGTTGATCCCAAGCGCGACCAATTACTTGTTTGACACAGTAATCTTCCGAGGGCCATAACTTTTGACTTCGAACTCATAATCAAGCTCTGTCAGTTGCTACGCGTGCAGAATTCGAAGCTCTACATTTGTATATACAACATAGAGTTATAAAAATATATGCATAAACAGTTTATATAGATTTATGATTTAGGTCCTGTCTTCCTGAGACCAGAACCTAGTCAGGGTCACAGTTTAGGGATCCAAAATAGACCTAAGTTGAACCGATGCCTACTATCCCTTAACTGGGATGCGTCCTCACAGTCACTCTCCTCCAGTGACTTACCTTTACTTACCTGCCAGACGTCCGGTCAACCCTTCGACCCGTCTGGACTTCTCGCCAACTATCCGGTCAGCCCGTCAACCTAGCTGGACTTCATGCCAAACGTCCAGTCAGCCCGTCGACCCATTTGGACTTCTCGCCAGCTATCCGGTCAGCCCGTCGACCTAACTGGACTTCGTGCCAAACGTCCGGTCAGCCCGTCGACCTGTTTGGACTTCGTGCCAGCTATCCGGTCGACCCATTGACCTAGCTGGGCTTCGTGCCAGTCAGCCCGTCGACTTGTCTGGGCTTCTCCTGCACACTCGGTCAGAGTGTTGGATTAACAACAAAACTAACTTAACCTATTTTTGTCATTCATCAAAACTTGGGTTATACCGTTAGTGATAACCGCACCAACAAATAGTCCGGGCCAGGTTCCCGATAGAAAGCCGAGGGGAACTCCTCGAGTTGTTTCCTCTTAGACCCTCTATCCGAAACATGAGTTAGGTCTTTGGAGACTGCAGACATCTTGTATGGTCACGAAGCAGTTGTCTGCTTTTCGGAAGTCGCTCGCCTTTTGGCCTCCTTGAATAGCTCGTATTCTCCTATCGTCATGGTCACGTTGATCCGTCCGGTGTCCTCCATCTTCACATTCCAAAATAGGTGAAGAAAGTTCCCATAGATGATGCCAAATTGATCATGTCCGGAATCTGAGTCGGATGAAGGTCGGGTGAACTGTGGCTGGCGTTGAGGGAGGGGCGACTGAGACACCTTTCTCATATACGCTTCCTAAAATGGGCTCCCACGTGGTGCTGATGGACGACGATGACTGAGCCAACGGTACCTGAACTCTGTGCACACTCTGACAAGCGCACGAGCATTAGAGGCCAGAAAACTAGGGAAAAAGTCCCCGGAGCAGGCCCTTCGACGCTCAAGTCAGGTACTTTCCCTAGAAAAATAGTGTACGAAGCAGAAAGAAAGTAGAAGACAAGTGCTAATGTGCGAGAAAGCGTACTTGCGTGAAGGAGAGGACCTCCCTCTTTATATGACAGTGTGCACCTTCTGGTGGAGCCTGACTGGTATCAAAGAATGTCGGGTGTCACGACTTGTCGGGTGATGGAGGACACGTGGCCCTCTCCTGTAGGCTAAAGGAAGGTTCCATTCGTAGATGATCGCAGATCATTGGAATATTCTCTGACACGCAGCAGTTATTCCTTGACGGGCGGTTACGATTCCTTGACCTTGTTGTCATGTAGTGTCTTCTGTCCCTATCGGGTATGAGTAGGGCAGCTCGGGATAATCAGTCGGGTATAACACCTAACTTAGACCATGAGGAGCCGGGAGTCGTGGAGGGATTGCCCAAGTGCCGGCTGGGAGCTAGCTAACAGAGAGTTTAGCTGATTGAGAGCACTAAGACTAAGTACAACCAGGCCGTGAGAGTCCAACCCGTCTAAGCCAGGTCAGGAATCACCCCGACTGTTTACCCAGGAGGTGTCTCAGGTATGGAGTTCCGGTCTGTGAGAACCTGAACGGGAATCAGGTTGCTGACGTTGTCACCCGGTCTTACTTCTTCTTTCCATACCTATTGATTGCCACGTCCCCTTAAATCCTGACCACCACGTTCCTTTGACTTTTGACTGCCACACCCCCTTAACTTCTAACTATCATATCCCCTTAACTTCTGGCTTCCCAATTTTATCAGACTCCACTATCATGCACCATATCATTCACATACCTCGAGCCATCATGTAACCACAACCATGGTCGAACCAAGTCGTCTCCGTATGTGTACCCACTGAGTCCTTGCACACAAACAAATATCAAATCATAAAGCAAAACCTACCCTCAAACTCTTTACTCAAATCTCAAAACTCAAGAACCAAGATCACATTGGACCACTTAATTAAGCCACGATTGCACTAACATAAACTACTTGGTTTGGCTTAAGTAATCATTATAATTCAAATAAAGATAAAATTAAAACTGATCATAAGGCAGACAATGGCCACCATAGGTAGCTATCACGAACAAAGAATTTAGATGGTGAAAAGTAATAGGAACCGCATTAGAAAACTCAATTTTAAACATACTTTGCACTTTCACAATGGCAAACTCTCTGATTTCTGCAGTATTTCAGGAATGCTTCAGACTTGCTGAGCTTTAAACAATGACAATTGCAAGTCTATAATACTGAATGAGGAGAAGGAAAAAAACAAAAACTAAAATTTCATTTCAATGCAGTTAGCAATATTGGAAGATATTTCAAACAGAGACTCCTTAGATGCTAATATCTCTTCGAACAGCTCACTGTTGGTGCGACTTTTCAGCTTTTGCAATCCGACTTGCTTTAATTCATCCGTTATCTTCTTCTGATTCGAGAGAAACCCTTCAAATGTCTTGGTGGGCATTTTCATTTGTAATTTAATTAGCTCTACTTGTGTCAAGCCATGAAGCAAGTGACCGTCCATTGCTGTTTCATTGGTCCTATGTATATAAGCAGAATCTGCAGAATCTTCACGTATATCAAACTCGGTATTGTAGTAATTGCACTTCTTGAGCAACTCGGTGAATAACATAGTTGACGATTGATCTTTCAGATTGAACTGGAGGTTGAAGAACAGGGCTTTCTCTTTGTATTCCGGAGGAATAAATTCATCGATTTCATTTCCTGCTGCTAATATCTGTCAATCAAAGGAAATCATATTATACAAATATATCAAGGAGAGTATGCATGAATTAAGAAGGTCAGCTTTGTCGATCTTCTCTCACGTCTGGGGCTGTGCTAGAATTCAGCATGATCCAAGCGGCTCTCGATAGAAAAGCAGCTCCGAAAAGAGTCATCAACGCATCTGGAAGATCATCCTGCGGCTCGAGGTCGAGAAGGAATGACGCGTTCCGGAACTTGGGCGCCTCAATGCGCAGCGCAGTGACGACGTCGACGACGAGATACTCGAGCTTGGGGGCCTGGACGTCGATGGCGTTGACGATGGGGTTCGAGGAGAATAGGACTAAATGCTTGATGGAGGCGGAGTGGATGATTAGTTTGTCTATGCCGAAATTGAGAGCGCAGCAACGGATGAGCTGCAGAGTCTCGAGAAAGGGGCAGGAGGCGAGGATGGATAACAGGACATCAACGTGAAGGAAGCAAAGTTCGATTTTGAGGGAGGTGAGATTGGTGGAGGGAAAGGGCGAAGGGGGGCGGCAATCGTAGTACCACCACATCATCGGGATATCGATTCTGATCAATGAGAGACTCCTCACGGACTTGATGCCGAAGACACAGAGTTGCCTGTCGCTGGAAATTAACCATATGTTGCCGGAGGATTCGACGATGAGATCTCGAACGCCCGCCTCGACGAGCATCGATTTCAAGCATGTGGGGAAGTCGATGGAGTCGTTGTGGAGGACCATGCGGAATTGGCGGAGCAGGGTACGCGAGGGGAAGGTGGATATTTTGGGGGTGTAGCACCCGCAATAGGGGAGGCCGACGTCCAAGCGGAAGGTGTCCAGTCGGGGGATGAGGGAGGGGAGGCGGCGGCGGAAGTCGGAGCAGGTGGCGGAGAGGGCGACGCACTGCTTGATGGTGAGCAAGGAGAGGATGGAGAAGAGGATGTCGTTGGGGAGGAAAGTGAGGCGGTCCTCCGGCGGGCCACCCTGATGCTGCACATCGTTGCGGCGGCGGCGGTCCGCCGCCTGCTCACGCGGGTTCTTATCGTAGTCCATCGTCAAGCGAGCGAACCCTTTTTACTTTTTTTTTAAAAAAAAATATAAACTACAATAAGGATTAGTCGTCGTATTTATCATGACTTTGTTCTTGAATGGGTTAATTATGGAAATAGTAGATTTGATGAATGGGTTAATTATGGATATACGAACAAATATATACAGATTGTATATCCATATTATCGTGATTCTAAAATTCTATTATAAATATTATTATTTAAAAAAAAAATCAATATCCAACTAATCGCTCGCGGAGGAGGAAAATCCCTGCCACGGTTAGAAAAAATATAAAATTAAAAAATTATTAATACGTGAATTACAGATTCCTCTTATCTTTTACAAAACCATCATATAGGTAATTCTTTTTATATTAAATATAAAATAAAAAATTATTGAAAAATTAAGGGATAAAAGTTAAGAGAAAAAATAACTAAAAACTTAAATTTTATTAATTATATCATTTAATCTTCACGGTTAATTTAACTTTAATATAATAAAAATAATGTAATACAAGTTAAATATTACATTTAAAATTTTATATAATTTAAATTTTTAAAAGAAAAAGATGCTTATTTTGTGATTCGGACGGTGCAAAAAAATAATAATTTGAAATCGGTTTAATAAAAATTCTCACATAGAGGAGATAAATTAAAAATATATATTAATTTAAATAAGTTTAAAATAAGAGTCAGACTCCGATTAGAAAATATATCAATTATAATTATTCAATAATTATTATTAAAATAAAAATACTAATTATTATATTATAAAAATAAATTTTGATCTATTGTCCATATTTTTTATTTTTTCTATTTATTATAGATAATAGATAGATAAATTTTTTTTCCCTTTTATTTCGCATGAGCCTATCAATTTTTTTTTTTTATGATATTTATTTCCTCATGTGCATTAATACCAGAAAACTCGAGACCCTTTTTTTTTTTTTATAAACTCCATTCAATATAAATTGTCCCAATTATAATTATTCATTAATTATTATTAAAAAAATATTAATAACTATATTATAAAAAATAAATCTAGGATTTTGTCCACATTTCATAATTTATTTCTATTTAATATAGATATATAAGTTTTAAATATTTTTTAATTTTATAATTTTTCCCCTTTATCCCATCTATTTAAAATTTATATTCCATTTATTTTCTTTAAAATTATTTATTTATGATATTTATTTCCTTATTGTATTATTTGATGAAAATTTAACTCCTAACAAGTTGTCTTTTTAGATCATTGTTTCTAAATCTATTTCGATAATAACTATTGTAGGTGGAAGAGATGATCTCAAACAAACGATGGCTAACAAAAGGCAACTAAAAAACTTAGTCAATGATAACTAAAAGGAAAAGCATTGGAAAATTCAATTTTAAGTAAGTAAAAAATAAAAAATTCTTAATTATTATAATCATGAAAAGGTCCATTTAAAAAAATTAAATTAAATTAGCCTCTAATTAAAATAATTTTAATCAAATTTAAATAATTTTGATCAATTTAGTAAAAAAATATTTTATGTATAATATTGTTAACTAAGTTAAATTCAAAATTTTAATTTATTTTAATATGTAATAAAAGTTACTTCCTATATTATATAAGCGCGAGAGTAAATAATATTTTAAATATGGATAATATGATAGAGTTTTTTATTTATTATAAAAAGTGGCATCTTTTTATAAGGTTATGTCGGGCAAATTCTAAGGCTTTGGGAAAAAAAGTTTAGGGCTTAGAAAGAATTTAGCTCTAATAATGTTGATTTTTTTTTCAAAAAAAAAAAATGTCAAACTTAATCCTTTTCATAAATACTATTTATTCTTCTTAATAAATTTTCTTAACAAAACTAAATAAATTTATTTAAAAACTAATTTTACTCTCTTGAAGACTAATAAAGAACTCCAACCTATTACAGTTTTGGTAAAAAAATATATTAAATATTTATTAAATATTTTGATAAAAGATGAAAAAAATAATAAAATTTTATTTCAATACTAATAGGAAGATACTTTGAACATATCCTGTGTGACGACTACTATTTATCTTCCCTTGTTGTTTCAGTGATACTCTCTATACACGTAGAATCTGTTGTATATCAAACTTAATTGGTATTACAGACATTGCACTTACTCAACCACTTGGCTCAGGGCCTCATTCTCGGTTCGAACCAGACTTACTCAGGACTCAGTTCCCCTCTCTCCTGATCGGCCTTGTCGATCGGGCAAACTCTCTATGGGCTTCATTCCTGGCTCAGGCTAGACTCACTGCGGGCTTAACTCCCCTCTCTCCCGATCGGCTCTGCCGATCAGATAGACTCGCTATGGGCCTCATTCTCAGCTTGGACCAGATTCGCTCGAGACTCAGCTCCCCTCTCTCTTGACCGGACTTGCCAATCGAACAAGTTCTATATGGACCCCATTCCCGGCTCAGATCAGACTCATCTGAGCTTCGCTCCCTACACTCTCTCGAATCGGTTAGCCACAAACCTCTACTCCTTTCAAGCAGCATAAAGAGATGGGCTCTTGAATAGTTAAATAGTTAATTAAATGATATAGTTTATCTACTTGAGAAGATCTTACAGCGGTGTTTGGCCCTTCAAAAACGGATATGAATCTGTGGCTAGTTTCAGTTTCCAATTCGCTTTCGGTTTCAGACTCGGAGTCGGTTTCGGCAACGTACACTTGTACCGGTAGAGCGAGGAAGCTTGTTTACTTGTGTTCTTCATCCGACTCTTCCGATGACTCAGACCATGTTTCCTTCAATACCTTTCTTTTTTCATGCTTCTGGTTTAGACAGTCAGATTTGTAGTATCCCTTCTTGTTGCAGCCGTAGTAGGTAACTCCAGACTTGACCTTCGTGTTCGATTGAGTTACCTTCTTTTTCTTTAGTGCTTTCCGAACTAATTTGACTAGTTCGGTGGTGATTTCGTGTTCGAGATCTGATTCGTCTTCAGATTCAGGTTCGGTTAGGTGCTTGATTTTTGGTTCTATCGTTCTGCTTATACTTGCAATCAAAGCAATACTTTTCTCACCCGGCAATGCATTATTCTACTCGTATAACTCAAATTTTGAAAACAATTCGTCTAATCTAATTGTTGAGAGATTCTTAGATACCTTATAAGTATCTACCATTGATGCTCATAATGGATTCCTCGGAAAAGCGTTCAGTGCATACCTTATGACGTCACAGTTTTCCACCTTTTTACCGATTACGTGGAGGCTGTTGAAAAGGTCTTGTATGCGAGCATGTAGCTGGCTCGCTGACTCACCTTCTTGCATTTTTATATTATATAATTTATTTAAAATTAAATCCCTTTTACTTATCTTAGTATCGGAGGTGCCCTCATGTACCTCGATCAATTTTTCCCACAACTCCTTTGCACTGTTGAAAGGATCAACCCGGTTCAGCTCTTCTTTGGTTAGAGCGCATTGAAGAGTTTGTGTTGCTTTTACATTGGCTTCAATTTCCTTGCGAGTTGGTGCATCCATTTGTTGCAGGGGACAAGTGCTTCGGTGTTGTCGACTGGTAGGGAGAAGCTCGTTTGAATGATGATCCACATCCCTACCTTTGTCTTAAAATAGTACTTCATTCTGCCCTTCCAGTAGTCGAAGTCTTCACCGGAGAAAAGAAACGGACGAGCTGTGCTGTAGCTTTCTTGGTGAGCCATTAAAACAAGAATCTCGCACACAACAAAAATAATAACAAATGTTCTAAGGCTTGGTCTTGGATTAGTAGTGCGGGAGAAAAATAAAAATGACAATTTACTAATTTTGAAAAAATAATAAAATATTAATAAAAAATATTATTTCAAATTTTGTTAAATGCGATATTTTGTCAATACTAATAAATGGAGAACAGATGAAAATAAAATTTTTAAAAATAGTTTTGGAGGAAAAAATGAAACGCGTAAGAATCTTTTTTAAACAAAAATGATATGTAATTTTATTTTTGAAAAAAGAATCCCCCTGCTTGATTGGTTGTTTCACTAAATCAGAGTGACCTCGCTCTGATACTAATTGTGGGATCATAGATGTGTTTTGGAGTACTTGGCACTGCTTGTTTTGGAAAACCCTAGTACAAATGGAAAGAAAGAACCAAAGGCTTGATCGCTAACACAATTTCTTTTACTTAGTTCGAGGACATGTGACGACTCCTGCTCAGGCCAGCGATCGTTGATCACTTTCATTGGGAAATTCACTATCAATTCGAAATTTTTACAAAGGAATAATACAAGTATGAAGCTTTACAAATATGAAATACAACTTATTACCAATGAATTGATGAAATCTATCTTTTGACTTGATCGTCATTGGAGCAGCGTTTATATGTTGCCGGAGTGCGCACAGTTGTTCATTCTTGATCTCAAAAAGTGTTGTTTCGAAGTTGCTGGTCGACCCTCCTATTATAACCGAGATAAACCTAATCCAAATCCATTGATCTCGGGATCAGTCTTTGACCCGACTATGATCGGTCAACCGATCTAGGTGTTCGATCGACTGAACCCTCTGAACCTGCCCAGCTTCTCGTCCACATGCTTCTGCCACCTGGATAAGTCTTCGTTTGGTCGACCGATCCCTTTGACCTCGCTGGTCTATCTGATCCACGCGGCTCGACTAGGTCATGACTTATCCTCGGTTTGGTCAACCAATCCCTAGATCAAACTCGCTCTGCTGTACTGGTGTTCGGTCGATCAATCTAAAGGTTCAGTCGACCGATCAAGGTCGAATCTAACCCTGCGTAAAATTTTAGTCTCTTGCAAAACAGAGTTAGCATATAGCAGATAATATGTAAATAAATAATTTGACAGACTTCGGATTGTCCAGTTCTGACTTCGGATTTCCTCCGGAAACCCTAGGTTGAATCGACGCCTACTGCTCCTTTATAAGGGAATGCACCCTCACATACTCCTCTTAAGAGAGTTCACCTGTTGCCAAACTGGTCCTCCAAACCGACTGGACTTTCCGCTTAGGGTTACCGTCCTCTAGGACCTAGGGTTACTGCCTCCTAGGATTTTCCATAGCCTAGGGCTACTACCCCTAGGACCTAGGGTTACCACCCCCTAGGGTTTTCAACAGTCTAAGGTTACCACCCCCTAGGACCTAGGGTTATCACCCCCTAAGATTTTTCATAGCTTAGGGTTACTACCCCCTAGGATCTAGGGTTATCACCCCCTAAGGTTTTCCGCATCCTATGGTTACCACACCCTAGGGCCTAGGGTTACCACCCCCTAGGGTTTTTCACCCGTCTAACCGCAGCTAGGACTTTCCATCACCTAGGGTTACCGCTCCCTTGAACCTTGGGTTACCACCCCTAGGGGTTTCCACTTGCCTAGAATCCACTAGGACTTTTGCCTAAGAACACTTAGGACTTTTCCTATAAGCTCAATCAATCTTGTTATATAACAAGACAACTTAACTTTGGACCCTTTAACATAATCAAAACCTAGGTTCGATCATTGGATGCTTCTCACACCAACAAAATATTCTCTTAGAAACCATAGTATCTACATTAGAAACTAGATTAAACCAAATGGAAGCTCATTTCTACATAATTGATGCCCAACTAGAGAAACTATTACCACAGCCTCCTCCACAACCACCTGATAAAGACAAAGGCTTACAAATTTCCATGAGTTCACCAGAAATAGACATGGTTTTTATTAAGGCCTCCAGTATATGTAACACAGGAAAAACTCTTGATATTAGGGTTAAATATCTAGTTAATATGCATGGCCATGAGTTCACTCTACATGCGTCCACCATTGATGAAG
Source organism: Zingiber officinale (assembly GCF_018446385.1). Classification (NCBI taxonomy): domain Eukaryota; kingdom Viridiplantae; phylum Streptophyta; class Magnoliopsida; order Zingiberales; family Zingiberaceae; genus Zingiber; species Zingiber officinale. Next base: position 170,815,079 of record NC_055988.1, read on the forward strand.
CTGCACTTTTCTCAATATTACCAAAAGCTTTTATTAAGACAGCTTCTCAACCTTTTATTAGTACCCAATTTAATGGTCAGTAATTAGCTTGTACGCAATTTATGACAAACATACACTTAAGATTTTAGAATAATTGTGGTACTTATAGTAATCCCCTAACCCTCTCAAAGTTATGGGTTAAACCATTACTACACCCTGACATCCATCTTATTTTAGGACTCAATTTTCTTCTAGCACCATATCAAGCTTTTCTCCTTACTAAATATTATGCTCTTGTCTTCTCTACACCAATAATCTCACCCATTGTCTCAGATTATCCATCAATTGTTCATCCAATTACCATTCCACACAAACCAGATAACCTAACTAACAAATCGGCTCAAACTACTTGTCAGTGCTCCACAACAGGTGTATGTACCTCTACTTCTCTTCAAACTTGTGTTTTATCTTTTTCTGAATATCAGGAAAAATAGAAATACTTGGCTGGTCTAGCCCCACAAGTGATTATGATTCTACATGGGATATTCCTACTGACCTAATAATCCCAAAGCAATTACTACATATGATTAATATTCATCAACCTGATTTAGACTCTCTGATTTCTAGATTAGAAAAACTAGAAATTATTGGTGACAATCTAACTAAATATTGGGATAGGAATAAGGTATATTGTAAACTGGCAATCATTAACATAGACCTAACAATTAAAGCCCAAGATTTAAAATATACGAATTGGAAAACTGAGCAATACAAAATGCACATCCAACAATTATTACATTTAGGTGTCATACAAAGATCTACCTCCAAACATAGAAGCCAAGAAGATGGTTACAAAATATTGGTATCTCATGGTAGTTTTGACATGATCATTGCCAAGTTAGGTTAGGTCGTATTGGTGTTTAACCCTGTGTCTAAGTGTGCAGGAGCTTAGAAGCACAGAAAGTCGAGCGGAAGACATGGCTAGCGAGAAAGACGACACGGGAGAGAGCCAACGGGCTTGGTGCGTCTGAAGGACGAGGTGCTGCAGAAGAGTACATCGATGGACGAGAAGGAAGCGCGCAACGGTCCGAGGGACGAGAAGCCGGAGTGGAAGCCTGCTCGAGGAGAAGGCCAGAAATTGGGTTCGGATGAGCCCTATTTCGGTTGGCCGACATCACCCAAACGATCGGAGCAGTAGGAGAGTAAAAGAAGGTTGAAAATGCTATTGGAGGCACCTTCAAAGGGAGTTGAAGGTGCCTTCACACCTTCATTGTGGAAGGCACCTTCCATGGTTGGAGAGCGCTTTCGATGAATAGTACGAAGGATGGTCTTTTGAGCAGTGCATGGAAGATGGATCACGTTTTCATTGTTGTTCCTTACTGCTGCTCGAGACATGCTCATAAAGCTCTTGGAGGGCGCCCTCAACAGCATAGAGGGCGCTCTCATCCGCACCGAATCCACAGTGTGGATAAGTTCTGACCACTTCGCAGCCTATCCGCCTCAGGCACCCTCAACCTCTATGAGGGCACCCTCGCGCCAAGGTCCATGGCGCCCTCAACCTCCATGAGGGCGCCCTCGTGCCAGTGTCCAGGGCACCCTCAAGCTCCATTAGGGCGCCCTTGCGCCTTGCAGCGAGGTTGCTTCTCTAGGTTCACTTCCTGCAAAGCATGTTAGTCCAACATACCTTACAAAACAAAGTTAGGATAATAGAGATATGTAAAAGTAATTGACAGTCATCGGACTGTCCAGTTCTAACTTTGGATTCCCAATCGAAAATCCTAGGTCGAAATGACGCCTACTGTTCCCTCACCGGGGAACGCATCCTCACCTACTCCACTCAGGAGAGTTTATCTATTGCTAGTTGATCCTCCAGACCAATTGGACTTTCTCACTTTCGGGCCTCCAGGACTTTCCGTTGGGCATCCGCTCCACGATCTGCCCAGTCTTTCACTTGGTTCGTGACACCAGGACTTTCCACCCAAAGTCCTTGACTCTGGAACTTTTGCCCAAAGCCCTCGGCCCGCCAAGACTTCTCGCCTAGGGTTACCACCCCCTAGGGTTTTTCACCTTCCTAACCGTAGCTAGAACTTTTTCCTAAGTACATTTAAGACTTTTCTGCAAGCTCATTCAAACACGTTAGATAACAAATAACCTTAACTTTAAACCCTTTGCCATTATCAAAACTTAGATTCGATCGTCGGATGTTTTCTACACCAACAATTTCTCCTTTTTTTTATTATGGTAACAAAATTCAAAGTTAATTAATTCAAAAGTACTCAAAAAAGTATAAATACAATATTAAGAATTTCAACTAGAAAGCAACTTGAAAAATGAAAATATTCTGGTTGTTCTAGTTTTCGCTTTTATTTACTTTTACTTTCACTTTCCTCTCCCCCTTTGCCATATATAAAAAATATAAAGTATAAAAAGGGATGAAAAGAAATGATAGTTTGCTCCCCCAGAAAGAAAGCATTGTTGTTTGAAACTAGTAGTTCAAGACTTAAAGTAATAGCTTAGCAAATATTATCTAGTAAAAATTTCAAAATAATAGGTTTGCAAGCATTGTTGTTTGAAACTAGTAGTTCAAGACTTAAAGTAATAGCTTAGCAAATATTATCTAGTAAAAATTTCAAAATAATAGGTTTGCAAGTTAAATTAAATTCAGGATTAAAAACCAAATTAATTTAAATTGAAGTTTTAGTCAAAATTAAAAAATATTTTGAAAAATACTAGGCTCAGACTTTTAATTCAGACTTCAATTGAAAATAATTTAATCAAACCTTTTAAAAAATATTTTTATTATTTCAAAGCCAAGTTAAGTAAAAATGATTTTCAGACTTAAAAATAATTTAGAATTAAAAATAATTTTATTTTATACCCAAGAAAAAATAATTTTTCATCTAAAAAATTTTAAATTCAAGTTAATAAATAATTTTTAAGTCCAAGTAAAAATAATTTTTAAATCCAAGTACAAATAATTTTTTAAGTCATAAAAAAAGTCAAAAATAATTTTCAAGTCAAAATATTTTTATTTTAAAATCAAGTAAAAAATAATTTTATTTTAAAAACAAGAGCCAACTTGGTTAAAAGAATTTTTTTTCTTTTTTTTCACTCCCCCTTGACTCATGCCAGTCAATTAAAAAATTTAAAATCTCATAGTCCAAGCATGAGTAAACAAATTATTTACTAACAATCAACTGTCTAGCCTTTAGTTACTAGCTGTTTACCAAGAGGTAGTAGTTTTCACTTGATTAGTCAAGTTAAGTAAATGTTCCAGTTAGTTTTGACTAAGCATGGATCACTTAACTTGATTAATATGATTTTGATATTTAATGCCTAGACTTATGTCGATGCACAGACATAAGCATTCATAAGTCCAGGCAATACCCTACGCATCTTACACAATTCTAAGTGTTTCATACACAAGCAAGGTAATCCTAGCGTGCTTGTGAGATGCTCTGGTTGAGACTAGGGGTACATGCTTTCTTGGGGATAAATTCCTAAGCTAAATCCACTATTTTGAAAAACTAATAAAATTGAAATTTTGAAATATTTTTCCTAGAATTTGAAATCAAAGTATTATAATTTTGAAATTACACAAGAAGAATTAATTTTGAAAGCAGCTTCTATTCTATTAAGCACATCCCTATCTGCCTTCTGAGTACACTGAACTCAAGTTCAGGTAAGGGTTTTGTGAAAATGTCAGCCAGGTTTGATTTGGATTCAACATAGTTAAGTACAATGTCACCCTTAGCTACATGATCTCTTACAAAGTGATGTTTTACTTCTATGTGTTTAATTCTTGAGTAGTGAATTGGATTCTTAGTTAGGTTAATTGAACTTATATTATCAATTGAAATTTTTGTGTTTTCATATTCTAGTTGATAGTCCTTTAAGTATGCATCATCCATAATAGTTGAGATGCATATTCCCCTAGGACTATGTACTCAGCTTCAATAGTGGATAAAGTAACACAGTATTACTTTATGTTTGACCAACTTATCAAGAACTGATCTAGAAATTGACAGCTGCTATTAATGTAGACTACTTCCATTAAAGAAAACTTTCAAGACTACTTCCATTAAAGAAAACTTTCAATTAGCGACGAACCGAATTTTCTGTCAAAACCTTAGACAATAGTGTAGTTGGAATTCATTCTGCAATCAGTAAACTGTCGGAGCTACTCAAGAAGCTGCATGAGGAAGAGCTTTGGCGTCATCTTGAAGTCACAACCAAGGTAAGAAGAGTAGCTGCTATATATAGTTACATTTTCTATTACCCATCTGTAGTTCTGGCACAAGTGTCATTTTGGAAACTGCTTCCAAATATGTGCCTTGATTCTCTTACTTGGTGTTGCATAATAAACATCTGATTGATTCATGAATTTTGAAGGTCAATCCCCAGTTCTACGCTTTCAGATGGATTACACTGCTTTTAACACAGGAGTTCAACTTTGCTCACAGCCTTCACATTTGGGATACACTCTTAAGTGACCCTGAAGGTCCTTAGGTACCGATATCTTTCCTTCATGGTAGTTAAATGATCCCTCATCATGTCCTTCAGCAAAAGGTTACACGAACAATGTCCATGATCACAGGAAACCCTACTAAGAATATGTTTCCTATAAATTGCTAGATCTGTTTTACAAAGTTTGTTTGAGCGCCAGTACATTTCTGCTTGTGCTTTCTTATTATTTTAGAGCGTGATATTACAAGTTAGTTATACTGAACAAAGATAAGATACTTGCCAATGCTAAAATTTCATTTCAATGCAATTAGCAATGCTAGAAGATACTTGGAACAGAGACTCCTCAAATGCTAATACATCCTTGACCTGATTCGTACTGGTGCGACTTCTGAGCATTTGCAATCCCATTTCCTCTAATTCCTTTGTCATCTCCTTCTGATTTAAGAGAAACCCTTCGAATATCTTTTTGGGCATTCTCATTTGTAAATCAATTAGTTCTATTCTTATAGAGCCATGGAGCAAGCAATCGTCTTCATTGGTGCTCTCTATATGCGTAGAATCTGCCAGTATAATAGAGTCCTTGCACTTCCTGAGGAGCTGGGACAATATCATAGTTGACGAACAATTTTTCAGATTGAAGTTGAGGTTGAAGATCACGGCGTCCTCTTTATAGCCCGGATAAATAAATTCATCGATTCCGTTTTCTGTTGCTGATCTCTGGCAATCGAAGCAAATTTTGTTATGTGTCGATCAAAGAGAGTATGCATGAAAATTAAAAAGGTCGGTGATCCTGTCCGAAAGCTGAATCAACGGACGCTGGGCACGTGGCGCTCTCCGAGTCGATGACGTAGATCTCCGACTGGTCGTACGAACCTCCGACGAACCTGCACAGAAGTCGGGCCGGGAAAGGTTCCCGGCGGCGACCCTCCGACGCTCAAGTCAGGTAAGCGAACAACGAAGAAGTGGCTCCAAAAATTGTAGAACCCATACCTCCGGCGAAGGGTGAGGGCCTTTATATAGGGCTGTGAAGAAGCGAATGCACACATACCGAGGTGTACACGTGTCCTTTCCCCTACCGTAGTGTGGGATTGTCAGAGGAGCTTACCTGACACCATACTGCTACAGTTTGAGCACGTCTCTGATGGGACAACGGATCTTTTTGTCATAGGATTTGGAGTATGGCATGCTCGTGGAACATGCCTGCTATTAGAAAAAGATGTCCCTTGTCCTTTTCCCCCTACTCCCTGCCGGGCGTCCGGCCGGCCAGCCTCCACCTTACGTCCGGTAATGTGCTCTGTGGAGACTATTAGAAGTATGCTACCTCATGTCTTCGGCCGAGCGTGCCCTCTGCTCGGCTTTGCGATCTTGTCCAATGAGCGCCGGAACCCTGACTTCCGCCAGGGTGCCTTTAGCCATCAATTAGACACCGGTCGGCCGGCCGGGCGGTCGACCCACCCTTCTCCGGTCGGCCACCTGCCCTTTGACTTCCACGTGGCGTTGACTCCCTAGAACGGGGGTCCCCTGTTCTTACCGCCGGATCACTTGCCTCCCCTTCAAGTCTAGTTGAAGGAGGCGATTAGTCCGACTGACTGGACTGCGAGTTTAGCCGGGCGGCACCTTCGTGCCATTATCATCCGCTCGGCCTACCGCAGGGATGGCCTTAAGGTTATTCAACAGCAACATCCCTTTAACCTCCTCGTAATCTGCGCCAATCTTCGACATTAAGGTGCGGTATCGCTGGAATTCGTCTTCGATGATGAATGCACATAGCTGCTAGCCGTCATCGTGTCTGGCGACGGTGGCGTGGTGCTTTAATAGGATCGGGCGGTTGGAAATGGACGGCGATGCGCTTTGGTTCGTGACACGGATCCGCGTTGGGCCCGCCGGCCTCCACCTACTCAAGCTCTTCGTTTTCTTCTCCAGTACATGCCGCCGCGCTGGCGTGCTCACGGTTATCCTCACGTTCTAGGCTTCCGTGATAGTGTTCTCTCACCACTTCCGTCGATCCCGGTGTTCTTCCTTCGATCCTCCTTTTTCTCAAAGCGGTTCTCTTTTCTTTCTTGTTTAGGTGCTTTCTTTCCCCAGTTTTTGCTCCCAGGGTACTCTTTTCGCTTTCTATCGTCTTTCTTCTGCCTTTTTGCCTTTTCGATTTCTTCCGCTCGGACCATGGCTAGTTCTTCTCATCCTGAAGACCAGTCCCTCAACCCATGGTACACTACCATGCAGTCACGATTCGACCAGCGTGACTTTGATATTCTGACCGATAATTTTGAAATCCCCGATGATTTTGAACTTCTTTTAGCCAGTCCCTCCGCTCGGCCACACAGGCCGCCGCGCAGAGCTTTCTGTGTCTTTCGTGACCAGTTTACTGCCGGTCTGCGTTTCCCTATACATCCCTTCATTATAGATGTTTGTAACTTTTTTGGTGTTCCGCTCGGCAGTCTAGTACCCAACACCTTTCGCCTCCTCTGTGGTGTTGTCATTTTGTTCAAAATCCACAACATCCCTCTCCGACCGGACGTCTTTTATTATTTCTATTACCCCAAGCAGTCCGAGCCGGGCACTTTCATGTTCCAAGCTCGGCCCGACCTAGTTTTCTTTAATAAATTGTCTTCTTCCAATAAACACTGGAAGGAGTATTTTTTCTATATTCGTATGCCCGATCAGGCAAATTTCCGGACCAAGTGGCAGGTCGACCTACCTCCCACTCCTGAGCTAAAGAAGTTCAAGACCCGACCAGACTACCTTCATGCTGCAAATATGCTAGCCGGTCTGCGGCTTGACATCAATAAGCTTCTTCACGAAGGAGTGATGTACATCTTCGGCCTGAGTCCAATACGGACTCCTCTTCCGACCGGCTTCGGTAAGAATTTTACTTGGGCATATGCTTTAATTGCTAACTGATTTCTCTTCTTTTCCTTTCTTGACGGACATGCGTCATGGGTGATAATGGCCGACATTTTGAAGAAAAGCGTGGCCCTTCAGCTTGGCAGCAGTAAAATGGGCGCTTGGTGTTATCCAGCGGTCGGCTACGCCTGACGGGACATGCTTAGAAGTACGCGCTTCGACCGCTCCACTGAGCGGCGGTACGGGCAACCATCGACCCGCGAACCTTCCATCGGGGCGGCAGCAACTCCGGATGAAGAGCAGCCTCTCGGCGCCCGAGTGGATACTCCATCCCGCTCGGCCCGCGTACGTTGTTCAACCCTCGCTTGAAACCCTTTGCAAGTGCTAAGCGGAAAACTTCACGGAGGTCAAATCCATTTCGTCGTCGAACTCGCCCGGAATGGAATGACGGCTTCTTGAGGTTATTCCGTTGGCACCCTTCCGCCCTCTCAACGATCGGCGTTCAACCATCCTCTGAGTTTCGTACCGACACGATCCTCTGCAGATCCCGTTGAGACGACTCAGTCATGGCACTTGCGATCTGGTCACTCTTCGTCTTCCAATGACTGGCGCGAGAGCCGACCAACCCGATAGCGCCGAGCATACCATCACTTTGAAGGGCCCATTAAATTTGAGATGTGGGCGGCGGCTCGGGCAACGTCGCGCTGATCCCCCTCCGCAATTTGGCCAATAGCCATATCTGGCCGACCCGCGAGGGTAAGTTTATTTTTCGGTTGTATGCATTCGCTTTGATGGGACAATAACAACTTCTGCCTTTCTTCTATCGGATATGGGTGGAGAATTGTTGTAGCGGCAGCAGTGAATGAAGAACTACGGCAGCCGAAAGGCGGCGATCGATCCGTCCGACCTGAGCCTCTTATTATTCAGGCGCAAGGAGGTGAAAGCTCAAGATTTGTTGGCGGCGGCCGAGAAAAACTGACCGTCGAATACGCCGCCAGCGAGTCCGGCGACAAGTCAAGTCGCTCGACACAAAAAAGCAACCTTGGCCACCACCGAAAAGCTGCGGCCATTTCCGACTTGGAGAAAAGAAAAACTGACGATGGAAGCTCGAGGGCACAGGTGGTAAAGGAGGGCGATGGGCGACGATACGCAGAAGGTGGGCCGCTCGGCCGACGCGGACAAGCAGAAGGAAGAGCTACGAAATCTGCAGGAGGCTCTCACTGCCTCCCAGGCGGCCTTCAAAGAATATCAAGAGGCCGAGCCGGGCCGGGTCGCCGCCCTAAGACAGAAATACATCCGCTCGCCTGAATTCTCGGAGAAAGTCTGCGAGCGGATGTACACGGCCTTCGACCTTGCTATGATCGCCACCACAGCGTATTTGAAGTCTAAGGGTCTTCTTCCGGACTCCACTACTATTCCGGCCGGCGATCAAGTGGCGCTCCTGGACAACATCCCCAAGGACCTTTATGATTATATTGAGTAGACGGTTTTATATGTAATTAGGCCGCTCGGCCAAAAAATGATCCTTTTTTGTACTTAGGCCGCTCGGCCTAAAGTTTTATTTTTAATGCAATGCTTTCGTTTCACGTACTTTGCCCTTTTGCTAGTTAATGTGTGTGTTGTCCGCTCATCTATTATCGTCCCTCTAATATCCGAAAGGGATTTTTACGAAGTATTTGGCGTGATCCTTCCGCTCGGCTAAATATGTAATATTCCGAATACGTAACATTCCGCTTTGATAGCAGAGATCGCTCGCTAGATACCGATGAAGTACCTTTGGGTACTGGGCCGAGCGGAACGTAGAGACGTTTAAACGATATTGACGGCGAGTTTCTTGGACACTTGCAGCCCTTTTTGTTGGCCTCATCCGCTCGGAGGGTTTATAGACGCCGGCTCGTCTCTTGATTTTTAACGTCGGAGCTCGACGGTCTTCCGCTCGGATGGTTTATAGACGTCGGCTCGTCTCTCGATTTTTAACGTCGGAGCTCGACGGTCTTCCGCTCGGAGGGTTTATAGACGCCGGCTCGTCTCTCGATTTTTAACGTCGGAGCTCGACGGTCTTCCGCTCGGAGGGTTTATAGACGCCGGCTCGCCTCTCGATTTTTAACGTCGGAGCTCGTGGTCTTCGCTCGGAGAAGTTTATGAGCGCCGGCTGCGTCTCGTTGCAACGCGTCCGGAGCCGGCGGTCTTTTACTTTCGGAGTGTTTATAGGCGGCTCGTCTCGATTTTTAGCGTCGAACTCAGCGATCTTCCTCTCGGAGGGTTTATAGGCGTATTCGTCTCTCGATTTTTAACGTCGAGCTCAGCGGTCTTCCGCTTCCGGAGGTTTATAGGCGCCCGGCTCATCTCCTCGATTTTAACGTCCCGAACTCGGCGGTCTTACCTTTCAGTTTATAAACCGTCTCGATTTTCTTGTTCGGGCACAAGCGGTCTTCTTCCGCTTCCGGAAGGTTTATAAGCGCCCTCGATTTTTAACGTCGGAGCTCGACGGTCTTCCCCTCGGAGGCTTTATAGACGCCGACTCGTCTCTCGATTTTTAACGTCAGAGCTCGACGGTTTTCCTCTCGGAGGGTTTATAGACGCCGGCTCTCTCGATTTTTAACGTCAGAGCTCGACGGTCTTCCGCTCGGAGGGTTTATAGACGCCGGCTCGTCTCTCGATTTTTAACGTCGGAGCTCGACGGTCTTCCGCTCGGAGGGTTTATAGACGCCGGCTCGTCTCTCGATTTTTAACGTCGGAGCTCGACGGTCTTCCGCTCGGACCGGCTCGTCTCTCGATTTTAACGTCCGGGCTTCGGCGGTCTTCCTTCGGAGGTTTATAAACGCCGGCTTTCGTTCTCGATTTTTGCCGGTCCGAACTCGGCGGTCTTCCACTTCCGGAGGAGGTTTATGACGCGGCTTCGTCTCCGATTTTAACGTCGGAGCTCGACGGTCTTCCGCTCGGAGGGTTTATAGACGCCGGCTCGTCTCTCGATTTTTAACGTCGGAGCTCGACGGTCTTCCGCTCGGAGGGTTTATAGACGCCGGCTCGTCTCTCGATTTTTAACGTCGGAGCTCGACGGTCTTCCGCTCGGTGGGTTTATAGACGTCGGATCGTCTCTCGATTTTTAATGTTGGAGCTCGACGGCCTTCAAGGCTAATTTTAACACTGCCGTTCGGCGAAGCTATTAGCCATCCCTTAAATCATTTTTGCTTCCTGCATTACAGGGACATAGGCAACCAAAATATACACAAAAACGAGTTACATCAGTGCACCTTTCACCCAGCTCGATAAGGTTGGAGATGATTCGCGCTCCATGGTCGGTCCAGCTGTCGCCCGTCTTCATCCTCCAAATAATAAGCGCCCGAGCGGAGCTTTTCGATGATTTTGAAGGGGCCTGCCCAAGGAGCCTCCAGTTTGCCGACGTCGCCGACCGGCTTTACTTTCTTCCAGACAAGGTCGCCTACCTGGAATGATCTGGGGATTACGCGCCGATTGTAGTTTTGCTTCATCCGTTGCCGGTACGCCATCAGCCGGACGGACGCCTTAGCCCACTCCTCGTCGACCAAATCCAGCTCCATGTTCCTCCGCTCGGCATTGCCATCATCATAATTCTGGATCCGGATGGACTCGACGCCGACTTCGACAGGAATCACCGCTTCACCGCCGTACACCAGATGGAAAGGCGTGACCCCCGTTCCTTCCTTTGGGATCATGCGGATGGCCCATAAGACGCCAGGCACTTCATCCACCCAGCTTCCTCCCAAATGGTCGAGCCGAGCGCGCAGAATACGAAGAATTTCCCGATTGGCTACTTCGGCTTGACCATTGCTTTGAGGATATGCCACGGACGTGAAGTGTTGCTCGATGCCATAGCTTCTGCACCAATCTTCGAGCAACTTTCTTGTGAATTGCCGACCGTTGTCTGAAACAAGTCGACGGGGGATGCCGAACCGGCAGATGATATGTTGCCAGATAAATTTCTTGACCATTTGCTCGGTGATCTTGGCTAGCGGCTCGGCTTCCACCCACTTGGAAAAATAATCAACCGCCACCAATAAAAATTTCCGCTGTCCTGTCGCCAGAGGAAACGGACCCACAATATCCATTCCCCATTGGTCGAACGGACAAGACACAGTAGCTGCCTTCATTTCTTCCGCTGGTCGGTGAGAGAAATTATGATACCTTTGACAAGAAAGGCACGTCGCTACGGTCCGAGCGGCGTCTGCTTGTAAAGTTGGCCAGAAGTATCCGGCCAGCAGGATTTTCTTAGCCAGCGATCGTCCGCCTGGATGTCCTCCGCAGGATCCTTGATGCACTTCTTGGAGGATGTATGTCGAGTCTTCCGAGCTCACACATTTCAACAGTGGGCGAGAGAAAGCCTTCTTGTATAATTGGTCTCCAATGAGCGTAAACCGACCGACTCTCCTCCTCAGTAGCTGGGCCTTATCCCGATCGGACGGTGTAGCACCCGAGCGGAGAAACTCCATGATGGGTGTCCGCCAGTCGCTCAGAAACGAGAGGCCCTCCATCCGGTCGACGTGAGCCACCAGCGAAACTTGTTCAATTGGCTGCTGGATGGCGACCGACGTTATTGAGCTTGCGAGCTTGGCTAACTCATCGACCGCTGACGGCTCGCGGGCTCATCCACGATAGGACGTCTCTGAAATTGGCTTTAAGTTTTTCGAAGGCTTCAGCGTAAAGTTTGAGCCGCGCGTTGTTAATCTCAAAAGTATCAGAAAGTTGTTGAGCGGCCAATTGAGAATCTGAATGCAGCGTCACCCGTCTGGCTCCTACGTGCCGAGCTGCCTGTAAACCGGCCATAAGGGCCTCATATTCTGCCTCATTGTTTGTAGCTTTGTAATCAAGCCGGACGGATAGATGCATCTTTTCTTCTTGGGGAGACAGCAATAATACACCAATACCGCTCCCGAGCCGAGTGGACGATCCGTCCACAAATATCTTCCACATGGCTTCGGGTTCTGGCCTTTGTACTTCGGTGACAAAATCCGCCAAGGACTGCGCCTTTATTGTCGAGCGGGGCTGGTATTGAATGTCAAATTCGCTCAACTCCGTTGTCCATTTGATGAGCCGCTTGGACGCTTCTGGACCGAGCGGCGAGGACCAAAGCGAAGGCCAGTTTCGCGCGCCCAGTGCAGCGAGATTCACCAGCTGTTCAAATATGGCGCAGAAAATATACAGGCCCTTCCCCGCTCGCCCTTACTAGTGCGGAGCCGACTGCTTGGCCGGTCGAAGATAAATAGATACAAAGCGGCTCACCTGAAGCTGTCTTGGCTAGTACCGGGAGAGAGTTCAAATATGTCTTCAGATCTTCGAACGCCCGGTCGCACTCTTCGTCCCAGTGAAACTTAGTGGCCTTGCGCAGGATTTTGAAAAAGGGTAGGCTCCGGTCGGTTGTCTTGGAGATGAACCTGGACAAAGCAGTTATCCGACCGGTTAAGCGCTGCACCTCCCTCAGATTTCTTGGAGGCGACATATCTTGTAAGGCTTTCACCTTGCTGGGATTTGCTTCGATATCCCGCTCGGTCATTATGTAACCCAAGAAACGCCCTCCTTTTGCTCCGAACAGACACTTCTGAGGGTTTAGCTTGACTCCATATTTCCGTAGCGTTCGGAAAGTTTCCTCCATGTCTTCGAAGAGATCGGCGCTCGGATGGACTTGATGAGAATATAGATCCGCGTATACTTCTATAGTTGCGCCCGGTCTGCTCTGAACACTTTGTTCGTGAATGACGTATGTGGCTCCGGCGTTCTTGATCGAGCGGCATCACATTATAACAATAGGTGCGAGTGGTGTCAACCGTGACTTTTCTTGATCTTCACTGCAGGCGAGTGTCACTTGATGATAGCCCTGGTAAGCGTCGAGCATACATATCAGCTCGCAGCCTGCGGTGGAGTCCACCAGTTGATCGATCCGCGGCAGAGGATAAAAGTCTTTCGGGCAAGCTTTGTTGAGATCCCGAAAATCTATGCACACTCTCCACTTGTTGCCCGGCTTGGAGACTAATACTACGTTCGCCAGCCAACTCGGGAACTGGACCTCGCGTATATGGCCGGCCTCCAGAAGCTTCTCAACCTCCGCCCGGATGATGGCATTCTGTTCGGAGCTGAAATCCCTTTTTCTCTGCTTCACCGGCCAAGCGTCCGGTCGGACATGTAGCTCGTGCTGCGCTATGCTTGGCGAAATTCCGGGCAGCTCGTGCGTCGACCAGACGAAGACATCACAGTTTCTCTGGAGGCATTTGATCACTTCCTGTTTCTGGCTTGCCTCCAGGTCGGACGCAACGAACGTTGTGGCCTCCGGTCGGGTCGGATGAATCTGCACTTCCTCTTTTTCTTCATAAACTAAAGAGGGAGATTTTTCAGTTATAGCGTTCACCTCGATCCGTCGCGACTTCCGAGCGGAATTGGCTTCTGCTCGGACCATCTCGACGTAGCATCGCCGAGCCGCTAGTTGATCTCCTCGTACTTCTCCCACTTTGTCTTCAACTGGAAACTTGATTTTCTGGTAGAAGGTGGAGACAGCCGCTCGGAACTCGCTGAGTACCGGTCGTCCCAAAATGACGTTGTATGACGAGGGAGAGTCGACCACCACGAAGTTTGCTGTCCGCGTCCTCCTGAGCGGCTCCTCTCCCAGTGAGATAGCCAGCCGAATTTGTCCGATCTGCAGGACTTCATTGCCCGTAAACCAGTAGAGGGGGGTTGTCATGGGCAGCAGCTCGGCTCGATCAATTTGTAGTTGATCGAAGGCCTTTTTGAATATGATATTGACCAAGCTTCCTGTGTCAATAAAAACGCGGTGAATAGTGTAGTTGGCTATTACCGCTTTGATGAGCAGAGCGTCGTCGTGGAGCACTTCAACTCCTTCCAAGTCCCCGGACCCGAAACTGTTTTGGGTCCGTTCGCCCGCTCTTGGCTGCAGCCGACTGCATGGATCTGGAGCTGCCGGACGCTCGCCTACCTTGCTCGGTTAGAGTCACTTCCGGTCGGCCCGCCAGCTATAATGTTGATCTCGCATCGGGAAGTATTACTTCTATTTTCTTCTTCCCGAGCGGACGGTCGGGGCCGCTCCCTAGACATCCGGGGATTCTCACGCCTAGGAGTGTGGTGTCGCTCGGGAGTCGGCTGTTGTCGCCTGTCGACTATCGTCCGATCGGCTTCACTAGGCCTCTGTCGCCTGTCAACTGATGGCGATCGACGGCCGCCACTCCGGGGGATGGGGTGGGCGATTAGAGGAAGACTCCGGCAATCTCTGGTGTTATGTGTGTCCGTCCGGTGGAAGGAGCAAAACATCGGGGTCCATTTCTTCTTTGGCTTGGGTCGTGCGGCATCTACCTCTTGCACGTGGGACCTCACATGGGGGGAGCGGATTGCTTCGGCCCTCGGTCCTCTTGGCGGCTGATGAGCGGTGTGCGGCTTCCACTCGGCAGGGGGAGCCCGCTCGGTTGGAGTTTCCTTTCTTCGTGCCGCTTGGGCTTCCTCTACGTTGATGTACTCGTTGGCTCGGTGTAGCATATGGTCGTAATCTCGGGGTGGCTTCCGAATGAGCGAACGGAACAAATCCCCGTCCACAAGGCCCTGTGTGAAGGCATTCATCATGGTCTCCGAGGTGATTGTAGGAATGTCCATGGCCACCCTATTGAACCGCTGGATGTAAGCTCGAAGCGATTCGCAGGCTTCTTGTTTGATGGCAAACAGACTAACACTAGTCTTCTGATAGCGCCGACTGCTTGCAAAATGGTGAAGGAAGGTCGTTCGGAAGTCTTTGAAACTTGAGATAGATCCGTACGGCAGTCTCCAAAACCACCGTTGGGTCGATCCTGAGAGGGTGGTAAGAAAAACCCGACACTCCACTCCATCTGTATATTGGTGGAGAGTAGCCGTGTTATCGAACTTATCCAAATGATCATCCGGGTCGGTGGTTCCATTGTATTCACCGATCGCCGGGGGCATATAGTGCTTTGGCAGAGGGTCTTGTAGAATAGCCTCTAAGAATTGACGGTTGATCCGTTCGGGAGAGGCGTCAGCTCGAAACTGCCTTTTCTCTTGTCATCTTGGTACTTCATCGAGATGATCCTCGATAACGATTAACTGCTGCGGCTTCAGGAGTGCGGAATAAAGCCCGATGGAATGGAACTGTGGCTGGGGGTGCTTCCGCTCGGCCACCAGATGCTGATGTTGCTTGCTGCTCAGGCCGCTCGGCTGGTGCCTTCTGTTTTTGTTCCACAAGCTTGGCGGCCCTCAACTCGATCAGAGCGTCGAGTTCTCGTGGAAGCGTCACCGTGTCTTCAGCCGTCCAACCCGTCCATTGCTTTCGTTCGGATGCAGGAGAGTTCCCACAGACGGCGCCAAATTGATCCTGTCTAAAAGCTGAATCAACGGACGCTGGGCACGTGGCGCTCTCCGAGTCGATGACGTAGATCTCCGACTGGTCGTACGAACCTCCGGCGAACCTTTGCTGGTGGTAGGGAAGGGGTTCCCGTGGCGACCCTCAAGCCTTCAAGTCGGTGGCGAACAACGAAGAGTGGCTCCAAAATTGTAGAACCCTTACCTCCGTGAAGGGTGAGGGCCTTTATATAAATTTGGCGAAGAAGAGGATACGCACATCTTAGGGGTGTACCGTGTCCTTTCTCCTACCGTGGTGTCAGGCTTGTCAGAGGAGCTTACCTGACACCATACTGCTATAGTTTGAGCACGTCTCTGATGGGACAGCGGATCTTTCTGTCATAGGATTTGGAGTATGGCCTGCTTGTGGAACATGCCTGCTATCAGAAAAAGATATCCCTTGTCCTTTTCCCCCTACTCACTGCCGGGCGTCCGACCGGCCAGCCTCCACCTTATGTCCGGTAATGTGCTCTGTGGAGACTATTAGCAGTATGCTACCTCATGTCTTCGGCTGAGCGTGCCCTCCGCTCGGCTCTGCGATCTTGTCCAATGAGCGCCGAAACCCTGACTTTCGCCAGGGTACCTTTAGCCATCAATTAGACACCGGTCGGCCGGCCGGGCGGTCGACCCACCCTTCTCCGGTCGGCCACCTGCCCTTTGACTTCCACGTGACGTTGACTCCCCAGAACAGGGGTCCCCTGTTCTTACCGCCGGATCAGTCGGCTTTATGGATCTTATCTCACTCACGTTTGGGGTTTTGCTAGAATTCAACATGAGCCAAGCGGTTTCCTTTCGAAAATCAGCTCCGAGAAAATTCATCAATGCAACTGGAGGATCTGCAGGAGGATGGAGGGCGAGAAGGAATGACGCATTTTGGACCCTGGGCGCTTCAATGTGCAGCTCGTCGACGACCTCGACGACGAGCGACTCGAGCATTGGACCACGGATGTCTATGGCGTCGATGCAGCCGAGCAACTCAAGCAGGACTAGATGCTTGATGGAAGCGGAGTGGATGCTTAGTCTGCCCATGCCGTGCCGGAACCAAATGCAAAAGATGAATTGCAGAGTCTCGAGGAAGGGGCAGGAAGCGAAGAGGTTGCACAGGAAATCAGGGCGAAGTAAACATCGTTCCATTTTGAGGGAGGTGAGTAGGGGGCAGCCCAATGGCGAGAGGGGGCGGCGATCGAAGTATTTCATCACTCGGATGAAAACCAAGGAGAGACTCCTCAGCGACTTGATGTCGATCAAGCCGCAATCCCTGCCGCTGAGATACAGCCATCCCTTGCCCGTGGAGTTTTCGAGGATGAGGTCTTGCAGGCCCGCCTTGGCGAGATCGTCGAAGAGTAGCTGCTCGAGGGGTTCGGGTAAATAGTCGTCGTCGTCTTCGTCGCCGAAGCGACACGGCACGACAGTGGATCGGGGCGGGAAGATGGTGTTGGTTTGCGTGGAAGGCGCGCGGGCCCGGCGTCGCGGCGGAAGGCCTCAGTCGAGGATGAAGGGGA